>NC_058194.1:13915855-14540855 GCF_907165205.1 Coccinella septempunctata | reverse complement strand
GGGTTAAGGGAAATCGTTTCTGATTGGTTGTAAAACTGTCTCTCGCCACAGTGGTTGGCAGTGACTACTGAGCTGGGTGCTCTGCATCGATCAAACTAATATACTGTTTTTGGCCTCGATATCTATGAAAATCATTTTATGTATTCTTAGGCGAATCAGGCCGTAAAAGTGGGTCTCCTGGCAATATTAGAGTTTAAATAAACCAATAAAATTCGCATTGTTACCTCGTACTAATAAGTGAATGTACTCTTGACGACGTTGTATAATCGTTTTGGCATTTCATCTCCTGTGAAATAGCGAATTATATTGGTAGCACTAGTGCACTTTATTTTAAATGGGAGTTCGCACACTGGGGATACCGCTACCATTCAAATTATAGTGCGCTACCTCTCAACGACAGAAATCGTGGTCGCGTAGCGGTAGCGTGTTTATTCATATGAGGGGTTCAGAGCTGAAGTGAACCAAGTCCATTCAGCCTAATTTTGAGATGAATAGCTTAGAAGTTGTTTATCACCAATTAATTCAAAAGTGACTTCTTTATTTATTATTATTCTTATGTAAGCATATGCTTACATTCTAACCTTTTAAAATCTGAAGAAGTCACTTTTGAATTAATGGTTGATAAACATCTTCTAAGCCATTCATCTCGAAACTAGGCTGAATGGACTTGGTTCACTTCAGCTCTGAACCCCTCATATATTTATTCATTTATATAATTTACAAGAGCCGGGGTATAACTCAGTGGCTCTACGGTTTACGACTCTACCGGTCTACGAGCAGCTTTAAAATTACTATATCTTTTTATCTAGTCCGAATCGGAAAAAATGGTGGAGGAAAAGAGTTTCTTTTAACCTCAAGAATCTACTGTTGAAATGGTACGTACAAGTCAAAGGCTCTATGGATCACAGAACAAATATAGATTGGGACATTCTGAAATTATTACTATGTTTTTATAATGCACTCAATGGAATTTCTCATAATACAAAATTTCACTGGTAACTAGTTTTGAGTCTTTCTGAAATGATTGTAGTGACATTAAAAAATGTAATGGAAATATGACAACAGAAAATACTGCAAAAACAAATAAATAAATTTGGAAACAGGTTTGTGAATATCGAAATTAACATCTTTGTGCTGAAATATTGAATGACATAATCAAAATAAAAAATCTATCATAACTCAAAACTTGATAATACTGCGTATGTCTCTGACAATTATTAGTTAGGATAGATTATTGTTGAATATCAGATGTATTGACTAGATATATATTTGATCAAGCTATCAGTTCCTCTTGTGCAATCCACTATCACAATCGAGATCACAATAAAACTTTCAACAACATAAAGATGGCGGATTGTAGTGACATTAAAAAATGTAATGGAAATATGACAACAGAAAATACTGCAAAAACAAATAAATAAATTTGGAAACAGTTTTGTGAATATCGAAATTAACATCTTTGTGCTGAAATATTGAATGAAATAATCAAAATAAAAAATCTATCATAACTCAAAACTTGATAATACTGCGTATGTCTCTGACAATTATTAGTTAGGATAGATTATTGTTGAATATCAGATGTATTGACTAGATATATATTTGATCAAGCTATCAGTTCCTCTTGTGCAATCCACTATCACAATCGAGATCACAATAAAACTTTCAACAACATAAAGATGGCTAAATTGAATGAATCAACAGAAATATATTAGCATTAGCTATTATATGTATAAAAGGCAGAATTTGAAACAAAAATCTGTTATTCAAAATTTTCAAAATATTCCTCATCAACAGTCCCACTTTATGCAAAGGTTTATTTTTCGAAATCATAAACCAAATCTGTATAAATGATGGACGAATTTTTTATTTATTCGAAATCTACTTGTTCATTATAAAGTTTCAATTTTATATAGGAATCCAAAACTAAGAAAAATTTTCAGAGCATAAAAGTACTATCAGGAAGAAAATATTAAATTATTGGACTTACATGAATTTTCATTTTCTAAAGAAGCATTTTCCATGCTTTCTGCATTGTTACTATGTGATTGAAGTTCTTCTGGGATTTCATCATTTAAACTCTCATTTTCCTTGGAGACTGGTACACTGGAATTCAATAAATTATCGTACAGAGCTCGCCTCTCAGCCTCATACTTTTCTGCGGGAATATACTTTGGCGATAGTTCCACATCATCTTTAGGTGACATAAAGAGAGAAAATTCACCGGGTGTATCAGCAGTGTTAGGACTGTCCTGTTGCATACTCCTTCTTGCAGACCTAGTGATGCGACAATTAGGAGATCTTTGAACCTACAAATAGAAATTTAAAAGCTTAAGTCAAACGCAATTATTTGTAATTGGTGATAGCATAATCTTAATTCTTGCCTAACTTATTCAAAACGCAATACAATATAAAACAAGGGAGAAGGAAGAATTGTCATGTTTTAGGACTGTTTGAACCTGGAATGACAATATATTTTAACGAAAGCAAATAATACATGAGAAATCAATAATGGATCAGGAAACCCATCTGATGTCCATTGATTTATGTAAGGCTCATGACACCGTTCCTTTGGGAAGCGAACCTAAACCAAGCACTTATTAAAGCCTTGAGGAACTTCTAACATTAGACCATATGAAATTTAAAAATGGGCTAGAAATTATCACAAAATTTACTCTTCAAAAAGAGTACATAGCCAGAAAATTGCAAGAATACCGACGATAGGGCTCACAAATAAATACACAAAAGACGATATACCTTCATCTATGCGAATTTTTCTATCTAATCTCCCTATATATGATATTGAAAAAATTATAGCCTCCTATCTGGAGGTGATAAAACTGGAAAGGACGATATGAAATAAGGGAAAGAGAAACACAAGTTAGAAAAAGCTTACTTCAATGATATATTCCTTCAACATGGAGAAAAGTAATGGTTATATTACATACCAGCTTATTCAGCCTTTGCTAGCCAAATACAGGGTCTTTGAAAATTCGGTTCAGTAATCGCCAAATTTGCCCTGTACAGTAGCGTCTCATATTATTGTGCCATAGCAGCTGGCTTCGAATTGCTCTATGCTGCTCTGTACTTAGGTGTTTCGAACTGAATAAATGATTGTAACGCTGCAGTAGGCATCTTTTTTGAGATGATATTAGTATCTGAACCAATGATGTTGAAACAATTATTATTGAGGAATCTAATTAATAGCCTCACTATCTGTCTCGCTTCCACTTCGTAAAATGACTCCCCTACCTCACACAAACTTTTCAACTTCAAATTGAGACTAATCACATTCAAATTACTAAACAGATTAAAAATGAGAACAAGCAACTTCAAAATAGTAAACACTTTCGAATTGGGAATAGACACAATTAAAATGGGACAAAAAATCTCATATTTGGAAATCAGATTTCCACTTAAATTTGAAACTTTAAAAAGATGTATTGTCAAATAAAAATGGTATTGATCAGATCATTTTGAGTGTTTTGTATTCTAACTATGCCAGATTACATTGAAGGAGCGGAATAATCGAATGTCAGATTCTTAGTTACTTCAGAACAATTCTCATGAAATATGACATAAAACTGAAAATGACTGGTCTCAATATAAAATTGTTTTGTCCCATTATGTGTCTATTCCCAATTCGATTGTGTTTATCATTTTGAAGTTGCATATTCTCATTTTGAATTTGTTTAATCTCAATTCGAATGTGATTACTTTCAATTTGAAGTTGGAAAGGTATAGAAACAGCCTTGAAGGAAACCTTGGGTACACTAGAATCATTTTTGAGGCAATGTCCTATACTTTCACCTACGAATGGATTTTAACTACCTATATCGTGAATAAATATCTGCCAAATAATTTTTAATTCGAAGGATACCTCATTTCGGAACTTTTACATGAAGTTATTTGACAAATAACAATTCTATAAAAACACGATATAGAACTCTACCCTGATCGATGTAAGATAAGACACCTCATCGTAAAATTGTCACAATTCCAACTAGAATGCAAATATTTTGTGCAAATCACACAAAGAATAACCATACAATGACGTACTGACATTCGATCTATGTTCATATTTGCCACAGACCTGCAATTTTTAGTTTTGCAACTGTTTAGTTGCAGAAGTGAGAAAAATGCATTTATATGGGGCCGCGCAGACATGCAACTGAAAAGTTTTGCGATCGAATAGTTTCAGCCTCGACACAAACTAAACGATTACATATGTGTGCGCACTCGGACCGCTTGCAATCAAACTGCTGCCTAACTATCACGAAACTGAAAAGTTGCATGTCTGCGATAGGCCTTATTCGTAAGTTTCAAAGACAGATTTATTAGGCAAATAGGGAATAGTTATTCAATGAAAAACACTATCTAATAGTGAAAAGACAGCATTTTTAATTATCTGCCGAATAAATTTAGTTCTCCACAGGTGATAATACTGGGCCTAAGAGAAAAGACAATAATTCTTAATTTGTATGGACCTTAATGTCCTTTGTGGATCATTGTTTTCCAAGGATCTTCTACTATGCTATTGACAAACGTAAAATATTTAAATAAATTTCAACTAACCTGAGGTTGAGAAAGGTCTCTTAAGGCTCTGGGTGAGGTAGCATTTGATGTAGAACTTGGTATAGATGTAGTTTCCGATTCTTCAGTATCACTAAGCAGTTGAGATTTACCTCTAAATATCCTCAAAACGATTGGAGGCTTACTATCATTGTTAGCTTTGGAATTATTTACATTAGAGCTTAGAACAGTCTTATCTGAATTGTGTTTTGATGAGAAAAACTTTCTTACTGAAGTTTTAGTTGGTTTTTCAGTGTGTTCATTAGTTGGTTTCAACTTTTTCAAAGGTGGATGCTCATAATCAGGATCTGAATGCCTACTAACAGGTTGTTTTGCATCTGAAGTATCTGCATTCCTACTTTTAAAAAATTTTTTAGGCTTTGGGGCACTTTCCACAGTAGGGGATTTATCAGGCTCCCTTTGACCAAATCCTGAAAAAAATTTCAAATATGAACAAGGTTGAAAAGATAACATCAGGATGAAACACATTTTTGCTGTAAATGAATTGAAGATGCCATGGCAATAGAGTTAATGAAACTGTTTTATTATAATAATTCTAGAAGTAACCAACATATATTATAACTTCCTAATTCATTTTGCAAATTCTGTAATATTAGGATTGTTTATAGAGTGGTTCAAAACACTTGTGATCTGTACAGAGCAAGCACAGATAGATTTTACCTACACCTAAAATGAAATTGCGTTTGCTTTGTATAGTTAACAACTGTTGTGTGAACATTAAATAATATTCAATGAGAACTTACCATTAACTGTACGAATGGAAGTGAAAGACGTTATTCCCCATTTCCCTACAGTAGCAGCTGATCTTGCAGCAGAAGGCTTATTGCTGTTTTCTTTAAAGATGTTATCAAAGTGAAAACTAGCATGGGAGTGAGCCCCCCGACGATATTTACCATAACCTCTGGACATTGTATTTGGAATTTAAATTAATATTTGGACGTACTCCCAAGCATCATTAGCAAGTATTATGCATCTGGCTGATTGAAACTCGATACTCAATCGAATTTTCAGAAAACATATGGAGTTTGTTTTCAATTGATTTGTAGCTTCTTTACATTTCTAAACGTCTCACGATGAACCACTTCGCCATTTTTCACAAATATTACAGTTTATTCCTAAATTAATAACCTCAAATTATAGATACATATTTTCTTTCTGATTCAGGTCACTATTTAATGAATATTTGATTAGTGGTAAATATTTATCTTTTTCTCTTCTCAGTACGGTTTTTCAAGAAAAGCACTTTTATGAAAACAACGTACGATATGGGGGATTTGCTTTCTGTTATTCTGTTATTAACTAGACAACTGGAATTGGAGTTTTCTGCCAGAATTTCTGCGCAGAACAGAATCAGAATGTCAAACGTCAATTTTTTACTTTTGTATACATAACCCTTTTTATTTTGTTATGAAAACTTGTCATGAGAAGTACAGAGATATATCTCTTGAAAAATATATATAAATAAGCAATTCTTGTTTCTTGGAGTTCACATATTATTTGAGATGAATGACGATGATTATGATTTCGAGTCTACCGAGAAGTATGATTTCATTCAATTAATGCATTTTGAAAAAATTTATAATAAGTTGTAGATTATCAGCCCTTTTTAAAAAAGATTATGAAGCTGGTAATTCAAGTCTAATATACCAAGCCCCAAAACAGCCTAGTAGTTCTTCAACTTCAGTTCCAGGAACAAATTACAAGACATTTCATAAATATATTCAGTTGTATGAGAGGTAAGTTAGTGCAGTTAGTGATTTGAAAAACCTGTCCTTGCATTCATTAAATTTTTAGTCATGATGGAAAACTTTGTGGAAAGTATGTAATTGCACTAGTGAATTCAAATGCAAACCCTACAGAAATGCTTATATATCAATCAAAAAAAAAAATTTTCATTCGTCGCCCTATATGTGAAAAACAATTGTTTAAATATACCAACAATCGCACTTTAATTTTGAATGAAAGAGAGCAGCAATTCAGATTGGAATTTGAAAATGAAACTGAATATTTGGAATTTACCAGTGAATATGCTAAATATGGAGGATTAATTGAAGTACTCAAAGATTCAGAGAATTATAATAGAAATCAAACAGTTTCACTTGATTTTACCCTAGAAACTGGCTGTACTAAATCACCTAGAGCAGTAGTTGACTGTATAAATGATAAAAATGATAGGAGTAATATTTTAACACGTTTGGAGAAAATTGGGATATCCCAACTTCCACCTTTTGAAATTGTGAAAGATAATATGAGAAATGTGGTTTCCTCCAAAGGAGATGAAAAACCTAATGGAAATTGCACTTCTAATGAGGTAGGTAAAAAAACGTATATAAAGGAGCTTTCGAACTCTCTGAATACATTGAATGATGTACAAAGGAATAAAAGTGAACTTGGAACTAGAGAACATACGGTATTAAAACCAGAATCAACAATTACTAGTGAAAAAATTGAACTGTTAACATCAGTACTGATTAACAATCAAACAAATAATTCTGAATTGAAAGAGGCAATACATTTATTAACTTCAAAATTGAAAGAAATCGTCCCACTCAAGGAATGCGACAATAAAAACGAGTTTAAGAAACTTGAATCTAAGATAAAATCTTTAGAGTTGAAATCAGAAAATTTACAATGTGAACTTGATAAGTTCCATAAAAAATATGCAAACCATAAGGACTCCCAATCAAAAGAATTATCTTTGAAACAAGACGAGAATATGTGCGATGTTGCTTGTCAGACAGATTATTTTGAGTACATTAGTAAAGAAACTAATCATCTTATGTCAATTCTGCCACAAATTTTAAGTGTTGTTGAATCATTGTCACTAACAGCAGATGACATAATTGAATTAAAAAAGATAAAGGATGGGATTCATGATCCACAACTGAAGACCATAGTAGAGCCGTATTTCAACTTTACTGAAGAAAAAAATAGAAGTGAAATGAAAGCTGATAATGAAGTTTCACGGAATGAATTCTTAACTGCTTTGAAAAAAATCATGAACAATATGTATCAGAATATTTGTACCTCGGATCCCAATACTGATTTTAAAAACTTATTAGCTAAGCAGATTAAACATGCATCTTTAGAAATTTTGAAAATTCATGATGAATCAGTGTGACAGAGAAAAAAAAGTACTATAACTTTATATCTCCATACCATAGGTGAATATAAAAGGAAAACACTATTGATATTATAAATATATATATTATAAATTTTTACAGAAAATAGAGAAGTAATATAAATTCTATTCTAGAGTATATGAGACCTCAATACTTTCCTATTGAATGGACAAGTTCAGAGGCGCTTTCCTACCTTGTAAATACTTGAGAAAGAGCTCATACAAAAAAAATCTTTTTTCAATTATATTTGTTCATTTTAGATACCCTTTTGCAACAAATTATGTCAGCTATCAAATCCAAGTGATATGATAAAAAAATCATATTGTTTTTAGCATATTTTGTGATTTTTTCTAGGTATTTAATTTTGATGAAAATTAACTACTCAAGGATTAAAGTAAGTTGTTGAACACACCACATAAAGGTGATATACTCAAAGGCCTTTCCAGTCATCAGCTAATTTAGACTGTGCCAGTGCACGGAGTGCAGACCCCAGGTTTCCTTCCTTTCCCTATCAATGAAAGCACAATATAAACTTTATGATCACTTGGATACAATAGCCAGCAAAATGTTAAGGATTGTTGAATGATTAAGGCAATAAATAGAATTAAAAGAAATCTTTCCATTGGAAGGGTCCGGTCTAATCAGATCTTTTCATTTTGTTATTCATGTAATCCAGAAGTTATACTCAGAGCTCACCTCCATGTCTTTCTAGAATGCGACTTTCTAAGTCCAAATGAATTTTTTCTACTTTCCTTGCATGTTTTTTTATTTGGTCTTTCACAAAGGATTCATCTCCAGGTTTACTTCCTAAAGCTGCTTTATGTAAATTGAATTTTTCTTCGTTGATAGCTTGTTCTGCTTGTAGATGCCTCAGTTTCATCAGCCTATTCTCATAATGTAATAACTCAACTCTCAAAGACTCCAATTCATCTGGGGAAAATTCAGATTCTACAGCTATTTTCCATAGACCTTGAACTTTAGGCTCAACAAATTCTCTACTACTAGGTCCTTTAGCTGTGAGTAGAGCTAAATGATCGTAACCTTCTTTTATCACTTTACTTTGTTCTCTAATTAAATTAGCCTTATGTAAATAATCCTTGTTTGGCTTGTCATTTTCCTCTGCTCTATCAATTTCGTTGAATTTATCCAATTTTTCATCAATAGAATCTGAAAATTAATATTCATAAATAATTATAAATTTGGTTGATGTCCACTTACTTTCATGAACTTTATCATCTGTATTATTCTTCACTTCATGTAGTAGTGCATAATATTGATCAACTTTATTCTGATGATGTAAAAATTCTTCCCTGAGAGTTTCTAATTCATCAGCAGTAAACCCTGAATGCTCAGCTTTTTCCCATAATTTGCTTAATTTTTTATCCCTGAATAAACTCTTGTTTATATATTTATTGGAAGCACTATTCATTGCTTTATGCCCCCCATCATCAACAGATTCAATCTGATCTAATAAATTATAATTTAACATTATCCTTTTTAATTTGTTTCGTAGTTCTTCCTCTTTCAATCCATCTTTATCCTTTCCTTGAGCTCTATCATGTTTATATGTTATTTCTAATTTATCGTGTAACTTCAGATCCCCAAGCAAGGATTTCAGTTTAGGTTCAGAGAGCCTCTATAAAGATAAATGCTCATTAGTGTACTTATCATAAGCACCAGACTTCCACTTTCTAAACAAAACTATACAATAATTACTTACAACTACAGCCTTGGACCACAGTAAGTTCAGTTTAGACATTCTAAATGGTTTATCTAAATGTTGTAAGTAATGTGGCCTGAAATCCGAATCTTCCTCTGGAACTTCTGGTGTATTCAGGTCCTTACTATATTTATTATGACAATATACCGTATTCAACAATATAAAAAATAGTAACAATTGTTGGGTATTCATATTGAACATCACAGGGATATTGAAACAGTTGAATACTTTTTATGGAAATCCGTTCGTAGTTGAGTCCTATTCAGAATTATTTCATGAAGTGATTTTTGATTTGAGAAATGTGAGAAGATAATTATAACTACCTATTTATCACAGCATAGACAAAGTACTACGAGATGTTTATTTGATGAATTAATCAGCTGACTCCAGGGATTATTATTAGACAAGGTTATTACTCCCACATTTGATGTTCTGTGTTATTACTTATTACTTATATTAGTGTTCTGTTTTTATTACCCTATGCTCCAGATCCAGACCAAAGAGTTACTCAGCCTGCTGGCATAAGTAAGTGGGTGTGTTCTAGGGCTGTGTCGATCACGATCGATCGAATCGTTTGGATTCGATCGTAACCCGTGCGGGAGTGATCGAGTCACCGATCTCGAAATGACCCAATCATTTCGATCATTCGGTCATATTCGAGTTCGACCCGCCTGCGCCTTCTGGACACGAGCATTACTACAGAATTCGACTGACTGAAGTGACTATTTTCTCAATACATTGTTTATTTGACAAAAGATGGCAACTTTCAGTTTCCCCCTATAGATGGATTGGTTGTTTTGGCATTGGTTGTAGGGTGTATCGCGTATCGCTGGTTGTCTATTCAAGAATAGGTATTGTAGCCTGATCGAGTCGAGATCGAAAGATCGAATGAGAGGCCATAGACAAACTGTGAGAGGCGACGCGATGGAAAGATCGAAATGATCGAATAATTGTATCTTAAAGAACCCATAAGGATCGATTGTGAATTATGGAGTTGGAAGCGATAGATTAATTGAACAAGTACATCTAAAAGTTGGGAAATTTCTCATTAAGCGGAATTGAAAAGAAACTTTTCGGAAGAAATGAAATTCTACTAATTTAATGATAACAAAAACCTCTTGATTTAGGACGACGCAACTTTTGGCCACATTCAGGCTGAAAATGCTGGACCATTTAATTATGATCTTCTATCACAAAAATACATCTTTAATTAGAAAAATTCATTTCCTGAGTCGATCTTTAAACTCGAAACTCAATAAAATTTTAACAGGCTCGAAAGTCGGTGAATGAGTCAATGCGATGTAACAAAATCGGGTTTTATGATCGAATGATCCAAATGATCGAATTAGGTGTATGATAATTGATAAAATATCAATTGTAAATACATTTCATATATAAAAAACCCGTTAAAATCATTTCTGACCACAATCTAGAACCCACTCTTTTCATTTCTGAGCCCGATCACATTTGAACAGGCTTGATACACGATAAATGAGTTAATATAGCATATTCGGATTCTGTGATCGAAGTGATCGAAATGATCGAATCTTTTGACCCGATCCCTGAGCCGGTGGGTCGCGATCGACCCGGGTTACGAAAATACCCTGATCATTGAACTCTATGGGAACTGGAATGGCTTCGTAGGTAGCAAAATTCGTCGGAAATTGTGACCGAGAGAGAGGGAAGAAGTAGAGCAACCTTTCTCTCTCTAGCGTGTTTTTGTTTACACTCTTATAACCTAAATTTAAATGTCATTTTCGTAGATAAATTTTAAATTACATTGTTTAATGTCTTTTTGTCAGTATTTTAGTAAAAATCATGGTGAAAAATTGTTTAGAAGCCATATACTTCCTATTTACATTCCTAAGAAACTCGAAAAATGTCTATATATCAAGTCAAGTTAGCTGTTGAACAGAATCTCTTGTGCTTTTTCAAAGCTTAAATATAGTTTTTTGGTGAGTGTTTTTTAAGTCTATGTGTTTCCCAGAGTGACCAAAGTGGTTTTTGCAGTAACAAAAAACATTTTGAATAAGAAGAATTTCATAACAACAATGGTCCAGTATTGTATTGGAAACGGATGCCATAATGCAGGGGACATAAATATAATATAATATTTTTTCTGTGAAGTGTTGGTATCATATAAACCAATCCATCCTGAACAGTTTTACAGAAGTGAGAATCCACAAAAAGAGAGAAGCAGTAAATAATTAGGAATTATGCCTTATGTTTTTCATTTTTTTAGGTTCCCTCTCAGAAAACCTTTTACTTTACAACTTTGGACCAAAGCTACAGGAAGGAAAAATTGGTATCCGTAGAAATACATTTGCAGAAAAAAATTTGCAGTCCCCCACAGGAAACATTTCTTGGCAGTTTGTCAAGGAATTAGAAAAAGTTCAAATGGAGGAAGGTCTAAGGTTGGCTAATTCCCTCTCATCTCAGCATATCAATTATAAAAATAGAATTATGAATGTCAGATTAGCTACTCAAACAATGAGTAACGGGGTAGCAGATGCTATGGAATTTCTTAATAACAAATGTAAGAACTTACAATTCGAAGATAGTGCCGCTACCGTTGAATTCATTAGAAAAATTGATAGAGTGTTTGACATTCTTAATTCTAGAAATCTGTTCCGGAGAGGATTTAAAGCTCCAATTAGATCTTTTTCCCTGAGGTATGTTGAGGAAATTTTCAGTGAAACTATAGAATATTTAGAATCATTGGAAATTGATGATACCAACATTCTTTTTCACTATCGAAAGACATTCGCTTTAGGATTTATTTCGACCATGAAGAGTGCACTAGGGCTAGTGTAGAATGTTCCATCAATCAAAGTTAATGAATGATGAACTTCATGGGGATCCTCTATTATTCGTCAGAAAATGACTAAATTAATTTTATTTAATAATTGTTAAGCAAATGTAACATTTTTGTCCCAATTATGTTAAATATAAATATTTCAGCAATTTTGTTCTTTACTTTTTGATATGATTCCTTTTATATATTGAACTATTTGGAATATTTAAAATCTCTTGCACTGACACCAGAGACGACTGTCTCTGCTCCAGAGACAACTCTGTCTTTGCTGACACTGCTTTTCATATGATTCCAAAGCTTTATCCGAGGCTTTTCAGAAGATCATTTCCTATATTCTTGCCTCAAGATTAAACTTAATATTTATATTCAAATTACTCTAAAGCTTCTATTTTATTAATTCATCAAGGCTGCAAGGGTGATTATTAAAAATTTCGTTCCCGAAATTCAGGAAATTATTATTAACATCATAAATCACTAAAAAAAGTGCAAAATTTTTAGAAATTTCGATTAGAATGACAAACTAATGATTAATTATTTTTAGTACGAACCGACTCGTTGAAAGATTTGAACAATTTGGGAAATAGAGAAAGAAGTGGATTTTTCCAATCAGTATCAAACCTTCAAATATTTTCAGTTCGAATAGTTCATTCTTTCATTCCCGCACATTGAAATGTTTACGTTGCTAATAGCAACGGCGTGCGAGAGAGAAAGGTTGCTCTACTTCTTCCCTTTCACTCTTCCTCATTTTGCCTGTATCGCGATGCCATTCCAGTTCCCATAGAGTTCAATGACCCTGATCGACACAGCCCTAGTGTGTTCTGTGCCTGCTGGCTCTGCTGCCGAAAATTTCGGCCCGAATGCCCCGAATCATTTGGGTCGAAAAAGCACAGACACAGCTGCTTGAAGACATTGAACATTGAAGTACTCAATGTCTGTCTGTCTGTCTATGGAAGTACTTCAATCAACGGCCACTCTGTAATCTGTGATCAACGGCACAGATTCGATCTGTTCTCTGTGTCAGCGATAAATTCAAATTTTTTTTTCTCCAAGCATAATTCAATGTAATCTAGCTCTAGCATCTCGCCTGTGATGTTTCAATGAACGTATTCTTGTTAGATAGCTTCAATATTTAGGTGTAGTGTATGTTGTATAAAATTCCTCATGAAAATGCATGATTCAATTAATGATAGGAATAATAATTTCGTCAGGAGTGTACATCCGTGTCTTAGAGAAATGTTCTACAAGTTATTCACTAGTTGTGGAATAAGTGAGGAGATACGTAGGTGTCTTGAAAAACTTATTGATAAAGATGTTTTAGCATTACGACCTTTTATGGAAAGGGAGAGTCTCAATAAGTTAACATTGTCTGATTCCAAGTATACATATGCTTACAGATTACATGTTCCCTATGCAACCAGGATATTACTTTGGGATATTATTTTCAATCCTCATGATTTAACTAGTGCTCCAGATTTCGATTTTAATGATGAAGCTTTTGAAGAATTCATACACAGAAATAATATTATGAAATATGTGCCCGATTGGGTGCATTGGAATATAAAAAACACTGCATCGTTAGAATTAGTCACTCAAGGCTTTATAAAATTGTTCACAGAGTTTCAGGTTCATCATTGCTTGTCAATGAAAATGGTTGTTAGTGTAATAGCTGGTATTTTTAGGTAAACGAACTTCAGAGAGTTGGTTCATTTATTTCTAAAGAGTATGAATTAACTAGCTCCCTTGTAAACTATAATGCTAGTGATATAGAGGTCTTTGTGGATATCAATAGTACTCATTTTTTGATAGTACTCCATGTCGATATATCTCAACTTCCTGAATTTATTCAGTAAGTAAGAAAATGCTATTAGCTTTGAGTATTTAACTTATGCTTGTACTAATATTTCATCTAGGGCCACTTATACAGATTAGGAAAAATTAATGCCTTACATAGGGATGCTATGAAAAAAAAAAACTGTAAAAATGCAATCGCCCGGTACGAGTATAATTTTATTAAGGGTGATGGATTATTCAATATTCAACTGGACCGATTGATATTCGATTTGCTCCTCTTATTTTCAAGTGAGATGCACTTACTGGTCACAAATTCACAGTTCCCACTCTAATGACAAAGCATAGTAGGAACTGATTCAGAAAGCGGTCAATATGAATATTCGATAATAATTTATCACTTTCGAAGAAGTTAATCTTGCACTGAGCAATTTCATTTCTATAGTCATCTTCAGTCTTGTGGCATTCCCTATGTTCGAAGTAGAATTTTCGCTATCTGTATAGTGTGAATTCTGGTGACCATATTAATTGAGGAGTTCAGAGCTGAAGTGAACCAAGTCCATTCAGCCTAGTTTTAAGATGAATGGCTTAGAAGTTATTCATCTCCAATTATTTCAAAAGTAACTTCTTTAGATTTTAAAAGATTAGAATGTAAGCATATGCTTACATAAGAATAATAATAAATAAAGAAATCACTTTTGAATTAATTGGAGATAAACAACTTCTAAGCCATTCATCTCAAAACTAGAATGAATGGACTTGGTTCACTTCAGTTCTGAGCCCCTCAATTCTTGATTGATAAGTATATTAGTAGAAATTGTTCATTGAAGTTATATACAGGGTGATATTCGGACGTATCAGGAACATTTTTTGGTCGATGAGGCTTCGTTTCCGAGTTTTTGGACAGTAATGTTACTGTATGCAAAAAAATTTCATAAATTACTAACGCATTTTGGACGAAATGTTGTCGCCTGGTTAAACCAAAATTTCAATGGTAGATAGATTGGTCGGCGTGGTCAGGTGCTATGGCCAGCAAGATCACCTGATTTGAATGCTTTGGATTATTTTGTATGAAGGCATTTGAAACAAGTTTCTGCAGTGGAAATTAATGATTAAGAACAATTAATGGAACGAATTATTGATACAGTCGAATCCACTCAGAATAGGCATAACATGCAATTAGTGTACAATTCCCTTATTCTGCGTTGCCAAGCATGTATCGATGCTAATGGAGGCATTTTTGAACATTTGATTTAATTGTTTCTGTATTTTTATCAGGTATTAAAGGTTAAAAATTGATGACATGCAGAAATTTTGGACACTTATATCTCGAAAACAAGGACAATATTAAAAAATTTCATTTTCCTTTTTTTATAAAGAATAGCAGCCTGTATACTACGCCTCGAGTTCTGAATCACCCTGTGTATATATATATATAAACTTTTCCTGATTCTATAATTAAATTATTATTAAAGAAAATAAACATAGTAACTCGAGTGAGTGGTGCCTCTCAGTTAATAAACGTTTTTCATAGTTAATCCATATGAATTTGATAATGCTTAAGGTTATTATTCCTTAGAAAATAATTTATTTGAACTTTTCAGAATGAACTTGAATTTGTTTCGTGATACTATTTTGTAAAAATTTTTTTTGGATTACGAATCCGTTTTTCATTATCAAACTCTTGTGATCTTTGCAGATGTCATGTACTGCTATTTTACTATTTGAAAGTTTTCATTTAATGTTTGTTCTTCATTCAGGATATATCTGTTATTGCCACTGTGATATTATTTCGAATTCGAGACAATTGTTTGAATGGTTTTGTAGTGGTGAATTGAATCCAGATGAATAATTTATTTTACAGGCATGTCAGTGAGGAAGGTACCCTTTTGAATCCTAACCAAGATTATGCCTTATTGGCAGTATACTATCATGATAATGAAGGCAAAAACATGTCTGTTCAATTGAATCTTTCTCCAAGACTGAATCAGTTCCTAGGAAATGAGAATCTGTTGAATATACCTCCTTATGCGAACATATCTCTGATGACTTATGTTCCACAGTTAACTCATTTACTTCAAAAACATATCAATGATGCAGCATTCAAATTTCAGTTTAAGAAAGAATTTGTTGCTAGCTTACTCATTCTGAGGGGTAAAAGCATTATAGAATATGATGCTTATTTCATGAATCAGGTATCCTTTCTATGCGAAGTCAGTGGGAGCTTTTTTTTGGTGCAAGTTAGAATGGGTAAGTTTCTGAAATATTTATGTAATTTTTACAAAAAAATATTGTTCAAATATTCTGAGTGATATCCATTTTCCACATATAGTTTTTTGATGTTTCTTGAAAAAGACCTTATAATTTTTTTCCCAACAAATAAACAAAGTTGACACACTAAGTGGTTATTGTTATTGTGGCCAACAATGAATCTTTTTTTGGTTTGTAATTGTATTATACAGGCTGTCCCTGAGGAGATGGGAAACATTTAAATGGGAGATAGAAACAACTAGAGGATCACAAAGTAAACCCCATTTTAAGTATGTATCTAGGAGTTCTAGATTCTGATTTGCAAGGTATTTTTCAAATTTGAATGGAAATTGAAATCACTCAATTTCCTGAAAAGAATCATCGATTTATCCGAACTTTGGGATGAAGATAGCTTCCACGAGATTCCAGAAAACTGCTTCAAATATCATTTCATTTAATTTGCATGACCTTATCACATAAATTTGTAGAGTTCTTGAAAGTTTTCGAAATCTGTTCCTGTACAATGAATTTCATGAATTTTTCGATATCTGCTTACACTGTGAGATACATTTATTCAACTCCCCAAATAATAATGTAAGGCACCATCCAGGGTGCCGAGGATTTTTTTTTTTCTGAGAGTGATAATAACTTTCTCTCGTGTCGATATTGAACTGTACAACCTTGATTTATTCCCAGTTTGGCGTTGACTTATTATGATAGATTGATTTGTTCTGATTACAGAATGATCAAGTTTGCCTTTATTTCGAACAGACATTGAGAGCCGCTAAGTTTTTATTTTACCTTTACAGGGTGAGTTCTTAATCTATACAAATATTTTAACAGTAACCGTTCTTTCCGATTCGGACCTGATAAAAAAATGTATGCCATTTTAAGTTTTTTTAATGAGCTGTGCCACCCCTGGAAAAACAATATAATATAATGCAAAAGGTTTGAGCACTCTCCTATAAAAAGTTATAAGCCTCACAAATACGGGACTTAATTAATCAGTTTATAGTTTTTATTCTTGCTAATTGAATGACTTGAAAATAAATATTTGTATTCGATAGAATGATAACTGAAATTAACATCCAATAATTTATATCCAATTGACCGGACTCATGAAGATTCAAAATTCACCCCTTTATGAGATGAATAGGCTGTTAAATCTCGACACGAGAGAAAATTTTTTTTTACTATCGAGAACAAAAAATCAGTCATCGGCAACCTGAACGGTGCCATGCTATATTATCAGGCGAATTGAATAAATGAAGTGTACGCAGATATCGAAGGAATCATAAAATTCATTGTACAGGGTGATTTCGCGTACTCTTACGAACTGCCCAAACTTATGTGACACGGTCCTGCAAATCTATTGATATTTGATTGCAGTTTTCTGGAACCTCATGAAATCTATCTTCCTTTCAAATTTCGGATAAATCGGTGATTCCGTTCAGGAGATAGAGTGATTTTAATTTCCATTCAAATCTGAAAAACTGCATGTAAATCAAAATCTAGAACTTGTAGATAATGCATATGGGGTTGTTTCATGATCCTCTAAGTGTTCTCTATCTCACATCAAAATGTTTTCCATCTTATCTGGGACACTCTGTATAAATCTGCTGTAAAATATTACACACACAAAGGTTTTTTATTACCAATTCATCATAGAAGCATGTTTACACACACAAAGGTATTTTATTACCAATTCATCATAGAAGCATGTACAGCATAACTTCAGTAGTCAATGCAGCTGGGCAGATATCGCTCAGGGACATGACCGGACTATTAGGCCGGATTATTGAATTTATAAAATAAAACGGCTTGAAAATTGAAAAAAATAAGGATTATCTGTCAAAACTCACAAAAAGAATTCTAATGAGTTAGTACTTTGCCTGCATCAAGGTATATTTTAGACTTTTCAGGGAGTGCAAGTGAAAGAAAGTGAAGCCAAATGCAGAAAGAAAGATTCCGCCAGTGCGGTGTGCCGTTTTCTAACCGTCATGCATTTGTTTTTTAATTGTTCAAACAAGAAAAATATTGTTATGCATATGAATATTTCCTTGCCCGGATTTGAGAGGTAAATTTCAAAACGCCCGAATCTTAGCAGTGTCCGGTCTAGCGACTGTCCGAACTACTGAAGTTGTACGCGGTGTCCTAGTTAAAGTTTCCCTTTTCCCTTATTGTGGAAACTAAAGGAGCTAGAAGAAGAAGTTAAATACAAAACTTGTCTGTAATCGTTTGAACTTTGATTTTTTATAACCCACCTTAATACAGGTGCTCCGTTTTTTCCCTGTTGGTATCAACTTTCTTATTTTAAATGGGACACCCTGTATATTATTGCATTTTTTAATTCCTTGTCAAATGGTCCTAGGTTGCGTTCACAATCTTACTCTGAGCAAGCTCTGAGTAAGCTTTGATTACTCGAAGCGTTCACAAACGTACTTTTAGTTTCTCAGAGTATACTCTCTGAGCATGGCCATACTCATACTCTACTCTCGGAGTAAGTTTGTGAACGCAACCCTATATACTATCGATTCTGAAATATTCGACTTTTTCCTAAAATTTTGACAGCTTTAGGTGCTCATTAAAATAGCTGATACTAGTTTTCTAATGAATGTATCAAAGCCAAATTTTGGCCAGCTCTTCTCAGCATATTGGATCATACGTTACATCTCTGAATTTTTAGCAATTTGATATACAGTGTCTTCGAAAATTAAAGTTAAAAATTCAAATAGAAGTTCAATCAAAACTTGAGTTTTTCAAATGGCAACCTGAATTTTTTTCTGGTTCATCATGTAGAGCAGGTTAAAATGAGCAAAAATGTATTTATATACTTGAAACAGTAAAAAATTACACTATTCAACAAGGGTTCTCCCACCTAAGAGATTTATATTTTTTTTGTTAGGTATTCCTCACCTTATTACAAAAATAATAGTACTTACGTTTGTTTAGCTCCCGTTATCAAAATAAAAGACATGCGTGAATTGTCCATGTTCGCACTTCTGTACCCTACGATACTTTATAAAATAAACAAACTATTGTAACAAGTTCAGTTTCTGGCAGCATTGAATGAATTTGAAAAAAAGCCTGGTTGTCCTTTGTAGAAGTGACCAAAAATTTTCTTGGCAATCACAAATCTCCGCAATATATAAATATCGTCAAAACGATGTTACAGGCTCATCAAAAAATGGGATGCAACATGTCCCACCTAAGAGATTTATATTTTTTTTGTTAGGTATTCCTCACCTTATTACAAAAATAATAGTACTTACGTTTGTTTAGCTCCCGTTATCAAAATAAAAGACAGGTGTGAATTGTCCATGTTCGCACTTCTGAACCCTACTTTACTTTATAAAAAAAACAAACTATTGAAACAAGTTCGGTTTCTGGCAGCATTGAATGACTTTGAAAAAGAAGCCTGGTTGTCCTTTGTAGAAGTGACCAGAAATTTTCTTGGCAATCACAAATCTCCGCAATATGAAAATATCTAGATATCGACAAAATGATGTTACAGGCTCATCAAAAAATGGGATGCAACATGTCCTTACAGCCCGTTTGCAACAGCCGAGAATTCTCTGGAGAATTCTCTACAAAATTTTCGCAAGAAAACGGCAGAGATTATTTTGTATGCAACTGAACAGAGAATTCTACCGAAAGTGCGTTTGCAACGGTATATAATTCACGGCGCATGAATTTTCGAGCAAATTCTCTAGAGAATTCTCGGCTGTTGCAAACGGGCTTAAAAATACAATTTTTGCAATCACATATTAATTTCTTTCCACAAAATATGGGAGCCGTAAGTGACGAGCATGGAGAGCGATTCCATCAAGACATCGCGTCATTCGAAAAACGCTACCAAGGCAAAGGGGAACCCTCTATGCTTGCTGAATAGTGTTGGTCCATCGTTAGAGAAATACTGGAGTCGTCCTACAGCAGAAAAGACAAAAGATCTAAGCGATCGGAATCTTTTACACCATTGCAAATATTATAATGCATTGTTTTTGTTAAAAATCATGAATATAATTATTAAAAAACAACAAGAGCTAACTTCCACTTTTAATTTATCGTGCGTTTATACCTTGGCTACGGAGATTCAAAATATATATATTTTCCTTAGGTGGGAGAACAAAGCTATAATTTTGTCGATCAGTGTTATCGGTGTAGGAAGGTAGTGAGTTTTTTCAGACTGCTGCCTGACTGCTAAACAGCGTGGAGATACAAAATAACTCTCAAGTCAAGCTGTTTGAGAGGTTCATATTCATATGACCTTATCGCCCATCCTATAATCTAATGCGACAACCGTTATTTTATATTTGGGACTTTCAGCAAACATTAATGCTGAATTATTTTCTAGGTGAACAATTTCCTGAAGAAAAGGCAGTGGTAGAAATTATTCCATTTCATAACTTTTGTTCAAAACTACAGATACCAGCAAAGATTGTTTTTCATTATGAAGAGAGTCCTGAGATTATACCGGATAAAATGGCTTCTCATTTATTAGATCAATTGAAGACCTATATCATCGATCATTTCAAATTGCAGGTCCCTATGATAACTCAGTGAGTTTTCAATGTTGTTTTATCATTCTGAGTTTATATTTTTATATCATTCTAATTTATTTATTTCAGTGTAGTTATAAAAATGTATAATAAAAAAATAATTCTTGGCTATAAAAGTTATTTTGTTTCTGGTCATGATTTGCATTTTATCAATTATTCAGTTTTGATTTCGTTTTCAATATGGCGTATGGTCCGTATATACACCTTTGGTAACCGAAAGTTACCAGAGCGGTTACTCGGTGACAGATATTGACCTGAATTGTCAGGAATTCGACATTTACGGACCGCCCACTTACTAACCAGAAGAAACCAAAGTGTATACACATTTGGTAACCGAAAGTTACCAGAGCGGTTACTCTGGTGACAGATATTGAACTGAATTGTCAGGAATTCGACATTTACGGACCGCCCACTTACTAACCAGAAGAAACCAAAGTGTATATACGGATCACAGCCATGGTTATGCAAGTAATGAGGTTATTATTCGAGAACAGTGATTTAGTAAGACTATATTGACAGTTAATTTATTTGATTCATACACAGCTATAAGTTCTTCTTTGAATATCTATCAGGTATTACACCACTCAGTGCTTCTGTAAAGCTACATTCACAATCAATTCACAGGCCGGAGTGCACTTCGGCACGGAAGCTTAGCAGATGTCGTTCTCCGTTACCATTCATAGTGAAATTCAAGACTAGCACGGAATTGGAAATTGACCAAATTTCTTGCAAGCTGAAAACTATCACTTCGGCAAGGAATTTCGTGCCGGCTATGGATGATGCTGATGCTTATGTTTTGATCAGTTACATTTCCGATTCATTTGAGTATTTGGTTCCAAAATTATTGCGAATGGCAAATTTCGTGCCAACTTTCGTGCCGAAGTGCACTTCGGCCCGCGAATTGATTGTGAATGCAGCTTCATGTCGTTGCATCCCAGGCAAAAGGTATTGAATCATAAAAAAAACAAGCACACTGTGGAAATTGAATTGGGACTGGAATAATCAAAGAAAGAGCTAATTAAAATGCATCTGGAATACATAGAGCAAGGCCAAAAATTTTCTTCATGGAATAAAACCAAAAATTGTCTTTTCATTACTTTCGACATTCTTGAGACAACATTAGAAGGCACACACCTGAGAAATGGATGAAGGGTTTTTGATGAAAATCAAGAAGCACACAATTCATAGTATAGATAGACGCTGGAGAAGGTGGTAGAAAGACATATTAGGAATGGTAGCTAGTCCACTGCACCCCTCCCAGCTAAATCAGTAGATTCTGCACTTCACTCGGTTGTTAACTCCATTGACGACGCACTACATGGAGAGTGCAGTGCATTCAACAACATTCGTTTCCAAACATTGCGTTGAACCTGCACTCGCTTGAAGATATGTCTTTGCTTGGGGCTTACAGAATCATGGCTTGGCTAGGCGTTTCGACCGGGAAGGGGATGTTCGCAGGGTCGTGTTTCATAACCTCTTCTGTGAAATATTGTCTGAATGTGCTCCTGGTCGATTTGCGAAGGCTGAGTTTGACGTTGTGGCCTATACGGATGACCTTCTCCTATCGTTTCTACATAAAGTTATCATTATCATTTTCGATCTGATACAGCACGCAAGATTGAGCGATGGTACTTAAAAAACGAACTCTCGGTCCATTATAAACGGAAGATGGTTCTAGGAGGGGGGTGCCCTGCAACATCAAACTCCCTAGTATGTTTGGGGTTGGGCGTACTCTGATTTTTTTGGGTCTACTCGGAGAGTATCTCTGGTATGTTGGACATAGTGGAAAAGGAATACACTACCCAAAATTTCAAAAGAAATACCATTAAATGGTATACAGATGGTTCTACAACCACGACAGGAGCCGGCGCTGGAATATACGGGTCGAGCACCAAGTGTACAATAGCATTAGGCTCCCACTCGAGTGCTTTTCAGGCGGAAATAATCACAATCGAAAAATGCGTGGACATAAACCTGGAAAGAAACTATCAGGGGTGTGACATAGTGATACACTCTGATAGTCAAGCCGCTATCGAAGCATTGAACTCCTATGTCACTGACTCAAAATTGATATGGGAGTGCCGAAGTAAACTAAATGAGGTAGGCAAGAAAAACAAGGTCTCTTTAGTCTGGGTTCCTGGTCATTCGGGAATCAAAGGAAACGAAGAGGCTGACACACTAGCCAGAAAAGGAGCACAAACGCCACTTACTGGCCCAGAGCCTTTCTGTGGTGTATGCAAAAACATCTATAAGAAAGAATTCTTGGAAAAGGAAGAAAACAAAAGAGAATTACTCTGACGGACTCTTCCAGGAATGGATCATTCCAAAAGGTTCCTCCGGGACTTCAGAACTGCAAGAGCCAAGAAGTTCTTGTATCTCGCGAAGAATAAGCTAAACCTCCTGGCAGAAAGCATATGATGAGAATAGACCTATTAGAAACCGACGAGTGCAGATTCTGTGGGGAAGAGGAGGAAACTCCTATTCACATCGTTACAGAATGTCTCGCCATTGCAATTCTGCGCAAAGAATGTCTAGGACAAGAGTACTTTAGGAGGCAGTGCCTCACCAAATAAATTCTGGAAATTACACGTATTAATCGAATATTTTATTAATCCATTTCATCATCCCTTCAGTCCAAATTTCCCATCATACCGTACGGCACTGAGTCTCTGTTTTTCATAATAACCAAGCTCAATCTCACTTTTCTTCTATATTCATCTCACTTCCCCTTTGAGAAATAAGAGGTTTGAGGCATGCCTATGCGCTTCCTTGTCTAGCGCGTGATCTACATCGAGGCGACGAGAATATATCCACACGCCTTTGAAAGCGGCTACTGCTTCCACCTATCCAAAGATTATAGAGATCTATAATCTTTGCACCTATCATTTTGAGGCATGCCCCGGCCCTCGGCCCCTCGCTCGAACCGTGACACAGATTACAGAGTAGAACCGTGATTTAATTCGTTTCCTCGGCAAACTGCGATTATTATCAAAGAGGAATCTTTGTTATTATTCTGCACTGTTCGGCAAAGATTATAGAGTTAGGTTAACTAACCCACAGCCCTCTTAACACACTGTGTTTAAGAGGGCTGTGACTAACCTAACCTAACTCTATAATCTTTGCTGTTCGGGTTACTCCGGAACATAGACATAGAGACATGGACTGAGCAATGCCAGCATGAAATTGGCTATTTATTAGAAAGAGAGAAAAGCTCGTCGGGACATACCTTTCTCTTTTTTGTTCACATAGAGGTGAGTGTAGACCAATCAAAATTCTAGAAAAAGACAACTGCATTCCCGACGTGTTTTTCTCTCTGTCACTTTTTTTGACCGTATTTCATGCATAGATATAAAGGGAAGGCACAGTCCATGTCTCTATGTCTATGCTCCGGAAGCGGGAGATAGCGCTTGGATCTACCAAGAATACGCGAAGTTTTGCATAATTATCCGGCAAAAATTACTTTCCTATGTGTAGATATGTATACAGTGTGCAGAACTGGTCAAAATGAAGCGTTTCACCAAAAATCACCTATACAAAACTTTCAAAATGACAAAGTTGAAGAAAAATTCAAAATGATTATTGAAAAAGATTCTTATATACGACCCTAGACAGTTTGATAGCTGAATTATCGCAAAGTAGTGGGAAAAGACGTATCTCCCTGATTCGACCATGTGGTTTCGTTTAGGATATTGGCTCTTTCATTTACGTGGTAATGAAAATGGAATCTTAGGATTGCCGAATTGTTGTCATTATTTTTTAGTAACTTACACGATTTTATGAAATGGCCCATTTCGATACCAACAGACAAAAGAGACTTAGGAAACAAGAGTGAAAAAAAAGATTATTATGTACTTCAAAATCTCACCAAAAAAATTCGTCTGAATTATCCACGAATTTTTTCATAATGGGCATCACAATCTTATTGTTCGAACATTCCAACAATCGTCGTAAGAATGGGATGAAATGGGGAAACATCATAGCACTTTTTCAACATAACTAACATAAGCACTTTCAAGAAAATGCCTCGATTTTCAACTTTTTTTTTTCGCCCTAAATTGCACGATACAACAATTATGATTCTCTCAAAAGTGCACTAATGCATATAATCGGATGAAATTGGTACAGAACCATTTATTGTTCAGCCATATGTTTATGTTTTGTTTCGTTTTTGCGATGATGGAGTTACCTTCCACAGTCCCGTACTTGAAATTCAATGAAATTTTGTCGAACTTCTAGGGGTTGTCTCTCAGCCATATTGGATATTTTATATAGACAATTTTTGGTTAGACGACTTATTTTGATGAATTCTACCTTCTGTCAAAAAAAAGCCTCATTTTTGAAACGGGTCCGTTTTCAGCGAACTTTCGCATATAACGAACCAATTTTTAGAGAATAAAAATAATAATTAATTCCTGATAGCTATTTACATTTATCCTTTATTGCGAATTTTGCTTAAGTATAGCAAACCGTTTTTGGCGATCCCTTGAGGTCCGTGTTTTTTCTGATATGCCTCACCATCTCATACCGTCACGAGCCGCCACTGCTCAGATAGTGGGGTTTATTGAAGTTCGAGCTGTAGATAGCGCAATCGCTATAACAGCTCTGATGCGGGACACAATAGACCCATAAAGTAAGTCAAGTAAGTGGGTGTGTTCTGTGAATAGACCTTGAGGTCGCAGTGAAACGTAACCCCCTTATAAACTAAATGGTGGACTACCATGCAGAACTAAAGCAGCTCCATTATGACTAAATGCCAGGGAAAAGTCTGCCTGACGGGCTCTATGAAATCTGCTACGGCAGTGATGGAGTATCTCTGAAAGGTGTTATGATAATAGCTCTCACAGTCTGGGCACAGGGACAATGGCGTGATACGGACTGTTTAGGGGTGCGCGCGGGAGCTCCCAAGATGTTGGAGGAGGCTAATGCATAAAGGGGACCGCGCGGGCATCGGCTTCTGCTTTGAGGAACCCTACAGGCTTCTTGTGCCAGAAGGTCCCACTTGGATCATCGATAACTCTGTGATGTCCACAGGCACTGGTGTGAGGATTGCAGGACATCGTTTCAATGAATCCATCCACCTACTAAAAAACCAACCATAATGCAGGCTGCACTGCATATGTCGTTCTTGTCGGTTCTCTTTGGACAATATACGCAGAGGATACTCCGGAATACACATCGGTACAAGGTGGTGACAAATTCGACACTGACCACTACTATCTTTCAAACTATTCCACCAAGGTCTTTTACTGACAAAAAAAGTTCTGCCTTTGCTGGTACTCCAACAAGATTTGAGAAACAAATCAAATATCTTTATTTCTGTACATAACAGTGCGAGATCTGGCGACGAAAATTGGCAAGAGTTTTGTAATGGCTCATAATTAAATATGAGTTAGTTTTGGTGGTGTACATGAGTCAGCATCCACTCTCAAGGTCAGGTAGTGGAACAACTGGCGACGATGCTCTTTGATTTATGTTAAATTACATTATCCGTACTTTGGGTGGCTGCTGACTGCCTCTGTTCAATTGATATGTGGTCTGACTATTTTATTCTCAAATAATACATGATATTTGAGCAATAAATGCATTTTCAGCCATTACAAATCTCCTGAAACGACATCGTAAAAGCAGCAACATAAAAGGGGTACTGACCCACCGCGTTTTACTGAAATGAGGTCTGATCACTTTTTCAGTTCTATAAACTAGTTGAGTGACAATTTTCAATTATTACAAATACTTGTAGAGTATGTTGTAATTTTATATACCTACATCAAAGCGCGTTGCTGCTAGGTGTTCCACTACCTGACCTTGAGAGTGAGTGGGTGCTGACTAATATACACCCTCAATACACTAAATCATATTTAATTATGAGCCATTACAAAACTCTTGCCGATTTTTGTCGCCAGCTCTCGGGCTATAAGGGAATGCTGGAATCTCTTTTTGTGGAGAAGATTATCCCTTACTTAGTAGTTATTTGGTGTCCAGCACGCACGAGTTTCTTGGAAACGAGAAGGTAGACACGTAATGGCTAACCCGCTCAATTTTTGTTGGTCCGGAACCTGCACTTTCCATCTGTGAGCAACTTTTTATTAGATGGCTAGACAGAAAAATTTCCTCTGAATGGAGAATGGGAACTGGCCTCAGGCAGTCCAGGATTCTCATTGGTGGACCCGTCTTTGAGCCTGAGGTGAAAAACTCCTTGCCGAGTTTCGAGTGCATACGCGGGTGCTTGAAGCTGGAAAAGAACGATATCTGCTGGTATCACAAGTATTTTGGAACAGGTACCTGTCTGTCACGGGAACAGTCTGTAGGTGTTACAGTGAATTATTCACTGCGTTGACACGAGAGCCGATACAGTGGTTCGTGATGAAAGTAAAAGCCCTGGGACTTGGCGCAGAATGTCGTCAGGTAGTCGCAATTATGAGTTAGCACAGTGAATTGCGCTTGTTGTACTGTGTTAGCGCAAGAAATTTTGATGAGTTACACATTTATCTGCTGGTGCAAGAGCACCGATGAAATTGATGAACATATTCTGTTCACCTGCGGTAACCATACTGAGTTAAGGACAGCGCACTATTCCTATAGTAAGCGGCACTTCTCTCTGTCAACATTTTGTGGTAGTGTCTAGTGTCTCTCCAACAGCACGTATATGAAGATTGGGCGACATGGCTTCACTCAAGCCCAGGGAGGCATGGGTTATTAGTTGTTGATCAAATATATTCTTCATTTAATTGATATAATCTCATTCGTTTGTCATAAACTAGTTGACAGCATTGTTATAATAGTAGTTCAGAAAAGCACTGATCCAACATACCAACCTTAAAATTTATTATAAATTGCTTTTTATGGTTTGGACTAATGTGAATTACAATATGGACATATTTTTTAAATTTCACTTTGTTTTCCTAGTTTCAAAAAAATTATGCGAATATCTTTTGAGTTTGAAATTTGGTAGATAGCGCAGTTCCCCATTCCATGTTCTTAAAAGATTCAACTGATCCTGGTTCAATAAATCTGGTATTTCTGAAACATATAATGTTAGGATTTTAACATAAGTATGTCTAAATACTTACCAATGCCACATGTTCTGAATTCCTCTTCTTCCCTTTTTATTGTTAGCTTTATAATATCTTCTCTACTAGCATGCTGTCTGTTCTTCCTATTTCCAATTGAATGCTTTATTGAAATTTGTTCTAATTCTTCATTGAAACGCCCTAAATACCTGTGAGAAGTAAAATATCTATAATTGAGCATTAATTCATGAGAAACATCAATTACATATGTATTAACTCCTCGGCATGATCAGGTGTTAACAATTCAACTTGTTGTAGGTGCTCTTGAAACCATAACAGTTTTTCTCCAATTAGATTTTGTTTGATACTACCATGAATTTTTTTCTTTTCCTTAGTAGTTGCTCTGAAATTTACTGTCTGAAGAAAATATCACTGATAAAAAGGAACTTAAACTTACTTTTTAATTTGCCGTTGCAGTGCTCTGGTTTTTCGACTGCAAGGATGTTTGCATTGCGAGATGTCTTTCACTTTCGTCTGTAATACAATTTAAAAAATTAATCGTTATTTCACCAAGATTTCAATTCTCTGATAATAAAAAAATTGGATTACCATTTTATTTTGATATTCATTAGATAAAATTTAAATGTCCTCACTCTTCATCACAACCACAGATTCACAGAACACTCACTAATGAAAATGAGGTTATATCCACAGAACATAAATAATGTGGTTATATCTCTGGGTTATATCAAAGAATAGGGTACTCTAAGGATTTGTCAAAATCAGCTGATTGTTCGTTATCGTGGGGCACACAAAGCTTTTTATTATTATAACTGTAAAGAGGCATTTCTCAGGAAGTTATAGTCTAATCCATGGAGGTTCCTACCTCCATGGTCTAATCACTCTAATCTATCGTAGGGAAGAACATTTTTTCCAAAAACATGCACAAAACACGATACTCGACCAAAACAGCATGCGAATCAATGGAGGGAAAAGCTTGTGTGCCCCACGGCTACGAACGCTTAGCTGATTTTGCCGTGGGGCACACAAAGCAAAGAGTTCCTCTTTGCACAAAGCATTTGTTTGAATAGGTGTGTTAAAGTTTTTGATTTTTATACTTTTGCAGCTAATGAGGAAATCAAAGATTATAGAGTTAACCTAACCAAACTCTATAATCTTTGGAGGAAATGCTTGCCTTTTGTTGTGTAGTCAAGTGTGGAAGTAGACGTGAAAGGGACGATGTAGTTTTTAGAATACCTGTTGTTTGAAATTTTAAGAACAAAACTCGATCAAAGAAACTGTCTATGATTGATTCAGTCATTCCTCCTGGTCAGCATTGGAGCAGCGCAGAACAGAAATTTAGCATAACCTTATTGAATTAAGAACGCCTGCATTAATTTTATATCCATAACATAGACCTAATAAAATATGGACAGGCCCTGAGAGAGAGAGGTCACGAGTAGTCATTGAACTAAAGAACTTTAGTTCAATGCGAGTAGTACGTTAGAAAGAGATGGACATATGGTAGAAAACGTCAAAATCATATGTTTATTGTTTACTGTTCAGCTACTGTGTTTTCAATCGATATTTCATTCTCCTCACAAGCAATTTAGCAGAAAACTAGGTTTTTAGAATCGACTGCTACATGGTAATAAAGCGAAAGAGATTTATTTTTGGAAATAATAGACCAATAAGGGAGTTTCTTTGTTATTTCATGTACATATAAGACATAATTTACAGACAATCACAAGGAATATACCTAATCTACTTCCTATATTTCATAAGGCCACAGCAAGAATTTGTAGAGGTGACTTGAATTTCGAGATAGTATATATTATTGAATATTATAAAGAATGTTGTTCTAAACGAAGTAGTTACATATCTACCATCACATTCTATTTCAAGGCATGTCCGAAGAAAATACTAAACTCCAATCTGGATTTAATATTAGAAAGAGAAGAGATGTGAATCATGTTGATATTCAGTAAGCCTTGTGACATCGGCAAACTCAAAACTCAATATCTTCTGTTGATCAGTGTCACAGAAATCTAACACTGTAAAGCCACACGATAAAGAAACAGGAGCAGTAAAGTATTAATGCCAGGAATGCCAGAGAAGAGCAACTAAACCACCTGATGGGGAACCTATCAAAATAATTGAAAAAAAAATTGTGAATGATTAATCATCATAAATATTTCCCCCGCAGGAAATTTTATATTATTTGTGAAAGTATCAATAAACATACTTAAAATTATAGCCCTTTTCTCTATACCACACATGTTTTTGCTCAAGGAAGGTGAAATGCTTAAAAAAATTCACTTCAACGATTAATTTTTCTGTGTAGCCAGATCCCAAAGCAGGGGTCCTTTTATCTTCCCAAATCACGAGTAAATTCAGTGTATATAAAATCAAGCCCTGGCGAATGATATAATATTGTTGTTTTACACAACTCTCAAGTTTTTCTACATTAATAAAAATCAGAAGAAAAAAAATTTCAGGTAGTATTTTTTTTTAATAAACCTTTCAGGGTTTTCACTCTCAATCTCTGAAACTATTATTTTATCAGCACTTGAAAGTTTACGAGAAAAATATATTTGATTTGATAACATTTTCGAAGTTGATTTCAGTACAAAAATTGCTACAAATTGATAGAAAATCTATAAATCTACCGACAACCACCCAAAAATGCAACACGGAGGATCAGCGGACTGGTAGAATTCCCGAGTTTACTCGATAACTTGGTTGAAGCGGCAACGTTGATTTATTCTCTACCAGCTACCAGCTTGACGTTTACTACCAGGGACTGCTGTTATCTCTCTTTTCTACCACCCCCCTCTCTCTCGTGGGTATTCCTCGATGCGGTGAACGGGAAAACCACGTGAAGGCCTGTCCATGTATTATTAGGTCTATGATCCATAATCGTGCTCACTAGGCATGAGCCAAATATTATCTATAATCTTTGGGCATCAGCCAAGAATATTTGGGACTACAGTGACTTGAATTTATACCAAAGAGTTTTTGTTTATACACCATGGCAGAGACCTTATATTGGTTGTCTCTGCACCACTTGGGATAAATTAGCAAGAATATTGGCTTAATCTGGTGAAGTCATGAGTATCTAGAGAAAATTGTTTAAGGTTTTTTATTGAAATAAATATTAATTATATGGTGATACAAATCGATTCTCTCATTCAATACAGAAAATTGAATTTTAACGAAGCTCTAAAGTTCATATCATTGTTACCTATATTTCATTTGATTCAAATCTTTCACTTCCAGCCACAGCTTCAAAATAATTTCAAAACTTCCCTGTCAGCACCTCTCTGAAGATATTTCATCTTCTTTCTGTGTGTAAATATTTGTGTGATGGGTAAAAAATTTCCAACTTTTCTGATATATCAACTTTCCTTTGAGAAAATTTTTTCTATGAAGGGTGAAATTTCTCTGCACTTTTCAAAACTTTGTTCAGCCTTTTTCCAACCAATTTTGGATAAGAATTGTTCTTGATCCTGAATTCCTTACTTTCATGAGATACTGCACCATTTTGAAGTTGATACTTACATAAAGATTTCAAAGGGTTTATAAGTTTTTCTTTATAAATACAATTATTTTCTAGAATACTTAAAGCTTCTGCGGCAGTCTCTAATGTACTCAAACAACCATCTGTAGGTTGAGTCCGTATAATATAATTGCTACATTCTTTTACCAATAATTTAGTCTGTTTTATTTTCTGCAGAATTGGGTTCCCTGAATACATTGTCTTTGCTTGAGGCCAGGTACCATCTAAGAGAACCAAGTTTAAAGAAGGGAAACTCTTTTCACTTGCCACTTCTGCTAAATCTACTGATTCTTGACTTGGCCACAATAAAAGTGTATTTGGTTGTAGTAATATTTGTTCTAGATCTTTATTATGCCCTGGAAAACGTTTGCCCCTGAATATTATACAACTATCATGTTCAAGTCCCAACTTCAACATTGGGGCAGTACGTAAGGAGCGTTTTTCTTCAGCAGGATGTTGAAGAATGACAATTCGATGCTTTGGACAAAGTGGAGGGTTTGGTAAGGCACTGCACCAGCATACGCTACAAGGTCTTCTGGAACGAAATTGATAATTTCGTGATAAAAGAAACATGAGATTACTTCTACTCACTCGCATTTATCACAAACATTGCGCATTTTAGGAGGATCAGCAGGTAAGTTTGCCAAGTCTGACAGCACCTCTGCTTCTAACATGATTAGATAAATTGACGATATTTTAAAGATTGTTATGATCAAAGACAGTCTCTAATGATTATTAGCAAATTGTAACCATAAATACTCTTTGTTATGTTGTCCATGCATAGAAATAATAACTCTTTAGGTTAGTATATCTATGGTCCATGTCATGTCATGGCTCATGACAGGATTGACAGGCGAATTAGGTCTATGGTTCCAACATGTGACATTTCTTTTTTCTCCTATCGCTACTTTTTGAACAAATTTTATTCTAAGCTTGAAAATTCGCTCAACTCAGCTTAACATTCATTAAACTAATAGTCTATAACTCCAAAGAGAAATCGAAGAGTTAATCTTTGGAGGAATCTTCCAAATTTGAATTTTTACATCTCTTCTTTTCCAAACTCTTGGCCTTGTGAAGTGCTTGTGACACCTCTTTGATTGTGATTTTAGTTCTAATGTACCATATTTTGTAGGCGATACGTATCGTATTCATTTCGAGCATTCTTTTTGAGGTTACGTTTTACGTTGATCAGCAATCAAAATTTGATTGACTTCTATTTATTACGAAATATTCACAACCGAAATGTCTGGATTTACTCAAGATAATTCATTTTGGGGTCAGCAGAATGAGCAACCATATCAGTCTAATAATTTTTATCAAGCAGAATATAGTCAATTTCAAAATCAAAACTTAGGTATTCTTCTTTGGTATTCCAAATAATAGCCGATCTGGAATATAGCTTTTTCTAGATTTCAAACCATTGGAAGATTATGGACAGCAAGTTTACAGCCCTGGTTTTACACCCATGCCTAATATGCCCTACATGGATACTAAAGAAGTGGTTTCAGATGAATTTGATGAACCACCGTTATTAGAGGAGTTAGAAATATATCCTGACAGAATTTTAGAGAAAATAAAAGTAGTTCTCAATCCTTTTCGAAGCCATTGCTTGACAGATGATGCAGAATATTTGACTAAAGATGCTGATCTTGCAGGACCCATTTTTTTTTATTTAGTGCTGGCTGTATGTTTATTTCTATCAGGGAATAAGCCACACTTTGGATATGTCTATGGGGTTACAGTGCTAGCATCACTACTGATGTATGGATTATTGTCCTTAATGACACTTGAGGATGGGGTGTTCACTTTTACGACTGTTTTTAGCATTTTAGGTTATAGTGTTTCCCCTATTGTTGGTTTATCTGCTATTGGAATATTCTTTTCCCTTCGCGGGTTAGTTGGCATAGTTTTATCAATCATTGCAGTCTTATGGTGCTGCTTATCTGCATCTAGGTTATTTATTACCATATCTGGTGATAAAGAGCAGCAACCTCTCATAGCTTACCCTTGTGCTCTTGTAGCAGGAATATATATTTTAATGGTTGTGTTTTGAAGAAATATTCAAATTTTTCAACTTAAGAAGTCAATAATCTTCTCCACTGATTGATTGATTCCAACTATGGCTGGTTAATTATAATAAACCAAGTTGTTTAATAACATGAGAATGGTAAATTACTTCCTTTATAATAAAATATTTATAAATAAATAAATATATATTAGAAATTATTTTTGCTATATGTTTACATAGTATTTGAAAATAAAATAAAACTTGGCATTAGGGAGTTTACTTCTGTAATATGAATATAGTTATAGAGATCAAGTGATCTTGAGCAAAGGTTGGAGATAAATCAACATCCATCTTGTTGGAAAGATTTTGTTGGAGGGACATGAAAACAGTTCTGAAATAACACAGCTAGTAACCAATTTTATTATTGGTATACTTGGTTTGATAGTTTCAATTCATAATGGAGGAGTTCCCTACATGTTTGCCAACCTAGCAAAAGGTCCACCAACGGGGAATGATTGCTTCCTAACGAAATATACTTCATTCTTTCCGCAATGATCAAATATAATCATGAAATTCTACCGAGCTTTCTAGAGTTTACTGTTGAAGAGAAAAAAGATTTTCATAACCTCGATTGCTGATTGGTTGAAATTTATGTTGGTATTACTTCTTCTTGTGATAATTGACATGTTTCGTTGGCAAATGTCAAGAAGGAAAAAGTAATCTGTTAGGTTATGGACAAAGTTTTGGTTATGTGCACAATCTTTGCTTGAACGCATTCTTGTTTTCTTGTATTTTGTAAGCTATACTGCACATTGACAATATTAATATTAATAATATATATATCAGTAAAAATGACATTTGCCAATGAAATATGTCAATTGTCACAAGAAGTAGTAATACCAACATAAATTTCAACCAATCAGCAATCGAGGTTATGAAAATCTTTTTTCTCTTTAACAGTAAACTCTAGAAAGCTCGGTAGAATTTCATAAATATATTTGATCATTGCGGAAAGAATGAAGTAGATTTCGTTAGAAAGCAATCATTCCCCGTTGGTAGACCTCTTAGACCTTTTTCTAGGTTGGCCAACATGTAGGGAACTCCTCCATTAACCCTTTCAGAGCCAGTGGTTAGCTGAGCTGGCAGTATATTGCCTAGGTAGGTACATAGCTGGGTACCGTTTTACCGTTAATGAAATAATTAACTTCGTTAATCGCTCCTCCGTTACTAAAATTGTTATCTTCGTTAAACGTTACAGGGGTACTTTTGGGACTATTTAGCGCAAGTTATCGTTAGCGACGTTAGTACCATATCAAAAATGCTCTTTCGTTACATTCAAGATTTACCTACTTACGAGAATTGTTGGTTAGGGTTCTAGAAATTAACAGTTTAGGAACAAAATAGAAGACGTGTATAATCAGAATATGTAATTCAAATCATTAAATCCAGGTATCTGGTTCTGCAAGATCCATGTATTCTTCAATGTATTCGATGTTTTGATGGAGATCAAAATATTGGATTTTTCGTCAGAAAGCGAAGCGAGCTTCGGTGTCAAAATATCTTTGTCCTTGGAAAAAAGACGTTCAGCTATAGCGCTTGACGGTTTAACTGTTTTATAATTTAATAAACAGATTTAGGAAAATCTCTGTTCCCAAAGAAATGCCCTATTTTGAATAGATTTTAGGCTAGTGGTCTTTTGGCAGAGATTAACCTCTTTGATAAGGATGACTTCAATTTCTTGGCAGTTTTTTTGTCTCTCTCTGGTAACCAAAGATTATAGAGTAGAGTAGAGTAGAGTAGAGTAGAGTAGTAGTAGTAGAGTAGTAGAGTAGAGTAGAGTCTATAATCTTTGCTGGCAACACTCGCGCCGCGCTTGCCGACCGGAACCACAGCCCTCTTAAACCAAAGAGGATCTCTTTGCTTTAACACTCTGTTAATAACTGTGTTAAGTTAAGACCAGAGACAAGACAGGTTGTCTCTGCTTAAGACAGTTAAGAGGGCTGTGCCGAAACCAACTTGTCGCAACGTGCCTTTCACGTCGGCGCGCGCAGGGCGGGCTTTGGTAAATATATGGAGGGTAGAGAGATTCTACCTTCATGGTATATACAGTCCCTGGCCAGTTTATTAGACGCACTGAGGATTTTTTTTATATTTACTGGTATTGCCCGAGGAAAAAGCAGAATATTTGAATTTCATTTCCACAGAATGTCAGTTTTATCTACGACTCTCATTGAATTGTTCTATTTGACATTAATTTTTGATGTTGTAGTATTAGTACTTAAGTATGAATAAGTACTATGTCTTCCAGTGGACGTCTTGTATTCTGCAGGTTCGGACGTTATTTCGATAATCCACATATGAAATCATTATCTTCGAATGCAGCAAACCGAAAAATTCTGCATTGATAGTATAAAACTCTCATAGCTACACAGGGTGGCCCAGCAAAATATTAGAATTTCATGTTTAATCGTCAATAAATCAATATTTTTTGTTGAATATGATATATTATATATGAAAACCATTTGCAGATGAAGTATATGTAACATATACATTCAATTTAATAATTCAATATTGAGATTTCGCATCGAATCAATGCGTCTAATAATATGGCCAGGGACTGTAGTTGGTCCGGACTCCGGATTAAGGTTTAACGGACTTGAAGAGATTTTAACGGAAGTTAACAAGTCTCTCTCGAATGTGATATGCTGGTGGCAGATATATAGAGGAAGTCATCTTGGAAATGGACGTCATCCAGGATAATGGCTTACGGCTTACAGATGGATATGAGGCACGATGCCTTGAGAATTGGAAGTCTGGAATTTCCATTCCTGGGATGTGGATATGCCATGGTTCGAGTCTTACTCAACTATGGAGATGATGGGTATATAGGAATGCTTCGAGACCTTCGGGATGGTTGTATAAAGGTGCGGCACAATTGTTCAGGAACATTTTGTGCAGTACTACAGCACGTACAAACTGTTAACACATTTAGCGTCCGTTTCCACCGGCATAGCTGTGTGTTACTTTTTCATGTGGGCGAGTCCACCGCAATGAACTTTTATTCCGCACAATGTGCGCAACAGTGTCGCACAGTTCAGCACTCGGCACACGGTGGAATCACGAATCACACCTTAAGGCTTTGTACACACGAGAGCGCGTACATGTGTACGCTCCAATGCCCAGTCTAGTAACTCGAAGCGCGCTGCAAACGCAACGGTCGAAGGAAAAACTACAAGCGTTGCGTTTTGGCGACGTTGGTTCAGAACGCGCGTTTGCATGTGAACAGGCCCTAAGGCTTAGTACACATAAGGGCGTTAGACGCCGCGTTGAGCGCGCGTTTGTAGTTTTCACTTACCGACCGTCGCGTTTGCAGCGCGCTTCGAGTTACTAGACTGGGCATTGGAGCGTACACATGCATTACACATGTACGCGCGCTCAACGCGGCGTCTAACGCTGTACGCTCCAATGCCCAGTCTAGTAACTCGAAGCGCGCTGCAAACGCGACGGTCAGTAAGTGAAAACTACAAACGCGCGCTCAACGCGGCGTCTAACGTGTACTAAGCCTAAGGCTCACCCAACCATCAAGTGAGAAAAACTTCGGGAAAGCACTACTAGTCAGGAAAACCTTGGTGAGAGGCAGAAAGGAAGTCCCTGTAAGGATATTGGAACACCAACATGTACTCAGTGACGTTGAAAAAAGGCACGATTCTGGGTGAAAGCTGTTTCGTCCTTGGTAATAAATACATACTGGTGGCGATGCACTATATCACTGAATGCTTTATGCCATTCCAAACCAATAGGCGGATGTACTGATATGTTTAGCCGATTTGGTATGCCACTCGAACTACATTTCAATCAAGGACGGAACTTCGAGAACAGTCTCTGTTCCAGAATGAATGCGAATTGCCCGGAATTAAGAATACGAGGAAAACGGCCCTTCACCCACAGTCGGATGGCACGGTCGAAGGAATGAATCGAACTGTAGGAAAATATCTAATATAACGAAAGTGGTCTCTGATCATCAAAGAGACTGAAACAGGTACCTTAATCTGTTCACCATAGCCTACAGATCGTCAGTTCAATAATCGCATAGAAATCATATTATATATTTTTACTCTAGAAGGTTAATCCAGTAGTAAGAAATGCGGCGAAAAATTGACAGTGGTCGTTAATACGAATTCTAGTAGAACGTTGCCGAGTTTCTGAATATTCTGTCTTATGAAGAGGGGACAATTCATGTAACGAAGGTATGTCGGGCAACAACGCGTTTTCTTTCAGTCATTTGATTTTTCACTGTTGCATGATCTGCTCGGAGGTAAGAAGTTTTAAGTCACATTTTCTGAAATGTACTTGTGTACTTGTCTATCATATTAAAAATAATAAATGCGAACAAAAAATTCAAAACTTGAATGAATTATCGAGTTCCACTGATAGCGAATTCCATTGATGGTATATAGTAGTATTGCACTAGATAGTGTATTTCAAAATTGTTGCACGGAGTTTATAATATGCACTCAATGCTTATAGGTACCTGTTCATCCAATCGAATCTGCGATAATATCGAATTGCATTGGTGATATTAAGTTAAGATCTTCTGGAATTTTTGTTGTGAGTTCCAAATATTTAGTAAGCACCAGTTGTTACCATGGAATTCGCTATAAAACTCCAATCTTCAGCCAATTCACGGTTTGGTCAAACAATCAATGAATACTCAATAATACCCCTATCGACAAATTTAGATTTGGACTTATAACACGTTACCTCCGAGATCCCGATATATTTTCATTGAAACCTGCAACATCATTGTACTGATTTTCTAAAACAAAGCATATATAAACATAATTAGTCATCCATGCATGTGTTCAATACCGACAAGAAGTCCTGTATGAATCGAAAAATAAGTTCTTTTACCGAATGAAATATGTTTATTTCTCATTTATACCAAATATACAAATTTAGATTTGGACTTATAACACGTTACCTCCGAGATCCCGATATATTTTCATTGAAACCTGCAACATCATTGTACTGATTTTCTAAAACAAAGCATATATAAACATAATTAGTCATCCATGCATGTGTTCAATACCGACAAGAAGTCCTGTATAAATCGAAAAATAAGTTTTTTTACCGAATGAAATATGTTTATTTCTCATTTATACCAAATAAACAATTAGACTGACATAAGGTAGGAAAGTCTGGGCAACGTTCGAGTTGAAATAAACTAATGTCGCTCATTCGCTTCAACGACAACTGTCAATTTTTTACTACTGGATTAGTATTCTAGAGTAAGTAAGTATATATATTATGATTTCTATAAATCATCGACAGGAGATATCAATATTATATTCGGTCGAGGAATACCCAGCAAACATTTTTAACTCGGCCAACGTTGGGTTAGTGCTGCGATGTTAGAGTCGGTATACTGCAAATAGTGTCACATCGGCCGACAGCCGGCCGACGGAATATGAGCCGACATGTTGCAGAGTCTGCACACCGCAGATCCGGTGACGATTCGACTGTGCAAAAACACATCGGTTTAGCGTCTAGACTATGCTTCAAATACGCTCATCAAATCGTTACGACGTCGGTTCAGCTTCTACAAAATATTGGAAGAATGCTTTTACAATTGATCGGCACCACGTCGGCTTAACGTCTAGACAATGCTGCGAATACGCTGTTCCAATTGATCGGTACAACGTCGGTATAATATATACATACCTGCAATACTAATGCTCGTTCTCACCAACAATCTCTAGATTTTAAGGGACACCTAAGCATATTTACGTGACATTTCTTACTACTCATGTACGATTTCTGTCTCATCAACATTTAGGAGACACTTAATACCAACTTAACGTTGCTAAAATTGAATTCGTACTAGAGTTAGAAAGAAATGCCAAGTAAATATGCTAAGGTGCCCCTGAAAATTTGAGAATCGTTGGTAGAAATTGGCAAATCCAAAAAAAATTAAATATGAATTATTTGATCAATAATTTCTGATCTTTGAATGTTTCTTATGAAATCTCGGAATCATTTCTCATGTTGAAGGAGATCTATTTTTTCTTCAAATATTTTTTGAAACCTTGCAACACTTCTATTGTGATTAGGGCAAGACAATTTATACAGCCAATTGAAAAGAACCTTCATATATTCAAACAACTTAAATATAACGCTCATATAATATTATACATATATAAATACTTTGTAGATTGAAGAACACATAAAAACGACTAGCTTACTTGAAAAAAAAAGTATATATTTATTCACTGCTCATTATTGCCTGCTTCTTTTTCCTCCGCACTTTTTAATCTGCCCCCTGCTCTGTCACCGGCATTGCGAAGCCAATTCATTACATGATTCATTTCCACATCAGTGGCACTTCTTGTAATAGGATTTATCCTTACAGATCCTGGATAATAGAATTTCATTATTTGTATAAAATAAATTATTGAATTTCCTATAGAATATCATCTTATATGTGTTTAAATTAATTAAATATATGTCAACATGCAAAATATGTATTCAATTTAAGTAACTTCCTTACATTCAAAAATGTCAACATTTTCGACCAATACAACATGAAAACTCACCATGATTAAGCTCAACAATATTCGCCATTGCTTCTAATCCATTTTTATCATTAATTCCTACCCGACCAATTCAGGGAAATTCCTGATTCATGGCTTATTATGAGTTAGATTATTTTGCGTGTTGTCTCTGCTACGTCCTTACCCCCGTTGAGGCCAAATTTGGACAACTGAAAAATATTTGTATATATAGATTTGTCTTTCAAATTGTAGAATTTTTTCTCTAGAATAAAAAAGACCAAAACCAAAAATTGAAAGCATATCCCAAAAGAGTAGATACATAATTCTACCTACACATTTTTTCAAATATTCTAGATCATATATAAGTATATCAGCATCGAATTTCTTCAACTCTTCGTACCTTTTTATTTTGATGGTGTTCTTATCCATTTCTATCTCTGCATTTTTTTTATCTACATGCAATCTCAAAAGATCGTTGAAGTACTCGGTTCTAATGATGGTGGTGATGTACTACTTGGACCTAATATTTCGAGAACTCTCTGTTTCACGTGATGATATTCCGACGTTTATTAGAAATAGAAATACCATTTTATTTTGATTTCTTGTACTCACCTGCCCTGGGACATCACTGTTACTATGTTAATACAACATAACACAACAAGGAAGTTTTCAGAAAGAAAAATTTCGTCAAATAGCCTACTCTTAAAAACTCTTTTATCTTCGAAACACGAATTACGGAAATTAGATTGTCTGGAAGCTCTTCTGCAAAATCCCGCGAAATTTAAATAGTACAGCTTGACCTTATGTTAAGGGTAAAAAGCGCTGAAGATGCATCTAACCGCAACCGATCCGATGAATATAAACCGCCAAGAAGTTGCTCATCTAACAGCAGCGTTTTGCCGACGCTGGCTAGATGCTCATGTTTCGCCACATCTTCAGCAGCGTAAACCATGTCCTCGGATCTTCAAAGGTCTGTACTGATACGGGGGGGTTGACCAAGTAAAGGGAGGAATGAAGCACTTTACGTTCAATGGCTCTATTGTAAAAAGAAGGTGTTACACAAGAGGATTACATTTTGAAAATAAAATATAAGTTTCTCAAATACACTCACCTATTATAAAAAGAAGGTGACCGATCCCACTGTCCGGAATACTCGTAAAACGATTATTTAAACAGAAAAAATATCTTTTGGTTCACCAGCCTTCTACTGAGCAACGAATTCTTCCTTCTAGATTATTCTCGTGTGTCCGATAAAGAATCGAATCACACGTTAAAAGAAAAATCAGTAAAAAACCGGTAAACAATATTCAAACCAGGCGGTGTTATAGGCAAACACACCTACGGTTACTGAGTACGGTGTGTTGCCTAAATCGACTTCAGCACAGGTCCGATGATGGTTAACAGCAGTACGCACTTCGCCAGCAGTAACAGCACACAGCCGACGATTTACCGACGATAAATGTTTGTTAAGTGACTAGTTTGTTAAGCTACACTACATTCATGAGAAAGTCTGACAGAATCTCCAAATAGCGAGTGACCGAATAAAGACTCGATTGCAAAGCTGCAGAAGGTGGTTTTGATGTTGGAGACTTGGTCTGGCTATACAACCCCTAGAGGAAGGACCATACGAGGTTATAAAAAGAATAAAAATGATGTAGTGTACCGTATCCAAAAACTATACCCAGTAAACAGAAACAAGTGGTCCATATGAATCGTTTGGCGAAATACGAGGCACCCAGAAAGTGCATTATATGATATAAGTTCCGACCAATTCATGTCAAAATATGGAGAACCGGGAAAGCAAGATTTGGAGTTACTATTGAGCAGCGGCAGGATCTCTTCTTTGTGCTTGAAGATTGTTTACTGGCCCATTGTGACTCCGAAGACATGCGTATGTCCATAAGAACAGCATTCGTCTTCAGGAATAAATTTTGCCGTGTACCTGAGCTCTTCAAACAATAACTTCATCCCGGAAAAGTTCTGAGGCTAGCTTTTATGGTCGGCGTTTCTTTTTCCACCTGCACCTGGTAGCGAAGAGATTCTCTGATAACAAACCTAGCTGTAGAGGCTGTGTAAGTTGGGTTGTGGTCTAGATCAACCCAACTGTAGAATCTTTCGAAACATGCTGGAGGTCATTTTAAATAGAACGGAAACGAAGTTATTGATGTAGTTTCACCCCGAGCAATCAGACGGCGTGGAATGCTATTCTGAACAACAAGGGTGCTGCAGAAAGAAGTGAAAGTGAATTATTGGGTATGTAAATAAATCAAATTTATACCACGGGACTTTCTTCATATTAATATTTATATTGCACTGTTATCATGGAGATGCGATTAATAAAGCATAGGATTGCTACTAAGTCAGTTTTAATTTCAATTCTATTTCTCAAAATCATAATTTCAGCATTTAGATATAGCTGTAGTGCAAATTTCGAAGCCTTCTTTGTGATTAATGATGAAATCTTTTCAGGTTTTTGAGAGGAGTATATACCACGGGATTTTCTCGCCATCCGTAAGGTAAGCGCTTACCTTAAAGGTAAGCGCACATACAACGGCATCGGACGGACGGTACGGATCGGAATAAAATACTTTCAATTCAGTTATTCTATTCAAAAAATATTGAATGAACCACTATGTACAAAATTTTTCTTTCAAATTGTTGCTTTTAAACACTTTCTTCAGTGGCTCCTCTTATGGATTCCAATTGAAGAACTAAAATAGGACTAAATAAAAGAACATATTCTCCAAAACTATGCCTTTTTCGACATTCATATATATCATTAATCCACATTCGCCAACACCTCCTTCGTTTTTCGAAAATTTTCTTCTTCCAGAACATCGCTATTTTCTCACCGCTTGAAGACATATTCGAAACTAACCTATTCTTCCGGCGATTCCGATGGATATGTGCGATACCTTCATAAAAATTCCGACCCTTCCGTCCGTCAGATGCCGATGTATGTGCGCTTAAAGGGGGAAAGACTACCAGAATGTGGTGTGTTTCCGGAACACAGTAGGAATTACAAATATTACAATAGTTTCCACTTTCGTCGAAAAGATGACAGCACTTAACGAACGTACATACAAATTGTAGCCAATGGCGAGACTTTTCGAGGAATTTTTCATGTGGACATTCGTAGCATAGATAATTGCGCCTCGGAAAGTTAATAACATGAATAAATATTTGTTCTTCAATGAAAGAGAAAATTATTTTTTTTTTCCGTTTGAAGACTAAAAAAAACTCTGACTTTCCGAGGTGACGAACTGATTGACTTGAATTATAACGAAAACCCCATGTAAATCACTAGTTTCTAACGTAAGATATTCATTTTCTCTTTTTGAACTGACCACTAAAACGGTGTAGACCCCTCTTAATCCTTGTACATAAATTAGTGTAGTAGCTGTGTAAATAAATTAGATGCTAGGAATGAAGACAATTCAATTATTTTTAAGAACCTTACAATATATATTGTATAGGGTCCGGCTCTTAAAACTCCCCAGGCCCATAATTTGGGCGTTGAATTGTAGATCTTCATGAAGTCTTTTGAGAAAATTAAATATTTTCTTCAAGATGGCATTGCAGAATAACCGACAATTGAAAATTGGCATTCGGTGGCCGGTCACCCTTAGGAAATTTTACTAGCTTTTATATGACATATCGCACAATGGCATTAGTGTCTTGATCTGAAGTTATACGGGTTTGACTCTCCTGCGGTGCCTTGATGAATGTCTTATTTACATTCGATGACTATTAAGTATTTGGGAGCCATGAATTGGTATAAGAGTCTGTAGGGAAAGCGAGGTTTTGGACAGATAGCGCGGCATGAGAATTTCTTAAACCGTCGGCGTCGCCCCGATTTCGTTTGAGACACCTTCCTCCCCTCAGAATATTCATCGCTACACTGTAATGACAAGGAACGATGATTCCGAAAACGGTCTACCGTTGCTTTTGGATGTTTTGACTTTTCTGGGATTTCCTACGACCGTTCATGACTAGCTCGCATTATTGGAACGACAAGTTTTCGGAATTGTCATTTCCACTAATTCTTGATATTTCCGACGTGCCCGGTGGGCACTTGGAGTACTTTAACAGTACTCCATTCTTTACACTGTCATATGCCTTTATGTTTCAGACGCTTTGAATAATTGAACGAATGATTTCAAGTGTAACACTTTTAAAATATATGGTAATCGAGCAAGTAAACTATAAACTTCCGAAAGATTGACAGTTTGTTGTTTTTCTACAAAAAATCCATAATAATAATGAACTGCCCCTAAAAAATCGATAAACTTCATAGACTTGTTAAAACTCGTAAATTTCGACAAAGAAATTAATGTATTTCTGACTGTAACTAGCCCAAATACTGGCTGATATTAAACAACCAATACCTCCTAGTTTTCTTCAAGCATATGCTTGAAGCAGTCATGAGATATAGTGCAGGTTCCAAGACCAATTTTTTATAGTGTGGGTATTCATCGTCCACTTTATGTAGATTCTTTACTCCATAGTTTTATGAGACCATGGAGGTGGCTGTGAAACAAGCAGTTGAAAAGCTGTCTTATTTTGGATCAAAAATGGCAATAACTTCTCTTAGAAGTATCCATCTTTTTTTGTCCTACTCGAAATAGTCGGTTACAAAATGTTTTTTGAAATATTTTCGGTTTTCCAAAACGTCACAAAAGGATCATCTTATACACCCGGGTGTTTGAGATGATCCCTGTGGTATGGTTAAGATGATTTCAGGGATCATCTTGACCCCATTTTCTCAATAAGCTCCCATATTTTCAAGAATGAAGTATGTGGAACAAATATCTGTGGAGATTGGAGATTGTAAAATAATTTTATTGGGCATAAAACATTATAAATTATCAAGTGAATAAACAACTAAAAATCAACATATAAGGTGTAATATCACAAAAATTTGAAACGAACATGTATTCTAAATGGTGGTTTCAATGCATCTCCGAAGAAAGCTAATTTGAGATCCATTAAAATATTCAAAAATTTCTGAAATAACAAAATAAAGTACGAAATTTCTCTTCTTATTGATCCATACATTCTAAGCTCCATGTCCTTCATATATTTTTCACGAGCTCGGTTTCTTGTTCATTAGTGGAAACAGTTTTTCTCACTCCCAGATATTTCACTGCACCACGAGCTATTTTCTTAATTTCTTTAGTCCTTCGTTTCAATGGAATCAGCGACACTGAAAGCTCCCTACTTGCTCTTTTAATTACCATTCCATTTTTAATAGCATCAATAGCATTTGCATTGGTTCTTTGGACCATCCGCCTCGAATGGTTTTTCTTTATTTAGTAATGTTTATAATATTTACGCGGCATAATTCCTAACTGAAATTATATGCTATTATAACCTATACAAACGTCATTGTGTTAAAGTCGAGAAAAAATCAAAAATAAGTATATAAGGAAGCAACAAATATAAAAATCATTGTTATCAACCATACACAACGAAAGTAGCATAATCTTAAAGTTAACCTAATCTTAGATTAAGCGGTCACTATTCATATTTTTACTCTGTGAAAATCGAGTAATCGAGTGTTCGCTTGCACTGTACTAAAAAATTGACTGAGGTAGAAGGTAGAAGGGCTATAGGCTACGTTATGGCGTAGAATTCAACCATGCACCATTTTTCATGAGTCCGTAATCGAAAGGGATCATCTTACCCAAAGGGATCAACTCGTGCACCTTTCCCCTACTTGTGGAGGACACTAATTTTGAGATTTACAATTGCAATAATTTCTTATAACAGCATTTCTCACCGTACCTCTCGAATGTAACGAAAGAACGAAAACTGTCGGTCTGTTGAAAACACATATTGAGGAATTTTGAACTATACGCCAATAACATTATTCTCTTCCTCTGTTATTCCAATGAGAGGAATCACGTCAATACAATGCCTGTTCGATTTTTCTTTTGTTTGATAAACAAACACACTGACTTTCGCTTGTATAATAAGAAAATCCGGGAACGAATGTTCTCAGAGATGTATTCAAGCATGAGAGTTTCACGGATATAGACTACAGTTTTTTCAGTTCAGTTGGATGGTTTCTCATATCGTGTAATCTGTCTTTTTTATAATTTAGTTGGCAAATTCAGTTTTTTTTTTATTTTGACCATTTGAATGTGCTTACTATGCATCATAAAATTTTGCTTAACTTGGGAGGAAACACATATATGCATTCATTTATTTATTTAATGAGAAATGGAATACTAAAAGTTATTTCAACCCAACGCAGTATTGACAGAATTACATTGAGCATATTATCATTGAAGTAAATTCAAATCTAGTTTGAGAGCAAATGGTAAAAAAGCAACCGATACACTGAAAACGTAAAATAACCAAAAAAACAAACCAGAGAAGTAATAACAGAATATCGTTTTCACCATGACATGACCAAAGATTATAGAGTCTCTATAATCTTTGGACATGACATAAGTGAATTTCAACTTCAAGAACCGGTGGGATGTTCGTTCCGCAAATTCTAACAGCCATCTTCTAAAGTCCATCAAGTTTGAAACCATTCCTACCAGCCAAATCATTCCTTCTCACCTTAAAAAATCATATAATCTCTCTTTGACTTTGAAACAGATTTCGCCGCAATATTCCTGGGTTTTTCAACAATCTACACCCGTGTAAGAGATGGGTAAGAGATGATAATGCACCAGACTCAATTACAACTCCTACGTGTTACTCACCAATTCTTTTTTGAATATCTATCAAATTTTCATTCTTTTTTTTCGGAATATCCAAAATTTCCACATTGTTCAATCTTGCGTCCTCTTCAGCTTCATCCATTCATCATTCCGAGTCATTCACTTGACAGGAGAAGACGTGCTACAGTGCTCCTAGTGCTATAAAAGAGAAAGCGGACGAGAAAGTCGAAGTGTCACAGTGCCGTAAAAGAGAAAGCGGAGGTGAAAGTGCCCACTAACCAAGCTACGGAATATTTGATTCCGTCTGCGAAGTTTTTGTAGGTTCTATATTTGTTATCGGAATTTTAATTCGTTAAAATTCTCAAAGTTGGTGTTCATCCTAAGTGTCCAGAGAATTTCTCGTTGGTACTGCAGAAAACATCAGGTGAGCTTATTTTTCGTATCTCTTTTCTGATTTTTATCATAGCGTATAAAACATTCGACTTTATACCATAGTTTTATATTAGACTATTTTAGTGAAGATTTCTGAATATTTTATTATTTTGAGATTTTTGATTATAAAACCATGTCGGAAACCTCAGATAATGAGGGCTCCTACATGGAAGCGACCGATGCTGAAGAGTTCAGCGAAGGCGAACACGAGGAGCTTGTAAAGCTCAGAGAAGAAAATGGGCAGTTGAAAGCTCAAATAGTCAAACTGACTGAAACTGTGTCACAGTTGGTCGGTGAGATGCGCCTATTGAGGGAGGAAATGACCCGCAACAATATGACGAAACCTCCCACGTACGCCGCAATCACAAAGCCGGTACAGGGTTCCAAGAATAATTCCCTTATAGGAACTGTTTCACAACCCGAAACAAGGAAAAATGATACAACCCAAGTCGCGAAGGCCCCAAACGCGCCCCCAACTAAACGCGCGCGAAAAGAAAGCTCCTCTTCTGATGAGGAGACTGTCAAGAAGGCAATGGAAGTGCCTAAAAAAGATAAAATTCCACCCATCACGATGATGGGCACCTCAGATTGGGTAGAGATATCTAAAGCTCTCTACACAAAAAGGATAAATTACAACCGTGCAACTACAGTTAAAGACGGTATAAAAATCATCGCGTCAACCGTAGATGATTTTAGAAAAATCACGAAATTCTTCGAGCAGCGTGGTAAAGAATTTTTTACCTACCAAATGGAGGAGGAGAAGAAGATATATGCCGTTATTAGGCATTTACCAATCGACGCTGATCTTGCGTTGATTAAGGACGACCTGATATTCCAGGGAATAACAGACGCTGAGGTGTCCAGAATGACATCGAACAAGACAAAGAAACAAATACCTCTCTACCTGGTTAAAACCCAGAAAAAGGAAATATTCGAAGTGAAGCGACTCTACAACCTCTGTATTGTGGTTGAGCATAAAAAGAGGCCTGAAAGTCCAAGCCAGTGCTTTAGGTGCCAAAGGTACGGGCATGCACAAAACAAATGCTCCTTCCCGTGGAGATGCGTAAAGTGCTCAGGAAGCCACAGCAGCAATGACTGCACACTCACCAGAAAAGGTGAAGTGAGAAATGCCACATGCGTCTTATGTGGAGAAGAGGGCCATCCAGCTAGCTACAAAGGATGTAGCGAGTTCAAGTTGGTGACCAGAAAGAAAAATTCCCGAAAATCAGTTGAACAGAAAAAGAAGGTAACAAAAACAACAACTTCTGAACAAAAAATTCAGGAAGTAGCGAAGACCCAACCTACAGAGCAGGAAAAGAAGAGGGAGACTCCGAAACCCGTCCAGAAAAAAGAAGGACAGAAAAAGCTTACAATGAAACAAGCTGTGAACAGTCAACAAGATAAGAAAAAGATATCTGAATCAGCCGATGATTTAGATATCTTCACAGAAAAAATTTTCAACAAGATAATGTTGAAAATTGAGAGGGAAATGGAGAAAAAACTCCAAGCATTATTCAGTAAACTGAATTAATGGACCTTACGGATATTAGGAAGAAATCCCTCAAGATAATCTCGTGGAACATAAACGGGATCAACACTCGGAAAGCCGAGATAGAACAAATAATATCAGAAAGACAACCTGATATTATAGCCCTACAGGAAACAAGAATAAACCGGAACAGAAGACTGAATTTCATGAATTATGAAACATATAGATGTGACAGAATTACAAACACCGGAGGAGGAGTAGCAATATTGGTGAGAACAGATCTGAAACACTACTTTAAAAGTAGATCCGACGAAACACAAGGAAAAACAGAAAAAGTGACGATTGTTGCCGAATTAAATCGGCAAAGAGTCGAAATAACCTCGGCGTATAAGCCACCACAAAACAATCTATTGGAAGAAGAGATAAACAACATGTTGGAAGGATCAAACCCGAAAATCTCCATCGGAGATTTCAACTGTAAATCCCCATTATGGAATAGCATAACAGAGAATAGAAATGGCAAAAAACTCAAGGATTTCGCCGAAAAACAAAATGCCATAGTTATTGGACCAGAGCTACCGACATATCTTGCTTTTGGAAGAGGAATACCAGATGTAATAGATATCGCGATATTGAAAAATATAAGTCAAGAATTCTCGATTGAAACTTTGGAAGATGGAACCTCAAACCACAATCCCGTGGAATTGACAATTGGAGAAGAACCAAGAGAAAAACTGTTGGAAATAAGAGAATATACCAATTGGACTAAATACAGCCATTTAATACAATCGGAAATAACAGAAATTCCAACAATAAACACTCCAGACGATCTGGAATGTGCGGTTGATAAACTGGAAGAGATTATATTGAAAGCTTACGAAAAAAGCACGAGAAGAGTGAAGAGACCAGCTCCAAGTCATCCGCATGGCGATACGCCTAAAGAAGTAAAAGATCTTATACAAGAAAATCGAAGACTAAGAAGAATATATAGGATGAACAAAAATGATCTGAATAGAAGGAACCTCAACCGACATAGCCAAGTTCTGAAAAATGCCCTGAAAGATCTAAGAACAAGCAGATGGAACAAAAGGGTGCAAGAACTGAATACAATCGATCATTCTGCATGGAGAATGCAAAAAAGCCTACGAGGAGAAAAGACTAAAATTCCACCCCTACACGGAGAAAGGGGAATGGCTTATACCAATACTGATAAGGCAGATGCATTGGCGGACTCGATCGAACGAGAATCGAGAATAAATTACAGGATAGACGACGATAATGAAGATTTGGAAGAACTGGTTGAAGAAAATGATGAAGAAATGGATGAATTACCAGCGACTGCTGAAATAGACAAGCCAACATCGCCAAATGAAATCAGGGAAATAATAAGAAGTTTGAAGAAGAGGAAAGCTCCCGGAAGCGATAAAATAACGAATGTTATGTTAAAGAAATTACCTAGAAAAGGTATAGCCGCTCTAACAAATATCGCGAATGGAATTATGAGGACAGAACACTACCCAGAAAAATGGAAAACAGCAGAAGTCATAGTATTCAATAAACCATTCAAAGAGAAGAAGTTTCCACAAAACTACAGACCGATAAGTCTACTGTCGGCTTTAGGAAAAGTAGTAGAAAGAATTATCGCCACGAGGCTAAATGAGGAAACCGAAAATCTGGAACTAATTCCACCAGAACAGTTCGGATTCAGAAGAGAGCATTCAACAGAACAACAATTATTGAGGCTCACAGAGTACATAACAGAGGGATTCCAAAATAAACAAGCTACAGGTCTTGTTTTACTAGACGTCGCCAGAGCATTCGACAGAGTATGGCATGAAGGATTAATATATAAGATGAGATGTGCTGGATATTCGATCAAAATATGCAAGTTGATACGGAATTATCTCAAAAATAGAAGATTTTACGTGAAAGTGGGAGGAGAATGCTCCTCAACAAGAGATATAGAGGCTGGAGTACCCCAAGGATCAGTACTTGGGCCACTTCTATACAACATATACATCCACGATATTCCGAAAAATCCAAGAACCATGCTAACGTTATATGCTGACGACACAGGCATAGCAACTCGACACCGAAACCCTGAAATAATAGAACGAGTTCTACAAGAGTCGATTGACGAAACAAATGACTGGTGCATAAAGTGGAAAATCAAGCTCAATGGACAAAAGAGCCAAGCAATATTACTACAGAAGAGAAGACTGCGACCCACAACGAAACTGGATGTTGACGGCGAAGAAATCGACTGGAAAAATGAAGCCAAATATTTAGGAATAACGCTTGACAAAGGACTTACTTGGAAAAGTCATATCAAACAAGCAATCGACAAAACGAAAGCAGCGATGAATAGACTCTATCCTCTGATAGGAAGAAGAAGCCACATGTCGAAAGAGACAAAATTGAAGATAATCAAAGCCGTTGCTAGGCCTCAACTGACTTATGGATCAGTTGCCTGGGGTTTCGCGGCAAAGAGCCATATCAAAAGAATTCAGGCCACTGAAAACAAGCTGCTACGATGTGCAATAGATGCACCTTGGTTTGTCAGGAATAGACAGATTTATAAGGACCTGAAATGGGAAACCATAACGGAATTCATGAACAGAAAAGCAGAGAAATTATTCGAAACAGCGAAAAACCATCCGAATCAAGAACTCAGGAGACTAGTGGACTACGACCCAGAGGAAGACAAAAGGAGAATGCGAATTTACCGAAGGAGACCAAGAGATCAATTAAAAAGAGATTAAAATAACAACAGAAACTTATTGAAAAATTCAATAAAGTGTTAATCCAATAGAGGATAAACACATAAATCCCAGCACGATAGTGTGCGAGAAGAAAACCGATCAAGAGATGAACGGTTTATAGGCAAATGCCCGGAACCAAAATTCAAGAAGCAGTAGGGTTTTTAGTGGGTCTCGAGCTCAGGAGAGTGAGAAACCCCACACTGTTCCCCCTCAGGAGATGAGGGTGGTTCGTCTGTCTTGCAGATTTTCCCCCTGCTACATCAAAAAAAAAAAAAAAAAAAAAAAAAAATACACTCCTTCTTGAGTAAATGATTTTCCACCTTAATTCCTTCAGCGAGCTTGCTCGATTTAATTTCGAAATATGTTATTTTGTTGGCACAAAATGTTACGGAATTCCGAAGTTCTCTTATATCACTCCACATCTGTTCTTACAGATACCAGCCGCCGAAGCAGGTAGTTCTTCCGGAGCGTCAAAACCATGCGATGCTGCAGAACACAGATTACGGAGTACAGATTCCAGAGATTACTGTGTAATTTGCGCTGTCAAAGTACTTCCCACCTTCCTCCTGGCATACATGCTATCAATGATATTTGTTTTTTTGCCACATCCGAGCATGAAGAAACAAACGGCATGTAATTGATTAGGTACATTGAATACCTGATGGAGACTTCCTGGTGAGGGAAATTCATGCAGGCGTTCATAATGATTGAATAAGCTGTTTCAACAATTACAGTCACCACAACTAGACAAGGAAAACGGTCCCAAGCTCATGTAATAATACTACTGAATTGTATGACCAAAGATTATAAAGTTGAAAGATGGGAAACGAAGCGCCTAGATTGATGTGAGCGCCATCTGTGTTTCAAATGTGTTTTTAAGACTGGTTGGAATACTGATTCGAGGTCCATTTGCAGCAATATGAAATTTTTTAAGATTTCAGATGGCCATTTTGATCGAAGAGGTTTTGAACATTTTGATTCCCGTACCGCCTTTTGTTTATGTGGCTCGTTCTACTTATTATAATACTATATTATTTAATTTTTTTGTCTGATTCCTTGGTGAAAACCTCAAAATATCGTTAGAAAATTATTTCATGGCGAAGAACTGTGGATCAAATAAAATGGATTTTCCGAAATTAAGTTTTTTACTTCACTAAGGAAAATGCAAATGTGAGTATTAAAACTGGTAACATATTACTCCGTCATTCATTGATTTTTATTTTCAGTGTCTGAAGTGGATAAAATTTTCAGGGCATAAAGACAATGACTTTAGTAAACACTACTGACTACACTACACCATGTGCAGTGAACATTTTGCTGCAAGTCTGTTCTTCCTCTTAGATTTTTGTATGCAGGAAGCATCCCTTGCATGAGGGTCCATTTGGGGGAATTTATGACTTTTATACGTCTATTCAAAGATTCTCAATTGCTACTTCTTCCATATATTCAGAAATGCAAAGGTTTCATTAGGCTTGTTCGTAGAGTGGTTCACAACGGTTGTGAACTGTACAGAGCAAGCGCAAATGAATTTTCGCTACCCTAAAATGGAAATGCGCTGGTCTGTAGTGTACTGTACAGTTCACAACCGTTGTGAACCACTCTACGAATAAGCCTTTTGATTTCCTTTTGGGAAGTGACCGTCAAATTGTTGTTTGGAAAGTCAAAGTTTTATGAAACCTGCTGTGAGTGTACTGTTCATTCATTAATCAATTTGTATATTGTGTCATAAAAAGATTAGGTATATATGTTACGGCTAAAGATAGGTGTGAGCATAAACTTAAGATTAGCCGGCTAAACTTAGGTTTATATTCGAGGATCGGCTAAAGGTCGATAAAATATTCATCTGCGTCAGGGGATTTCATCTTTAGCCGGCTAATGTGCTCATTACCCGAAACGAAACGGCTAAAAATGTATTCATTGGACACACGAAGGGGTGATGTCTTTTGAATGATAGGATAAGAGAAGACGAAAACACGAGGCCACGTTTCTGTTTAAATTTTAAGAATTGAAATATGCAAAAGAGCATCGAATGTATTGGGGTTGTATTACATAACGCCCATGGGTTTTCCATTTAATATTTAACCAGTTATTTTGATCTGTTCAGGAGATTAATGCTCTTCAAATCGAGCCAAATTTGTGAAAAACCATAATATGACCATATTAGACATAGAAAATTTTTCCTGTTAACAAAAGTATATTTTTCCTACCATTCAATAATTGGGTTTATGGAAAAATTACGAAATAGGAAAAATATTTCTAACGTTGCAATTTCTCTCGAACCAATTCTTTCGCAAAAAAGAACAAAAAAAAACTTTTAACACTTTCTCTAGCTGATTTTGTTAAAAATTTCTTCTCGAGTCATTGAACATATGGGTTCCAAAATACGCCACCCTTGATGAATCATTCCGGGGGATACAAGTGCATTTATCGTAATCAGCCAAATAGTCGTATCAGCCAAATAGTCCGGTTAACTACAAACAAGATTGGGTACTTCTACTTATATTTTTCTAGAATTTGACCTTTGGTATTTTGATGAAGAAGATCGCGGCATATCATTCTCGTCTTCATTCTCTCCTTTTGTTGCAACAAAAAAGTTGAAACAAATATATGTGCATTCTCCAATTTCTCAACTGCTCAACATAATGCTTTCCTGTTATTAAAATATGTAAAATTCATACGAAAAATGCATTGCATTGATACTCTATTCTATTATACTCGTATTACTATTTCTTTACATTCTTTTGATTGCCGAAAATTTGCGCCCCTCAAGCCTTGTACATTTAAAGCCGATGGGATGTGGTTACACTTAAGTTTAGCCGGCTAAAGATAGAAGAAACTAACATTAGCCAATACCCGAAGCTAAACCTAAGTTTAGCCGGCTAATCTTAAGTTTATGTTCACACCTATCTTTAGCCGTAACATATATATCATAAAGAAATCTTAAAAAAATCTTGTATAACTCTGTGAGGTTTTTTTAATTGTGGTTTTGAAAATTCTATAAATAATATGTAAGTGACTGAAATGTGAATGCTATGATGGTATATTGAATATTAATTTCTGATATAAATTGTACTAATTCAACTAAGTTTGTTGATTTAAAACAACGTATTGCACACTTGCACAGAAATAAGACCTTTGACGTATTATCAAGTATCTCCATATACTTTTGTGTCCTAGTCGAAGCTGTATTCGTCGTCCATAAGTTCATAATTTCGATTTTTGTAAATTTTTTATATATTGTGAGTAAAAACTTAGCACATCCGACAGCGTATTTCATTGGAATCAATTTTTTCCACACAATGTTCAGACGAAAACCATCATTCTGATCAAAAAACAAAATCATACTTTTGTTTCGTCGCTCACGATATTTGTTTTCTGGTCTCAACATAATCGATATTGAAATTCAATACAAGGAATAGAATTCGAATTTCGCGCCCCTCAATTATAAAACAGAAAACTATTATTAAACAGTTTTTCTCAGCGCTAGTATTCAGCGCAATCTCATTGTCAAATGTGTTTTCACAGACCAAAATGTAATCGGTTTTCAGTACTAGATATGAGAGGGCGTTTCCTATATTTCTACTCTATAATCTAGACGAATTATTGAAACAACGAGAGCACCGACCAGACGTACCTATTTCCTCTGCGAAATCAACCATGCGTGAATCACACAATTTTCACTAGTAGGATATAAGTTATTTATCTACTACACGTGTTTTGCATTCACAGCTCCCTACTCAGTATACCTACTACCTCCACCCACCTGAAGATATGTTATTCAGAAAGTGAAACACGTGTAGCGGTTGAACAACTTATCCCAGAGAACACCATGAGACTAAGTACCTAGTTTAGACAGTTTTTGTTCGTTTCATGTTACTGTTCTTGAATCCTGAAATCATAATGGTATAATAATTCCTAATGAGGAATTATTATGTGTTATTAATTGTTGTATGATTAATGAATCATACAACAATTAATAACACATATGGAGCCAAACCGACAGGTCTCCGAAATATTACTATCCCTTCATGTCCTATCTAGCTTTTGTCCGAATGCTGGAAAGCCCTCGCCAAAGTTGTTAGCTTTGTTAACACGGTTGTACACACAGTCTACGGTGAATGATTTAGTGAAAGGTGGAACTGAGGGTGGCAGAGGCTGATTTATTAGACTGGACCAATTGTCATGTCATCAAATGGACCCAAATAGGTTGCTTCCATTTTACGCCGATAGGTGGCATGTTCCTTTGTTATTAAACTGAATGGAATGTTAATTTACGGTCCTGTGTTTTCAGGGCCGATTCACACAACTTAACACATATGTGCATTATTGGTTTAATCGGCATGAAGCCACGGATTGCGATGGTCCTATTTTGTATTGAGAAAATATATCGTTTCTCGCCATTGCCAACTCATGTCCTATTCAATATATTGTATTCGAAGGTAACAATTTTTTATTGAGTCTGCCTTTTTTACACAAAGGAATTGCACAAATCAACACGAATTTTGAGGCTGAGTTCTATATATCTGAATATTCTGAATACGATTACATATGCTTAGTTGTTAATTGAAAAAGCTCAATATTTTCAATTTCATTTGTATCGGTTTTTTCGATTTCGAGGTCAATATAAATGAAGGATGTCTATATTGGTTAATATTTCAAGAAATGCAATAAAATTTATATCAAATCAAAACACATAAACACTTCGTAGACCAATTGTTGAATGGTGTGGTATTTGAATACCTTTAAAACTATTTTTAGGCCCTGTTTACGGTTCAATTTCGAAGTTTAACAAGTCAGTGACATACAAGGAAGGAAAGACAAAATATTTTTTCAGTGGTTTATTTTCGGGAAATAGATACAAACTTTTGAAAAGTATTTAATAATTATGAAAAATATGGCTTTTGATAATATTTTTACATTAATATTCCATTTTTATCATATCACTAAAAATTTTCTTAACAAAAATAAGAAAATACTTCATAAATGTGTAATAAGTACAACAAAATCTGGTGTTTTAACATATTTTCATACTGATGTTGATATTGCACTGTTATCATGGAGATGTGACTAATAAAGTATTGGAATGCTATGAGGTCAGTTTTAATTTTAATTCTATTTCTCAAAATCATAATTTTAGAATTTATATAGTGCTGTAGTTTAAAGACCTTTTTGTTTTCGTTTGTCACTAATGTGAAACATTTGCGCACGAATCGATAGCCACTAAATTTAGTTTGTGCGCTAAAATATAGACATAATAATGGTCTGCGGATAAGTTTCCTTTATGATTGTCTCGTTCACCTTGATTTTTACCGGACATCACATTAGCTCCATCATAAGCCTGTCCAATAATTGGAAGATCATTCATATATATAATATAGGGTGACGCGGTCTTCCCTCTCTCAACCGGTTTCTCCACTCATCTATATCATTCCAAGGTTGTCCATGATTCCAATCTCCATCCTCTAGATTTCTCCTCGTCATTGCGCTATCCACTTCATCCCTGAATGATCTTCGCGGTCTTCCCCATCTTCGTCTCCCTAAAGGGCTCCATTCCGTTATTCGGGATATCCATCTATCCGGTGGCGCTCGTCTCACGTGCCCATACAATTCCAGCCGTTTTTCCTCAATAAAGGTAAGTATGTCGTCCTCCACTGACATCCTTCTTCTAATCTCTTGGTTCGGTATTCGGTCTAGTCTGGTCTTTTTAGCACACCTCCACCAGAATTCCATTTCTGTGGCTAGAATTTTTCCCTGTTCTCTCTTGTTCATCACCTAGTTTTCTGACCCATATGTCATAATACTCCTGACTATGGACTATTTTTTGTTGTCTTCGTGATATGGTCATCCCACAATATGCCGTTAAGTTGCCGAATGCACGTCCTGGTTTGCAACCTTTTTTTGATCTCCTCTATAGTTGTTCCTTCTTTTGAAATTGTGAAGCCTAGCTATTTGAAGGACTTTCATCCATTCAATTTGGTCTTATCATCTAGTTCTAGGTCAGATGTCTCTGTTATGCTAGCTGATAGATACTCTGTCTTATTGAAATTAATTTCAAAAATTAATTTCCTCGCCTAGTTTCCTCACCATGAAGCTGAGGTCTTCTTCATCTTGTGCCATAATCACCTGGTCATCGGCGAAACTGAGGGTATATAGGTGTATTCCCATACCTTCACATTTCCGTTTCCAAGGTCTTAGTGCCACTTCTAGGAATATCTTGAATAGGGTGGGAGCATCCTTGCAGTAGACCTTTAGTTGTTTTGAAGCTGTTTCCTAGCCTTTTCCTCATCAGTTTGACCGATACTACGTTTTCAGAGTATAATTTTTTTGTTGCAGATATCTGATTTTGCGGTATGTCAAGTTTCTCCAATGCTTCCCAGATCTTTATGCGGGGTACAGAATCATAAGCCTTTTGCAGATCCTCAAAAGCTATATGTACCGCTCTTTTTTCGACGAGTTGTTGTATCGTGTATATATGGTCCTGGCATGATCTTCCTGCTGTGAAGCCAGCCTGGTCTTCTCCAATCTTGGTTTTTATATTCTCCTCCAGTCGTCCCTTCAACAGTCTACCATACATCCTACCCATTGTCGATATGACGCTAATTCCTCTATAATTCTCACACTTCCTTCTGTCCCCTTTTTCTAAAATCGAGGTTATTTAGGATTCCATCAATTCTGAAGGCAGATTTTCTCCATTTATGGCTCTTAAAAAACATGTTCCGTAAGATCCGCAGTAACTTATCTGACCCGTGTTTGAATAGCTCCGGGCTAATGCCACCAGGCCCAGGTTATCTATTGTTTTTGAGGTGTTTAACAATTTTTTTAAGATCATTCAAATTGTATTTATTCAGCATATCGAACATCATTTAAGCTTGTCCTTTTGCTTCTCTGCATAGTTGAACAATTGTCGAAACCAATGAATCTTTTCACAATTTCATAATTATTACCGTATCTTGAAATTATAGATAGTTGCTACTCCTTGAAGCATCTGGCCTCATCAACACTTTGGGGAAAAAATCCGTGTTCAGTTGTGAATGTTACTTCGGGTTTGTCAGGCGTTTTTGTCCCAGTTGCTAGCGACGCCTTGCGTCCATAAAACGAACTCTTCGACTGTCAATATCATAATAATTAATAATTTCATCGTCAGACGCTCCAAAAGTTGAGAACAAAGTAATGCTCTGTAATATAGTCGCAGTAATAGCACGATTTGTGATCTCTATTATTTTGGAATGATCTATTTTGAGTAAATCAGAATGATAATGAGCAGCTTTGAGTGGAGTGCCTTGTGTCTTCTCTATCAGCGAGGTGAAAGCCTCGAAGCATGTACGGAGGGAAGGCTACTTCCCTGTTTCCCTTCCCTTTGGAACCCCTTTTCATCTAGGTTTCTTCTCAAGCCCGTTGGGGTAAGTAATTGCATTTTTACCCGTTCAGTTGCTCAAGATCCACAATAATAATCATCTGAAATTAGTAACAAACCCTTTGAGAATACCGGATGTGTTTTTTGAGGTCTTAGCATGGCACAATCAGTTAGCTTTTCTAAGCGTTGGGTGATGGGAGCTCTTGGTCATGAATCAGCACAAAAGTATTCAATAACTTTTAGCACTCTTGGAAAAAAAGTATCTACATATTAACAAAGAGATCATAACAGGTATGATCGATAGCCCCTGATTAGTAGGCCAGTGGGCTCACTAAGCAGACTCCCTTCGAAATTTTTGTATGGATCTTTGAATGAATGAGAAAGCTTGTGATATATTCCTTTTCAGATGAAAAATTGTTTAATTTTGTTGTTTTGTACGAATAATCGATTACTTAGGTCACCTGATACTATTGATAATATGTTTGTAGTTTTTTTATGTGAATAAAATCATTTAATTTTTGTTAATCAATGATTAATGTTTCTCACATCAAATTGAGAATTTTTTGGTTCTCATTACTCGAGGTGGGGGGGGGAAATTTTTATTTTTGAAAACTGTCATTTTATCTATGATATATATTAGTAACAAGTAACATGTTAATGACTGATGGAAGCCAATAAAAATATAGATTGGCACTTCAAGGTAGTATTTCCGTTTTATCTTACATTGCTCCAATTCCCCTACTCTCCCATACATAATAAAATCCTCGAAAAATTCCATAATTGGACATCTATAAAAGAGCATTTATCTAATGAAGGAGTACTGAGGTGATTTTTCATTTCGTGTTCGAGTTATCAAAGGCAAATTTTGGCGCTAGTGGTTAACTATGGTTAGGTTGTAGTTACTCAGGTAACCACATTTTGGCGAAGATAACCAGGTAACTATGACGTTTTAATGACGTCACACGAAGTTAACCACGTAACCTTCCTCTTGAGTAGGGTTAATTGCGTGGTATGTCATTGAACTCTATGGGTTCCCATAGTGGTATGTATTTCTATCTCCTTTCAATGAGTGAAATGGAATATTGGACCATTGATGTTATGTGGGATTCACAAAGTTTTGAAGAGATGGATGCTACAATCAAAGATTAACCTTCCTCTTCGATATAACGTTATTTTTATAAATAAAATCCAATTTCTGTACCAGACAGAAAAAAATAATATAATAAGGGAGCTTGGAAGATAATCCGTTTAATTAATTTTTTCACTCGTTAAGCAAAACTGAAAATTTGAATTTGATAATTTTGATCATTCTCAAGCTTATGAATTATTATTTACTAAGTATGCTGAGGTCTTGGTCGGATTCAGACTTTTTGGATGATTTTTTGCTTTGATAGAATTGATAAAGCCCTAAGCTATTTGGGATGTATATATACATAGTATATAGGGTCCATATACTATGTCAAGTGAAAATATGAATTAATGAGTATCTAGACGATCAAATGGAAAAGTATCTGTGTAGATAGTGAAATAATGAATCCTCAATGTGAAATCATTTTTATCTATAACAAACTCACAAATATTAAGGAGTGTAAAAAAAAAACGGTATTTTAAAAGGCACGTTTACTAATAACACTTGATACAGTATTACAGATCTTCCTTTAAACAAATCAATGGTATTCTCAATTCGTGTCGTTTCAGAGAGTAGAAAATTGAAATGCTTCTCCTTGGCCCTTCTATAAAAATTTTTGCTGCTCATTATTTGAGAAACATGAAGCTTAAGTTCCCAACTGGTGAAAGATATGTGTGAATTTGAATTCATATTCCATGTCTCTTTCCATATCATTCAGATTATCAGATGTTCATCGATATGGACACATAAACCAATGTTTGCAGGGATAAACAAGTCTTCTATCCATTGGTACTTTCCATAAAAGTATTTATCTTCTCCTTGTTGAAACATATTTTGATATAGTTTCTCTTTCCTTATTCCTCTAACCTCCATTCATTAATTTATTTGGAAATCCATTAATCGAAAAAATCAGACAGAACTGCCAGTTGACACCTTCCAATAAATGTCATCAGTAACTATGACTTCACACATAACCATAACCATAGTAAGCTGTGGTTACAGCGCCAAAATTCGCCTCAATTAATCTAAATTGAATTTAAGGCTGTTCCACAATTATTTCACTAATGAAATTTCATGTTGGACGTAGTAGGGCTATATAGAAGGAAAAATAAAATAAAATTACGAAATAAATTTTTATTCAAACACTTGAAGAAATTCTTTGTACAGAAATTAATGGAAGTCGCCCTATACTCTAATAATACAATCTTAAAGCTCATTGAAATGAACCGAAGTATTTACATAAAAATAAATTGAAGGTTTTCTAAATTTCATAGTACGTACAAATATCATTTATATGTATTATCTAGGGTATTCTCACATTTAGGCTTTATTTGTTCTTGTTTTTTTGAACATCCATGAAATAAACACAAATCGACAGTGATGATTCTCTCTTCATATATGATATGCTGAAATTCGCTCGTCCTGTAGATAATATTCTGATAAGAATATAATGATATGGTACATTTCCATAAGAATTAAAGAAATCATACAGTTACAAAGAATCCATAGGTACAATTGATTTAATATTTAAAAAAGGTCGTTGATTGTTTAAAAACCTTATTAGTCTATATTCAGTAAAATAGGCCAGTTAAATAAGATACTTCCTCACAAAAATAGATGGCCATATATTTCTATAGAAATATTCATAAATCAATGAAAAAAGATAGGTATACTAAGAAGTTTGAAAAATTTGCTGAATTTGATCTAAAAATAAGTTTCCATGAAAGGAAATGGAATTTCAAATAAAATGGGATGACCATAAGAAATTTATTTGGGTGATGTGTGAGGAAAATAAAATGAGAGAAAAAGTTCTGTGGTACTCTGACTCATTCCATCAGGATTCATTGGAAGTATATCTAAGATGAAAATACAATCATACTTTCTTCATATTTCTCGACAAGATGAGCTTTTCGGTTGTTGAAGATACGTAGGCCAAAGTATTTCATTTTTATTGACAAATATATACCCCAATTTCAGATAATGTAGATTTCAATCAAATGCATTTATATAAGCGATTAAGATTGTGTTCTTCTTGCCAAATTTTGGCGCTAGTGGTTAACTATGGTTAGGTTGTAGTTACTCCGGTAACCACATTTTGGCGAAGATCATAGACTTAAAATACATGGACTCACTGTCACGTGACTTTTCAGTAGATCGAGGGGTTGTATGCATTAGAGAGAGAAGGGCTTATGCGTTTTGATCGAACAAGAAAGAGATGAACTGATTCCGTGTGGGCAATGTCAAAATCATATGATGGATATTAACGCAGACGTTGCCCACAAGGTGTTCATACATTGAGTATTATTCACATTATATTTATTATTGAATGAAACTCACATAATTTTTATATTTTCCATTTTGAAGGAATGTTGAGGAATTCCTGTTTGCCTTCTCGGAAGCTTGTTGAACATTTATTATGGAAAATTTTTACAATTTTCGCAGACTTTGCCCACAAGGTGTTGATACGTTGATTATTATTCTCATTACATCTATTTTTGACTAAAACTCACATATTTTTTGACATAATTGATTTCGAAGGAATGCTATGGAATTTCTGTGTGTCTTCTCGGAAGCTTGTTTAAAATTTATTGAAGAAAATTTTCGCATAAACTTGTGTTCTATAACCTTTTGACAGCTTGCCCACAAACTCTCCATCTTATTCAAGCAACCGACTTCTCTCTCACATGCGGAGTCCATGTTATTTATAAGTCTATGGCGAAGATAACCAGGTAACTATGACGTTTTAATGACGTCACACGAAGTTAACCACGTAACCTTCCTCTTGAGTAGGGTTAATTGCGTGGTATGTCATTGAACTCTATGGGTTCCCATAGTGGTATGTATTTCTATCTCCTTTCAATGAGTGAAATGGAATATTGGACCATTGATGTTATGTGGGATTCACAAAGTTTTGAAGAGATGGATGCTACAATCAAAGATTAACCTTCCTCTTCGATATAACGTTATTTTTATAAATAAAATCCAATTTCTGTACCAGACAGAAAAAAATAATATAATAAGGGAGCTTGGAAGATAATCCGTTTAATTAATTTTTTCACTCGTTAAGCAAAACTGAAAATTTGAATTTGATAATTTTGATCATTCTCAAGCTTATGAATTATTATTTACTAAGTATGCTGAGGTATTGGTCGGATTCAGACTTTTTGGATGATTTTTTGCTTTGATAGAATTGATAAAGCCCTAAGCTATTTGGGATGTATATATACATAGTATATAGGGTCCATATACTATGTCAAGTGAAAATATGAATTAATGAGTATCTAGACGATCAAATGGAAAAGTATCTGTGTAGATAGTGAAATAATGAATCCTCAATGTAAAATCATTTTTATCTATAACAAACTCACAAATATTAAGGAGTGTAAAAAAAAACGGTATTTTAAAAGGCACGTTTACTAATAACACTTAATACAGTATTACAGATCTTCCTTTAAACAAAGCAATGGTATTCTCAATTCGTGTCGTTTCAGAGAGTAGAAAATTGAAATGCTTCTCCTTGGCCCTTCTATAAAAATTTTTGCTGCTCATTATTTGAGAAACATGAAACTTAAGTTCCCAACTGGTGAAAGATATGTGTGAATTTGAATTCATATTCCATGTCTCTTTCCATATCATTCAGATTATCAGATGTTCATCGATATGGACACATAAACCAATGTTTGCAGGGATAAACAAGTCTTCTATCCATTGGTACTTTCCATAAAAGTATTTATCTTCTCTTAGTTGAAACATATTTTGATATAGTTTCTCTTTCCTTATTCCTCTAACCTCCATTCATTAATTTATTTGGAAATCCATTAATCGAAAAAATCAGACAGAACTGCCAGTTGACACCTTCCAATAAATGTCATCAGTAACTATGACGTCACACATAACCATAACCATAGTAAGCTGTGGTTACAGCGCCAAAATTCGCCTCAATTAATCTAAATTGAATTTAAGGCTGTTCCACAATTATTTCACTAATGAAATTTCATTTCATACGTAGTAGGGCTATATAGAAGGAAAAATAAAATAAAATTACGAAATAAATTTTTATTCAAACACTTGAAGAAATTCTTTGTACAGAAATTAATGGAAGTCGCCCTATACTCTAATAATACAATCTTAAAGCTCATTGAAATGAACCGAAGTATTTACATAAAAATAAATTGAAGGTTTTCTAAATTTCATAGTACGTACAAATATCATTTATATGTATTATCTAGGGTATTCTCACATTTAGGCTTTATTTGTTCTTGTTTTTTTGAACATCCATGAAATAAACACAAATCGACAGTGATGATTCTCTCTTCATATATGATATGCTGAAATTCGCTCGTCCTGTAGATAATATTCTGATAAGAATATAATGATATGGTACATTTCCATAAGAATTAAAGAAATCATACAGTTACAAAGAATCCATAGGTACAATTGATTTAATATTTAAAAAAGGTCGTTGATTGTTTAAAAACCTTATTAGTCTATATTCAGTAAAATAGGCCAGTTAAATAAGATACTTCCTCACAAAAATAGATGGCCATATATTTCTATAGAAATATTCATAAATCAATGAAAAAAGATAGGTATACTGAGAAGTTTGAAAAATTTGCTGAATTTGATCTAAAAATAAGTTTCCATGAAAGGAAATGGAATTTCAAATAAAATGGGATGACCATAAGAAATTTATTTGGGTGATGTGTGAGGAAAATAAAATGAAAGAAAAAGTTCTGTGGTACTCTGACTCATTCCATCAGGATTCATTGGAAGTATATCTAAGATGAAAATACAATCATACTTTCTTCATATTTCTCGACAAGATGAGCTTTTCGGTTGTTGAAGATACGTAGGCCAAAGTATTTCATTTTTATTGACAAATACATATATACCCCAATTTCAGATAATGTAGATTTCAATCAAATGCATTTATATAAGCGATTAAGATTGTGTTCTTCCGGGATTTTTGGAAGACGAATTTATGTACATAAATATTCATTATAACAGAAGTTTGAGTGAAAGCATAAAGAAGAAAACAAACTAATATCACAAATACGTTGACAAATTTGATAAACATTCTTAAAATAAATATCCGATTTATTACATCTTACAATGAAGGTTCAGAAAATCGAACATATATGTAGAATTGTCACTTGATCTGGATAATGTTTCTTCACAGATGAAAAGATATATACCAGCGAACCTTTTTTTCACTACTCAGATTTTGAGCAATATTTAAATTATCCACTAAACAGTGTTTTGAAATTGAACTAAGGGATATTTTGCTTGACTGAAATAGATTCATTGAATCTTCCATCTCTATTAGAGCTATTCTTTGTTAATCGAAAATGAAAAATGAATGGATGGAAACCTTCAAACGTTAAGCCAGAGGCCAAAACTAATGAACAATATGCTATTGAATTGAAGTGGCTGATGAAAATCCGTAATTGAACTGAAGAAACTGTTTTTATTTTTCATAGTTTCATCTGTATATTCTTGAGGTGTTATCGATAATGTTATAAATTGCACAGTTTCGTTTGAAAAATATTATCTACTAGCTGACCCGGCAAACCTAGTGTTTTGCCATTTAAATTATTTCTAGGGTAGATAATAACTAACTCATCGTGATTGCTCGGCGATTGGTCGTAAGAAAAAGGAATGCCTTTTTTTCTGTTCTGTACAATTTTTTTTGGGAATATTTTGTTATATAAACTTTGCCCTAACAATAATAAACACAACAAAAAAAGAATTGTCCAATTTGGTGCGACCGTTTGAACAATAAAGCATTTTGAAGTAAACCATAGATCCTCTTTTGTTAATATAGATTTTCTTTCAGAAAGGAGCTATGGACGCGGAATAAACAGGAAAATGTTGAGAGGAGATCAGTCTATAAATACTCATTCAAAGACCCATCATTGAGTCACTAACTACCTCCATAGGGTGTTCAGGAATTAAGAATAAATTGCAACTTTCAGTTCTACCCTGTATACCATAAAATTCAATTGAAATTTCTACAGACTCGACATCAGGTGATGAAATAGGCTACAAATAAACAACAAAATGATCAAAATCGATGCATAGCTTAAAAAGTTAATTTAGTAAAAAAAATTCTGTCCGGTTTTTTTTGTCCAGCAGTGTATAAAATTCATCGAAATTCCATTGAGTGATGATCATTAGCAAACAACACAAAATTATCTCGAGCGAAGCATGTAATATAATCCCAACAAGAAGAAAGGAATTTTGCACAAGAAGTCTTCATCAGTATCGGATTTTAAACCGATCTATTAGCATCGAAACTCGTTCATTGGGAGCATAAGCATTTCACTCTGCCATAAACCAATTAACCAGGGTCGTTCTGAGATTGACTCTACTCGATTTCAAGCGACGCTATTTGATTAAAGATCGTATATATAGAGTCGATTTAATTGAGCTATCAATTCCTAAAGCGCAGTTTCACTGAACATGAAATGAATAAAGTGTGTTTAAGGTATTTGCTTCTTCGACTAATGAATTAATTAACAACTCATGCAGACTTTTGTGGGATCTGAACAGTTTTAACATTCCTGGGATATTGAACATGGAAAGCGCGGTTTAATGAGCATCGGTCTGATTCGAAATTCCTTTGAAGAATGTGAATCTTAACTGTGCGCAATCCATGTAGGTTTTTTGATCAATGCGAATTTACAAACATGTACTCATTTTACAAAGAATTAATTGAATAAACTGTCCATTAGTCCTTTTTTATGTTGATTTATATTTTTTCTGTGCAATTCAGCTTCAATAAATGGTTATTATTCGATAGCATTATACTTATTCTCGGTTAAAGCATTATGGCTCATGATGAATATATTCTAGATATACAGGGTGTCTCAGAGATTCATGGAAAAAAGTGAAATACTAATAGTACCTTACGTACATTCAAACATCTACACAACATGAAATACATATTCAGCACATTTCATGATGGTATGAGGATTTTAATCGCAAAGAAATACAACATATATTTATACGACTCGCTGCATATTCATTCGTATATTCCATGGTTAATACTATATCACGTAAAACAGATAAAATTTTTTTGTACAGGAACGCAACATAACACAACAAAAACCGTTTTTTTGAAAAAAAAATCATTTCCACAAGTGAAATGTTTTTGTATTTAGAGCTGTGAGGTGCTTTTGACTCATTATTCTGTATAAAGGAATAGCTTTGACAGGCATGCTTTGGAAATGATTTAAAAAAAAAATCCGTATGAAATTATCGGGCACAAGCTCATCCTAATGCGCTATACATTTCAAGACAACCTTCAAGCCATAATCGTATCGAGGCCGAAAGTTCAAACCCACATACATTGTACAGGGTGGGCAAAATTGGTGATACCTGAACTACAAATTTTTAACCCAACGAGGTAGACGTCTTTTTTCAGAAACTAATAATAATCTTCATTTGTTTTCGAGTTATAGGCCAAAATTGAAATTTGGGCGATTTCAACTTTGATCATTACCCTAATAGCACTAAGTAGTCCTATGGACATCCATAGGACGTCCTCTTCGGACATTACGGACATCCATGGGACGTCCATTTCTGGTACAATGGACGTTCTATGGACATCCGAGGGACGTACAAATGTCACAACTTTGAACCGAATTCGGACGTCCATCGCGGACGTCCAATGGATATCCCGTTGGGACCATCATCAGCTATCTCAACGGTACAAAAATTTACCACGACGTTGGCTATCCTATCTATTAGAATTTCAATGTCCTAGAACCCAATGTCTTACACTCAGACGCAGATGGTATTTTCTGTGTTGTTCCCATTTCCATCCATACTTACTAGAAAGTTTTTACACTTGGCCCGGATTCGAACTCGAGAGTACGTGGGGACATCGTATTACTCAGCCTTCGCTGCAACCGTCCTAGCTACCGAGACTATACGATATACCTACTTGTAGGAACATATTCATTATATTGTTAACTGATTTATGGAATAGTAGTCGATCAATACAGAAATACCATATAATAAAAACTAAAGTCTTAAAACTCAAACATAGATTATTTTATAATAGTAATTACTCAAGTATTTAGTCTTCGTTCATCATAACGTTATACATAATATAATATTCATAAGATATTCATATACTACAAAACGGAAAAGAAGGAGTTTAAATTTTGGTGTTCATTGATATACATGTATGTATTATTTGGTCCATATTACGGACTCCTTGTGAATATCCGGTATGGACATTCAAAAGATGTCCCTACCGGATATCCTTTAGGTATCCGTGATGGACGTTATACGGACCATGTAATGTGTATATGAAATTTGGTCCATATTACGTCCATTACGGACTCCTAGTGAATATCCGGTATGGACATTCAAAAGATGTCCCTACCGGATATCCAATAGGTGTCCGTCATGGACGTTATACGGACCATGTAATATATACATGTTATTTGGTCCATATTACGTCCATTACGGACTCCTAGTGATTATCCGGTGAGGACATTCAAAAGATGTCCCTACCGGATATCCAATAGGTGTCCGTCATGGACGTTATACGGACCATGTAATATATACATGTTATTTGGTCCATATTACGTCCATTACGGACTCCTAGTGAATATCCGGCGAGGACATTCAAAAGATGTCCCTACTGGATATCCAATAGGTGTCCGTCATGGACGTTATACGGACCATGTAACATATACATGTCATTTGGTCCATATTACGTCCATTATGGACTCCTAGTGAATATCCGGTGAGGACATTCAAAAGATGTCCCTACCGGATATCCACTAGGTGTACGTGATGGACGTTATACGGACCATGTAATATATATGTATAAGTTATATGGTCCGTAATATGTTCATCACGGACACCTTATGGATATCCCAGTAAGGACATATTTTTGACATTGCCTGTATTGAGTCGGTCAGAGACTATTTTGGAACTATATGATACGGACATATGTCATATAGTCCGTATTATGTCCATCACGGTCATCCAATGGATATCCGATACGGACATTGTACATAAATTGGACTAACAATGGATATCCATCTTGGACGTCCTGAAACTGTCCGGAAACGGACGTCCAAAGGACATACAAATCAAGTCCATGGACGTTCCGACGTTAAATGGACATGAATTGTACTTCCCATGGACGTTGTGTGCTATTAGGGTATCTCCGTTCCTGTTTGAGATAGGATGTTGAAATGAAAACATTATACAGACACTTTTTTGATAGCAATCCCACTGGATTGCTATCAAAAAAGTGTCTGTATAATGTACATAGTACGCCACTGCGTACTATGATTTTTTTCCAACAGGTATATTTGCTGAGCTACAACTTGAAGTTGTGTTTTTTCTTTTGGAAACAGTCGTTTAAAATGACCTAGAAAGAATCTCCATTTTTTTCGTTTCAGAAATATATCATACATCGCCCTCAGATGCGTTCAGATATTATGAAAAACATAGTTTATATGTGAATTTCAAATGATTGAGTATTCAGTAGGCTGAATCACACAATAGTATTTCTCTACGTATGGTTTAATTATTATTTAGCTTTTGAATACTTGATTCAATCCTCGATGGTTTGATCTCGGTTTAAAACAACTGTCATTAATTAGAATTCGAAGTCATTATTGGCGGTATTGTGGAAATATTCAAAAATTACGAGATTTGTGATTTCTTGAAAAATAAATCTATAATTCAGCTCCCATACTACTCTTCATTTTAAATTTAACATGAATACAAACTGTATTTTTCATAATATCTGAATGAATCTGAGGGCGATGTAGATGTATGATATATTTCTGAAACGGAAAAAAAATGGCGATTCTTTCTAGGTCATTTTAAACGACTGTTTCCATAAGAAAAAACACAACCTCATGTTGTAGCTCAGCAAATATACCTGTAGGAAAATATCATAGTACGCCACTGGATTGCTATCAAAAAAGTGTCTGTATAATGTTTTCATTTCAACATCCTAGCTCAAACAGGAACGGAGATAATGATCAAAGTTGAAATCGCCCAAATTTCAATTTTGGCCTATAACTCGAAAACAAAAGAAGATAGAGGAATGTAGTTGATGGCATTATTAGTTTCTCGAAAAAAGACGACATGAATGGTACATTCGTTTTCCTCTATCCCGTTGGGTTAAAAAGTTATAGTTCAGGTATCGCCAATTTTGCCCACCCTGTACATCAATAGAGTTGAATTTTAATAAGTAGTGGAAGTTCATTTCTACCAATTCAAAGTACCATGTGTATTTTTCAAACAGACGCACCAAAATCACCCTTGAAAGATATGAATATATATGAATATAATTTGAACAAACCTTCACATATCTCATTGGTAATAAATTTGGCTGCAAAAAATTCAATATAAACTTCAGCTGTATAGAATATTCACCATTCTTTTATTATCTTTCGGAGCTAATGACAAAACGGCCATGAATCTTTTCGTCAGGCAAAATGATAAATGCTGGTTGCAGCTTCCGTTATTTAACGCTTCATTGCATGATTGAGTATTGAACTCCAATACTCGAAGATTGTATCCAATCCATTATATTATTACTCGAGGTTTTTTCAAATGAAGGTAGTTCTATCCGAAGAGGTCAAGTCCCTTCATTCAACGCTACATGACCCAATTTAATTCAACAGGAAAGGGTGAGTGAAAGGATCAACCTGCTGTTGAATGTTCGAAACATTTGGAAAGTTCTCTTCGGTTCTCACAATAAAACACAGTTATTGAATTTCATTAGCTATTCAAGGCTGCTCTAAATGAACCCGTCAATTGATAATTCGAAATTTCGAATCGTTAACAAGGGCGTCGCAAGCCGTTGGGCTAAGGCCAAACCTGAATATCTCTTTGCAATAGAAACGTTAGAAGTAACATTCTGGGCAGAATATGACCTATGATCGAGTGCCTACCAAAGCCTAAGCTTATTTCCGGTTTATCAGAAATGAACAAACTATTGATAGAGAAATACGAAATACATGTACCTAGTTGTTAAAAAAATTATTTTGGTGAAAAGGATGTGAGTCAGTTTTCAGTTTCGTAATGGATTTTCATCAATCAATCAATAATATCAATTTAATCTTTAGGCATCTGATCGTTGTTGTACCTTAGGCTATATATAGCCTGAGATTTTATCAACTGTTGTAACGGTGTATATGTTACGGCTAAAGATAGGTGTGAGCATAAACTTAAGATTAGCCGGCTAAACTTAGGTTTATATTCGAGGATCGGCTAAAGTTCGATAAAATATTCATCTGCGTCAGGGCATTTCATCTTTAGCCGGCTAATGTGCACATTACCCAAAATGGAACGGCTAAAAATGTATTCGATGGACATGCGGAGAGGTGATGTCTCAAGAATGGTCGGATGGGAGAGGACGAACGCACACGGCCACTTTTTTGTTTAAATTTTTAGAATTGAAATATGCAAAAGAGCATCGAATTTATTGGGGTTGTATTACATAACGCCCATGGGTTTTCAATTCAATATTTAACGAGTTATTTTTATCTGTTTAGGAGATTAATGCTCTTCAAACCGAGCCTAATTTGTGAAAAACCATAATATGAACCCACCAGAAAATGAGATATTGGACATAGAAATTTTTTTCCGTAAACAAAAGTATTTTCCCTACCATTCAATAATTGGGTTTATGGAAAAATTACGAAATAGGAACTATAGTTTCTAACGTTGCAATTTCTTTCCAACCAATTCTTTCGCAAAAAAAAAACTATGAACATGAACATAGTTGAAAACACTTTCTCTAGCTGATTTTGTTAAAAATTTCTTCCCGAGTCATTGAATATACGGGTTCCAAAATACCCTTGATGAATCATCCCGGGGGATACAAGTGCATTAATCGTAAAGCTTATCAGCCAAATCAAAGATTATACAGTTAACTCTATAATCTTTGAGCCAAATAGTCCGGTTGATTACAAACAAGATTGGGTACTTCTACTTATATTTTTCTAGAAAATCTTTGGTATTTTGATAAAGAAGTTCGCGGCATCATTCTTGTCTTCATTATCTCCTTCTGCTCATTCAATTCCCCTCAAATTATGAATAATAACAAGATGAAAAATAATAATTAACACTACAGTTTTCCCTCACACTCAAAATAGCATGTCTCGAATTTTTTCATCAAGCGTTTAGATTTTTAGATTCGTCAATGAGAATTCATTGAGACACAGTTGAAACAAATATATGTTCATTCTCCAATTTCTCAACTGCTTAACATAATGCTTTTCTGCTATTAAAATATGTGAAATTCATACAAAAAATGCATTGCATTAATAGTTTGATTATACTCGTATTACTATCTCTTTACATTCTCTTAATTGCCGAAAATTTACGCCCCTCAAGCCTTCTACATTTTTAGCCGATGGGATGTGGTTACACTTAAGTTTAGCCGGCTAAAGATAGAAGAAACTAACATTAGCAAATACCCGAAGCTAAACCTAAGTTTAGCCGGCTAATCTTAAGTTTATGTTCACACCTATCTTTAGCCGTAACATATATAAATATACTTCTCGATTTGTGAAACTCAACGATGAATTTGAGAAAATAGTCGATATGCATCCATCAATCGAGTGCGATCAATCTTTGTAAAACAAGCAGAATCAACATATCCCTAAAATGAAAAAAATTCACTGAAATTTATTTTTTGCTTATTTGGCCAAACATTATGCGTGTTCTGCCACATGCTGAAAAGTTGTTCCAGTCTCGTGTTTCTCTCATCAGTATATCTTCTATTTATTGACTTGAGTTCGATGAACCTACGAAGAAGTTTCGATATGTTGAAATTTTCAGTTAGTTGTGGCCCGTCTAAATAGTTACAAACTTATTACATTTTTATTCTAGGGAATATATACAAGCAAAATTTCCTAAAAATACTGGAAATGGATTAGAATCAGGAAATTTTGACAAATAGTCTGGTATGGACGTGACATTCCACATTCAAATAGCATAATTTTATTTGCTATACAATTTTGTGAACTCCTCTGGGAGGTTTTAGAAGATTGGTCACCTTGGAATCGCGTATAAAATGACAAACGTCACTATTTGGGTTGTGCAGAATTCAGCGATCTTCGTGCTGGAGGAGCTCTCGCTGTTCCTCGTCCGATGACCTCTTGCTGGTTCTGCCAATCCTGAAACAGTTACATATTACCAATTGAATTCTATATATGATTTTCTGAAACTATTACTGAATAATAGGTATCAGTTCTCTTTCTCAATATTGTTGTCAATGAACACATTTCTGTATATTTCGAACCTTTTGAAGGCCCTGCATCGAAAAACCAAAAACAATCAATGAAGACTAGAAAACTAAAAGTATAACAAAGAGAAAAACCTGAAATGTTGGAAAATTGAAAATTGTACTCATAAATGAAAAGATCACATTATTGAGAAATAACAATGAACAAAAAATTTGGATTGAAAATATCTCTGAATTAAAAACAACGGCAGCTAATCAAATCAAAAATAAGTTCTACGTGCTAAACAAATTGAGCAATCGAGAGAACAAAGTATTCTATGAATTTTTTTGAAAAAAAAACAGTCTTTGTCAGCCACTTATTCAATTTAACATGATTATCACATTCCCAAGATAGGCGGAAACAACCAGAAAGGAGGAGGAGAACAATACGTAAACGTTTTCATTTGCTACAATGCAACGAATTACAAAATGCACACAATTTGGATTTCGACGAGAACATTTGACTGAACTCCAATTACTACGGCTCATAGAATACGTCACCGAAGGAATACAGACCAAACAGGCCACAGGATTAGTTCTGATGGATATCGAGAGAGCTTTTGATAGAGTATGGCACGAAGGCCTAATCTACAAGATGAAAAAAGCAGGATATTTGACCAAGCTATGCAAGATTATAAGGAACTATCTGAGGAATAGAAACTTTTATGTGAAGATAGATGGAGCAACCTCTCAAACCAGACAATTGGAAGCGGGAGTGCCTCAAGGATCGGTACTTGGACCTCTGCTTTTCGTAATATACGTTTATGATATCCCGAAGAATGCTAGAAATATGCTCACCTTGTACGCAGATGACACAGGAATAGCGTTCAGACATCGACGCCCAGAGATCATACACCGGAGACTGCAGGAAGCCATAGATGAATTACTCAAATGGTGCATCAAATGGAAAATCCAAATCAATGGAAGGAAGACTCAAGCAATATTACTGCAAAAGAGAAGATTGAGGATGGAAGAAAACCTTGAAGTTGATGGAGAAGAGGTTGAATGGAAAAACATACCTAGGAGTGACGCTTGACAGAGGACTTACATGGAAAAACCACATCAAATGTGCTGTTGATAAAACAAAAGCCGCAATGAGTAAACTTTATCCACTCATAGGCAGAAGAAGTCATATGAATAAGAACATCAAGTTGACGATGATTAAAACTATTGCGCGACCACAACTCACATATGGATCGGCGGCATGGGGCTTCGCAGCCAAGACCCACATCAAGAGAATACAGGCCACTGAAAATAAACTCCTTAGAATGGCGATGGACGTACCCTGGTTTGTTAGGAACAAACAAATCTACAAGGACTTGGAATGGGAACCAGTTACAGAATTTATGAAGAGAAAGGCGGAAAGGATATTCGACAAAGCCAAACAACATCCAAATGAGGAACTACGAAGATTAGTCGACTACGATCCAACGGAAGAAGCTAGAAGGTCAAGAACCTACCACCGAAGACCGAGAGATCAGTTAAGGATTTAAATGTAACCAAAGAAGAGCTTAACCTATAAAAGCTATAGGCAGCATACAACTATCAACACGACTATGATCCTGTGAGAGTCCAGAAACCATAAGAGTCAACTGGTTTATAGGCAAAATTCCCGGAACCTATGAAGAAGCAGTTAAGGGTTTTTAGTGGGTCTCGAGCTCAGAGAGCCTCTAGAGGGTGTGTTCGTCTGTTTTGCAGATTTTCCCCCTGCTACACAAAAAAAAAAAAAATGCACACATTCATATTTTGTCTCTCACCTTGTCTATATTGAAATAAGGGACATTTAAATCTTTCATACCTGTAATTTCATTCATTGCATTCTTTTTGTTTTGATAAATTTGTTTTTTCATTCATAAATCCTTCTTCAATTTTTTAACATTAAATTCTTTTCGATGTTGTCATAATCCTGTTATTCCATGTTTTGTTTGTATTGTAGAGAAATGCGTTGGAAATGTTTCAGTTTTCAGGTCTCCATTGAATTTTTGTTATATAGTTTTAGAGACCTGAAAAAGTTATAAAGGGTGTTTTTTCAGAGGATCGGGTTTTAAATTGCCAACACTGTTTCTAGTGATTGTTCGTTTGAGAGTTTGTGGTATATTTGTGGCCAGTACGTTTTGCCATTTCACAATGTATAGACTTATTTCAGAACAACGCTTGCAAATTGTGCAAATTTGTTTTGAAAAAAATGGTTCAGTTCGCCAATCTTACCGCGCCCTAAGTTCATATTTGTTTGAACGGCTACGTCAATAAACGAAATTTCCGAATTTGGAGTGAAGAAAACCTAGAAGCCCTTATTGAGATGCTCTTATATCCATCAAAAGCAACTGTTTGGTGCGCTTTATGGGCAGGTGTTCTCATTGGTCCATATTTTTTTAAAGATGATAACGGCCAGAATGTTTCAGTCAATGGAGAGTGCTGTAGAGCCATGATTACCGACTTTTTTTGTTTCCCTCCTGTGGCAGAGTTGTGGTTTCAATAAGATGGCGCAACATGCCACGTGACTATATAGTCACTGTCATTGAACTCTAAAAGAGTTCAATGGTCACTGTACACAGCGAGACACCATGAATTTATTGTGGAAAACATTCGAAGAGTTCATAATTTCGCATAATGAACCTGTGAGTTGGCCTCCACGAGCGTGTGATGGAACACCTAAGCAGAGACCTAAGGATTACTTTCTTAGGGGATATGTAAAGTCACACGTCTACGCAGATAAACCACAGACGTTGGTCCTTATGGCCTGCCGCAGACATGCAATTTTTAGTTTTGCAACTGTTTAGTTGCAGAAGTGAGTACAATGCATTTATATGGGGCCGCGCAAACATGCAACTGAAAAGTTGCAGCGATTGCGTATGTGTGCGCCCTCGAACCCCTTGCAATCAAACTGTTGCGCAACTGAAAAGTTGCATGTCTGCGGCAGGTCTTTAAGCCAACATTTGCTGCGTAATTGTCGATAGAAGGCTCGAAAACGTGGTCGAAAATTACACTTCATTAAAGCCTGCAGTGGCTTCCATATACCCGAAATCATTTTTAAGCACTAATAAAATAATAACATATTTTATATAAAACCAATCCCACGATTATGAAATTTACTTTTAGGCGTTTTATTTCATTTTGAACTTGTGTACCTCTAAAACAAACAGGTATATAAAATATACCTAACGTCGGCATCTCAAAAAGACGCTTTTCTTAAATAGAGACCTCCATTCAATAACATGCTGGTTACATAATGCAGGAGAAAAGGCACTAAATTACTGTTCCAAAATGGTGGACAGTTTGAATTCATTCGAACATTTCATCCCTCATTGGCAACGAATTTTTTTTAAACTGAAACGAGCACCAAACACGAAGAATTGAATAGAATGGCTTCAGAAGAATATGTGATTTGACGCGTATTCCCATCAAAAATTCTTGACGGGGTTGCTAAGCCGCTTGACTTAATGATAGAATAATAGAATTAAATATTTTCAAAAATAATTCTACTGGATTATTTTATGTGGGCTACCTCGTATTCAAACTCTCGTAAATTTACGAAAGTATATACATTCATATGTTTTTTACTATTTGTAGTTTTTACAATTTCTGTAAACTTGATGGTGAATAAAGAATGAGAATAAAAATATTAAGGGACATTATGCCACGCTTATTGAATATGGTGACGGAGTACAAATACAATGACGAAGTACAAATATATGATGAAATAAAAAAATTCTTACATTTCTCAGAACATTTTTCAATCTTCATCATCATTTTATATTTTAGTCCCTGTAATTCAACATCAATTCTTTGTAGTCTCAATTTATATTTTCGATATAATTGAAGAATTTTTCCTTTGGATTCTCATATTATATTGTTATGTTCAATACGTCTGGGGAAGGATAGAACCGGCTTATGATTGATCAGTATTAGACATCATTTATTGGAAATTGAGTTGGAAATGTTCATTAATTATATCACATCAAATAAATATGTGTTTTATGAGGAAACCTTATTCAATTTAGGAACAATTTTCCTCGAATTCTATCAGTTATTTGTTTTATTGTCAACTTACCCCCTACTACACTGATGTGGTCATGTACTCCTTCGGGGCCAACTTTGATTTCTGAAAAAAAAATATACATGAGATCGTTTGCTACAGAGTTGCAATATGAACATTCATTATGATAATCAGTATAGTTCAGTGGTCGATATACATGAGTCTGTCAATGAATGAATACAGAAAGTTTTCAAATTTCAGTCACCGGGTTCGGAATAATTCAAAATGTCAAAATTTTCCAATTATCTGACAACTTTTTTCACTACAATCGAAAACTGTATGAAATGAAAACGAATAAGAAAAAAATCGAAAAAGTAGACCCTTTTGCTGATACCTTGCAAGTTCGCCGAATATGTTCTGGGGACACGGATGTGAAGAAAGAGGAACAAAAGTTCGAAAAACCAACGAAGAAAGATAAACGCAAATCAGAACTTCCAGATTACGAGCGTCGCAAGACGGGCACTGATCTAGATAAGACCGGTCTGAAGTATTTTTTACCGGAGAGAAGAAGGATGTCAAATATGAGTGGAGTATCTGAAAAAATAAATATCCCTCGACAGTTGAAGAGAGCTCCACTGGGATCTGAAATTAAAATGATTTCAATCAACCTTCCCCGTTTCGGAAGAGGTCAAGCAGTAATAAATTCAAATATAAAGGAGGAAAATGATTATGGAAAGGACTTCAATGCTGCTTCTCGAACAGAAAAAGCCCCTGAACAATTCATAAGTACATTCAATTATGAAGAGCCATCAAACGTCTTAGAGGACGCACAAAAAGAGATTGATATTTCGCAAAATCAACTTCAAAAGATACGGACGATATTGAAGAATAAGAATTCGGAAGAAGGCTACTCTCTCAAACCAAAATGGAACACTTCCTTCTCAAAAACCGACGTTAAAGTCAATAGTAAGGAAAGGGTTATATCAACACTGACTACTCTCAACAAGAAACTGAACGACATGCAGGAGAAGTATTTCAGTAGCACCAAAAACTCCTTCAAACCTACCAATAATTTTTCTGGAAAATTGAGATCGCAAAGCATATCTGAGGTTGACATAACTGAACCTAACAGTGATTATAATGTACAAATTGAAGACAAGGATAAAATTCTAGATAAATTCCATTTATCCAGAATCAAGAAATTACAGAATCTAATATCTGAAGAGAAAGGAACTTCTGTTCACATTGATGAAAATGATGATGATATAGGCAGAAAGAATTTCAGAGTACCAACTGTAAAGAAAGCTATGATAAATATTACAGAATCAAACAGCGACTGTATTTTGCCAGATGAGGCTAAAAACAGAATACTGGAAAAGTTTCATTTGACTAAAATTCAGAAAATGCGTGAGAATTTCATAGACCAAGAATGTATCAATAAATATGGTAAACGACTTTCTGATAAAGGTCAAAATTTTTCCTCAACAATACCTGACGTTATTTTACAAGATGATCTTTCGATTCCGAATATAACTTCATCAATCGGAAAATACTCTGAAAAAATGCCTTCAATAGAGCTATATGATGATTCTAGTGAACTTGATTTTATGCAGGAGTTGGAAAAAAATATCGAAAGTGGAGCTTGCCTTGCTGAAAAAAATGGACGTAATGAGTTTCCTGAACAGGAAGTTGAAAAACTAAGAGATTTATTGATCACACAGGAAGAAAAGAGTTCAGAGAAAAATGTCATCAACAAATCATGGAGTTTCTTGAAACCTAAAGAAACAAATTCAATTTCACAACATAAACCAAAAACTTCGGACTCTGAAAAACAAATCACTGAAAATCCTGAGTCGAATGCAGTTAAGTCAAAATCCTCAGAGACTCATTATTTCGACTGTGATTCAAAAACTGAGAGTCCCCATTTAGCTACAACAACATCGAAGAAAAAAATTTTTTATGATAATTTCGGCCGATACTCCAATATGCTTGGTCAAAGAGATTATAATAAAAACTCATCAGTTAACAGCGTTCCAAATCTATCTAGCAATAAATTCGTTGCCAATGAGACTATGACGAGGACTGATAAAGAAATATTTGACGATTCACCACTTCAAAATGCTGTTCTTAAATCCGAATACCTTACTAAAACATTTTCTATTGATTCTTCGGGAAACTTTGCTGAGAGTAGCTCTAATCAAATAACTACAAATAAAAGTGATCAATTCTTCAACGGTGGATTGGATTTCAAAAATTTGGAAACAAAAAATATCAAAGGCTCCAAGATGACCACCGATATGTACTTGACGCTCTCCAAAGCATTGAGTAATTCATTTTATAAACTTCCCCCTCAAAACTAATCCAACTTTGAAATACATAATTGTTAGTTGTGTGAAAAGATGTTGAATATATGAATTGTGAAAATTTTGACATCAATAAAACTATTCTAAAGCTACATAATGATTTTCTTTCATATAAAAAATTTGCATGAAATTATTTGAGGTTGGAGGTCTCTTATAGGTACCGATTTTCATACTGAAGAACTTTATGATGATGCAATTTCAAGATAATCAGGACAGTCCTCAGAATATTGAGTTTTATCTATATTTTCTGGATCTGTGGAAGAACTTTCGTTTTTATTATTGAAAAAAGGACATTTTTTCAATCAAATTGAATTTTCACTTCGCATGACACTCTTGTTACAAGAGAGAAAGGTACGAACGAAATCTTATTGCATATTAATTTTTGAGAATATGGTCCTGTTTTCAATTATCTAGTAATAATTTTCATTGCCACCTGATATTTTTGATAGCAAAAGCCCTCCCTTCAATTATTTTTCATTCTGAGACATCAACACACCAAGTGTTTAAGCTCGTAGCCTAAAAAATTGATTTGAAAAGTGTGTTATTCAACTATGAATTCTTTCGAAATTATCAAATTAGATAGAGTGACGGGAATGTATTATTTCGTGACCGTGTTTGCTTTGCAGAAGAAGTTCGTATTGCAAGGAAAAAATGAATTTTTTGTACAATGAATATTCATTAACTATTGTTCTGCTCAAGATTTGATAATTTGGAAATGATTCATACTTAATAATAATGCACTTTTCAAATATATATTTTGGGCAGCGTACTTAAACATGCACTGTGTGTTTTGATGATTTGAAATGATAAATAATTGAAAAGAGGTCTTTAATTATTCAAAATCTCGAAAGGTGGCACTGAAAAATATAACTAAATAATTCTAAACAGGACTGTTTTCCCGCAAAAATGAATCTGAAATATGATTTCGTTCTTTCGTTCCTCTTTTGGAACGAGTGAGTCATGCGATGTGAAAATTGAATTTGATTGAAAAAGAACATATTTTTTTCAATTCTGGAAACAAAAATTCTTCAACTGATCCAGAAAATATAGATTTCGAAATAAAAAAAATAAATCTCAATATTTTGAGTTCTGTATTGATAATCTGCTGATGGCCTGTGCCATTTCGAAGGCCATCAAAATTGGACTAATCTTCCTCAAGTTATGGATATCGAAAATTCAATATATAAATCACCCTGTATTTCCGAATCTAATGGCTTTTGGCTACAATAGAAGCAATGGCCTAGATGACCTCATACACCATTAGTTATTTCTGGGGGGAGGGGGGTGTAGTAATCGAATGAACAATTTAAATTTCAGATTGAAAATTCAAGTAACACTTTGCAGGTATCTTGAATACGAAGCATTTGCAGTTCCATATTCATAGGACTTTTTTCTCACAATCGTACAAGGAATCTCTCCTTTTCATTTGATTATTATATATTTATTATAATTTTTTCTCACTTTATTCCTACATGAAATTCAAACAATTGAATTGGTTGTAATGCTCTTGTGGGAAGGGTAATTACCCCCTTCCCCCCCTCCTTCGCCTGTAGGACCACCATGAAATAGCAATAACATTTTCATAACATAACAATAACATATTGATAACGTTCCAATTTATTTATGCATCTACTATATACCTCCATCACTGAGAAAAATTCAATTTTCTTTTTGAATGTTGGTGACCAAATCGAACGTGGTTTACAAATATTAGTCGATTTTTAGCGTGTTACCGGTTCCTTGTGGTTATGTCATCTGAAGTTACCGTTGTATTTTAGCGTGAAACCGGTTATGGAGGGGAAGTGATATGACGTCATATCCTACGTCATCAGTATTTACCGCAAATAACCCAGCTCGCGATCAGAGTTATAAGCGGTGACAAGGGATTGTTTATTTGTCAAATGTATGACACTATTGAATGAAAAACGTTATCGAGAAAAAAATCGCATTTTTCATTTATTATCATGTGTTCAAAGTGCTATTCTGTATAGTTCTATTCCTGCCGTAATATACTTTTGAGAACGAGTCCATGGACTTTACGGAATGTGGAAAGAAATAAACCATGAACCAGCAGAATGCGACCAATGCTTTCTTGGAGGAACTGGATGTTGGCCACAAAAATATACCACTCGTTCATCAAAGAGAAGAATATTGATCTCCGCCAGTGTAGAACCTAATTCTTGGTAGAAAAAACATCAGCTGCTATAGAACCCATCGCAGTTTTCTTGAACACCATTCCAGAAATAGTTCCGAGCTTATACCAAGTTTCACCAGTATAACAGAACGGCCCGGAAAATGTTCATATTATAATGCATGTGCTGAAGAGTTCTTTTTTCCACATTACTTGTGCGAATACCATTGTACATAAGTATGAATAAATTTTTCAAATATCTATCGTTCAGAACCAAAATATTCAGAATTTCACGAAGGTTTCCCCTTTTAAGCAGAAACGTATTGTATCCAGTGTTCATTAGGAATGGATGGTCTGTAATATTCTTTTCGTATCTCAAAATGAGGGCTTATAGTATTCAATCTACTATTAGTTATTTTAGAATACATTCGATCGTAATATCGGAAATAGTATCCATGATGAAGTAAACTTGTTGCGATTCCATTTCATAATATAAGAGAAACAGTCTCAACTGAGTACTGAGTTGAGGTTATTTTTGTTTTGACATGTGGGTACGATCAATCATTTTACATAACCAATCTTATTTTTGCGATTCATACTGGTTATTCAAATCATTCTTCCCGCGGAAGAGTGGGGGGAAACCGCAAGATACCGCTTGTAACATAACCGGTAACACGCTAAAAATCGCTCATTGAATGAATGATTGACTTTTATGAGATATTATACTTTTTCAAGAGTGTCCAAAAATTAACACAAGATTTTAATTAAGTCGGGAACACAGTTTCGAATCTTCCAAGCTGTTAGATTTTTCATTGAATTATAAAGTATTACAAGTATTACATAAAATAGTTTTATTTACGGAATAACACACATCGGAATGGCCTCCATAGCACAAACGTAGTTACTTGTCGATGTACGGGGTTTTTATAAATGATCACAGTGGGCCTTATATAATTCTTTACCGATACTTGGTAGATGTCACGAACAAATATTATATCATAATTATCGAAAAATCTAGTAATTCAGATCACCGATACGATAGAGTAGGTACACAACCAAGAAATGGCTAGTAATTGAACTGTTTTATGGGCTGTAGGTATGTCAGGTGGCATATGATGGCGCTGTTAGTATAATCCAATTTATGTAGATAGAATTTTGTTATCATATCGTGAAATCCACTAACAGTCACTGATGATTGACAAGACTCATTTTCAAAAAAAATATTTATCATAAAATTTCCAAATTCGGCGATTTGAAAGCCATAACTTCTTCGTTAAAAATGATAAATAAATAGCTTGCGATATTCCATTCTTGAATTGTTCTAAGAATATTTAAAAAAATAAGGAATTCAATTTAAAGGAATAACTAATAATTATCGATGACGTCATATCTCAAATTTGGGACAAGATTTTTTTATGAATTGTGGAGGTGATTACTTGGAAGGCATTATAAGTTTAGGTTTTTTCAGTTTTAACTGCGTTTTAATTTACTAGTCTAAGCGGAAAGCAAACTCTTAGCATCAGTTAAGAATTTAGATTTCCTATTAACAAATCGCTCGATATTCTATTGCTGCTTCGGAAATGAGATCACCCAGACTACTTTGTATTCAATGTAGGAGTAGCTCATAAAATGGCTCTTCAGCGATAATATTACCGCTGCAGTAGTTAATGCAGAATAAAACAAATGGAACGACGGACGATGTAGCAATTACCTCGTAGCATACCGTGTTCTGCAGCTTTTCAACATTAACTTACATCAGTTCAAATTTTCGAACAAGTTAAACTCTACACTGCAGGATATTCGTCAATATTATATAACAACTTTTAATTTTATGAGTGACTAGACATTTACAAGATTAATGTTATTTAATAAAAAATGAAATGTATTTTTCATTTCGACATTTAAAGACGACATTATTCAACAGGTGGTGGAGTAAAACTCTTCCAAAGTTTGTTCAAATCATCATAGAAAAACGTTTTTCCATAAAAAATTCTGAATAGTGACACTCTTCAGGGAAGGGGTAGCAATTTGTCTGAAAAGGGGACACCCTCATCACCTAGCGGTATAGGAATATACCTTACAACCTATTCACATACTTACCAAATGTACATACAAAATTTAAGTGGGATCTACACCGATTTAGTATTCGCTTCAAAAAGGGAAAATGAATATCTTACGTCAGAAACCACTAATTTATATGGGGTTTTCATTGTGATTCAATTCAATCAGTTGGTCACCTCGAAATGTCAGAAATTATTTTATTCGTCAAAAAAAAATAAAAAAAATATTTTTCTGAAAGCAATTACTTTTGGTAGTGCGCTGTAGTGCCGACTGAGGTTGCATTGGTCATTAGTTCTTCGAAAAATAACGGTGGTCTATGTTCTAACATAACCTGGACACGGAAATACACAACTGTATCAATTCGGCATCACAGGCATTCTGGAAGCTGAAGGACAAAGTGTTTCAAAATCGCGACCTCATTCTGAAGACCAAGACAGCTGTTTACAAAGATGTGGTCCTCCAACGCTTCTTAACGGAAGCGAAAGCTGGACGCCCTACAGGCGACATATTAAACAGCTTAAATAAACGCAACAATGTCATCTAAGACAAATAATGCACATCAGATAGTTCCACAATGTTTCAACTGCGGAAGTATTGCAGCGCGCGAGCTGCATAACAATTGAGACTCAAGTACCGAGGGCCCGACTCAGATAGAGTACAGTGACTCTAACGAGACAGTGGCGACAACTGTGGTCTCGTTTTTCATCGTTTTAGCAAGAATATGGCGGATTTGGTCACGTGACGTGACATGAGCCAATCCACATTCCGAATTAGAGATCATATAATTGAAATCTGTGCTTCTAAGCCGCCATATTCTTGCTAAATTTCCAATTGTTGCCACTGTGTTTGATAGAGTCACTGTAAGATGGAGCGGCCACATTCTGAAAAAGCAAGACACAGGACTACCCAAAATAGCTCTGTATGGCGAATTCACAGAGGGAGCTCGGAAACCAGGAGACCAGTATAGGCGGTTTAAGGATGTAAGTACTGCATCAATCCCTAAAATCAGTTAATGCCATTCATAACTGGGAACAACTTGCGTTTGACAGGCCACAGTGGAGGTCTTTGTTCTACTGTTATAATGGAGACTCGAGAAGAATACACGAGAAAGATCTGGTTGGTGACCATCCATGCCCGGAGTTTGGAAGGATCTGTAGGTCACGGTTGGGTCTCTTCAGTCACAGGAGGGCACACAGTCGCAAGTAGCCCTAAGAAATTATAAGTTTGATCGCACCGATAGTTTCGTTTTTGAGTCTTTTTGTAGATTTATTCTCGGTAACGGGATACAGCAATGAATGAATGCCCTGGGTTGATTTCTTCTAGGGTAATCAAAGCAATCGATCTTCTCATAGGTGAGTACTTCATATCACATATTTGATCAATAGATCCATCTCTTCATCTCTATAGAAGATACTCTGTACTGAGTCTAAAGTATTTGAAAAAAAAAATGTTGCAGAACGAACGCGATTATCTCGAAAACTACTCAATGTTACACATCAGCATGGATTTCGGCCATTTCGGGTCAGTAGGATGTTCCCAGTTTATCGAATTCGTTCACCTCTCTCTAAATGAGTTGCGCTGCGGGAATTGGCATTGAGGTAAGCGTCCACATTTTCGCATCATTACTAACGCACAGATCACTTGAAAATGATGAGTTTTTGGTGGTGCGTCCACTGCTATCGTATTATCGGATTGCCTACACAACTGTCACAAATCGATTGCTGAATTTCGGTCTTTCATAGTAGGCCAAGAGGAAAATTCGGTATTTACTCCAGAGTGTGAGATTAATCTAAGGGGAGATACCTTGGACCCTGTAGAGTACCTCTACCAAAAATTGGACTTATACATGTATAAAGGAGGACTTTTCTAGGACTGCCTGTCAGAATCACTGAACTATAATCAAAATGGAAAGCGTCCAGTAATAAATAGATTCAAGCTGAGAGAGATGGGTTTCTTAGGAGGATCATCTATCCTTGTGAATAAATTTCAGCCAATCAATTCCTCTGCTTCAATAACTGATTTCATTACTATGGAAACGGCTTACAGTACCGTACTATTGTCACGAATAAAATAATTATCATTATGTTCATAAAAATGGTGAAAAAGTGCTGTATTAATTCATGCAAGTGTGAATCGAGTCCTGAAGGGACTGATAAGCTTAGATAAAAAAATAACATACATCGAATTTTCAGTTACCTATAATAATAATAATAATAATATTATATTTATTCATCCTGTGAGACATGTTATTACATGTATAGGACAAGTCACAATAATATAATGAATATATATAATCAAAAACACCGAAATTATAGTTATAATAATCCCTAACGCTGTAGAAACATTCCTTCAATACAAAATTTCGAACTATCTTCTTGAATTTATTCTTAGGAAGACTCCAACCTAACCTAACCTAACCTAACGCTGTAGAAACATTCCTTCAATACAAAATTTCGAACTATCTTCTTGAATTTATTCTTAGGAAGACTCTGAATGCATCGAGGAAGATGATTAAAAATTTTAATACTCTGATACAGCGGAGACATCTCAAACTTAGTAGTTTTATGTATCGGGAAATATAGTTCATTCTTTTTTTGGTGTTGTGTGAATGAAAACTAGAAAGCTTTATAATACTTTCCTCACTCTCCTTCACTTATACAAGGCATTTAAGCATAAATAAAGATGCCAATGTGAGAATACTATTATCTTTAAAGAGTGGTTTGCAAGAGGACCGCGGATGACAACGGAACATTAAAAGAATTACTCGCTTCTGAATAACAAACACTCTATTAACATCTGAAGAATTACCCCAGAGCAGAGTGTTGTAAGACAGGTGACTGAAGTGACCGAAGTGCCATTTCAGGTATCTATCAATGTGTATACCCAGAAATTTAACAGTGTCATTGGATGTGATAACTGTATCCCTATACCGAACAACAAATGGGTTACCCCCAGAGCTAGATAGACTAAAACGAATGCACTCCGTTTGATTGACATTTATCTTAATTCTATTTGTGTGACACCATTCAACAAAACCCTGTATGATGAGCTCACATAGACATTGTAATTCCTCCAACCTCCAACGTCTCAGCTGTTACCGCTATGGAGGAATAATCGGCGAATAACATTATCCTAATAATCTGACGCACTGACTTATTGGAGGTCAGTAATCTGATAAAAAATCTTCCTCAAGTTTGGTGGAATGTCGATTTTCATTTTCAGATTACAATTCCCTCAATCGATGAGAAAAGGGTCCAGTTTTGTGATGCAGCTATTCAGTTTTCGCCACAGCACTCAAAACCGTCTAACAGAGAAAAGGAACTAATACCGCTTTCCTTGTTTTTTTGTTCATAAAATATAATATTTTATTAAAATTCGAGGCATTATTTTCTATTCGTTATCTTATGTAATTAGTGAATATGCTGGTGTGATGAGCTCTCGTAATTTTGGCATGTTCTTTTGTTGATATGGTGGAATGGGATATCAGTAATTGCGAGGCATAATCATTTTATGGCATTGTGATAGTCTGGTTCCTTCCATCCAACCATGAGAAAAATGTTAACGAGAAAACAGCCTCGAATATATGTATTCTCATGACCTTTGCTATTTATACCGATTTGATGGTGATAATCTGAGAGAGAAATGGATGCACATACGAAATTAAAAAAAATATGTCACTTTTCGTGAGTTCTTTTTGTGCATTGATATTTTTCTGAAAGAATATTTGTGGAGGAAACAATGGTGTTATTGTGAAGAATGATAAAATGGAATAAAGATTATTCTTGTACTCAATTGAGTACAAGAATGGAGTTGACAATAGAATAAAAAGGTAATAAAATCGTTATCATTGAAAAATATGTACCATATAAAAAAATCGGAATAGAAGTTCAAGAGTTCGACACTCTCACTACGGCCCTGGCAGACAAAAAGGCCCGACACTCTATTGACTATCTCTCTCGGCTTGCTCGTATCTATTGCTGTGCGCTTTCCATTTTGAGTATATTTCAGTGGTCAGAATAGCGAAAAAAACGATCATTGCACATACCGTGTCAGATTAACATTTATTTGGTTAATTGAATGTTGTATACATTCTATTACTTTGACAATATTGACGGAAGCATGAGAAACTTGCAAAAAACGTTAAGGCAAAATAAAAAATAAATTGTTCGTTGGGAAAATATCGTTCAAAACGAGAAAAATTAAAAAAATTTTTGTAAACCAATCTTTCGATTGAAGTCTATTAATTCTCATTTTTTTATAACATATGCAATATTGGTTTCAATTTATTCAAAATAGTGTATTTTATGTGGTAGTGAACAAATTTCAAAGAATAACCCTACGTTCAAAACATTCAGGAAATGAACGCATCCGCTCGTGAAAATATTTGAAAAATCTTTTCACATTTCTAATAGAATTTTTTCATTAAAATATCAATTAAAATACATATTTTTGGGCAAATTAGTTGTCGACAGTACCTATATAAAAAAGATTTCAGAGTTATTTGTATCGAATTTTCTCTGGAGGGTTCTCTCCAACTTTAAATCTGTCCTAGCTTTAGATTTCTTCCGGTTCTGAATTTTCTATATGTTCAGAATTTTCGTTATTATACAGATCTTATTTTTAGTATTGCATTATTGGAAAACGTGTTTTATTTAAGTCTTCACAGTGGCGCATCCAGAGTCTGAGTATGGGGGAGTACTTGGAAAGTTTTAGTTCACCTAGATATAGTGGGTATAACTCTTTTCTGAGGGGGAGGAGCTAGGGGGGGTCAATTACCCTCAGTACCCCCCGTTGAATGCGCCCCTGTCCTTAAGTTCTTCTGAATCAAAGATGTGTTTTAGCTTACGAACAAATTTCGGACCCTCGTTCATTTTTTATTACATAAATATGATGGTTTAAGTTTATGCAAAAGAGTTATTTTCATGTAGTACTGAACAGAAAGCAGTGGTGGAAGAGCGCGACGGAAATGGATAGACGATATTGGGACTGAGGCGAGAAATGGATGGCATCGGAGTGGAGACATTTGAAGGAGGCCTACGTCCAGGAGTGGATGAAGAATTGTTGAGGAAAAAGAAGAATAGTACTGAACTTAACAAAAATTACACTTTTACTATGTAATTTGAAAATTACACTTATTTACTCATTCAAGAATAGACACCATGTATAAGAAAAAATATCAACTCATTTCAATTATTACTAGGTGTTCTTATTTACATGACCTTCAGCATATTTTTTAGACTGAACGCTTTCTTGGCGAAGTCATCATCTTTCAACTATAAAACTTATAAACACAGTTGTGGTGTTATTGTTTGATCGATATAATTTGAACATCCTGCAGATATCTCTAGGTCGAGAATCGCAAGATGAAGTTTCTGAAACGTCATAAGAAAGTGGAGAAATGAGAAATCTGCGCTGAAAGCTACGAAGTAATGTTACGAGACTGCAAAGTTTTGATTGATATCGTCGTCACGTTTGGTTTTCTAATCAATAACGGATGACGAATCGAAAATACACCACCGCATGAATTGAATCCATCACACTCTGTCTAAACATCATCAATCATATATAACTAATAGTCCATGAAAGGCCCAAACCCATATAAAGGCTTGACACCCCAACAGTTGTTACTCTGCGTTGATGGAGTGACAAGTAGAATGCTTTTCTTATTCAATTGGAACGAGGAAGGAAATTGACAACTTACTTTTCGTGAAGTGGTGCAGTCAAGAATTAAGGCCTTCTGGTTTGTTTTTCGAATTAGTCATATTTGTTCCAGAAATTTTTTGATGGTATCAAATAATTTATTGAAATCAAATGGTAGGTACTACACTGGGGCGATATATAATGATTATACAGGTGTGATACTGCGGCATATTTGGAATATCTGTTCATTTTTCGGGAATAAGTAAAAAAAAGAAAGGGGGAGCGGGGAGCCTAAATGAAATAGCAAGAAAACTAGAAACATTTCTATCAAAATCAAACCGTCATTTGACTTAGGGTCAGGTAATCTGGGATGTAGTAACCCAAATTGAATTCGACTACAGTGCATATCACACAAATACATAGTGTCCGCCAGAAAAAGACCCTTATGAACAAAAATATAGTGGTTGGGGAGAAATTCTCAAAAAGAGGTTATTCTGGATAAATCAGTCTTCCGACTTTGAACTCGGAATTTAACAAAATTCTGACTTTGAACTCGGAATTTTGTTAAATTCCGACTTTGAACTCAGAATTTAACTAAATTTCGACTTCAAAGTCGGAATTTAGGGGAAAATATTTTTGAAATATTATGTGGCCCTTCTACGCCTTCGTAATCCCCAAAATTTGGATTTCTGAAATATTTGGTCAGGGAGGAAAACGCTGCTAACCATTTTTTTATGTTTGTAACTTGAAACAAATACAATGCTGAATCGACCCTTCGTACATTGGAGAATCAAGTTTTGTTTTTTTAAGGAATGGAAATTTTTTTGAAAGATCTTCCGTAAATTTTTATTATCCATCTCAAATTTTCTTGAGAAAAATACTGAATTAAATTCAAGATTTTGACGGACATTTTGGCGGACATTTTGACGGACGTTTTACACTAACGGACTTGTACGATTGTGACTGTCCGTAACCCTATCGGAAACGTCTGTATAAATTTTGTCTCTGAATGTGTGCCTACATATGAAACTATTTCTTGGTGGAGAGAGTCCGAAAGGTCAGAAGAGGAACATTTTTTTAGATTTCTTACTCGAGCAACTAGCTCAGTATCACAGCAACTTGTCAGAGTCGAAGGCAAGATGATTTGGAATCTTTGACAATAATTTGAACTTCACTATCGAAATTGCCTGAGGAGAATGATACAAAAAACCGAAAATATAGGGTGAGTGTTATAAACCGATGAGAAATACAAAAATCACAGCAAAGATTATAGAGTTAACCTAACCTAACTTTATAATCTTTGATCACAGATGGCAGAACCCAGGGCGGCAAAGCGGATGGATAAAGGAAAATAATAAATATATACTTGAAATCGGACTGGTAGCAGTCATTCATGCTCTTGGACGTAGACGTCCTCATAGCGCAATAATAAAAAAAATCATCTTGAAACCGATAATAAACTCATAAACCCTAAAAGGGTCCAATTTTTACTGCGTGCCGATTTCAAAGAAAAATAAACTGACTAATTGGTTATTTTCTACAGTAAAATTTTCGTTCATCGTCTTTACGAGAAATATGTACTTACTGATAAATAATTATGACCGTTCTGATATTTTTCATAGGTATTTATAAATCTTCCGCATGCATTAATTAAATAAATGTTGATTTTCCAATGCTGAAAAAGTCCAGCACTCTTTGCACCCCCTGTAGCTACGTGTTCCTGGTGGTTTCGGATTCGACTACTTGTTTCTAAAGCCCGTTTGCCAAAGATTATAGAGTTAGGTTAGGTAGGTAGGCTAACTCTATAATCTTTGCCCGTTTGCAACAGCCGAGAATTCTCTAGAGAATTTACTCGAAAATTCATGCGCCGTGAATTATATACCTACCGTTGCATACGCACTTTCGGTAGAATTCTCTGTTCAGTTGCATACAAAATAATCTCTGCCGTTTTCTTGCGAGAATTTTGTAGAGAATTCTCGGCTGTTGCAAACGGGCTTATAGAATGGAAATAGAAATGAAAGATTCTATAATAATTTTCCTCCTCTCGGAAAAAATATCCCGATTGGGGAATGGACAATCAATTTGGAAACATCAAAGGGGTTGTCTGAACAATCTCAAATCAAAGAAGCCGGCGGGCTGCCCAATAAAACGATCATCTGGTCCTGGTGAATTTCAAAGAGAATGCCGACAAACTCGATGAGCATAAAAAACTGTAGAAAAAAGGGGAGCGAAGGGAGTGACATGCTGATTGGAAATTTTATATGTCTCTGTCCCTAATAACAAAAACATCCAAAAATGGCAAAGATCCATCCGATTTAAAGTAACCCATCAGCAAAACCTTTTCTCCCAGTTCCAACATGGCTATTTGCAAGGTAGATCTACTAATTCTGCCATTTTTCAGTTTATAACGGCAATATTGGAGTATTTAGAAAACAAAAATTTGGCTTTGGGACTTTTTATTGATCTTACCAAAGCTTACGACTGTGTGAATCATGATATTTTGCTATCGAAACTGAAGAGTTACGGAGTAAGAGGAAACGCCAACGAATGGATTCGTTCCTACTTATCTAATAGGCAGCAACAAGTTATTGTTAATGGAGCTAAATCCAATATACAATTTGTAGAAACTGGTATCGCACAGGGCAGCATCGCAGGACCGATTCTGTTCATAATTTATATTAATGATCTCCCATTAACATTAAATAATTTCTTCATCACAAACTATGTTGATGACACCAACATATTAATTCCAGGCACCAACTCAACAGAAATAATTGAAAAAACACAGCAATGTTTTTCGGAAGCTAGTAAGTGGTTTTCCATGAATAAATTAGCAATAAACCAATCAAAAACGAATGTAATGTTGTTTCGTACTCAACAAATACAAGTTTCTACTAGCAACTCTATTACTCTCCAAAATAATTCTGTTAAACCTGTGGCATGTACTAAGTTTCTGGGATTACAGATTGACGAGTTCTTAAAATGGGATATACACATAAATAAAGTTTGTTTGAAAGTTTGAAACTGTCCAGTGTTGGCTTTGGAATAAAAATAGTATCTAAATATATGAATACTGATACTATTAAAATCTTATATCACGCAAATTGTGAATCAGTTATGAGATTTGGTATTATTTTTTGGGGGGGGAATTCTAAGATCCAGTCAGTCTTTGTAGCACAAAAGAGAATTATAAGGACCATATGTAAAATGAGCTTCAGAGAATCTTGCAGAAGCAAATTTAGGAATTTAGACATAATGACTGTATATGCATTATATATTTATGAATGTTTGTTATTTGTGTTCAAGAATAGAGAGAAGTTTGATAATGGAGAAAGACATAATTATAATACCAGAACTGAAGACCTGCTATATCCACACCATAGGTTAACTTTGAGTGAAAAAGGTCCATATTACATGTGTATCAAAGTTTTCAATAAATTACCTAACCATATCAAATCCTGTAAAAGTCTTTCTAGATTTAAAAAGGATGTAAAAGGAATGTTGATTACGCTAGAACCTTATAGCTTAGGGGATTACTTAAATGGGGGAATTTAAATTGGTTTTTTGTTGACGTCATTTCATTTCTTATGTAGTTTATGTAAAATTTGAAATAAAGAAGATTATCTATCTATCTATCTATCTATCTATCTATCTATCTATCAGTGTAATGTTAATTTACGAAAGAATAATTCTAACCCGATCCCTAGGAAGTGCCGCTAGGACATTATCAAAATACAAGCACAAAACACGCAACGCAAAATCAACGTTGCACCTAAAATCGAGGAAGATTGATCCGATAATGAAATTGAGTTTTCACTACAAAAAATACGAGCCATTTTATTGTGAACCAATTACCATCAATGCAACGTTTTAACTAATTGATTACCTGAACACAATATGGGGAAAATATTAAGTATTTCATCGAGTATTACAACGGATATTCGATGTAATCCCGAGCGGTCACTTTTAGGAAATCCTAAAAGCTATCCTCAAGGGGTAAAACTTACCGTAAAGCCGCAGCGTACCCTCCACCCTTCCCAGGGAATTTGTGGATACGCAGTTGTAAGTTCCAATATCGGATGGGGAAAAAGACCTGATGACCAGCCACATAAACACCTTGTATCCGCTGCGCTCCTCCCTTATCGTGTATTTGCTTCTGCAACAGAAAATGAACCACATCAATCACAGGTTTAATGGCTTGCCGATTGCAGATCAAAGCGATTTTTTCGGTCTTTTACATTACAAAGTTGCGGTCTATCTGAATCCCCTAGCAATTACGGGCTCACCTTTCTTTTTGCGAGGATTTAACACGGCGACACAGCGCTTTCAGACCGAACGTTCGATGTTCTACTTTATAAGAGGAACATGAGGTACCGAATTCGTATAAGGTGATTGTATTTTTTTCATTCCGATCCACCTTCATTTATTCGTTCACTCTATTTAATTTTGTTCTTGTTCGAGACCGGAATTTGAATTTTAGCGTTTTATCTCTTGAGTGGAATTTAAATTCCTGCGGAAATTCAGTCTCTGCGGTTCAGAAAAACAGGTAGGTATTTGGAATTATTCGACAGTCACTCTATAAAATTAATAATAACAAATAGAAGGCGAGCACTTGTTTCAATTTCTCCCTTATATTATTCAGCACAAATAAAGTTATTTATAAATTTATAATTGATGAAATGTATGTGGTGATACTGGCAACCTAACTGGGCACCACAAGCGACCCCTCCTTTGTAGTTTATATGTATAAATAAATGACAAGGGCGTTTTTTCAATTAGATTATTAGATGAAATGGGATCAGCTTCAATTTATAAATCCAGAATAACCTAAATATATAGCTAACATGAAATGAATATTGGATTGATGTGGTCGTTACTCGATGAAAATCCATAATTGAGCTTAAAACAGATTATACAAAAAAATGGTTTTTCAATCCACGACACGTGTTTCGCTATCACAATAGCATCTTGGTGGGTGAAGGAAAACTGAAATATTTGGTACCGAACGAAATATATAACAACTCTTCTCCTAAAAATGTAGAGTTTGTAATGATATAGTTTTCAGACCATTCGGAGCATTTTTGGGGCAAGTATGGGGAGTCCGGGAGAGTTGAACCCACTCTGAAGCCACTTAAGTTCAATCTTTTTTTTGCGTGAAGATATCATGCCCAAATAAGTTACGATAGAATATAGATGAGATATAGAATATAGTAGAGTGATGGTGAGATGAACAATTTGAATACAGCAATTCTTTTTATAGGAACCAAAAATTGGCTCATGTCACCCTTACCCATTGGAAAGTTGAACAGGGAGCGAGAGAGACTTAACCATAAGTTTGTATATCAGGAAAAACATTGACAAAAAACAATTTCCAATGATCAACGATTTTCTATGTCACGGTTTACATCATCAGATGTATCAGCAGATGAAATACATATTTTCTATTTCAGAGTCACTCTCACTTATTTTCGAGATGTTTTTTACTTTTTTGAACCTTTGTATATTTTTTTTATATTTATTTCTATTATTCAATTTTTTAAGAAGTAAACTTTTATCTTAACTCAGTATGGGAAACTTGGACCACTGATTATGTCTCCCGATCATAGAATTGATGAAGTCTCCCACTCTTCCTTTTAGTCTATTCAACAGATGTTTTCTGGAGAGTTTTACAACTATCATTAAAAAGGCTTATTGTTTGTAGAACACTATTTATCAATGAAGGCAATAAAACTGAATAACACTACGCTTCTATTGGACTTTTCAGACAATGTAACAAACAAAAATTATTCAATTTCTTACTTCCTAACAACAAAATCACGTTCAATCCTTTTACTGCCCGAACTGTTTTGATGAAATAATTGAGGTTGTTCAAGTCTCCTATCTGAGCAAGTCTTCCGGACTGCTCCCTACGGATTAGAGCTAGTGATGGTAATTTCCGGAAACGTTCAGAGCAATTACCAATCGGAGCAGGTACCAATGGAAGGATAGGCCTTTAAATTATATAGAAAATGCAATCTTTTCTTTTATCAGTTGGAAAACTATCCTCTACCCTTAGATCACAAAAAAAATATTTTATTACATTCAAGTTTTGTATTTTTGTTTTTTTTTATTTCATGTTAGCGACTAAACTACAAGCTGCACACAAATATTCAAAATAAATTCAGTAATGGGGAGTTGATAAGGTCATTCTGGTCGTTGAGTAAGTCCGGCGATAATTTAGATTTATTGATTTAGAAACTTTCTAAAAGATTTATTTTTAGGCTTTTATTTTTTATATGTAAAATTTCGAAGTTTTCGTTGAATAAGTGCTTTGCATTCAACAGATGCTCAGCAAACTTAGAAATTTACAGTTCTTTCGATGAAACAATTTCTGCATTCTAATATTCTTTTCTTAAATTGTCAACCAGTTTGACCTATATAAAATGGTGAACAATCACAACAAGTTTTTTTTTATATAAGTCAAACCGGTAGACAATTTAAGAAATGAAACAAACCCACCTTACCGTTAAGTGTATGATCAAGTTGAGTTGGAAATAATGTATGATAATTGATATGATTTTTTTACCCACTTCTCTGAACTCATTCAAGTATCCCGCATCAGTGGGGTAATTTCAGTAATTTCCGCAGAGACAATATTTTTCTAGATCTTATAAGGAATAGGAAAAAAAATCGCCTCAAACAAGGAACAAATCTTTTCCCTGTGTTCTAATATAATTTTCTGAAATTGTCTACCAGTTTGACCTATACGGGGGATGGTTCTTTGACTCGTACAAATATTTAAACAGTGAATTTTTGAGGTCGAAAAAAACACTGTTTTCCTATACCATTTTTTCCGATTCGGCTCTGATAAAAAGATATAGCCATTTTGAGTTTGCATAATGAGCTGTGCCACCTGCAACCCCTGAAAAAACAAAATTACCTTCAGAATATCTAGCTAAATCTATGACACTACACATCTGTGGATTTCTTCAAAAAGAGTTGTATTCAGCCAATGTACTCAATTTTTTAAATTTCACTGATACTTTTCAATTTTTGAACATTACAAATTACTCGAAAACGGCGCATTATACGAGAAAATATGAGGAATGCTTTTATTTTACAAAAAGTTCAAATATTCATTAGGTAGCGTCCAACTCAGTTTCAAGAGTTGGGTTCAGGAATTTTTGGTATTTTTATGGTACGTAATGGTCATAATGAGAAAACTGGAGGACGTGGGTGAAATCTTGTGTCGCAAAAAGATTCATCAAACAAATAAAAGCTATATTCTGAAATTCATTTCATTCGATAAAACCGTTTGTGAGATAGAACTAAAAAATAAGAAAAAATTTATGGGTTTTCAACAACCTGTATTTTTCAGACCGAGCCTATTCAGAAAAAATGGCAAGGGAAAAATTGTTTCATCTGACCTCTACTGTAAAAATATTTGTACAAGTGAAAGACACACCCCGTATAAAAAGCTGAACAATCACTACAATTTTTTTTTTATATAGGTCAAACTGGTAGACCATTTCAGAAATGAATATTAGAACACAGGGAAAGGATTTGTTCCTAGTTTGAAGCGATTTTTGTTTTTTTATTGTTTTATTTTTTGACTATTCCTTGTACGATCAAGAATTATTGTCTTTGAAGAAAATACTGAAATTATCCCATTCGTGCGGGATACCTTCGAAACTGAAATGAGTTCAGAGAAGTGGGTACAAAATCCTATCAATTTTATAATTATACATTATTTTCTACTTAACTTGATCATGCACTAAACGATAAGCTGCATTTGTTTCGATGGTTATATTCCCCTGCAAGAAATATTTCATATAATTTGAAAAATGAAAGACACAGTTAACTCATACCTCTATCGCAAATGAATTGGTGAATTGATTAGATTTCCAACACCCCCGTCATGCCTCTGTTATGTCCGAAGATTCGAAAACGATATACATCTTTGAAAGGTTTTCAAACTTCGTTATGCAGAGATAATTCTCTACTAAATGATATAAACCAGTTATAAGTTCGAGTTGGATCCTACGCTCATATTTTTTGGAGTGCATCACTTCCATTGCTGCATGGAGGTCATGAAAAATTAGCAGGGTGCTCTCAGGATAATGGAGTTTGAAAGGGAAGTTGCAGTATTGTTTGCAGAAATTTGAGTGCAGTGTAATGCAGCAAACTGAAATTTCCTCATAATTTCTAACATGTTCGTGGTTAATTAAAAGAAAACTTAAAATAGGCTAATAACCTGATTGTTCAATGTGTAAGCCGAGATTGCAATTCAGCCGAAATTACCCCACAGTGAAACTACAAATGGGCTCACGCTTCTGTAGCAATTTGAATATTTCCCTAAAATTGAACACACTAAAAAAACGAATGGTCAAAGGAGTTGAAATGTTTAACTAGCACGAACCTGCACTTTGGCATGAAGTTAATTGATAATATTTAACATGAATTCGAAACACGTTTCACGTAAGATTGTGAACAGATCAATTCTCTCTAACATTCTGACGGTATTGACCTAAAATAATTTTTTTTGAGACATTTTAGGGAAGTATTTTCCCTACCTAGGAATGAAAAGGTTCTGAAATTCGAAGTATGTGCTAAATAAATTCAATTATAACTCAACCTTACAAAACCATTGAAGACTGAACTTTTTCAAACGAATATCTGATTTTTTTATGTCGATATAGGAATTTCGATGTGTTGGACAAAGCCAAATCATACGACTTCCTTGTATTTGCCAGCAATACAATACGTGAATCGATGTGTTATGCCTTATTCATACGATAGTTGTTCGATATCTTATTACTTCCTCGAACAATTTGCGAGGCTTATAACTTTCGATGGGGCCATAGGGTGCTCAAATCTTTTCAATGGTATTCCTTATATCCTTAAGTTTCTTCAAAGATGAAAGATAAGCTTTATCTTCTTTGAAATTGACAAGAATTTTAGAATTTAAGACGACAAAGTGGTTTTACTATATGTCGAAGAGAAAATAACATCAGGATAAATTTTTTCGGATTCTAGAGAAAAGTGGATGGTGATAATAGAAAATTGTCTTCATAATTTGATAGCTTCTAAGATGAGATAATCGAGCCTATGTTTCACAACATGTGAAAATAATCATTGCAGGCTAAAGCATGTTTTTGGAGTAAATATTTTTTGTAGCGTTGGAACCACTCGAGTTTGAAAATCTCTCAAACACTCGATTATCAAAACAACCGCTACTACACTCGGATATCAAGAAAAAATTGCTCGAGAATATTGATTTGTGCTATTGACACAAGACAAGCACTAGTTCGATGTTTCCATAACTGTAACCTCAGATAATCGTGAAATTAATTCGAGTGAATGATGTTTCGTTAGTCACGATTGGAATCGGTTGGGAATCTTTCGTTATTGAAATAACATTAGGTGTCCCATTCAAAAAATATAACCTGCCTATTTTTGTGGGCGACCTGTATTATTCAATCTATCACGGATATATAGATTTTTAACAGCTCTAAAACTTCTATATAAGACATTTTTGACAAACCATGTTTATTTTTGTAATGATTGACTATTTTGGTAATATTTCCAAATCCTGTATATCGTGCAGAGGAATTTAACAGTGCTTACAGAGCAACGTGTCCTCCCGTTTAATAGGAGCTCTCTTTTTGGTGCTTCATGCACCACTGTCCAACACAGCTCCGGGCTTCTAGACAATGAACTGTTCCTAAATTATATAAATAACTAAAACGTTTATTGGTGAACCAACTCTGCGCAGAACGTTGGATTAAAGTTGTTGAGCACAATTGACCAGGTTCGCGGTTGCTTGGATTATTTGTTTTCAGTTCCACTTTAACTCTTCGAAATTATTAGTTTCAGTATTTTTCGAAAGTTATAAGATGATGGTTGGTTGAAAAAAATCGGTTTACCCCTTCTTTAATTTGGAGAGCAAATACTGCAAATATTAATTAGTAATAGTAATATAAAAAGGGAAATTTGAAATTATCAAAATGTTCAATAATGATTTCATCTGTTTGGACTTTATTAATAAAATTCTTGTGGATTCTGATTTTTCGGAAATGCTATACCTATTTTCGATGTTCGGCGCAACTTAACTGAAGCTAATCGTTTATTCATTTGATTGATCTCTAAATATTATATGTATTCATGAGAAAAATTGTTAGTTCATTGCTTCATGAAAGAACCAATCGAATCTTTATTCAAAATCATTTCTTTCTGTTTCCATCCAATAACATTGATTAATTTTACATTTATTCAATACTAAGCTGACTGAAAATTTGAATTTCTTGCCGAGTTGAATATAAAATTCAAAATTGTTGTAATAGACAAAGAAACCAATGAAGAAAATCTGGGGTTTTGCCGTTATTGAATAAAATTCGAATTTCACGACTACAGCCAGATTTCGCACAGTCAGATTCATTTATATACTTGCATTTTTTTTCACCGATGAAGCACTAGGCAAAACATGCATCAATAATTAGGTACACTTGAATGATATATCAAAAGTATGTTCTTTATTTGGGGCAAATGTAACAAAATATCAAAAAGGATAATTAGAAACTTTAAGAACTTTAACAAAATTGTTTTGATACTTCCTGAACTTTGATTTGGTTAAAGTTCGTAAATGTAAATTTCTTTCTTTAAATTTCCAATTATCCTTTTCGAGATTGACTTACATTTGCCGCAAATAAAGAACATACCTACTTTTGATATAAATCATTCTAGTGTGATTATTATTGCATGTTTTGCATAGTAGTGAAAACAAGTAAGAACGACAGTTCCTTATACAGCCTACTTCAAAAAATACAAGCATACAAATTAATCTGACTGTGCGAAACCTGGTTTTAGTCGTAAAATTCGAATTTCATTCAATAACGGCGAAAATACTGATTTTTTGAAGGCATGGAATCTATAGGATTCCCCAAATAGTTTTTGACGAGCAACCGATTGAAATTACAAAATTATAAGAATACCATTTGAAAGAATGAGATATCATAGTTTTATTGCGCATATCATACATCAAATCAGTGTAGAATTGAACGAACGAAGAAATGAATATATATATACAGCGTGTTGCCTTTGAAATAACGAAGGTACATTCATTTCCGGTAAGTAGATTCCGCTTGAAAATATTTTTCAAGTTCATGTACTCTAAAACACAAATCTAAAATCTTGAATCTGTATTACAATTCCTTCCTCGAATACCTACGTCTAATGAAACACTTAAAAAAATCACCCTGTATAGTTCAAACCCCCAAGGATCTATCTTCACTCTTGAACAACTTGCCACGGCACAGCCACTACAAATTTTCTCATAATATTTAAATGATCTTTCTTATCATAATTCTCATTTGATAATGAAAATGCCGATCAGATGTTCGCCCTTGATCAGAATTTTAATGAGTTTTCAATATGTTTTGTTTATTTTTCAGAGTAAATTACATTTATTGTATACGTATATTCATTATTCTATGAAAATGAAATTGAAATTTCAAAGAATTATTCTAATTTGTTTCCTTTCAAAAAAGAGTAGGTAGTCATAATGACTGGACCATTTATGACGCAAAATGCTCCGGACCGGTTAAGGGTTGATGGCTTTTGCACACTGCCCCGGCACCTCAGCTGGAATTTTGTCTGGACTATTCCTTTCCGTTTATTTGGATATTTGGTCTGATCAAGTAGATCAAACAGAATGATGTTCAGAATGGAAAACTAAATCATAAAAAAAAAATGAAAATTTCTCAAAAAACATTATTGTCATTATTTTTATAACCGGAAGTAGTGAAATTGCGAAAACATTTCAGTTCAGTAGAGAATAAAGAATAATATCGAAATCCCAATTTTGAGATATCAAATATGGCCAGTTTCTGAGAAAAGCCTAATAGGCTCCCTTAGTTGGAAATTCTAAAATTTCCCAATGGAATATACGCTATATTTAGTGTTCGCATTTTTCAATTAATTCGGATGAGAGTTCACTCAGTATGAATTGAAAACGCCCCACTGAATCTGAATCGAAAGTTTGTTAGGACTTTCGTATTTAGTTCGACGGAAATATTCCGGATATTCTCGTAATAAAGGCGGTAGGAATTCTTACGTTCTTAATTCACTTAGGTTTCCGCTGGGTCGAATTATATCGAAAGATCTCAACTTAATAAAGAAATGCCCCAGTTTTACAGATTTTCTGTACGAGAGGTCGGACATTGTCTGGTTAATGGCAGTCTCGAGCTGAATCGTAAAATATCTTGTTGCAGCAATAAATGCACTGTTCACTGATCTCAAATACCAAGGAAATGAAATTGATATTGATGTTATATTACCATCTGTATAACCATCGTTTCAATACGTTCCGAAAGATGGGGACCTTACTTTCTTTATTATATAGTTACTTTTTCCATACATATTGCTCGAAAAATCTATTTTCCTTGTCTAAACACTGTGGAAACAGTATTGTATTATCTCTAACGGTTTCCAGGAAATTGATTTGGATTCGAGATATTTGAACGATTAAAAATAAGGAAGATGATGATCTACCTTAATGTTATCACCTCAACATTTCATATTCTCCTTGATAGATACTTGATTAATTTTTGGAAGACAAACTTTAGACTACCGGTAGATTCGGGTGACTTGGGACAGCCCTGTAACTTGGGACAATTACCCCCTTGCAGATTTCTTTGTTTCTTACCATTTATAATTGAAGGGATAAAATTATAATATTGTGTAGCATCTTTTCGGTTAGTTCAACAATTAATTCCTGTTGAGTTTGCCGTGACCAGAACATTTGAATTGACAGGAAAAATTAACGAATTCAGGAGACTAAAAGCGCGTATTTTATGGCCCTTATACTTTCTAGTGTCCTGTACATGTGTTCCACTTTGTGCATATGTAATTTTTTTTCTGGATATGTGGGATATTCGATGTTATGAAACAAGGTTGTTTACAAATCAAACGGCAAAACGGATCTCATTAATTTATTTTGTTGTTTCATAGGGTGACTTGGGACAATGCCGAATAGATATAAGCGGCGCATTGGCAGCAGGCAATATGACGTTTTTTTGCTGGATATTATTATTCACGATATTTCCAGAAAGAAATCACCAAAAATGGAAGAAATCAAATTTCCCTTGTTTTATTTAGTTTTTTTACATTTGAGTTTCAATACATTTACTTTCGCTGTAATAGGGGTTCATCATTTGATTACCTTATCGAATTTCAACTTAAAAAATAATAATAAACGCAATTTATTGACCAAAAGGCCAAATGGCCATCGACAGTATTAGTCCTACAGCCAGGTAAGTTTATAATAATGAAATGTGAGATTGCACAATATTTGGAGATTGATTGTTTGAAAATTCAACATTTGTACAGATCAAAAAAAAATAAAAAATACAAACTCAATATATATATTATATTATTTTTTTTTGAAGTGGTTGAAGTAGTGGTCATTGATCGGCATCTTGCATGCTCACTCAGTGGGCAGGACTGTCTCTGAACTCCTCAAGATGTTCTTCAACTTAATAATCACAAATTCTAATTTTTCAAAACTCTACACCTTTCGAAGTCACCTATTTCATTTGAGAGTTGAGAAATCAATAGATTTAAACTTGTGTCCCAAGCCTCCCAAATCGGTGGATGACTTGGGACAAGTATATTTTATTTTTTTCAAGATTTATATCCTAATTCTGAAACATGATATATATCCTAATCAATAGTCTGAGTTATTAAGCATATTCGCACATCTTTTTCAGATCAAAATAGGTCACTGTTTTGAAAATATGACGACAGAGCTTAGTTGTTACAGACTTTTATTATTTCAGTCAGTGCAGAATTCATGATGGGTTCATCCGAATAAGGATGTTTGCGAATTCTCTGTATATTTTTTTTATCAAGATTACAGTGAAGAACGTACAACTTGATTCACAACGTAGAGAATTTTATCTTTCTAACGTTTGAGGGCTATGATCTATGATCATCTTTGTGGTCCTAATCATTACAATTTACATCATGAATGTGAAAGTGTTTGTCAGGTTCTTCCTATGTTTATCTTTACATAACTCCGATTTTCCGATTTTGATGGGACATTCACCCTACTGTAGAGAACTTATTCGAGTAGCGTTTCGTGTAAACCTCATTCCCATGTAGAAATGATCATCAAACAGTCGTGGATGAAACCGTTGATTTTTGTGCCCCCCTCCAAAAAAAACGAATTCCTAATCCGCCCCTGCGCCCTGTCGGATGTAGTTTGACTGGTGGTGCGAAAGGCCCTGGAGAGACAAAATGGATTAACGATTTCTCACCCCACTGGAAGTACCATTCCTCGCACAGCTCTTAGAGTTCGAGAACAGAGACAATGGCTTGATAGAGGACTGTTCAGGGGGCACACGAGGGCTCTCAACATGGCGGAGGATGCCAACGCATTCCTTCTTAATAAAGGAGACCACTCGGGCACCAGCTGCTACTTCTACGAACCCTGCAGGGTAATTGTTCCTGATAGAGACCTTTGGTCTACAGTAGTCTACACCAAACAAGATCTGTCCTGTCCATCCCCCTAGGGAGAGATTGTTCTATAGTGCATGCTGTTCTGGTATGCACACTGGTGAATATCTGCAGAGGGTCTTCCGACGGAAAAGGCAAAAACCGTTAAGAAAGCCGAAACCAGGAAAGGAATTTCTGGAATCACTGAGGAACTGGATAAGTTCACGGAAAACCTCCTGAGCACGATGATGCAGAATCTGGAGAAAGAGATTTAGAAGAAGATGCAGCAAATTATTAAGGACATTAATGGCTCATACGACGATAAAGAACAATCTCATAATCGTCTCTTGGAACGTCGAAGGATTGAGAGCCCGCAGACCAGAATTCGAAGAACTGATTGAAGAGAAGAGACCGGATGTCATAGCTCCTCAAGAAACAAGACTTAACCCCAACGTTCAGATAGCATTTCCCAATTACGATATCTACAGAAATGATAGACCTAACAGCACAGTATGGCGTTGCTATACTGGCGAGAAGGAATATCGATCACCATTTCGACCAAATATTCAATGGTCAAGAAGAAGAATCAATATCGATTATTGTGAATACAAATCGAGGACAAGTAAAGATTATTTCAACTTATAAATCACCGGATAAGGACTTGCTGGAAGGAAATCTGAAAATGCTACTAGAGGAAGACACCCGAAAATCATAATTGGTGATCTTAACTGAAAATCGCAAGAATGGAACAGTAGGGTGGAAAATACCAACGGGAGAAGACTGAAGATTTATGCTGAGAATGCAGTTGTGATAGGACCTACATACCAAGAGTGAATGGACTACCCGATGTACTGGAAATTGTCGTAATGAAAGACATCACTGAAGAAATCAGCATTGATACAATAGAAGACGGAACTTCAGACCACAATCCCATAGAATTCATAGTGGGATATGGCCCTAGAAGCCAAGAAGAGGCACAAACTAAGGATCGCACAGACTGGGGGAAATAGAAGAATTTACTTCAGGAGAAAATCACGGAAATTCCTTAAATAAACACCCAGGATGAATTAGATGAAGCAGTTGAAAAATTGGAAAATCAAATAAAATAAGCCTATGAAGAAAGCACCAAGAAAATAAGGAAACCAATTCCGAAACATTCACATGGAGATACGCCAAGGGATATAAAGGAACTCATAAAAAAGAACAGAAGACTCAGAAAAATCTACAGAACAACAAAAAGACCAGAAGAAACTGAATAAGCATAGTCAGATATTGAAAAATGCTTTAACAGAATTTCGTAATAACAGATAGCACCAGAGATTACGGGAAATGAATACAATAGATCACTCGGCTTGGAAAATGCAAAAACGCTTACGACGAGAACGGACAGTTATACCTCCACTGCATGGAACAAACGGAATAGTATATACAAGATTTGAAAAAGCCGAAGCACTCGCCGAGTCAATTGAGAGAGAAGCCAGAATAAATTACAGAAATGATGATGACAATGAAGATCTAGAAGAAGAAGTGGAGGCAAACGAAAAACTGATGATGGAACCACCGGAAACCGAAATCATTCCAAAACCGGCTTCACCAACAGAGATCAAAGAGATCATAATGAAATTGACGAATATAACAAACGGAGTGATGAGAAACAAATACTAGGTGGAAAACTGCAGAAATGATAGTTTTCAACAAGCCTGGAAAGGAACGGAAATTTCCTCAAAATTATAGACCAATCAGTCTACTACCAGCACTAGGAAAAATCGTCGAAAGGGTTATCGCTAAAAGGCTAAATGAGGAAACAAAAATGTTGAAGATAATTCCACCCGAACAATTTGGATTTCGACGAGAACATTCGACTGAACTCCAATTGCTACAGCTCAAAGAATACGTCACCGAAGGAATGCAGACCAAACAGGCTACAGGATTAGTTCTGACGGATCTCGAGAGAGCTTTTGATAGAGTATAGCATGAAGGCCTAATCTACCCTGGTTTGTTAGGAACAAAAAAATCTACAAGGACTTGGAATGGGAACCAGTTACAAAATTTATGAAGAGAAAGGCGGAAAGGATATTCGACAAAGCCAAACAACATCCAAATGAAGGACTACGAAGATTAGTCGACTACGATCCAACAGGATAAGCTAGAAGGTCAAGAACCTGCCACCGAAGACCGAGAGATCAGTTAAGGATTTAAATATTAACCAAAGAAGAGCTTAACCTGCTTAACCTATAAAAGATAGGGGCAGCATACAACTATCAACACGACTATGATCGTGTGAGAGTCCAGAAACCATAAGAGACTACTGGTTAATAGGCAAAATGAACAATGACTGGCCATCTGTTCAATAAACAATTGAATAGAAGGGGACTGAACATATACCGCTGCTGCAGAAGCACTGATGAAAGTGTTGAACATATTCTGTCCATCTTCATCAACCTTGAAGAGTTAAGGATGACATATCTGGAAAACACAATACCGACGATTCCTATGGTGAGAGGGACTCCTCTCTATCGACTTGTGGCATTTTTGTCAGCTAGTTTCAGGGGTTGAGTCTCTCCAACTACAAGCGGATGAATAATGGGTAACCAGACCTCAGATCAGCCTGGTGGGGCAGCTCATGTAGAATAAGAAGAACCTGAATGGCGGTGGGAAAGCCCCTGGGAAAGTGGTAAGGTACGGAGAACCGAATCGTGCCGTTGTGCTGTCTTCCGACCTGAAAAACCTGTAATTTTTGGTGCCGAATTATGTCCTCATTTTCCGATAAGTGAAAGTAAGTCTTGGTTCTGGCTGGATAACGAGTCGGGAATATGTAAGATACTGTTTCTCTATTTCCTTCCATTGAACTGTAGTTTTATTTAGTATTGTGTTATGTACTTTTATTTGTCTGATGCCAATTTTCTTTCCTTTCAATTGGTGGATTTAATGATTGTGCGTTATTGATTGTAGTGTGGGAACACAATATAGGGATATATAGGGATACTGAATAAATTTGTGAATTCGGATATTGAGCTCCAATAAGTTCAATAGTTATCGCTAACACCCTAGTTAGCAGAGAACCTTGTCTTCGACTAGAAGCCACAAGGCTAGGTTTGCCATTTCCTGTATAAAGAATAGACGGCCTTTGAGAACTCCGAGGAGAAGCCGTTAAAACATACTTATTGATTTGTTTATGGTTATTACTGTTGCTTATTATTAACTATTACTACTACTAAATTTTTTGTAGTCATTATCTTTCTCGAAATATTCTAGTTGTTTCTTTACGAAGTATTACGCGAGCGCGCTAGAAGAATAATTGTCTGAAAGCTCAAATATTTTCTCGTCCTTTCGAATCCCACCGAAATTTTTTATAGCATCTTCAGGTGGGTGAAGGTAAACTACAGTTTACCACCACCCACCTAAAGTTGCTATTATTGTGATAGCGAAACAAGTGTCGTGGTTTAAAACTCATTTTGTGAAAGTCGTTTATAATCTGTTTTAAGTTTCGAGAATAAAATAATTTCAGGACAAACTTATTGCTGAAGGACAAAAGTGGAGACTGCAGAAACGAAAGCGGATAAATTTCAACAAATTTTTTTCATTGACGAAAATCCCTATCGTGCTTGAAGTGAAACATTATTTTATCGAACGTTTACATAAATGAATGCAATTCGGATCATGATATTCTGCCTATGACGATTACTTGGATGCTCCACTTTGAAATAGTATTCAATAATTAATGCTCAGTAATTAGTGTTCTGCTTCACAAATACCATTCAATAATGACATGACTTCATCAAAATGGCATTCGAATTCAGACCATATTGCGTTTGCTATTCGAGAATAGTCCGATTAGTTTGATCCTGTAATATTAATCCTGGTTTGAATCTTGGTTATATCGGAAGTCTGAAAGATCTGGATTCCCGAAATCGCTTGATTTTAAAAATGAGACTAAAATCAGTTGTTTTGGTAACTGATTTATTCAGGCTCGACAAATTGGCAAGTTGGTTGCTATATATCTTCACCATTAATTTACAGAAATTGGTGAAATGATGAAATTTTATATGTATATTCAGAAATTATAGTCTGTGATAACTCTAAGTTAATATTTTGATATCTAGTTATATAATGAGCGTTGTCAATAAAAGTGACGAGTATAAATCAATTTATAATGAATGATGTAAATTCGAAGCACTGAATGCGTCGCAAAATCTAGATATGTGATGCAAATCGTCCAGAAGTGATGTATGATGATGTGGAATAAGGGAAATATCTGAAAAATAAATGTTGCGGAAAATATCGAATACTAAAACTCATGCTTTCGATTCTCTTCAATCGTTTAAAAAATGAATAATCACATCAGTAAAACTGCTCCAAATACCTTCCTGAAATTTTACTGAATTTATCTTCATTCGAAAACTAAAACATATATCCATAAATTTATCACAGATATGAGGCATTTTATTTCAAGGAACTTCATTTTGCCTTAACGAATAAAAACTATCTTTAGCTATTAGAGTTGTGATGATTTAAAAAATATAGTTCATACAAGATTGGAACATTTTATTTATCGAAATTTTCTGAATTGTGAGGAAGCTTTTTTACCTTTTGTTTCGGAATTGGGGAAGAAAAATATAATCCACCTCATATCATGATATTTTGAAGGAGTACAGTGGAGAAATTTGGAGTGAGTAAACGAAAGAAATGAAAAGGCTCAAGTAGTTTATAAACTAATCATAAATATTGGTCCTATAATAATTATACTCAAAAAGGCATAAGATTTTCTGTTACTGACGAGAATTCTGTCGCCTAAAATTAGCAGATCGATTTACATGATTCTTGCAACAATATTGCCAGTGTAAAATGGAAAACTTGTTTATACAGGAACAGGTCTGGTAAACATTGGACAATATTACTGACAAGCTCATGACAGTCCAGAAAATCACAATTCCGCCTAAATAGAGATCTCACCTTTTACGAGATAATGGGAATTTTTTGCAAATCTAGAAAATCGCTACCCCACCTCGAATTCTTGAGTACTATTTCGACAAATTCGACAAATCTTCGTTGCTGAAGATTAAAATTGATTTTTTAAGAAATAGAGATGAAATGACATATTTCCATCCAACCTATTTATTTTAAACCATTCAAGAATCTAATCAAAATATTTATTTTGTTGCGATAAATTGCCATCCCCACGTTCTTCATACAATAATGTCAATGTTTCAACTGAAAATCTGTAGAACTGAATTCTGGCTTTTTACTAAATATTGTATCGATTTCAAAAAATACTCGTGTCTGTCTGAAGGTATCTCTCATCAGTAATCTTCAGCCCTAAAGATATTTGGATCAGTTTTGATTCGTAGACATGCCACTAGGATGGTGAAGTAGCCATTCTTCAGTAATTTTAAATATGGCCATTATCTTGCAAACTGTAAGATTTTTGTTTAGGTAATGTATACGTTTGATGAAATCTATGTATCTTTGCAACAAAATGGCGCATGCATCGGTTTCATGTTAAGAGGAGAATTTTCGAATATTGATTTTAATCCGAATTCAGAATATAAGAACCAAACAATAACATTTTGACAATTTTTGTTTTCTATTTTTTTTTTCGTTTTGTTCCGACTGCTGGGGTCATCAGCTTTCCATTAGTGATTGTTCCAAGGATCTAATTCGTTATCATTTAGTGCAATAACGTGCGTTCAAACAAATTCGTCGTCAAGTAGGCTATGGAATTTTGAACGCCGCTATTTGGTGTCTTAACGCATTTCGTAGCTTTGACTGTACTATTTTCCAGGAAGAAGTTAGCATCTTGGATTGTTGTTGAATTAAAATTATCAGGAAATTATAAAGATGGGTTTTACGGACGTGTAAAAGTTATTTAATCAAGTAGGTTATTAATGAAAGCGATTAATGATTGAGATATTTAAACGTGCTCGCTCCGCTCGCACGTTAATGTTCGAGATCATTAATCGCTCAATTAATAAACGAGTTGATTACAAGATTTTTCCGTCGACCACATTTTGAATTGAATGTGAATTCTTGATTGCAAAAATTTTCTATCGATACCTAGTCAAATTTGACACCTTATAATTTTCTATGTTCATATCAGAATGTTGATATTTATGCGGCCGATCGAACAATTCGACAAATCCATAGAGGGCATATTCGAGTTGTGACATTTTGAGTAAATCAAATTGATATCGTTCCCTATAATATCTGTTAAAGAATGGTCGCATTCAGCGGACGGAGCGCAAAACGCTTCTGCTACCCATCGGTAGCGGTAGCGGTCGGGAACATGTTGAACGTTCGCTGGCAAGCCGAGATAGGATAAGGCAGTCCAACGAGCTGTCACTATCAGCTGATTAGTTGAGAAGTCTGTAGGAAAGACGTAAACAAACGGATTTTTTAAGTTTCGTTAACCTTGTGCTGGTTAAATCAGTTTTTTTTTGTGAAAAACATAACCTAGAATTCTGACGAATTACTTTGTTGCTCTAGTATATTTCCTATAACTTATTTAACATCCTTCTTTATTACCTTCCATCAATTTTCATTTCATTTTCCTCAACAAACTCAAGCTCGTGCATCTTCCACACTAAATAACAACTACCTACTCAGTTCAAGTCCAACTTTCGCTCCTTTCCGCTACCGCTACCTAGCACAAATCAAATCCGCTCCCAAAAGTGGCGTCCGCTCCAGAACGTGTTGAGAATGTAGCGCATATGTCACCGAACGTTTACGCTAGCGTTTGGTAACAGTTGCACAACTGTTTCGTCCGCTGAATGCGACCAATGTTTGGAGCTGGTAGGAGCTGCAGTTGTAGATATATTGGTTACTATCTAACCATCAACATTTTTCTGCAAACTCCAGAATTCATCTCTTCTCAATTCACCTGCAAGGTACTACGAAAATCAATGCGACATACAAATAAAATAATTATTTGGGAACCTGCTGAATACTTCTATGTTCGATTACCCATGACAATAATGCATTAATAGGAAATTAACCAATAAAAGGGTTCGTTAACAGCTAATTTCGTGTACGTTTAACAGTGCTATTATTAAAAGGTCGGCGGAAAAAAGCATTTATTATTGAATCCTACATCAAAATTGGGGAGAAAATAGAAGGAGAGTGGAAATTTTCTTTAATGTTCCAGCGACAATTCCAATGTTGCTGAAAGAATCAATCTTTCGAAAGTACTGTTTTGAGATGCGTTGACGGAACAGGTATGTTCAAACAAAAAAAAGTGGTGGTCGACCAAAGAAGAAGGCATCAGAGTTATTCACCAATAATGAAAATATGATGTCAGAAGGCAGAAGCTCCACGGGTTTTATCTCAAGTGGTTGGAGTATCTGTTGCCATATTTTATGTCACATGCACGATTTTGAATGAAAGACATCAGTTTGTTTTCATAAAGATTCGAATGTCAGAATCAGAAAATTGAATACATTTCACACAAGGATATTTGATCATATCCTTGCATAGCATCCACAAAAATTGGAGTTCGGTATTCATCAGTCAATGGCAAAATGTGGGACCTATTTTCTTTTATGGAACTTTAACAGTAGAAGAGTAGAACGTTATGAATAAGGAGAAAGCATCATGCATTTTTATTATAGCTAAATTCAATTTTGATGAATTGTCCAATATTTATTTTCATAGAATTCAATTCTTTAGTTTGGTCATGGATTTTCAGGTACAACCAAATCAATTCAATATTTATAGAGAATTAATAAACATATTGAGGTTTTTACTGTGCTTTATTCATATAACTGAAATAGGTATAACCTTTTTACAAAAAAAAAAACATAATACCACAATCCGTTCAAGATTCATGTCTCTTACGTATGAAAATAGTGAACATCGGTTAAAATTTTAAGCGATTGTTTTTGAGCGCATTTGTGTATTTGAAAATACTGAAGATTGAATTCATTGTTCATGGAGCCAATCAGCGTCGGGCCAATTCAATATGTGGATGGGTGAGCTGTCATTATGAATTAGAAAAAACTCCTGAACTTGCGTCAGGGCTTTTTTGAAATTTTGATTAATAAATTTGACCTTGAAAAAGTTATGTTCAATACTACTTGGTACGAACCGTGTAATTAGCGTCCTCTCTAAGGGAGCCAGATATAAAAACGTTACCAGTACCTAGTTTCTGCGAAATCGTTAAAAATGTGTATAATTTTTTGCTTCAACACCAAAATAATAAAATTTGACAATTATGCGGATGGCGTTACGAAAATTTTTTACTGAGTAAACCCCAATTATATTTCAGTTTTCTACCTATCCTAGAAAAGGGGTCACCTTTTTTTTAAATACCCTGTATAATTTGAGTTTTTTTAGGAGCACCTTGGTGTCTTTCATATACCTTTACTGTAAGTAAGTCCCAATGTATCAGTATCACCCTTTATTGAATGGATGTGGCCGATACATCAAGAAAATCACATTCATACAAAAAGTAATTCAAAGGGTTGAAGTGGAAACGCATGTCGAGAGAGTCACACTCTTGAAGTAAACTTTTATTATAAAAAAGTGATAATTAGTAATTGAACAAACTATCCTAACTCAAAGTATCACCAGAAACACCATTTCGTCAAGAAATTGTAGATGCTGACTATGTTTTCGGTCTCATTTGACCTCGTCAGAACAACAAAACTCAGAACCCGATGAAAATGGAACGAAGTGACGTCCCCTTCATTCGATGATATACATATTTATCCCAATACTCAGATTTTACTTATGAGGCCAATGATGGTCGACCACATGCAAGTTCGTAGTGTGAAGTGGCCAGTGGCGGAACCGACGCAGGCACCTGATTTGCTATTTCCTCTTAGTAGAGACCGAGAGTTGAATTTTCATAACGTGACTCATCTACCAATCTAAACCTGGAAATTTACATTTCCCCAAAGGCACTGTGATGAGGCAGATTTTACCCCGCCACGAAAAGGAAATTTCTCTACCGATACTTTCTTAATAGGACCTGACAATCGAAGTATTTCGGAAGAAAACCGTTAAATTATCATAGGGGGGATTTACCGATTGAGTTCATGTCATTGTTTTCTACCGACCAGTCCCATATTTGTAGCGGAGACCGAATATATCTTGTTTTCAGAATTCATATATTTTAGAATTCTTTTCGTTGAACCGTACTTTTTCTGACTCGAAAAAGGTCTTTCAATTTGTTCCGTTTTTCCTTCTCTTCAATTGTTTCTGTCTCTTTCCGAGCCCGTTGATTTACCGAACAATTTGAGTTTATCCAATGGGGGACTGAGTTACCCATGGTGGGGACAATTTTCCGGGGTACCTACTTCTTCGAGTTCCGTCGCTGAAGGTCAAGATGAGTATGAATCGTTGTTGAGAGTTGAACGAGTGAGGTGATTGTCAAGTGAAAACCGTACTTACGAGACACAAAGGAATTTCTAAGGCAAGTGATATTTGAAATTATTACCGCTTCATTGCACCTTTATGGAATAATATTCTCTCTAGACTTGTGCTTGGCTGAAAACCGGGAGCTAACCATTTCCTGCTGTATATAGCTTTCCGTTACCGTAGGGTAGCATTTGGGTCCCAGGAGGACGTTGGGCCCCCCTGATTTTTCCGATTCCTGAATATTTGACCGTTTCATTCCGATTTCCAACCGTTTGAATTATAGTTATAGGTTAGATTCGCCGAGCATAGAGTTGGGATTCCATAACCGTCAAATACCCTCACCGCCGGACTCTGTGGCCGCTGTTTGACAGTCAGCCAGCTTGAGGTCACCGAGAGAGAGAGAGACCGAAGGACACCGGATCATAGACAAACCACCGAGACAGAGATAGAGGGCGTACCCCGGTGAACTGGTGTTTTTAAATTTTGACCTGACTGAATTCCGTTTATTATTTTTAAAACCGTTCGTACTTTTCATTCAGTTGTGTCTTGCCTTAGTTGAAATATTTTTCCGAAACCGTGCATGTTTCTCTACACTTAGTTTAATTGAAACTTGACTTACTTCCGTATATTTTTCCGACACCGTGCATGTTTCTTTGCACTTAGTTTAATTGAAACTTGACTTACTTCCGTATATTTTTCCGAAACCGTGCATGTTTCTTTGCACTTAGTTTAGTTGAGACTTGACTTACTTCCGGATATTTCCGAAACCGTCCATTTTCCTGAAGTGAAATTTTGCCAGCCGTACTGCGCCGACCAGACACAGCCGTTGACGTCCACGATTTAGTCTACCTGTATATTCTCTTTTGTGTACAGTTTATTTTAATAGAAATAAATAGTTGAACATTTATTTTTGTTGCCAACTATTTTGCCAGTGAGAGTCTATTTATTAAATCAGTTTCATCTAAGAGTTTAGTTAGAAGAGGTAAGTACTCTTTCTGACGCCTAAAGACCGTTGAAAAGCAGACACTTGGAAGACGCTACCGCCCTAGTCTTCATCGATACCCTTCTCCACTGATACTCAAGTCTGCCCGGGCTCTCCAATTCTTTGGGGATTCTGTGAGAGACTTGGGGTTTGACTGATTGCCCCACTGGCGCCCGAGCAACCGTAAGGAGCTGCCAGAGTACGAAAAGTCTATCACAGCACAAAGAATAATCTCATATCTTTAGACGATACTGGATCGGATATTTTTGCATTGTTTGAAATACTCGATTCCTACTGTTATTATCATAAGTGCATCTTTGAATTACCGAATTGTTTTTTGGAATAATGGAGATTAAATAGTCAAATAACCATTTTATAAGTTTTCAAGTCAATACAGCTACTATTATATCAGCCAGTCAACAAATACATATACAACTGAATTCTATATTGTTATATAAATGTACATTTTTTCTAACTCCGAAGAATAGAAAGTATTAAAGAATTTATATGAATATTAATATTCATATAAATTAATAGCATTAATGCTATTACCAAAAATTGAATGCCCCTCGTGCAACAGAACTTTCGACATGAAAATTATAAAACTTCACTTTCAAACAAATCAATCATTGTGACCATTGTGTATACGGAAATTGATTCCAAAATGGGGAATAACTTTGAGAATGTGATCTTGGAATCTACTTTTCTTGATGAAAAAAACGAATAATCTTACACTTGGAGGAATGAGCTAAAATTAGGCGTATCTGGATCCGTTACATTTGAATTCAGTTCTTTAAAAATCTATTCAAGTATTTATTGAGTGTAGATTTTTTTACTTACCCATTGATAAGCATTTCTGCCCTATTCTTGATCCAGTAATTTATAGTATTCGGAAATGCTTCCACATAGCATTCCAGTTGGACATCAGTATTGAGAGGAGCACCAAGAAGTTGATTAGGAACCTTGATGAGGGGCGCAACTGAAATAACAAAAATAATAGTTTTATGTATTTTAAAAACTGCACATGCATCATACAAAACAATTATTTTAAGTGTGGCAGTTGCACAAGTTTCTTGGATCAATTTTCAGCTGAAAATGAATGTAATTTGAACGATGAGGACATAATAAATATGTCATATTGATATGTATAAGACAAAAATTGTAAATCACAAGAAATGCTGGTTGAGTCTGAAGGGTTGGAGAAAAACACTCAATTTCATCTCCAGATAATGAGGGTGATTAAAAATCAATTGACATGTTTCAGTCTAGCGTTTTCATTTTGAGGTACTATATATTGAAGAAATATTAATTTTATTTCAGACTCATTCTAGCCCCTGTAAATTAGTGGCCTTTCAGCTTATGTTTTGCGCTCTGAACTAACAAGAATCGTGGAATTTCAGAATTGAGAGTGTGGTATTTATTACATTCTCTTCAATTTTTATTGAAATTTTCTGATCTTTATTCCGTTTCCAAAACTATAAAAATTGATGTCACAATAATTCATAATCACCCTGTTCGTCAAGTAGAGAATCTATACCTCAGGACCAAGCGAACGCAATCGTCTATTTACTTTTCAGTTTGAACCATTTCTAGTGCATTTGGCGAGGAAAACATTTCAAGTTGATTTTCTGGGAAGGTGTTTCTCAATATTATCGTTTCCAAAATTCGGAAAGGGTAAGTATCCGGCACGGTGAATATAACGTACAATAATAAAGTTGAATGACTAGAAATAAAATGCTTCAAGTTTATAGTGAAGGCTCCACAACTCTTGGAGACCTGGAATAAACGACATCGAATTGAGCGCAACTATTTTATACGTGCTGTTGAGCAAATAAAATGAGAGTTATAACCCCTTTGTAGACACGTTTACAATTCTCGTTTCAGCAAACGTTTTATACTCAAGTGAAATGAGGGTTTGCATGGCGAAGTAGGTATTGTAATAGTAAAAATGAGAACTGAATTGGACCGAATAATAAAACTACAACGCTTCGGAGACTGGATAATTTTCACACTTTAACGAATTAAGCACGTGAAGAGTTTTTATGATTCGAGAATTGGTATTTATCTATTGTGAATAGAAGGAAAGAAGAATTGAATGTCATCAAAAATATTTCTATTCAGATTTTTTTATAGGTGTAGATTGGAAGATGTTGAGGAATCAATTCAACAGTTTTCTGACGGTTTCGATTTATATAAAATCATCCTCAGGGCTCTTGTAAAAAGATTTTCGGTGTCATAAATCTATAAGTCCAAAGGATTGAACAAACAGGGGTCATCATGAATCACAGTCATCTCACAAGAAACATATTTTTATTGTTCTCAAGACATGCGATTGAAATACTCTTCGAGCACTTCTGATGATAGCCAAAAAAATGCTTCTTGAAAGCATCAACCACAAATTTTCAGGAATCCGAAAAACACCGATTGGTCCAAATACTTGACTGACCTATCTGTCAACCTAGGACTGGAAAACCAAAGAATAAAGAAGTCCATAATCTCAGCCTATCATAGCAGTTCTAAGTTTCAGTTTCGTCAAACGAAGATTCAGACAAAATAGTGGACACCCGAACTGAGTGATGTCAGACACACTCTTTGAGAATGCAATGCGATCTGGCATTGACAATGACTACCGACATTACATCGGCCCTGAAATGATACAGAGGACTACTAAGAATCTTGGAGGCACTTATGAAGTGACACATTTATCCTTCTAGCCTACTGGCTAAGGAAGATACTCTCTGCCGGAGACATAATGGTATAGACTACTTGAAGCATTCAACAAGGCATAAAACATGTTCACAGAAAGAAAGCTTGAGATATCTCCTAGAAGCGCACTTTCTGCGCTTTCAGGGTGAGTGCTACCGACATGCCATACGGTAGGATTGGAAGGTGGTTTCACAAGTGCTTACACTGTCTTGAATTCGTTGGACTATCAACGGCTTCGAGCCCTACAAGGCGACGAGTAACGACGGCATTTTCCTGTTACTCCTTATCAAAGGGTTGGACGTGTTGTCTTCTTGACCGCTTCACCTACTCTAAGCAAGTCTAGGTGTAGGCAATATGGCATTGTCCTGGAGACAGGTGCTGGTTGTTTTCATATAAATACGTGAATGTGAACCATCGTATAAAACAGCGATCGGTTTTCGTCTAAATAGCATTTCCTCATTCTTAGTCAAAATGCTGGAGAGGTTTTTGTTAGGGATGGTGCTTTAGGGGCGTGCTCACTGCATCCCTGCCAGCATGCATACCAGCTAGGCAAATAGGTGGATTCTGTTCTTCACTCGATTGCTAACTGTATTGAGGATGTAGTGCATCACAATTTAGATAGATGCCTTGAATTATATAACTTCCTACCAAATACGATTAAAATTATAAAAGATGGAAAACTTTTCAAAAGAAGATTATATAAATTTCTCTTAGAATTGAAGCCTTACAGTTTGGGAGAATTTCTAGGTTAACTGCATTAATTGTAAATATGAATTTTTTGTTTTGACTCTATTTCATTTCGACTCCGCATAACTTATTGTAGTTTTTTATGGATGGGATTTAAAATGAAGAAGTATGACTTTAGCCTTGCGGTTTTCACACTCCTCTCCAGAGGAAAATTCACTTATCCCAGATATCTCAGATATCAAAAGGATTAAGCTCTTTTGGAGCAATATGAGGTCTGGTCTATTGTGGGATATTTTCTGGTCTGTGAGAACCGTGCGATCCCAGTAAAGCTTGAAATGTTCATTTTCCAATACAGCATCCGGATGGTAATTGTAATAAGGAACCCTTTTCGAACTTAGAAGTTGGTGCCTTAGTGCCAATTCTTGGTGAAGAATCTTGGCAACGGCATCATGTCTATTTTTGTACTCCGTGCCCGCGAACTTCTGACATCCCCCGGTGATGGATAGTTTCATCCGCAACTGAGGCATCCTTTGCTATATATTTCATGTAGTTCCTTGTTGGAATCACCAGATCCTGGATGGCGAGCACGAAGCCTTCAGTCTCAGGAAACAGCCTTCCGGAAGTCAACCAGTAGTTCGACGCAGACATGTCGACGTAATCATGGTTAACAGAACCATGCAAAGGTTTGCCAATCAGTTTCTGCATTTTACTTTCTGCAGAGTGTTCGACGGTTTCCAAGAGGTCCTGTTTTAGCTTTAACGGTGTAGAACTATCAGCAACACAAACTACTAGATGGAGTTCTGATGTAGCAGCCTTGCTCAGAAAATATTTTTGAAGTCCTTCAATTTCCTGGGACATACGGTTGGACAAATCAACAAGACAAATCAACAGTACCCCCAAGATGACGTGGCAGCTCGGTCCGTTCTATTGAGCTTTTGGGGTAATGTTTATTGTGTTTAGTCAGCATCGTCTTTATTTTTCCCTGTAAGGCGGCTAAATCAGTGCCGGTCCAGGAGATGATACCGAATGAGTAGCTCAGCGCCGAGCAAGCGTAGGTATTAATAGCTTTTATTGCTGTTAAGGTCAGTACTCATTATCCTTCTCAATCTTTGGGTGAACACCTCGGTTAGTTCTTTTTCATCTAGTTCTGATTGATATTTCTTAGCTGTTTTATGCCCAGATACTTGTATGTGTCTCCTTCCTTTAATGCTTCAATTCTGCACCTTCATTGAGTTTGAACGTACCATCTTCTATTTTCCCTCTCGTTATGTTCAGCAGTCGACATTTTTCTAGTCCAAACTTCATTTTGATGTCTTCCGAGAATCCTTCCACCATTTTCAGCATCAGTTGCATGTGCCTCTTGGTAGATGCGAAGAGTTTCAAATCGTCCATGTAAAGGAGATGATTCAGTTTCATCATAGTTCTACTGCCGCTTTTGATGGCAAATCCGTAGTCCGTAGAATTCAATCTATGAGACAAGGAATTCAGGGCCATGCAGAACCACAGAGGGCTCAGCGAATCTCCTTGGAAAATTCCGCGTCGTATTGGAATAGGTCCTGTTGTAATGGAGCCATCTGCTGCTTTCATTTGTAGACTAATACGCCAGGTTGATATGGCGTTTTTCAGGAACTTAACAATTTTAGGATCCACCCTGTATAAGATAGTCAAGACCCATTCGTGAGGTATGGAATCAAATGCTTTCTTGTAGTCTATGTACGCAGCGTAAAGATTCCTTCGCTTGGAGAACGCTTGATTGAAGGAAACTTTACGCTGCGTACATAGACTACTACATACTACATAGCACCGCCCTGCTGGATCCCCTTCCCCATGTGCCCCCAAAGGTTGAGTGGCCTAGGCAAGCAATGATGCTGCTAGCCTCAAGCAGAGACCCTGCCCAGCCTCACACTGTAGATTTAATACTATGTTTGGACAACGCATCCTGCTCTGCATCGCGTCAAAAGTGATGCTGAATAATAATAATAATAATGAGGTATGGTATCGAATGCTTCCTTGTAGTCTATGTACGCAATCCTTCGCTTGGAGAACGCTTGATTGAAGGAATCTTTACGCTGCGTACATAGACTACAAGGAAACATTCGATACCATATATTTCAACAAATTACTGCTTGTTAAGAAAGCAGTGTCTCACAGTATTACATTTTAGGCCCAGATAGTTTCAAGGAGAAATTCATAACGATTGATTTTATCAGTCCTTTTTTCTGGAGATGAAGCTCACATTCAGAGACACTCTAAGAAACTTGTTAATATAAGTTTTTCCAATTCTTGTATCTATACCCAATCAAATCGATAATATAGGTACACGTGCCTGAAAAACGTCTCTTTTTGTAATCCTTCTGTTCAACGTGAGCGGTATAGCGATTTCATCGTGAAAAATATTTCATCATATGAAGAGCTCACAGATCACGAATAAGGAGCTTATTCGTACCTATACAAAATATTCTCGAACTACATGGATTTATTTTTTTTGTCTCGTCATCCAGAAACGGTTTCAAAGTTCAATGCAAGAGAAACTGTAGAATAATTCCCGATTTCTTCTCCGCCCAATAATTCAGGCTTCATGAGCTGTAGCATTACGTTTCCATTGAAATGTACAAGCTTGCTGCAGATTCGTCTCTATTTCCGAATTTCATTTATTTGCAGCACCTGCTATTTTCCCAGGAGCTTTTGTTTTCAAGTTTCGATTCGAAAGGCGGAAGCTATCACTGGGAAAGCTTATTATTTGCCGAGACTCGTTAGCGGAAAATGTGTTTCGTTTATGATTCAACACACCGCATATTCCATCCGATCCATCAAATTGGGTAGCAGCACAACATTTGTTCTTCATTGGCCTTGGCATGGGAGTTGAGCATTATTGAGGAAATGATCGCGAACTGTAGTTATTCCGTTTGAATATGTATTTCATCTCACCATTTGATAAATCTCCTTTGTGGGGTGAGTGGGATTGCCGGATGTACGAGAGGAGAAAACGTGATAGAGGGATTTGTATTGAACGAATCTTTTGGTTAGGTGAAGAACGCCCTATAGCTTATACAGAGTCGTTGGCCATAACCTAATGGTGAATGCGGGTCATCCAGGCCTTTCAGAAAACTTGCTTTTTTTTACCCTAAGGCTATCTGGATTGCAAACCTTTAATACAGGAGTACCTCAAGGAAGTGTCGCTGGACCACTGTGGTTCATAATTTACATAAATTATATAGTATTAAGTATTGATCCAGCAGTTTTTAATCCGATTTTGTATGTGGATGATTCCAATTTTCTGGTTAAGGGGTTGCTGCTACCTGACGTGATAGACAGTCTTAAACTTTCAACTAGATGGTTTCATATGAAAAAACTCAATCTTAATAAAGAAAAAACTCAGGTATTGCAACTCATCTGAAGTAAATCTCAACGTCACAATACTATTTCAATAAACATTGATGACTTTCAAATAGACTCATCGGAAAATGCGAAGTAAACTCGCTTAGAAAATGTAATACGTGACTTAATTCGCTTTGAAACACAAAAAAATTTGACGAATTGAATATCAGGGTGAATTCACTTCCAGCATGATAGTACAGGTCCTCGCCGATTTAGACTAGTTATGCAATATCTGAACAACAACTTTCCGAACAGATGGATAGGAACTGGGGGGTCTTTGGCAACGTCTCCAAGGTTCCCTGATCTAACGCCTCTGGATTATTTTCTGTGGGGTTATCTGGAAGATGAAGTATATGCCACTGAAATAACTTCACGGGGGCATTTGTGATAGAGGATAAAAGAAGCCTCCGCAGAAGTTGAATAAAAACCCGATATGATAAGGAAAATAAATAATATGATTTCTAGAGCTAGAAAATGTGTCGGGAAGGACGTAGGAACAACTCCATTGGGAACATTGTGAAGATTTTTCGGAGGAATAAATTTTAATACTAATGTGTGTTATGAGGCGAATAAACTTACGGATTATAGTTTCCAAGAGGGTTTATATTATTTGTATCTAAATTCAATATGTGATCTCCAATGAATTCATAGCTCGATTTTGCAATCACTTTTTTACGAATACTCAGTGGGTGCAGAAGGTTTAAAATGAAAAAGAGTTGAACGGAATTTAAAATAATTGCAAATCTAGACGAAAAACAATAACTAATATCACCAAAGGAATATTTCAAAAAAATTACACAATAGATTAATTCGTCCGTTTCCTATACTCTAGAGACAAGTGTGCCATGCAAAGTGAAAATTGAATTCCTTATGTAGTTTTTCATGGCAATAACGAAATTTCTGCAAGAGATGTGAAAAATATAGATTTTGGAGCTTGAAAGAAAAATCATGATATTCCAAGTACTGGCCTGAAAATATTGAAATTTCATGAGCCGTTTGAAGGAGCCTTCTGAAGTGAACAAGCTCATAAAATTTAATCCATTCCTGGGTTATTGCTACCGCAAATTTAGGCCAATGATCATGAATCACCCCGTATCTCCGAAACTAATAGCCTTAGAATAAAAAACAAGCAAGTTTTCTGAAAGGCCTAGATGACCTGCATTCACCATTAGGCTATGGCCAACGACTCATGAAACACCCTGTATACTCAAACAAAATGAACTTTGACAAACATAAATAAACTAAACAGATACCCCATGAAAAAGCAGCTGAAAAATTGCCTAAGTTTGACTAGTTATAACTACGACATTACTTTGATGATTTTGGATTTTCAACCCGAGTTGCAAAGATCCTGTACCTATATGCATGGCACAGGGTGATTTTATGCAATCTTTGCTCGTTGTGCAGTGTGTGAATGTAAGGCAGTAAAAATTTTCGTTTTTTAGTGGAGAATTCAGGAATAGTACAGGGCTTTAAAGAGTTTTTATTATTTTAACACCTCGGACCATCTTCGCCATTTTCCGCATACAATGCGTTGCTGTGGAAATATCGCTGCATTTCATAAAATCGCTTGAAATATAGCTAGAGCTACAAATTCGACATTTCTTTGCCGATGTTGGATTTTCTGCAAATGATGCAAATCATAATTTTTAGTCTTCACGCAACCGGCCCAGTGTATTTTTTCTTCAGTCTCTTCTTCTTGTATAGGGTGTGAATATAAAGAAGCGAAAAATTGTAATTTTTTTCTGACTGAGGATTCAGTCAGGTCCTTACAAAGTTCTTCTTTATGTTGGGTGGATTGTTAGGTCAATATCTCGGGATTTTTTCGTAATTTTCAAGATTCATTGCGTTGCTACGGAAAAACGCTATTTTATGAAATTTAGTTTTTCTCGTGAAATTCGTCTTTTTTTGAAAAAATAGCAGAAATTGAGTGTAAACTATAATGTCCCTGCCATTTTTTATTTATTACTGTTTTTTCAAGATATATTACGCAAAAGCTCATGAAATTGAAACGCTCACTGTTGTTTTTCGGTAAACAAATGGAGAGAATTCTTTCACATTCGCTATACCATCTACTGCTTCCCGATAAAAATCTTTTCATTGATTTTAATTTATTGATTCTGAAATTAATGATGAAAATTTCTAAAATTCTCCAAGAACTTATATGAAACCTTCTTTCCGCACAACTAAATTCAGATGATGTCAGCTATATTCGGTAAATGTTTCATAAAAAGTAGTGAGAAAAACTGCCACAAGTATCTTCTCAAAAGCAATCGTATCATATCAGGCGGTTTATCCAGTAAGTAACCATTTATGCCATAACAACCATATTATCAATAAGGTGAAAGCCGATATAGTTTTTGGTAAAAACGGATACATAAGATTAAAACTCAGTTGAATGATATTATTATTATTATTTATTCTATATTTATCCATTTGAAGATTCTATTACGAAGCGAAACACGTGAGGTGGTTGAATAACTCATCTATGTAAGTGAAAATGATGCAATTCAGTTTCTAGTTTGATTATGGATTTTCATCAAGTATCGGCCACATAAATTCGATAAATAGAAAATTCCTCTCGAACTCGCTCCCATATAAGTTCCACTGGGAAATACCCCAGAGTTCATCTGAAATGTCGATTAGGGGCTTCTCCTAAGCTTATGTAGTTTATTCTGACGTAGTGAAAGAGATAAACTGGAAAATGCAGGAGTTCAAAGCAACTTGTGCACAAAACATCCCAGTTTTAATATGTGGATAAGGTCACACGAGAGTATATGTATGTGAGAGTAGTGCTAGAATTTTTCTGATATTAACTCCGCAATTTCATTGCAGTAAAATATGATGGTCGGAATGCAAATGACGCGCAGCTTATTTCGAAGTTTACCGATAGGAGGGAAATGCCGGTAACGAAGAAAATTTACTGCTCATCTCGTGACTGGCAACTAGTTCAGCTCCAATTTTAAAATCCGCGATACGGCGGAAAATTGTGAAATGCACGTCTGGATTGAACGTAAGTCGATCAAACTTGAAGTTATCACGAAAGTATGGAATGTTGTCATAGGATCGTATTACTTTGGCTGATATCAATTTGGTCCAAGGGCGGCTCGTCAGAGGAGGCAAGGGAGGCTAAGCCTCCTCATAAAGCTTAGAGCTAAAATACATTCACTTCGGGCATGTCCTCATTTTCAGAAAGTAATTTCTATATAAATTTCCCGAACACCTGAACTAGATATTCAGATAAAAATTAGTTTATTTTTCGTTCCTCCGCTCATAAAAATCCAGCATAACAATCATACAATCCACCGGCCGCGTACGCATCCGCCGCATCGAATGTGAATATTTCCTAGGACTGCCTAGCCTATTCGGACGGAGGCTGTTGGGCCTGCTGCCTCCGTTGATAGTGTAACTCACGCATACGTTCTCTGGACTCGCATACTAACCGAACAAGAATTCAGCTGACTTACTGTACCATATTCGCCCGTAAAATGTACCAGAGGAGGCTCAGCTCCCCTGTTCTCCATTGATTCTTTCGTGCCGTCTTCGACTATCCGTCTGTTCCGATATTCCTGAACAGTACTGTCAGTATTTCAGAAACGATGCCTATTGGCCCAGTCGTTCGAGTTCTATTGTTATTCGATTGCGGGCTAGTACTAGCAGCAATATCGGAACAGGCCCAGTATTTGCTTGATCTCCGACGGTAGGGGCGTTGTCCGGCGGTAGTTGTTATGATTTCAATTTTCAATTTGAATGTAACGACTTCGTGGAGAACTGGAACTTCGGGAAATTTGTGATATATTCTTGTTAAGATAGGTTGTTCTGTTAGGGCGTTAGGGGTAAGTACTGATACGGATCAAAAAATAAAATGGAATTGAATATTGAGAATTAACTGTACACGTTGTTAAAACCTTCACAAGACCTCCACCAAATTTAATTACACTAAAGTCTACCGAAAATAGTCAGAATAGAGGTTTCAGTGTTGTTTGGTACGATAAATGTGATTGGTTAACTGGATCGATCAAACGGGAAAAATTATTTTGCTGGCCATATTTACTATTTTCTCATCAAACAGAATATACTTCATGGTTCAAAACGGGGTTTTCAGATTTGAAAAATATACCGCGTTCTATCGAAAGGCATAACAAGTTAAAGGAGCATATAGCATCCCCTTGCATTGAAAATTAGTCTTAGAACTGGCAACTTTTCATTATATTGAAGAAGTATACTTTATTGACTGATAAAAGTTTGTTCCAACACTCCTCGAAAACTATTAGCCTCCTCAGCTCTCATGACCACGAGCCGCCACTGATTTGGTCTAGTATATTGCCGGGATATTTTCTTTCTGAGATTTGTAACAAAATTACTTATTCAATTTTTTTAGGTCCTTGAAGTACCTTATTCAACATATACGTTTGATTATTCTGCAATCTGACACTAACTTTTTGCTGTCCATTACCTGCTGACCTATAGCTTTATTTTTAAAAAGGACATTTTACTATTCCAATCTTGAACTGTAACTTGTCCGACTTCAAAGTCGTAATTTAACGAAACATATTTTTGAAATATTATGTGGCCCTTCTACGCCTCCGTAGTTTTGCCCAACTCTCCCATATGTTATTATTATTAAATTGATGGTATGAAATCCGAAACGCAGCATCAAAATCAAAATACTTTCGAGTACTAAACTTTCAGTAAATGAGTTCATGTTGAAATTCGGTTCGTCATTGGGGAATCTGAAGAGCTTTCTAAATAATAAAGTATTGAAAAATGAAATTTTACACGTGTTCCACTCCTCTTAAAAGCTGGGACCGCTGACTCGTAATTCCTCATTTAGGTCCATCCATGGGAAAATTGTATTTGAGAGTATATCACGCGTCAACTAACTTTTGTTTCGGATAAGTTTGTAATTAGTTTACGCAATCTGTTACTTCCCACGGAGGGTGATTCGCGGGGGCTGCTTATTTGGTTCAGTGTAGAATATTATTACTTCAGTTCAAAACCGTGTTCATTTTAAGCATTGGTTGCTAGTGTCGGCACTTTTCTACGGCATATTCTTGTGAAACCTTCAAGTGTGGGTATATTCGTTTGCTGCCAGATATCAATCTCTCAAATTCAAATTCAATTTTCTTGGCATAACAACTGTTGAAATTGTATTGTTAGTCATTTTATTCAAAGTTTCACAATTCAAAAGGTGAACCAACAGTGTTATACAAGAAGGGTCCATGTAGTGCCCGACTCCCGAAGAGCAAAGCCCTGTGAAAACTGAGGTTTAGTTTCTAGTTCAAGAAGCTGAAAACTAAGTTGTGAGCATTTGCAATATCAAATTCATAGCCAGAGCGACACCCATCCAGTTATTAGCCTAATATTGCATAACGTGATTTTAAGTTACCTTAATTATTTGACCAGAAGGGTAAGAATTATTTGATTTGAATGATTTATATAATTGATCTCTGATTCATAGAATTGACTAACGGCCGTTTTTAATAAACGTATCTATCCATCGTTTCACTTACTGACGATTGGTAACCATTGGTAACCATTCTAAAATATATCTACAGATAGATCATAGAAACGAAATCAGATGGTTTTTCTATCTTCAGTAACTGAAACAATGGATAGATAGGATTATTGAAAACCGCCTATCTAACATAGTGTTAATACTGAAACAACACGACATACCCGGGGACATAATAAGAATAATTAAAGAGCTATACACCGACACAGAAACACAAATACGAATTAAACACACCCTAACAACAAGTATTAGTTCCCCTACAGGAATAAGACAAGGTGACTCTCTGAGTCCAACGCTGTTTAATCTGGTTCTAGATCAGACTATCAAAGAGGTGAAATGGCAGGCATAGACTACAAACTCGGCAATAATAAGATCAGCTTGATTGCCTATGCGGATGACATAGTAATCGTGGTCGAGAACGAGGACGATCTTCAAAGACTCCTTCATCGTTTCCATCTAGCGTCACAAACATATATCATGCAAATATCAACCGTAAAAACCCAATCAATGGTAATATCTAAGGAACCACGTAGATTCAAACTAACCATCAGTGAAAAAACGATACAGCAAACTCTAACATTTAAATCCCTTGGAGTAGACATCACGAGCGATAGGAATCTAACCAAGGAGGTAAAAACACAAGTAACCAAGGGCAATATCAGGAGCTCTCAAAGAAATTGTATGGAAGAACAAATTCATGTCTACTGAGGCAAAAACTCGAATCTATAAAACCTGCGTCCACCCAGTAATGACATACGCCGTCGAAACCAGAGCTGACACATCCATCACAAAGAGATTATTAAGAACATTCGAAATGAAGACCCTGAGAATGATAGCTGGCCCCACACTGGTGGATAGGAAAAGAAATAGTTTGATACGAGAGATCTGTGACACACCGGACGTGGTTAGGTGGACAAGACAACGACAGAGGGAATGGAAAGCACACGTATCACGTATGGAAGATAACAGCGAAAACAGCAAGGGACAATAAACCCAATAGAATAGGGCCTCTCGGTAGACCACCAAAGAGATGGACCTCCATATCTCAGGAAGTCCCAGAGTGAGGAATTAGAGTGTAAACAGGTTTACCTAAACTACTGAAAGAAGAAGAAGCGTGCGTGATCAGGAATGGTTATGAGATGGCCGGTTAAGTTGGGACAGTCTGAATGTTGAAGTCGATGAAAGAAGATATCAACGGAAATATTGTTTTATTCGTAGCAGCCATTATAATACTGACTGCCCCGTTTTTGAGGACCTTTCATAACCATTACAGGTGTTTGGCTATCACAGTAGCATATTCAGATTTTGTGGAAAAAATGTACTTGCATTATTTTGGTATAATTATGAATTGTCAACAAGTATTGGTCACATCAATTCAATATCTTTTAGACTTTTTCTGAATTATAGATCAGTTTGACTTGAAAACTAGTACTTGGATCTATCATGACATTTTGAAGGTTCTGGGCACCAACAGAGAATGTTTTCAATACACATTTTTTGGTTTTCACAAATATACGTTAACATATTTTTTTATTCATTAATGCATCGCTCCTTTTAGATGGCGAAGGTGATAAATAAAAGAAATAAATTCAGAAACATAAAGAATCCTGTCGTTTCAGATGGCACTAGGGTGTATTCCTCTACTGTGCTGACTACTGATATAGAATATTGGGGCCATCAATTCGTTCCATTTTCTTGGAGGTGGGAGTTGTGTTACTCTAATGAGGTCAAATGAGAGCGAAACCATGTTCAGTATCTACTTTTTTACGACGAAGGGGTATTTCTGTTAACACTGTGAGTGATGGTGGTTTGAAGGATCAGTAATCAAATAAAGATTTGATTACTGATCCTTCAAAAAAAGTTCCTGGCTTTGATCTTCCAAGAAAAATTTGGTGTACACTAAATCGACTGAGGACTGGCCATGGTCGGTGTAATAGCATGCTCTTTAGGTGGAATGCTGTTGATAGTCCAAGATGTGAGTGTGGTGCAGAAGAAGAAACTATAGACCACTTTGTGAAGAGTTGTAGAATATATCATTTTCAGGGTGGTTTCGAAGGTATTCATTCGGTTACCGATTCTTTTTTGAGATGGGTTACTAATTTCAAAATTATTTAATGACTAATATAAAATTCAATACACCCCTCTCGTTTTTTTTCTTTCTTTTTTGTTTTCAGATTATTCTTCGTCAACCATCATAGTAGAAAGAATGGGAGGAAGTTTTTGGATTTTGTCATATGAAGAAGATGTCCTTCAATTTCAATTATTTTCAGCTTATTCTTTACACAAATACATCATCATTACACTTATACGGGCAAACAGAGAGTTTTTTCTGAGGTTTTTATCTCTGTTTTTTTCATGTATCATACGAAGATATGTATGGTACCCCGTTGACATTTTTCCTCTGCTTACACTGAGATCTGGAACGAGGAACAGGTTTTTAGGATCTGTCTCTTGTTCCATTTCTCTACACCCGCTTCATTGTTATTTCAGATTGTAAAAGTTTGTAACACTTTTTTTGAAAAGAATATATATATATATATATATGGTGGTTTGCTAGTTCGTAGCATTTGTTGATTTTATATCTATCAGCGAGTTCTATGTATCTGAATTAATTTTGTGTTTTTGAATATTTTATACTATACAGAGTCAGCCATTGAAAAGTAAACAGCGGCTTTGTAGTTCGGCAGCACCGAATTATACAAAAATGCCCTTACACGTCAATTTTTGATTTCAGGGGAACAACCAAAATTAATTTCAAAAAGGAATCGCCTATATAATCAATAGAAAAGTAAGTGATACCTTCATTTGAAAGGCCTTTCTATTCTGAGTTTAGCATATTGAATCTTTTTTCATTCAATCTATTGGTTCTCGAAATATTCACATCTCTGTGTTAATCAATCGAATTTCCACTCATGTATTCTGCAAATTCGATGACTAATCTACTGTACGGTCCCTGCCCTGGCTATCTTTGAAATATAAACAAATTATTAAAAATTTTTCAGCGAATGAATAAACTTTATTTACACCTTAATTGTGAATAAAAGGAACAAACAGTAATATTTTGATGTCTGGTGTATGGCAGTCATTGAATAAATTGGTTCACGAATATTTAATTGATTCACACAGCATGATTAACAAAATGACCCATTCAACTTCTTAAATCTCAAAAACGAATGGATTGAATGAATAAGATTGGACTAGGGCATGGGATGAGAACGTTCCAGTTGATGTGATCTATCTAGATTTTTCTAGAGCATTTGACCGTGTCCCACATAAACGTCTACTTCATAAGCTGGACCATCTGGGGCTGAGAGGGGGTCTTCTTGAGTGGATTCGTGCGTTTTAGACCAATAGAACTTTTAGAGTAAGGGTTGGTGATGTTTACTCATCTTCTGAGTGGCATGTTCTGAGTGGTGTCCCTCAGGGATCGGTTCTCGGTCCCATTCTGTTCCTCCTATATACTTCTGATCTCCCTGGTTGTTTTTTGTCGACATGAGCTATGTATGCGGACGATACCAAGATTTATAATTTTCCCCTTCTCAACCCTACAACTCTCCAGCGGGATCTTGACAAACTGTCCGCTTGGTGTCGGGAATGGTTGCTTCCACTAAACCTAGACAAATGTCATGTGCTGCATATGGGCAGAAATAATCCGCGACTGTCCTATGTAATTGACGATTATTGTATCTCTCCTGTCACCAGTCAATGTGATTTGGGCTTGACCATAACTAGCGATCTGAGCTGGTCCACCCATGTTGCTTCAATTACAGCTAAGGCCCGTCAACTTACCTACTTGGTTCAGAGATCCTTCCGAGGCTCTGACAGATCAGTTTGTAAACTGATATATGAGTCTTACATACGCCCTATCATGGAATACGCTGGTCCAGTATGGTGGACTGCCCTTGTTGGAGAGATAAATTCTCTCGAGTCTATCCAGAGATGGAATACCAGAATTCCATATGGAATCGTCCGACCTGATTATGAGACCCGCCTTCGTCTGAACAACATGACAACATTTGCGGATAGACGCACTAGAGGTGACCTGATATTCACATACAAGTGCATGCATGGAAATTTTGGTCCTCAGGTGGAAGCCATATTCTGTAAAAATATCAATAATCTTCGAGGTCACGATTTCAAATTGAGGAAGGAGAATTTCCGGACCATTCCAAGGCAGATGTTCCTACCCAACAGAGTGTTCTCATCCTGGAATAGACTTCCCAGTTCCGAGGTCAATAGCTCTACCACCAATAGCTTCAAAAATGGACTAGACAGACTGAGACAACTTTAATGGTGAAGAAATGTTCGCTGTGTTGGTGCCGAATTTTTGTGTCCTGGGTGTGTTACATTTGAAATGATTCGATATATTTTTTTTTTTTATATTCATTCACTAGTTTATCTTTATTTTGGGGAAGTGTACGTTGAATTTTTTTTATATGTAAGCTTATTTGAGTTTATAGGTATTTACCTCAACTCTAACTGTATGTTTAATAATAATAATAATAATAAGAATCAAATATCTTGAACTCAGAATGAAAAGGCCTTTCAAATGAGGTATCAATTACCCCATCTTCTTTATCCAAAATATGTATAGTGGTTGGTAAAACTAAGGGTTTTGAATTTTTCCGAGCGTTTTTATATAATTTGATTCTGCCGACCTACAGAGCCGCCGTTTCGTTTTCAATGGTCCACTCTTTATATAGAGAGTGTAACGCGACGGCCGACTGCGATTAAGCTGTAAACAGCTTTTCCACGCAGAACGATAAGAGGATTATTGGGTTGCATTCTCGATAGATTTCAAAATATACAATGTGTACAAAAATTTGTGGAATAGCACAATCTCACTTTCTACAGAACAGACTGAGCACAATCTTGTAACATATTCTGTATGCCTTTTTATACCTGTAAAATAATTTGGAATTATTTTCCATGTTTATAATTTTATTGATGTTGTATGATCAAGGATGTTGGGTTGATTGTTTGGGAATTTAAATTCATGTGTTATAGCTAATGATAAGATATTGATTAGAAGATAGAGTATTGGCTTGTTGTTTCGATTCTTTTAGATAAGATTATTGTTTTATTACTGTCCTACTTGCAGAAAATTAATAAAATTCTTTTAGAGCATCGATCCGAGCCTTTATTTAATATCAGAGAAAAGAAAATTATATACCTAATGATATATTCCGTTTTTTCGAAACTTGGAGAGTCCTTGGGAAAACTGAAAACTCCGAAATGAATAAATTTAATGTTTCTGATCGGGAATCGAGGAACAATGGATATCCACATCCTCTACTGAGCGTTCAAATGTAGATAATTTATTCATCACCTATTCGAACAGCATTATTAGCTTTATTTCAAATGGGACACCATATATTTTTGTTCTCCATACATCGTATAAATTTAAGCATCCTACTCGAGAGAATTGAAGACCCTATCAACTGAAATGTTTCTACGCTCATGAATTTACGACCCAAAGTCGGCTTTGTAAGCAAAATCGACCTATCTCAGTGTTTCCCAGGAGAACCTCTTAATATTGAAGATCTTTCAGATCGACTACGAATTGGGGCACCCTGTTTGTTTCTATTGTGCGTAGACGTGGCGAATGCGATTGACATTCGATTAAACTCATTTATTTCCTTTCATTCATTCATTTTCCTTCAAAGAATCTGTGGCCTATTCAATTCATAAGAACTCAATTTCACCTCAGGGAATGTCTTGCGGTTGCACCTGCAAAAATTGGTATGTCTATTCCGTTTCTGGTATAGTACCTTAGTATTATTCGACGAGCATATTATGATGGCTCTTATTCACGTGCAGGAAAGTTTACCGAAAGAAACAAAATCTACTGAATATAGGCCCTGATAGCCATACTATGGATTTCATCCACGACTGTGAAAATTTTTTCTGAAATATCTCATCTTATTTTCAATAATATGTGTTTTCATTTCCATGTCTAGATTCTTGCCAGAGCAACTCCTGATATTTCACAACAATATCTCTACGTTTAGAACCGATTTCTGCTTGGGTTCTACTCGCTCAGAGTTGAGTTTTGTCTTGCTTAAACCATAAATGTATTTATGTTTGTGATTATGACTATGAAGTTTGATATACCAGTGAATGATGGCTATGAATCATTAGGGATCAGTGAATTTTGATGGACAATTGTTGAATGATATATTTTATTCATTTGAGACGATTGGGACGCAAACAGGTGGAAGCTTAACACTCCATTCACAAATTCAAAACATTTACCATACGTGCTGAATTAAAACATTTCAACTAAATTCATACATCATATAAAAGTAAGGGGTGAAAAGTAGGTGTGAAAAACTAATTGGAATTTTTTGAATCTAAATAGGGCACTATTGAAAGCATCGATGTCGTAGGAACAGATATTGGACATCGTTACCTTCCACACAGTGGTGATTTTTTATAATAATCATTCTACGAAATCGAACAGCAGAATAATTATTATCGTTATCTCAGTCTCATTCATTTCACTGGAAATCAACTGATTGAAAAGTTTCCACGACACCATAGTATTTACTATAAATTGATACAACAAGAATATGATCGTTCAATTTTTCACGGTTGTTTGGAGTCCATATCTTGAAGTTGTTCTGAATTCCTGAATAATTATATTCAATAATATCGTTGATATAATCATTTTTATGAAAACTTGTTGACAAAAGGATTTACTATGTTTTCAGTAGTGCCGCATTTGAATGGAGATTCTTGAGGTGTAACTACTTCCTCTTAAGTCTTGAGACACCAGTCTAACTAATAGACTCCGTCAAGATGACGCTCATTCTGCGATCTCACTCGAGTAAAAGTTTTGGAAACGTCAAATTTTGTGTATGGTCGGACCCTGACTCAAGATGTGAACTGACAGTATTTTCTTTTTTGTGCTTCCAAAAATCGGCAGTATCGAAGAAAAATATTGAATCCATGGAAGAAGTGGTCAACTACTATAATGATGAAATCGATCACTTCAAAGAACAATAATGTGACTTGATATGTCCGTTCTTATGAGATCGAAAAGTCAACTTCATTATACTCCATTGGAATCCAAAGTGATGAAAAATATTGAGCGAAAATAAAAAGAGTAAATTCTCTTTTCCTTTTGTGATTTCAAGTCTATCTCAAGACCATTACTCAAGACATTCCTAAGTTGAGTTTCAAGACTCGCTTTTTGAGATAGTATCAAACTGATAATGACTTATATGGGTTTATTAATAAGCGGTAATCTTGGGAAGCTGTTACTATCTTGAGAAAGTATCAACTGAGATAGATCTTGAGACCCATTTTGAGATCTAATTATTGATACGGGCTTTAGAATACCTGCATATCGACTCTCAAAAACCCACAATTCTTTCCTCATAATGACTACAAAAGTTTGTAATGTGATAGCAGCCCATATAAGTACGAAATATTTCTGATTTCGTTCATTTTAGAAAAAAGCTCAATCGATTTATTATTTATTAATCAATGGATCAATTTTTTCATAGCTTGCAAGAATTTTTTGCAACAAAGATTTGATCTGAAGGTTTATAAATAATCCTAAATTATCTCTTTTTGATTTTTTAGTTATATAAAGCAAATGCCTTGCTGAAAATTAATCACATCAATATCCATGTATCTATTTCAATGTATTTAAACTAATTTTTTCATCATTGTATAAACATAAAAACAAAGGTACCTACCTACTTACATTACATATCGATCGAAGTTCTCAATGAAGTTTTCGGACAGAACCTCCAAAAATAGGAACAGGGACAAATGAGTTGCTATCGCGATGGGATAGGTTTTTCTGAAAATACGTTCCCCTGTGCATTTTTGATTATAACATAATCTACCAAATAACTGTAGCTCATAATTTCAGTTGAACGTTGCCCTGTGTACCATGTCGTTTCCGATAATCGGATTAATTTTTTCCAACATGTGTTTCACATCCAAAATCTGGGGTGCAGTGTGTTTATGAATCCAATTCACGTTTTTCGCGCTCCCGTGTTCTACATTCATAGTAATTCTTTCCGTGTAGGGAATAAAACTACATTTAATTGGATCGGCTCTGGTATAATACTTTCAACTCTTGAAATGTAGCGGATATTTTTTTGGAATGATATTTGGTTTGATGAATATTTTATGAAAATCTGGTATATATTTATTTTCATCTGTTTTTTATGGCTATAAAACGTATATTTTCGCACCAATTAGTTTTCAAAACGTTACGAAGAATTATTTCGTTTAATTTTAGTAATCATTTTCATAAATCTGTTTCTACATAGATACCTGTTTTACTAATATAAAATACAGGTTTTTTCAATAAGAACTTGACATATCTATAGTCCATTCAAGAATGATTCACATCCTAGTAGGTCTTGAAAGTCCAGGCGCAGCTTAATATCTGGGATCTGGGCACAAAAAGTCTTCGAAAATTTCTGTACTTTGAATCACAGAACTGGAATATGTTAATATAACCTAGAAAAGTATATGAAAATAAGCAATATTCAGATTTGCAGCATATTTCAGCATTCAAAATTGACACAAATATGTCCAAGCATAAACAGCTGTACAAAATTGAAATAACGGTCGGTAAGTGTATAGATTCATATATAATAGGTCTATAGATCAATGTTTATTCACAATACCAACATGAATTCCGCAAACAAAATCTCAACTTATGGGCTATTACCAAATTAAATTCGATTTTCCATAACCACCCGAGATGTGGACTATAATAACTTGGGCAATTGTTACAATAAATTCCATTTCACTCAAAAATCGTTTCAAAATACCTTATTAGGTAAAATCAAAGTACCTTATTAGGTAAATTCACTATGGAAATGGTGGATCTGTAAAAGTTTTAGAGATCGGTCAACAGAATCGACAGATGTTAACAACTAAATTTTGGCCTATTGTTGAAGATATGGATATCACCAATATGTGGTTTCAATAAGACGGTGCCACAAGTCACACATCTACCGAAACAATGGATTTATTGCAAACCAAATTTCCTGATCGCATAATTTCACGAAATTCAGCCATTAAAGGGCTAGCTAAATCATGCGATTTAACACAGCTGTAACCGTGGTCGTGGTGGACATTTATAAGATATAAGTTTCTATTCATAATTGCCATACCATACTTTTCTGAATAAACTGAAAATTTGAATCATTGTCATCTCGATTTATTGTTTTATTTTGATTAACAAAACAGAGTTCTTGTTGAAAAACCCTATATATGATTGAAAGTATAGATGATTTTACTGAATAAGTATACCGTTATTATAAACCGTTTTGCCTGATGCCAGTATGAACCGTTTTTTTCTTATCGAGTTTTATTAATCAGGATTAATGTTATGTCATACCTTTTGTACAATATACACCTTTCGTTTTATTCAAGGATTAGTTAACCCTCTAATACCCAAGTCCGCCTTGAGACTGGTTGCATATAAGTGGATAAAAAATTATTCTGCCCATGTCCGCCTTCAGTATAGGTTCATTTTGTGAGAATAGGTGTTAATGTAAATCAGTTAACTATTTGCGAAAAGAAGATGTAGATTATACATAAGCTAATTTGAAACTATACGGAAATAATTTCAAAAAAGAAAAAAAAACTTGGGCATTAGAGGGTTAAACTAGAAATATTTCTTCGTGAAAACCCATATATATATATATATATATATATATATATATATATATATATATATATATATATATATATATATATATATATATATATATATATATATATATATATATATATATATATATATATATATATATGAACCCGTAGTGCGTTGTTACCTCCGTTAAATTCATTGGGCGACCTGACCTCCGGGTGAAGGAGTTATATAATTGGAATAATTTTTGTTTATATATGTAGAGGGGAAGGTAAATAACAGGGGTACCTAAAGAGGGGAAAAGATTTTTATCGAAAAATTTTTCTTCGAACGAATCAGACCTTACTACCTCCGCATATATTTCTTATTAGTAGTGCGCTCTCACCTCCCGCAACGTTGCCAGATTTTAGGAGGACAGAAAGTAAGATAGCTCGAATTCTACTCATATATAGAATACAGCTGCTCTTCCGATTCATTCACACATAGTGAAACCTGTAAATAGTTCGAGAACGATAGTAATACTAATAAACTTCATACGCTAATAATTGATTGATAAGGTTCGTGATCTCGGTGTAAATGAATTTGGACAGTTTTGAATAAATATGCTTATGTCTACGATACTTCGTCCGATAGGGGAGTCTAATACTATATAGGTCCCAAAATGAATGATACATGAAAATGAAATTTTTCGTGACATATAAGATTAATTCAAAAGACAATTTTACCGCATTTGTTCTGGTATGAAATAGTAGTCTAATTTTTGGGCATTATATTCACGACATTAGGAACTCCATATAAATGTTTTTCCCGAATGAATCAATAAAGATATACGTTTTACTTTCAGCTTCTATACTTCATTCACTTTCATTTTAGCACTGGATTGGCCATGGAAATTGGATACCTTTCACTCTGTATGGTACCAAAATATTGGGTTAAGACGCTTGTCAAAATATTCTTGAGTTTTAAATCAGTGCTACGTAGTCCGTTCTACGTGAGACTCTCAGTAATTACGTATTTCATCACAATGTCAAATCACTTCGGAAAATATTAAGTCGAAAATATGTAACGAACATAATTGACGTTTATACAAACTGATTGAAGACATTCCAAATCTATTTATTTATATGGAAAATACAAGTGATCAGTAGCTTGAGGAGAGTTTCTGTTGTTTATCTTCTTTGGCTGGAGGTTGAAGACGTTACATCAGTTGTAGAATTCAAAAAAATCAACCCGAAGATGAAATGCATTTGATGCAGTGTTAGCATTGAGTTGAATAATCAAAGGTGGTAGGGAATGGGTATCTCTTGAAGAAATGAATGGATAATTACAAGAATGTTGAATTCTTCAACCAAAATCACCTTGCGTGAATGGTAGTCAAAATAATTAAAAGAAGTTTGAAGCAAGAGGAGCTTCACCTCACAAAACAACTGGCTCGTATTCATGTCTGTTTATTTTCAATACATTGATATAATGATAATAATTGTACAGGGTGTGGCGTAATGAATGAAAAATATGGATCCTGCGGGTAGAGGACTCTATGGCGGTTCAGATAAATATATTTTACGTTTGGTAAAAGTGCCTTGGTTTTCAAGATATTATTATATAAATAATAATAATAACTGGATATTGACATTTTTCATCATAGCGGATCAAAAGAAACTACTTGATTTAATGGCATTTCTTAAATGCTCGAGGAGTCTTTTGCGATTTTTCAGTACACAGGGTGTTTCACAAGTAAACGGACAAACGAAAACCGTGATTAGAGGGAATTGAGCTGAGTTCGTTCAACTATAACTCCAAATAATTTAGTTGTATTCGGCTAAAAACTCATTATCCGCTTAAGCTTGTAAGTTTCAATAAATCAGAACATTAAAAGTTGACGAACACAGGACCGGACTCATTGAGGCTATATTCAAACTTAAACTCATGCAAAACACTCTGTTTGTAGTTTTTTTCGTCATAATTTTGAATTTTTCAGGTATCTGCATAGATTTTCTCAAAATCAATGAAATTTTGGTATGCTTTATCAGTGGATAATTTTTAATGAATAATTGTTTGGTGGTGAAATGCCTCTAGAAAAAACAGTGCTGCATATTGACTTTTACTTCACAATAATTAATGGTATGAATATGATCGCCAATCGGATGTGGAAATCTAAAAATGGAATTGGAAATGTTCAACTGAATTTTTTCGTTTTTGATATTTTAGCCTATCTGGTTATTCAGATAAATCATTCACAGTGATAATAAACTTTATTATTGATAATGAACAAAAATAGCAATAAAAAACTACGCTATCATGAAAATGATAATTATAACTTGATATCTTCCGAATGAATCGCTTTTTATGGACAACGTGGACCTGAAGTAATTTTCCGAATTGATTTTCACCTCATTTGGTCTTTTAGTGAAGGTAATGATTGGCACTTCGAATAAGTATGATAAATACACTTTCGGATTCTTCACTTATTCCGTTATATTCATTATTGGATCTATGGAAATCTATGGATTGGTCTGGTCTTATTACAATTTGTTATTGAAACATTGATGATATTCATGCACCAGCAAAAGTATTTATCAGTATTTCAGGCCATTTCATTAGAAGGGTAGGACCCCAACATTGGACTGCTAGATCTCCAGATCTGACACCCCCCGATTTCTTTCTTTGTTTTCATTCACACAACTAGTTGTCCATAAAAAAATAGATTAATTCTGAAGATCAAGTTTTAATATTTAGTTTCAAGATAGCGTAGTTTTTTCATCCATATTTGTGCATTATCAATTTTGAAACATTTTATCATTGTGAATGACTATTTTGAAGACTGAATATGGTATAATTGTTGAACACATTCATTTCATTTCTTTGAAAAAAAAATCAATAAAGAATTTCTATTTTTCATGAAGTGCTCTGTTCCTTAGAGGCGTCTGACCAAAACAATTACTTCTAGAACATGATCAACAGGTGGGGTAACCCAAAAATCAATTCATTTTGAGACAATAATAATGCAGATAACAAAAAAGTTTAAATTATGATTAAAAAACTACATACACGGTGTTTTTATGAGTTTGAAGTTAAGTAAAGACTCACTGAGCCCGGTCCTGATGTTTGTCGAATTTAAATGGTCTGTTTCAATGAAATTAACAACTAAAGGCTAAATATAAATTTTCAGTCGACTTGATAGAGAATTTCAGGAGTTATAGCCGAACGGAAATTCGAGAAATTTCAAAAAACACTGAAGAAACCTATATATAGGGTGCCCCAAAACTATTGAAACAAACGTCACACCACGATAGAGTAGATCAAATACTATCGAATGACACCAACATTAGTTGAGCGAAAATGTACGGTTTCTGAGAAAACCTAACCTAAAGTTGCCGATTTTCGAACTATTTTTTCAATCACAAGGCAAATTTGTGATTAAGGATAGCGTTTTTCTCCCATATTATCACCCCTGTTTAATCTGAGTATTAAAAATCATGTAGAAAAAACAATTGTTTCAATTAACATCAAATTAGGTCGAGACTTAGGTTATGGTTATCGATTAACTACTTAAAATAATTTCAATTAGGGGAGATAAAACAATAATCTTAGTTCAATATGATTTAAAATCGATATCCTTCTTCACAAACTGGCCCTGTTATTAAGAAAAATAGTTCGAAAATCGGGAACTTAATTATTTTAATAAAATTCTGATTATTTTGGAAACGGTACGTTTTCGTTGAACTAATGTTGGTGTCATTCGATAATATTTGGTTTACTCTATCGTGGTGTGACGTTTGATTCACTAGTTTTGGGACACCCTGTATATGGGGTGATTTTGAACTCAGCGCAATGCCCTCTATTCACGGTTCTCATTTGTCTGTTTACTCGTGAAACACCCTGTATACTCTTTGTACTCTGAAAATTTTGAAACAAATGCCCTCACCCTCATATGAAAATTCAAATTCTTCTTGTTGTAGAAACGTTCGTCCACGTCCAGAGACTCTGGTTCATCCCCCCGACCCTGGTTACATTGCCCGTTGAAAATGAAATCGGCATCTGTTTACTGCAAAACACGTGTTAATGCTGATACGAAGGGTTCAAACTTTTCTACCTGATTCGAGCTTTTTAGGAACGAATTGCTCAAGATGAGTTCGAGTAACATTTCGTTTTGCGTGTTATATTGGATAAAATTGAATTAATGCCATGGATGCTTCGAGAATTATTGATGTCCAGAATGATGAAAATTTTCAGATTTCATTGAAACTCTTGCGAAAACTGTCTCGTATATTGTCAAGTTTAGATTTTAATTCATTCAGAACTTTGAAGTTCGACAAATAATGATGTAAATAATTCAATATTATATTTGCCTCAAGACTCGAAACTTTTCGAGAAACGATTTATTTAATGATTAGATGACGAATAAATAAAAAAATTATGTGTGTTGATATTATATTTTCATTCATTGAAGAATATTTAGAATAATGAAGTTCAACAAATGATACGAACAAGATACTTATTCAATTAACCCCATGATCCGAAACATTTCAGAATTTATTTCGTGTTTAGATAATCCGCTGCATATCGTTGTTCACAATACGACTGTCAATTTAGAACCAATCATAGAACGATTTAATTAATAGAGCAATAGCTTTCGAAAATGTTGGTCAGTCTATGAACTGACAACTCATTTTGTCAAATGATGGATTTCAGTATCAGACTGCTATATAGTATGATGAGAGTTCAAAAAAATTTGTATGGACTACAGAATTTAGATGGTTGATATTCCGTGTCGCTAACAGTCTCATTTCCTTCAGCGTAGTTCTTGTTTTGAAGAAAAAGTAGTAGATTCTCGCGAAACTCTACATGTATAGCAGTTGTTCAGTTCAGGATTAAAGTTTATCCTAGATTGATTTTGACATTTCAGTTCAGTTCTGTCAGATCAATCTAGGATCATCTTAAATCTCGGCCTCATCCTGAACTGAACAACCGGGCCTTATAATAATAGCAACGTAGCATTCATTAAGTCGGTATATTATTGGAATAATACTAATTTTTTATAGCGGAGAATAGTGGTTTTCAGCCTCGGTAGGTATTCACGAAATTCATTTTATTATGTTTTTTTAAGGTGAATCGGCCCGAAATCTTGGATCCCCCGACCTGCTAGTTTCTTATACTTCTATGACAATAGCATAATAACTCAAATTTCAACATTTTCACAGAAATTTTTGAATTTAAGGGAGAGACACATTGAAAAAATCGATAGCAATTTACCGCCTAAACTACGAGCTTGCCGAAGTTGAAACTGGTAACAATCTACTCAGTGCTTCATAATATGTATAGTTTCATGACTCAGTGTTTTTTAGAACCTGTAAAAAAATTAAAAACTGTAAACTCGTCATCGCCTTCCAAAGGCTGTATTTTGGAAGGGCTGTCGATTTGGCAAAAAATTTTCATTAAGGAATCATCTCCCTTAGTCCTTCGCATTTGTTTACAGATATCCTGTATATAGATATATTTTATCCATGTACCTATTTATTTTGGATAGTAGAAGTTTAATTTCGAAGACCAAAACAAAAAATGTCAATTGCACCTGATTTGTTGATTAAAAGAATCATTTATTTTGAATAATAAAACAGCATGCGAAAATACTTAAATTAACTTTTGTCTTTCTCCTTTCATCATGCGTCCATCATAGTGTCCGCTGTTCATCATAGCTTTTGGGAATTTACCAACCAATCATCTGTATATCAATCATATGTATCCGAGTATGTATCTATATTATTAACTTCATTTTGTAGATTCATCATGTCTTGACAAAAACATGGTTGCAATTTCAAAATATGTTGACTCGAGGCCTTCTAAAGACTTCAATTTTGTTTAATTTTTCCCTTACATCCTGTATGATCTATCGAAAAATGCAAATCTGTTTTGAATAATTCTTCATAAATTCTTACTTTTTTCGATATAATTGGTAATTTTCTTTATGATACATCACTAAAAAATTTAAACCAAGGAGATGGTACAAGCTCTTTAAATTTTCGGGAAAATCCAATATTTAAACATAATCGATAATAAAATAGATGCTTCTGAGCAAAGGATTCCTCAAAATCATTTAGCAATCCGATTTAAGAAAAATATATAGAGCGTTCCATTTGAAATAACACAACAATGTCCAACATTCGGTTTAGCCGACGTTGTTCATTTGTGTGATATTGTAAAATTATTAGCATTTTTTCTCTTGATTCTGAAATGAAAATTTTCGGAATGGCTCATTGTCCTTGAATATTCATCACCATTTACATCTGACTATTCTTTTCCAAAATTTTTTTTTTCTCTGAACAGCTCATTTTATTATATGCAATGTAACAATACTGATTATTCGTTAGTCTAATAGGTAGAATTATCTATATAGATCATTTCCATAGAGAGAAGCAATATTATTATGGACAAGACTCAAATCGATTTGTTTTCAGATAGGTAATGAAATAGTTCACCAAATTCAGAATTATAGTGTTAGCTCGAGATGAAAGAAGTTCAACGGTTGCATAGATACACACGATGGAATATAAACAGTCATAATCCCATTCGAGAGAGCCAAGATTGGTTTTCTTTCACGTGATTCTTTCCCCTACAGAAGAATGCGATCAAAAATCGTTGAGATATGCCGCCTGGATTGCAATAATGGAGGAGATAACGCGCTGCGCCTCTATTCACTTAATTCCTCCGTATTCTGATATTCCGCCTGTCTACATCTGCTTGGACAGTACAACGTTGCCATTTTCGGAGGTGCTAACGAGCAAAGAGTCCCGCAGAGCAATTCTTCCATATACAGCTCAGCACACTAGCGCCAGTGATATACACTCGAACTAAAAGATTGTTCAGTACATAAAGGGGGTGCGTTGTGACCTCAAAACGATTTTTTGATATGTTGGTCCCTGAAGCCTCCTGAATCTAACAAGCTAAAAAACAAGGCAAAACGTTGTCACCTCCGATTTCGGAGGTGACAGCGATATATATGAGGTGAGAGCGTTAAACGAGTTACTATTTTGGAGGTGGTATTAACACTTTATAACTATATATATATATATATATATATATATATATATATATATATAGTTATACTCATAACAAGGATGAAATAAAGGTCTTATTCCATTACATAAGTGATCAAATATGTTTTATCCAACACATAACAGTTATCGATTGTCATTATAAATGTAATTTTAGATAAGTGAACCATCAAATAACACACTAGTGTGTTATAATGCATAACTCACTAGAGAGTTATGGATTATAATTCACGTAGACATTATATGTAATATTATATTTATTTATTACTACTCCAAGCAGAATTCACAGTCACACTGAAATTAAAGGAAAACGCTAACAGTTTATTCGAATTTGAAGTCATTATAAAATTTGATGGTTTATCTGAAGCAGACGCTGCCCTATCGGTACAGCTGCTGATAGTTCTGGAAGACTTAGAATCTTATAATTTTTCTGCAATTTGTATTATATTATGCAGCGATTCTTTTAGGTATATTTCTGTTACGATCGAGAACCATCCACTTCAAAGTAACCATGATAGCCCTTGAAGGTATCTGCGACAACGTATTTATTTCCACACATATCTACTGGCTGGTACACCTCCCATTATTAAGAAAGCGGTTAGAACTAGTATTCTCTGGTTTCAAAGACATGATTTTTTACACAGATTGATCGGGTTGACTGGAAATTCTTCTTCAAGTATGGTAAAACAGGTAAAACTTCTCGATTTCTTGGTTTCAGTGCCTGTCAAAACTACGTGAAAATATTTCCCTTTGTCTTGAATGTTTTCTATTTTCCAATTGACAATAATCGCATCTACAAGCACCGCTAATCCCCATTATCAACACAGGTACTCGTCGTCGGGAGCTTCGTTCGAAATATTCTCCATTTCAGGTCGTTTCAATTTCTTGGACTGCTTCAGTTTATATCCCCGTGATTTTCTTCACAAAAAGCTCTTTAGTTTGCCATGTTTTGAAATGTCGATTTTTTTATAAAGGTGAATAGTCGAGCGAAGAATTGGGTATTTGGTCCATAGCGACGATAGGGCTATTTTTTTTTCAAATGTAAAAATAAGCATCTTCTTCCAAAACTTTTATCTTCCGTGGATCCATCCAAAACTCATACATTTTGCACACCTTGTTGCTTCCGTGAGGATATCCTCAGGAACGTAATTTTCATCGGTTTCCTCTATATTATATACTTTTTTTCTTCAGAAAAGCTTCTTATTTTCTGAAGGCAAAAGTGACAAGCAAAGATTATCTAGAGTAGAAAGATGGAAAACGCCCCCATATCTTTAGTGCTAAAAACCGACTATATTTTGGTCAGTGAAAACACATTTGACAATGAGATGGCGCTGAAAACATACGTTTTCAACACAAAAAAACTGTTTAATAATTGAGCGGCGTGAAATTGGAATTCTATTCCTTGTATCTAATTTCAATATCGACTTTGTTGAGATTAGAAAGCGAACATCCTGAGCGACAAAACAAAAGTATGGTTTTGTTTTGTGATCAGAATGTTAGTTTTCATCTGAACATTGTTTGGAATCAATTGATATCAATGAAATACGCTGTTGGATGTGCCGTATTTCAATTTGCAATTTATAAAAATTTGAAATTATCGACAACGAATAGAGGTTTGACTAGGTCACAAAAGTTTATGGTAATCCGCTAAACTTCAAAGGTGTTATTTCTGTGCAATTGTACAATACGTTGTTATGAATTAAATACACTTAGTTGAATTTGGACAATTTATATCAGAAATGAATATGAACCAATATTCAATATACCATCATACCATACAGATTTCATTAACTTACATATTAAGTAGCTACAAAATTTTCAGAACAATAATTGAAAAAAATCTTACGGAGGAAGTCCTGTATGTTAGCCGTCAGTATAGTTTCTTTATGCTTTTTTATGACCTCTTTATATGATTTGGTCTCTTTATGACACTATATACAAATTGATTAATGAATGAACAAAACACATACACAAGGTTTCATAAAACCTTTACTTTTGACAGTCATTCGATTCCCAAAACGAAATCAATAAAACCTTTGCATTTCTGAATAAATTGAATGAGTAGCAATTGAGAATCTTTGAATGGACTTATAAAAGTCATAAATTCCCTTATGGGCCCTTCACGGGGGGGCCAAGGGATGCTTCCTGCATTCAACAATTTACATGGAGGAACTGTTCTCAATTGACTTGCATCAAAATGTTCACTGCACTTGGTGTAGTCAGTAGTTTTTGCGAGCCTTTACGCTTTGAAAATTTTATTCACTTCGGAAAGCTGAAAATAAAAATCAATGAATGACCGAGTCACATGTTACCAGTTTTAATACTTAAATTTTCATTTTCCTTAGTAAAGTAAAAACTCAATTTCGGAAAATCTTTTTCATTTGATCCACAGTTCTTCACCATGCAATAATTTTCGAACGATATTTTAAGTTGTTCACCAAGAAATTAGACAAAAAATTCAATAATCCGCAAGTAGAACCAGCCGAATAAACAGAAGGCGGTACGAGAATCAAAACCTCTTTTATCAAAATTACCATCTGAAATCAAAATTTCATTTGTTTCTGCAAATGTCCCACGAAATAACCAGCCTTAGGGTCTTAAAAACACATATGAAACATTCACATCACTTTAGTCGCCTCGTTTCCCATCTTTCTACTTTATAATCTTTGCTGACAAGATTCAAAATTTATGTAAGCATTTGCTAACAATGTTCATGCCAGTGACAACCAAACAAACAGACAACCTCCTTCGTTCAAAGTCGAAGTCACTGTTGCCTCATTCTGACATTTATAGGGTACTGAGGCGCAAGAAACATTGATTTGATCACAAAGCTTATTAATTATTATCTCATAAAAAACGATTTATTCTACTTGTTGTATAAATACTGTATGCCACTCGCTTGTTATGTTTCCTAAGTCACTTGCGAATTTATACCAATTATTTCGCTTGACTTATTTTCAGAATTCAAAATAACACACTAGTACCTATCATATTTCATCCCTTGTGTAGTAGAGTTAGACCTTCATTTCATCGCCGTTGAAAATATTTCTGACAACCTCGCCTCTCGGAGGAAATTTTTGTGATATTTGCATTCTCAGAAATTCATCTCAAAATGGACATGCAGTCGTAAATTAAAGTTTGAAACTTTTGAATTTCTGTCGATAAGTTGTCATTTGGTAAATTTGATAGTGTATGATTACAAACATATCATCGAAGATGAGAAAAATGAGGATCTGAATTGCAAGGGAACATGATACCTGGAGGTCGATTTAGGTTGATAAGAATGCATTGGCCTCTGCAACATGTCCAAAATCCCATCTTATCGAGTGTGCGTTCATACCTGGGTTTGTACAGCGTTACTATTCTTACTAGTAAGACCTAAGAAATTGACCAATCTAATTGGCAGATGGCATTCGCGTATCTGCATGTGCTCATTAGAGTGGTCAATTTCTTAAGTCTTAGTTCTTAGCAGGTCTGCGTAAACCTACCATCAGATCTAAAAGAAATATAATTGTTTCTTTAGCAAATCTGAATCGTCCATGAAAGGAAAAATTATCCTTGTTCACGCAATAATTAGGTCCCACATAAATACGAACGGGGAAACCAAAATTGGTTATCGATAATATATCGTCCCCTCCAAAGAATAATTCATCCTGTAGTCCTTACGATGGCGTTCCAAGTATTTATTCTATTATGAAGAGAATATTTCAAGTAAGAAATTTTCGTTTCAACAATTGTTGTAAAATTATATTATATATTTTATATTTATATTTTGTGTCGTTTAATTTTATTTAATTTCGTTTAAACCTTCAATGTTGTCAGAATCTTCTTAAACCAGTTTAATGCTGTTAAATATAGCAGTGCTAAACATAAGTGCAACTTGAAAGAGTTTGAGGCTTGATCTAGTTCCATACACGGCGGTGCATGCGGGCATAAATATAATAATTCGTTCATATAACAACGACTTATGGAAATATATTCCTCTTTCGATTTTGAAATATATTTCCTTGGCATGATGAATTCTTTCAAAAGTATTGGCAAATATTTGAGGGTTATTATCATTTCCTCCTTTTCAGTAGAAAAATCACATTCTGTGTAGTACTTATACCCTTCGAATGGATGAACCTCAAATTCCATAAGCGCATATTCAACTGAAGTCACCCCCACAATGCGAGTGAAACAGCTGTTCGGGACATTAATACTCAAAGGATCTCATTATATTGTCACATCGTGTGCACGACCTTTTGTTTCGCTAAGTTGACTAAAGATCAATCTCGTTCATTATACATAAAGAGTTAATTACGCTACCTATAATGTTTCTATAAACATGAGGCATGTATTCTCCTAACAATTAGTGGAACGTTGCGGAAACTCCAACCTGGGTCGAATCAGAAAGTTTTAATACTACCACATCTTGGATATAATCGGAACAGCAGGAGGAATAAGTATAGGATGGTACAAATTTTTAACGGAATGTACCCTTTATAGTTTCACCAGAAATTTACTACATAGAGTAAATTTTCATCGTGTTTCTGGTACCTGAGTTGGAAAATTTACAAATAAAAAGGAATTTGATCGAGAAACTGACTGAAATCTTTGGCAATCTTGCATCGAATGAAAAAATGGATTTTTGATAGTTTTCTAGATTTTTCAGATAAATAAAATTTTTTTTTGTACTGAATATCCCCTGACCAATAGACGCAACACTTTCACAGGGTAGAGGAAAAAGGATAAGTTCAGAAAATGGTGTACCGATTTTCATAGCCGCTCTACTGATTTGAAATATTACATTGATGCTCACATTGAAAAGTGACTGTTAAAATATTTTTTTTTATATCTGAAAGATTGTGCAGAAATTATAAGAACACGAGATACAGATCAAGTGCTGCGACGGAGGAAGAGACATCTTCGAGCCGAGAGGGTTTTTTATGTTTTTCACTGTAATCTTGATGAAGAAGTTCACACAAAAAAAGGCCAAATTTTGACTTGAGTTTTCGACTTAAACTTCTTTATTTCAAATGAAAACCCATATCAGATAATTAGTCATCTAATTTTCAAATAATTCAATATGTATATGTAATAGCATAAGTCAGAAATTTAAATATGCGAGATTCATTTTTATTAAGTCTCATATGAGTTCACTGTTCATTAATGTTTCGACGAGATGCCTGATTTTACGAATGGAGAATACATGAATCTCACACTTATGGTTGTATTCTGCTTTTCATTCGTAAATTATGAGTCTGTAGCGTACGATCGATCTTTAAGTTTCAGATTGACAGATTCGTAAATAATGCAATTCTGGAAATGTTTCTGTCACTATCTCATAGGGTACTCTAACGATTTGTCGAAATCAGCTGAGCGTTGATTGCCGTGGGGCACACAAAACTTTTTAGTATCAGTGTAAAGAGGCATTTCTTAGAAAGTTATGGTCTAATCACCAATCTAATCTAACGTAAGGAAAAACATTTTTTCCAAAGACATTCACAAAACACAATACTCGACCAAAACAGCATGCGAATCAATGGAAGGAAAAGCTTGTGTGCCCCACGACAGCGAACGCTGCCGACGATTTTGACAAATCGTTAGAGTTCCCTATTGACAGTGTCACTTTTGAACTACTTATCGTAAATAGTTACGGATTCCTGTAAGCTACAGACCACTAAAAACCGTCCAGAATTGCAATTTTCCTGTAAGCTTATGAAAAGTTACAGATTGGCTTACAGATGAAAGCAGAATACCACCATTAGTCATGGCGAGGGTAATCGAGTTGTACTTATATACCTTCTTCATTTTCTTCCAAAATCAGTACTTTCATGCATTTAATCTGTGAAATAATTTCGACGTTTCACATTTGCCAAGTGTTCTGGGACGGTTCAAATTTTTCATTTTGTTTTTTGTGTCGATACCGCTGCTCCAATTCGTGGGATAATTTCTTGTTCCCAATTAGGTAGAGTTTCGCCTACAACTTCTCTAGGCATCTTCAGAGGAATCTCGCTCTAAAATCAGCAGGTCTGAAGATCCAAACTGACGTAGTCTCCGGACGATGTGTATTTACGTGTAGTATAGTACATCTTGGAGTACTCGGTGCTCAGCTATTTTGTTCGAAAGTGAAAAGGAACACTCGAATTAGCTATAAGGACCCCAGTTACCGACGCCGACGGTAGCATATTTTATTCAGTATAGAAAATATTGAACTGGACTTATGGGAAGATAATAAGATATTCTTATTGTCATCGAACATTTCAAAGGATAAAAAGATTTTCTGGATTTTTCGATGAAACCCACCTTTTTTTTAGACAGAAAGATCCTTACGTACTTGAAAGTAAGTACATTTAACTGGATTGAAGTGAAACCTTAGAGTTGAATTTCTTCAATGTAATCGTTTCGCAAAAATTTCGAGGTACACAAGCACTTACAAGTAAATACAAGAGACACTGAAGCACGGTGCTAGTTGCTGGGATGTCTATAACGACCTACACCCTGTAGAGAAAGTTGAACATTGATTAGACATGGTGTTTGAGCCATATTTTCTTCTAGCCGAAACTGTTTTCTATTCACAACTTTTCCAAATTGCACCCCTTTGAAGTTAATGAATACAGCCCAGATAGAAATTCTACTTCCATCAGAGTTTTGCATGCCATGAAAGCCAACTCACCGAATTCAACCGAGTGAAAGGATATTAAAAAAATGCATTTGAATGTATCTTTTGTAGTTAAACAATTTCATTCCTGGAAAGGTAATTAATTTAAAAATGTTCATTGTTCGAATCTTGGGTAATTAGATTTGAGTCTCGAGTCAGAAGCATAGCAAACATTTAATAAAAATAATATTCATATTACGCAACAACCGAAATTGGATTTATATGGCAAATGAAATAAAAAGCCTTATTGGCAGATGGGAATCTCCCAATAGGGCTTTCTGATTTTATTTCATCCCTATCCTTATTTTATTTATTCGCTGTGAAAACTAAAACTAATCTAGCCATCTGGCTAACGCATATTTCGCAAATCACTACTTTATTGACGGTATTTGATTGGATATGTATGTTCACGTCATTGTTTTAAAATTGGTATAACAAACGTACCAACCAATCGGCCATAATCCATTTTCAATATACAGTGGGTTCCAAGTGCCTATTAGACGTTTCCAGAGAACTGAACATCTTTGAAATCTGAAAATTGGGATTATAATATATTGTTCGAAATTTTCTACTGAGCTAAAATATTGTTAGAGCCTGAGTACTTATACCAGTATTGAAAGGGAATTTGTTCGAATTTTTTTTTCCATTTTTTCGTTACTGATATATGAATGAGTATTCGATGATGAATAAGATTATGTTGAAACCCTTGTATTCTTGTAGGAAGATATGCGTATTGAGTGTTATGTGCGTTATTCTTATTCTAAATATCTTAAGCAGAATTGTGGGAATATTGTACATTTCCCGAATTTTGAAAAACTTACCACTGGCTGTTGTGTCAAAAATTGGGATCAAGATTTGCCCATATCTTGTGTTTTGCAACATAGAACCCTAATTTTTTATGATTGTGTTAAAGTCTGTGAAGAAAAATAATAATAGTGTTCTAATACATCAATGCTTAATAATAATTCCTGAGTTATTTAGAATTTTCTCAATTTATGTCGTACGTAGTACAGTTCATAAAATCTATTTCATATCAACAATGTTTGGTCATAGAAGATAAATATTTCAAATAATGTACCTACAAGTGGCAGATATCTTTTCTGAATTCATTTATTTGAAAAAAAAATAAAAATAAAGAATTTGCCTGAATAAAAAAATTTTACATAAGATTATTAGATCTGTCACTTGTGAATTACTTGGATAATTCATCTTCTCTAACTATAGATCATTGGTATGAAGCAGATTTCATTAATGACTCTACGTAGGACATAAATTCAGAAAATCCTAAATAACTCAGGAATTATTCACTTTTAGGGCATTAACGTGTTAAAACACCATGATTATTTATCTTCGCCGACTCTAACGCCATCATAAGAAAATACGGATCTCATTTGGAAAATGAAAGTTATGGGCAAATCTTAAAACCAATTTTTGACACAACATTTGCAAGTGTAGGTACAATATTTTTACATTCTTCGACTTCGACAAGAATATGAAAACTTAACGCTTGAGATATTTAGAACAAGAATAACAAACATAATACTAAATACGCATATATCCCTTTTTCTTCAGTTTTTTTTTTCGATATTTTCAATGAACACAATGGTTTGAAAAAAATTTTATAACAAATTTATCGTCACTCCCTGTATAACTGGAAGTGCTCAGGCTCCAGAAATATTTTAGCTCAGTAGGGAATTTCGAACAATTAGAACAAGAATAACAAACATAATACTAAATACGCATATATCCCTTTTTCTTCAGTTTTTTTTTTCGATTTTTTGAATGAACACAATGGTTTGAAAAAAATTTTATAACAAATTTATCGTCACTCCTGTATAACTGGAAGTGCTCAGGCTCCAGAAATATTTTAGCTCAGGAGAGAATTCCGAACAATATCATAATCCCAATTTTCAGATTTCAAGTATGTCCAGTTCTCCAGAAACGTCTAATAGGTACTCGAGCTTGGGACACCCTCTATAATAATAGGAATATTCGTTCATAAATGGACCTTCATTAATCAAGATTCGCTCTAGATGTTTCGCTCTATGATGGCATCATCAGGAGCTCAATCTAATTTTAGAGGCTATATGCAACATCTAATTTTTGGTCCTGCAGAATTCAATTAAATTTGGTTTTAATCTGCCAAACTGTGCTGATTGTATAAAATGTTAAAATGTCTAATTATCTAAATTGACAGCGTCAGATGGGGATAAACTGTCAATTTAGATAATTGGAAATTTTGACATTTCATACAATCACCTCAGTGTGGCAGCTTAAACCTAAATTTAATTCATTTCTCTAGGACCAGAAATAAGATGTTGCATATAGCCTGTAAACTTAGACAAAGCTCCTGACGATGCCTTTATAGGGCGAAACATGTAGAGCGAATCTTGAATAATAAAGGTCCATTTATGTACGAATATTCTCATTATTATAAAATTATTATTCATATAGTGAATGGAAAAATATCGATTCCTTTTTATTTATTTTTGCCTTTTAGAGCAGAGAAAATCTGAAATAAAAACCTATGGATTCAAAACTTCAAACTCGTATAAGGTCCTTTCGTTTGTATAATAAGAGTAGCACTTTTCAACACTCGATTTTAGTATTCCTTTGCTGATTGAATTTACACCAGTGTAGAGGAGCTGTAGTTCATCTACACTGGTGTAAATCAAATCGCGTGTAGAAAAGTTCTACACTTTTTATGCAAACGAAAGGACCTATCTCAATTTATCGATATTTTAGTAGGTATGCTATCAATGTTTCTCATAATTATAATGGGAACGTTATCCAGTCGTTAAGCTTCTGTACTTTTGTGTCTATCAAAGTATGTCACATATACGTCTGATTGAATCGATCTCATCGAATTGATTTACGAAGATTCGAGAACTCAATTATTTGTCGAGCAATCTAAAACGTCCGATCTGATGGCACAAATAGGGGCGTCAATTGAAAGGAAAGATTGTCGATTTTTCTTATACTCACAGTTGACATTCAGAGCTATACGCTTGCTCACAGCCGGTGGAACATCATTACTCGCAATGCACAAGTAAGCCCCCATTTGTTTCCTGTCCAACCGCCAGAAGAATAAACTGCTTCCGTTGTAGGTTTCAACTGAAACAAAAAAGACAAAGTGACATCATTGTCGAATGGGGTAGCAGGAGAAATATGGTGAAGAATGGGGTACCTGAAATGGAATTCTCCAGTATGTCTATAGGAAATGGGTCATGTGAACGGAAATGTTACCTCCAGGAGTTACGGATTACTCCTGCGAAATTTGAATTTTATGAGATGTATAATGTAAGGATATTGTTCGCACGATTCTTATTACAGTATTGACTGATCTCAAAAGACTATATACGAGTAGGGCTGCCATCTCTAAAACCTGCCCCCAGGACCGGCAGCGTAAGTTCCCCGGATTTTGAAGCTTACACCCCGGACATTTCAATACTTTTTTCATTCACTTACATCTTGATATATTTTACTCCGTACTTGAAAGAAGAAAACTTTAATATTAAGCCTCTTTTGTCGCATGAAATAGTGTGTTTAATCGTTCTTGTGACGACAAGTGAGTAATTTTACTTTATTTCTTAACCTTCTTAGGTATTAATAAAATAAAAACAAACCCAATGTTAGTTACTTAGTTGATATAATTAAATGAAAACTTGTTTGACGTTTTATTTTTCCATACAATTTACAATTGTTTCTTAGTTTTAAAGGAAATTAAAACAAATTCAGAAAGTTATAATAACTTATACTGAGGAACAATTTCAACAAACTTACTTTTTATTTCTTTATATTACAAGAAACAGAACACAGTTCGTTGTTTTCATTCATAGATCTATGTAACTAATTTAATCATACTTAAAACAAATAAAACTCTACTCTTTAATTATTTGACACCTCTTAAAGTAATAACATTAAAATGTCTTCAAATTTCAAACTATAATTACCACGTATATTATTAATTTTAACTGTTCAACGAAATAAAAATTTATGAATGAATAATTTTGACTGATTTTAGAAAGATGAAATTCGGCGCAGAGGTTTTTTTAATATAACCTAAGCAGGGAATAAGAAAGGTTTTTAAGAAATTCCCACGGAAACGAAGTACATATTGGGCATTAGTAAGTCCACTTATATTTATCGGATTGACCAATAGCTTTCAGATCTTCCTTTTTAGGTAATAAAAATTTATAGAATTCGGTGCAATCCTCTGCCTCTGAAGTTGAATTTAATTTTGAGTAGTGACGAGACTGTTCCAGCATTCAATGCATTCCTTTCGTTTGTCCACTGTTACTGCTGCGTTATGAGAGAAAATATTCTTTCAACATGCGCATTATGTTTTGCAAAAAAAATGCAAAAAAAATATTGAGCAATTTTAAGTAATTCAGAATAAAAATGGGCATTTGGTGGTGTAACCATAGTAGATTAGCATTTAAAAGCTTATCTTCTGCGCTGAGATTTTGACAAAAAAATTTCAAATCCATCCACTCATCTATCAATTTCGTGTCGTCAATTGCTATATTCTTGTCTTTCAAAAATACAATAGTATCTTCGATAACAGCCCATTGAAGCTTTTCATTTATATTCGGCAAAAACATCCAGTCAAATTTATCAAATTGTTGAAGAGGCTGATTCCAATCTTCAATGTAAGTTTTTATTTCATTATAGAAACTCGTAGTTCAGTTTTTGAACTCTTGTTTTATGTCGTCGTCGTGTCATACTTAAGGACATGAAGCTTTCTTTGATTCTATCTTCTAGGCTTTTTGTTATAGATCCAAGAATGTTTCGAGTTTCTAAGACGGAATTGTCGCTTCTCTCCAATTTTTCTATTTTGCTATGCAAGATTTGCATAATGGAGTGGAATAGAAGCAAATAAGCATCTGACAGCGGATTTTGGAAAAAATCTTTGATCAGGACAGGTGGTTTTTGTACATTTTCGAAGTAATCTTTGAGGGGAGTGAAGAGCTTCAGTTTTTCTATTGCAGGAAACAGACTAAGCCATCTGGTTTTGGAGTGGTATAGAAGCCGTTTGTATTCGACATCAGCTGTCTCACAGAACTCTTTGAGGGATTCGGTTCGGACTGTGTATACAGAAAAATAATTATAAATTTTCAAGACGATAGTCTCAGCGTCCACTGGTAGTAAGTCGCATCCATGATGAATGGCGTTGTTAATAACGTGTGCAGAGCAACCAACACCAACCAGGTTGGGGTTCAAAATTTATTTTAGCTTATAGAAAACATTGCTGACTCCTTGTCGTTCTATTCCCCCAAAGTTTTTATTGCAGTTATCGTCTCCAAACGCTACACATTTAGACAAAAGATCATGTTTTCGAAGTTGGTTTATGATCAATTCAGAAATGGTATCGGACGTTTCATTTACCGTGGTCTCTACTTTCTTCATTTCTCACATCGAAATATTGAACTACCAAAGGAAATAGTTTCTCACTGCCATAATTGCTAGCATCCGCTTGTAAACGGAATGTTTTGTAAGTCATTTTTCAGTTCGGCAATCGACAGAGCACTCAAAACTTCTGTAGCTGTTGCTGTAGCTTTAGTACGATTACACAAATGTTTTGTAGCTATTTCTGAGCTAAAAAAGATTTCGCGATTAAGAGAGCAAGTACAATTCAGAGAATTGAAAGACATGTGATGGCTGACTGTAGGATAAACGAGTGCCTTCAGCTGCTCGAATTTGAAGGTCTTCCGGGTTTGATGTAGAGAAAAAAGTAGATATTTTTGAAGATCCCGCTTCATTTTTTATATTAGTTTTGTGTTTCTATGTGTTCAAATGTTCATTTATGTCAGAAACGCCTTTGTTTGCGATCGAAACAATTGTACACAAAGCCTTCTAGTCATATTTACCTTTTTTTAACATTGGAAATTCATTTTGCAAATCGCTGTTGAACAGGCATTTTCGTTTAGGCATTGTAGTTAGTTTCTAACAGCCTACATCATAACCTATTTATTAATAAGTTAAATTATATAGTAGACTTTCTGAAAACCCACCTACTTTGAAGTTTTTATCCTTTTCAGATGAAAAGGATAAAAACCTGTTTTTTTGGGCAAAATTCGATGGAATTGAATAGCAGCTCAGTAACCGTAAGAGTTAGGGAAAAAGTCAATAGATTTAGTGGCCAAAACAGCATCCCTCTATCTTTTTTTGTTTTCAAGTTATACGTGAAAACTAATTTTTCGGCACTTTCTACTGGTGCCTCTTTTTCGTAAAGTATCAGTAATATCGAAAAACAAATGTTACATTCTAGAGACACATTTTCATGTAGAATGCAGTGCCGTAGTCAAAGATGTTTTCAGTTCGCCACTTCAGTGATATAGTGGTAACTTTTTTTTTAAATATAAACCATATATTATTTTTACATATTCCAGTCCCATATTTTTTCCTGATTCAGAATATGTAATAGAAGTCGCATCTCTATTGTTCTTCCAATAAAGAACTCAACTCAAACCATTCAAGTTGGCAGGTCATTTTCATTGATAATATGATAATGAACTTTATGCTCCTAAATTTTTTCAGGTTATTAAATGACACAGGCTTTGCCTTTAGTGGATTTCCTTAGGTTTATCATTCAGATATTAAAATTGTAACAACCTTATAGATTTCAAAGAATAAACCTCATTATTGAGAATCACTTTCATTCCGGATATTTGAAAGGATGAAAATTTTTCCAATATGGAATGAAAAACTTTCAGGAAACCTTTAAAACTAGTAGATAATCTATTGAGATTATCAGTACCACAGCCTTTTCAAACGCCTTCACAAATAAGGCATGGAAATTCTCCTAATTTCCTCATTTCCTGAGCATCTTCCCGAATATCCCGAACGAAAATGATCTCCAAAATCTCTCATAACCTGACACAAAATAAAAGCATGAAGTTAATTACCATATTATCAATGAAAATGGCCTCCCAACTTGACCGAACAAGTTTTTCATTTTTTTTTATTGGAAGAACAATTAGAGATACCACTTATTATTATATATTCTGAAAATATAGGACTGGAATATGTAAAAATAACATAGAGCTCATATTTGAAATAATGAAAGTTACCACTATATCCCTGTAGTAGCGGACTAAAAAAAATCTTTGACTACGCATTCTACATGAAAAATTATCTGTAGAATGTAATATTATTTGTTTTTCGATATCACTGATACTTTACGAAATAAAGGCACCAGTACAAAGAGCTAAAAAATGTGTTTTCACTTATAACTTGAAAACAAATGAAGATAGGAAGATAGAGGGATGCGGTTTAGGTCTTTAACAATGTTTCGAAAAACGTGCAATTCATTTTTCCCTAGCACTCACGGTTACAGAGCTGTCATTCAATCCAATCGAATTTTGCCCACCCTGTAAACCTCCAATCGCCCAATCCTTGGCGATATATTTCATAGTTGCTTGTTGGAATCATTTGTTCTTGAATGGCAAGGATGAATTCCTATGTCCCAGGAAACAACTTCCCGGAAGTCAACCAGTAGTTCGACGCAGATCATGGTTGACCTCGTTCTGGTGTCACACATGTAAAGGTTTGGCAATCATATTCTGCATTTTGCTTTTCGCAGAGTGTTCGAGGTTTTCTATGTGATCCTTATGCAGCTTTAACGGAGTAGAATTATCAGAATTAGGAACTACTCGATGAAGTTCCGATGAAACGGCCCTGTTAAGGAAATATTCTCAAAGTTCTCTAACCTCCTAGACATACAGTTGGACAAATCAATAATTCCTCGACCCCCAAGATGTGGTGGCAGCTCTATTCGTTCTATTGAAATTTTAGGGTCATGTTTATGATGTATCGTCAGCATTGTTCTTATTTTTCTCTGCAGGGCTTCTAAATCGGTGGTGGTCCAAGTGATGATACCGAAGGAGTAGATCAGTGTCGGGCAAGTTTAGGTATTAATCGTGTTACACCGTTATTATTTCAGGTTGCCTGATTCGTGGTTCTCAGGAGGAGTTGTCCTAGTCGGAGGCGAGGCATTGCGAACAGAAAACGAACTGTCCTCTGTTAATCAACATAATGATAAAATCGTCGTCAAACGCGCCGAAAGTTTTTCTCTAAAACCCAAAGCAATCCTCTGTAATATCGCACCATTTGTCATCTCTGTTCAAATCATCTATATTAATCAAACCAGACTGATATTGAGCAACTTTGAGTGAAGTGACTTGTGTCTTCTATATTAGCGAGGTGATAACCACGAAGCCGGTACGAAAGGAAGGTTAGTTCCCTGTTTTCCTTCCCTTTGGAACCCTCGTTCTGAGGTCTAGGTTTCTTCCTCGGTTTCTTCTCAAACCTGTTGGGGTAAGTAATTGCATTTTCATCTATTCAGTGATTGATCAGATTCTTGTTGTTCAGACCAGGTTTCATTATCCTTCTCAGTCTTCGAATGAACTCTTCAGTTAATTCTTTCTTCTAGAATTGGGTATGAGTTCAATTCTCAAATTACGCGATATTGGTCTGCTGTTCGTTGTTCAGTGACATTGAGATTTTGCTAGGCACGGCAAAATTCCTCATGGAGCCTTTTCCTGTAGTTGTTCGTGTTCTTTCCTATATCCGTAATAGTGTTATATATGCACACAATGGTTTCATTCATGGGCGTTGTCCACTTCATGCGCTGTCTTATTTACCCTGCTTGGACGTGGACTAGCTGAATATCCTAAGCAGCACTTTCAGCAGTTCGAGTCAGCAATTGAATTTGACTCGTTGGTTGTTGTTTGGGATGTGGAGCTGTAGCTTCTTTCGCGGCAGGAGTCTGCTTCCTCAGCTTCCTCAGACGTCCCGCATGCTGCCATGTCCAGCGCCGGCTCCAGATATGCTCTGACAATCCCCAGGCAGCGAATTATTTCCGAGGCTTCTCGTAATCACCATTTTCATGAGTGCCATCCCTCTCTTAGTTTGGGTGAGGGGTAGAGAAATGAGAGCAGATAGACCACCCAAATATAGGATGTATGAGAGAAAGGATAGAGGAACGGGACTGCATACAGAGGGAGTGTCTGGCTGCACCGTCTACGTCATTACCTCTTTAATCACTTCTAATGCCATGTTCAGAGTCAACTAATATTACTTCGATTCAAACCCGATCGGAGTTGAAATGAAATACTAGGTACATTGTGATTATTTATGTTGACATCGAACGTTTTATTGGAGTACGTGAGGACATTACAGTAGATATTATTCAATTTGAGCAATTTCTGCTGAAAATTTGCAATACCGATGTTCTCCCCTCGCTTCCATCATGGTTGAGCAGACACTCAATTATTTTCAAGCTATTCTTTTTTATCAATTGCAACGAGTGACGTATTTCCGTTGGTCCCTTCATTCCAGAAATTATGAAAAATCGGTCTGAGTTTGACATTTATTGATGTAGACTGTAGAGTAATCCCGACGAGGACGTCTGGAATGTTATTTACTTAAATCGATTGAGTTCCGAGTAAAATCCTGAAAGAGGTAAATATGTATTTTTAATAAGCAACATTTGATGACAAATTTCGTTATGGATGTGAGGACGTATTCGATGTTTTTTTTAATTATTATTAAAAATGAAGGAGATATCACATGAAATATGTTATTACATATTTCATGTGATATCTCCTTCAAAAAATCTCTCAGTATTTTTTCCTGCGTATCTCTCAGATGATTATTGTCCAATGACAGAAACAGGTAGTGATCATTCGGCGAAATGTCAGGAGGACGATTGTTTCACAACCTTACTTAGAATTTTTTTCCCTGTCACCCTAGCGTAAAATTGTTTCTGGAGCTGGGAGAATACTGATATCCAAGATTGAGATATTCCAACGAAGAACTAGCTGAGATATATCGCCAAGGATCCAAATGTAGCGGACGATGGTTATCAATTAAAGGGAACTGAAGAATAGAACATATTACCCTGTTCCTGAAATTGTACATCAGGAGATGGCAACAAAATACGAATTGCTCAGTTCGAACGAAGGGGACTTTATTCGAATCAAACAAAGAAACTCATACAAAATTAGCTGGGGACTGAAGGAACGGTACGAAAATACAATGACAGCGCAGAAAATGTTGGAAGAGAACACCGGCGGCTTCTACATCAAGAGCTACAGTGTGGTTAAGCGGAATAAGATCGAAAGGAACCGACCTACACAAGGAAGCCTAGGAGCACCACAGATTCGATCATTGCCATGAGCCAGTAAACCCGGAAAGGGCTCCACTACAGCTTAATCTTTTCGATATCTATGATGTCTTTGATCAGAGAATGTATCAGAGCCACAAATTAAATCCATTTTCCTCGGCTTTCGACCAACAACGATTGTTGAGTAGCAGTTGGCTAATCTCGATATTCTTGCATCTTTTATGGCTCTAATCGCCTTCGTCTGCAACTAAAAGCGCAGCGCTGTAAGAAATACAGTAGTGCTCCACGGTAGTCGTTAGATTTTATCATCGTTGGTTGAAAGCATGATAGTCATTCCGAGGAAACAGATCTTGAAGTAGAATAATAGGTAAATTAATGTACAGGGTGGGAAAAATTCGTTGTCTACTATAGGAATCTCGAGAACTAGAAGCTAGAAGAAAACGGATGACACATTTTCGAGCTTTTTTTCATGACTAATTCAAATGTGCAAATAGAATCGGCCTGTCATTTTTAGATTTTGAGTTATAAACAAAAATTGAGATTTTGACGATTCCGAAAAGTTCTCATAACGTTGATGCAAGATTTTCATCCATGATATAAATAAATGAAAAAGTTTTCGGGAATGTGGACCTTTATTTGCTGCTAATTACAAAAAAGTTGCCAACGTTTCGGGGTCTTTTCTCCTCTTTTTCAAGGCTGTGAAAATAAAAAGCAAGTTCAAGGCAAACAGTATACAAGGAAGCTACTTTCATTGCCAATATTTTGTACTTTTTAAAATCTGTTTAGAACCAAAATCATTTATCTAAATTCTTCACAATGTATATGCAGGCCGGAGCCATAAACCTAACCTAACACAGTCCTAAACTTATGGTGCAGTCATAGACATAGAGACATGGACTGAGCAATGTGACAATAAAAATGTCTTTTTTATAGAAAGAGAGAAATGATCGTCGGGCATTTACTTGTCTCTTTTTTGTTCACATAGAGGTGAGTGTGGACTAATCAAAATTCTAGAAAAAGACAACTGCATGCCTGACGTGCGTTTCTCTCTGTCACTTTTTTTGACCGTATTTCATGCATAGATATAAAGGGAAAGCACAGTCCATGTCTATATGTCTATGGGTGCAGTGGACTGGACCACTGAACTCTGTCAAACACATTAACACTGAATAACATAACAGAATAAAACATGTTACAAATTACTGTCAAACCCCTACATTAAGAACTATGAAATTTGATCATTAACTGTGGAATTTATGATCTTATCGTTAAAATTAAGTTATGTCATATCTAACAAAAAATCGTAGACTAAGCTAAGGTTCTTGACATCATCTCTAAATTTTACTAAGGTATTTAATTTTATATGTAACATTTGACTAATATTCCGTTTGTGTGTAAACTTTTCTTTGTCGAGAATAATGGTGTTGATGAAGTCGAAGTGATGTTTTTCTTTAACTGCATGGTTTGTGAGAGCAGTTTTGTCTACGTTACGTGCATTCCTCAGATCAGATTCATGTTGTTTAATTCTTTCTTCACATATTGTTTTGTTTGTCCTATATAGCACTTTTCACAATCACGGCACGGAATCTTATATATACTACTTCTGTTTGTAATTCCGGAGGGGTTGGAGTGAAAAACTTTTGTGGTACTTAAATTATAAAAAACACAACGACAATTGTATTCTCTGAAAATTTTTTGGACCTTATAAGAAATTCCAGGTATAAAAGGAATTAACAGTATTTACTGGCTTTCACCTCAACATCCAAACTAACCTTCGAATCATCTTTTATATTCGTCAACTGATCTAAAACTTTTTATATCATTTTATTAATAAAGTATACTGGATAGTTGTTGTCTGATAGGATTCTTTTTACTACTTTCAAATTTCCAGCATGAAAACAAGAGTCACTAAGAGTCAAAGATTTTCTAACTAAATTATGGGCCACATAAGTTAGTTCACCTAATGATTCGAAATGAAAAAAATATTTTGAGCTCATCAGTACATTCTCCGTAAAAAAGTGCCCGTAGAATGTTGAAGTTTCAGATTCGTAACTTCAAAGACAAAAAAGTTATGACGAAATTGTCAAACTCAAAACCGAAATATCGTAGGAGGCTGCGGTTCTCACCATTCTTTGTTTCTACGAAAAAGAGCTCGGAAATGTGTCATACATTTTCTTTTAGCTGCTATAGTTCTCGAGATCCTCTCAGCAGACAACAAATTTTGCCCACCCTGTATATGACGAGTAATAAGGAGAAGAAACAAAATTCATGTGTTCATGATATTTTTTTCAGAAAATTGTTCACTCTTTAAGATTTTGTCAACAATTAACCTCTGAAAGGTTACTTGAATTCGTTGTAAAAAAAGGCCTTACTATGACTTCCTTGAATTTTGAATAATAAACTGCCGAATCATACAACAAATTCGATCATTCTCTATAAATAAAGTGAAATGAAAGTATTAGCGGCATGCAGACAAGAATTGAATTCTGAAAAAAGTACCACCAGAATTCAATTCTTGTCTGCATGCCGCTAATACTTTCATTTCATTATATTTTCAGAAACTAAACTATCAACACAATCTATAAATAAAATTGTCGAAAACCAATAATACTAAAAATAAATAAATCGTATCTGTCAACATAAAATTGAGTAGTATTTTTATTTTTCGAAAAATTCGGATTGATGAAAGGGTCCCATTTAGAGGATTGTGTGGATACAGATGATTGAATTGATGTTTGCCAATTGAATACATAACTAGTAAATATGAAAACATTCTCAAGCTACGATGTACTCTTTGATAATGAACGAATTAGTACATATCTCTTTCCTATATCATTTTCATTATTCACCTACAGGATGGTTCAACGAAAACTTAACACCTCTATTTTCCAACTTTGTTTAAAATGAAAATGTGAAAAATCGCTCGGGCCCGTCAATTTCTGATTTCCCGTAAATTCAACCCACCAACAGCGGTGACCACAACCCCTTGATTTCGATAATGAAATAACAGCGCAAATAGTGGAAGGGGCAATACGGAATTAATCTCGAGAATATTATTCGCATCTGACACATTTCAAAGGTATTCAGTAGTTATGTTTTTTTTTGTCCAAAAAAGTAGACGTACCATGTTTTCGATTTACTTCAGTCTCTACCGTGAATTTTCAAGAACGTTACAAGTGTGATGAAGCGATTGGAAATTTGTAGTAGAATTAGAATGATGTATTCCGTAGAAGAAAGGGTGGAAATGATGGAATTATTTTTTAGAAATAACGACTCTGCGTGAACAACGACAGCTTTATTCAACGAACGACATCCTGGAAAAAATGTATCCGCTGCTTACGTTTTGCAACTGGTGGCCAAATTTGACGCCACTGGTCAGTCGGAAACAAGAAGAGGATGCACGCATGAAAGAGACGAAGCGAGGGACGTGGCTGTCTAAGGTCATGTAGCAATGGATCCAACCTTTGATACTAGAGAATTGTCCGATGTATCTGGTGTTCCACGCAAAAGGATCAGGAGAATCCTTGAACAACATAAATTCCATTCTTATAAAATACAATTGATTCAGGAACTGAATGAGGACGATTCCGATCGCCGACCTCAGGTCTGTGAAGTGTTCAGTGAACTAATTAATGGTAGTCAAAACAACATGTTCGATATCTGTTTTTCGGACGAGTGCTCATCTTACCCGGCATTTTAAACCGGCGTAATTGTCGATATTGGTCACATAAAATCTAAGATTATTTCGTGAGCTGCATAATCAGTTTCTCCAAAAATAAAATTTTTGGGCGGGTATTTATGGAAATCACATAATCAGCCCTTTTTTATACCAGGTAATCGCACTGGCCAAATTTATTTAGATCAATTGTAGAACGCTATTTATCCTCCTCTTGTGCAAGTATTGGAGAATGCGGAAGATCATCAAACGATTATTTTCCAACAAAATGGCACTAGTGATAAGATATTGTTTGTGCCAGAATCCGCATTGTTTATCTACTTATCACATCATTCACATCCCTTTTTTATTACCTTAACCTAAAAGGGTGAGAAGATATTGCAGAATCGCGGGTAATGATACTCTGCTCGCATATTGTCAGTGCGTTTCTCAAAAAAAAACAATTTTCTTATTCAAATTCATTTTGGCAGGATCAATATATTGCTCTGATACCGTCATCATTGTCGGTGAATACGTGTGTTGTAGTTCCTTTGAAAAGCTTCGCTACTCGACCGTATAAGCTTCATATGTATAACGATAGCTGAAATTTGAATATTCATCTAAAATTTATTCACCTCAAACTCTAGAGCGGGTGGTATGTGTAAAACTTATGGAATTACTGGCTATATATAGATCCCAGATATTTATTTCAGTGTTGTGTGCCAGAATTTCGCAACGCACTATGGAAGATCCTCTTGTTGGATTCATAAAGGATGGAAGTCCTGGCTGTTAACTTCCGTGAGCTCCAATACAATCAAGAAGCTGACGGAGTTCACGGGATAGAATGAAATCTCCGCCTCGACTTCGACACATAAGCCCTCATTAACATATTTTGGCTGCAATCTTTCGCGATCCCATTTGGATCAAATCCTAGTTCCTTTGTGGTTTCCTTCCATTATTAATGTTGTTGGGTTGGGAATTGTATTCAATTCTGTAGAGCGTCAGATTTGATTTGCTGGCTCTACTTCTCAAATATTGAGGATTTGAAAAGAAATCCGTGAAATTCACATTAAGACTTTTTGTCCTACGACCTAATCTGTAATTAATTTCTTTCCATCTTCCACTGTATACCATCTTTTGAATTTGAAATAAATTTCACGACTCCCAACTTACTTTCTTCTCAATTAGCTTCATTTGAAGGAAATGGCGGTTAACTGTTTTAGTTCATTGAATTTCTAAAAAGATGCATATGACAACTTCAGTAGATATTCAGAGAACAAAGAATAGCTTATAATATTCGAACCTAGTTCAATTTCCACCAAAAAAGAGCAATTACTTAACCGAATTAGCTCAGGAAACCGACTTATCTTACAGGAAATACCTGTAAATATGATTTCCATCGGCTATCCCATGTAAGTAGAAAAGACCGTGTATCATATGTTTTCAGATTGTATTTATTTTATAATTCTCTCCTTTCAACAGCATGTTTTCTTGTATTAAAAGTTCTTCTGGCTTTTCCTGTTTTTTCTTCTCACTGTTTACTTCTCCCTTTCTCTCTCTCTCTTTCTGAGCCAATGACCGTCCAGTTTGAATCAGTCCAATGAGATGATGAGTTCCCCCAAAAGGCAGAATGATCCGACAAAAGGGATGAAGAAGTTTTTCGGAAGCCCTACGGGCAGTAAAAGTATTCTGAGGATAAGCTATGGACCAGAAAGTGAAATAAGGCACTTCTGCCCTCTTGGTTTCTCAGTGCACCCCTGGGCTGATATTTTCCACTTCCCCTGTGCCAGTCAGTTAGTTGAAAGGCGATATTGATTCATATTGTGTGTTAGATTGCCAATTTGCAGTGTCGTTAGACTACAGAAAATTTTCAGGAAGCCGTTGTGCCCATTTCCGATGTTTTTCTCATTTTATTTTTGCTATTTTGTGGAGGATCAGAGGTTAGGTTTTGGCTAAGTCAACCATTGAAGTTTGACAGCCGTCAACTTCTATGGTTGCCGTGTGACGCGCCGCCGTATTGGACAACACAGAGACAGAGAAAGGAAGCACTAGAGATATTAACCGTCTTCACCCACCTGATGTAACACTCCATCGAGAGATGGCGTTTAATCGAGCAATTATCACATGTCACCCCACCATACTTTCCGTAGTGTATTTAACCAACCGTAAGTTTTCGTTGAAAACCTCTTTTATTATAAGAAATATTTTTATCAACGTGAGCAAAATGACGAAAAAATTTATTGGTTTCAAATGGAATCCAAGAATTCACTTTCGGATCGTGTTACGAGCAATATTTTTTCTTCACTTTTGCTACTGGTTTCAGTTTTTGGATTTGAAAAACCGAAGAAATACCTACTCGCCAATTTTACTTGACAAGCCCTGTCATAATTAAATACAAAGTAAACCTTCACCCACCCAAGATGCTATTGTGATAGTGAAACACATGTGGTGGTTTGAAAACTCATTTTGTGAAAATCGTCTAATCTGTTTTAAGTTGATTATGTTGATTATAGATGAAATGAAAGAATATTGGGATTCTTGGACTAATTTTATTTATTGTTCCTCAATACAAAAATATTCTTTCATTTCATCTAACTAAATGGACGATAACCTAAGAACAATCAAACAATCAAACAACAGTTGATTATAGATTTTCCAATTAATTTATTTTCGGCAGTAAATTCACCTTTTGGAAAATATGTACCTAATTACTAGGACTCTTAAGTAGAATGGACAACATAACGCTGATTTAAAACCCAAAAATGCTTTGACAAGCATCATAACCTCACATTTTCGTACTATGCAGTGTGGAACGTGTCAAATTTCCATGGCCAACCGAGTCCTTATATTTTATGAAAGTGAATAACAATAATAGTTTTCAATAATGATAATTTTCATTTTAATCAGAAAAAAAAGCAATAATTGCACATTATATAACAGTCAACAATTTTACAATTACACCAACAGTTAATTCAACAATATCACAGTAAAAAAGTAATTCAAGTTATAGATTGCGAACTTTAAGAGTGCGCTCTTCACTACAACACCGAATCGTGTTCCATTGAGCCATTCTTATATTTTCAGGAATCTTGTTGTAGAAAGGATAGTGATCTATGAACTGCTGCGAAGACGTCAAGCGGTCTCCAGAGCTGTTCTATTTTTGGTATTATAGAAATGCCTGCATGAGTTTCTTGGGAATTCTTCAATATTGTTATGTACATACTTGAGGCAAGCGAGTATGTACATGCAGAGTATAGTGAGGAGTTTTTTGTAAACGAATACTCCCTGCAACTGTCTCTAGATCTAAGAATATATAGGGCCCTCACTGCCCTTTTCAGTATCTTCGTCGCTTTTGAAGTTGCCCCCCAAAAGAGGATTCTAGTGGCCACAGAGCAAAAATTTTAGAAATACGCTTGCCGAGCAACTTGGATAGTGGCACATATTTTGAATTTTCGAATTGAGAACACCGCGACTAAAAATTTCGATGTAAGATTATCAATGTTTGCCTTTCAAATCAATCTATTTACCAGATGTATGACGCTGATGCGGTTGGTACTGCATATGCAAGTTAGAGGTGCTGTGTATGATTTACATTCACTTTTAATTTGTCGGCCTGGGACCATTTCGTCATGTTCTTCATCATTTGCGTCATCTTTTCTTGGACTTCCTCTGTATTCTAACCCCTCATCAAGAACGAGGTATCATCAGCATACAGTGATATTCCATATATGTCAGTGTTCCACATTAGGTCGTTGATGTCGATGAGAAATAAAAGAGGTCCAAGTACCGAATCCTGTGGAATACCTCTTTCCGTTCTTCTAGTTTTTGGCCTCTGATTCGACCATGTTACCATCTGTTCTTGGTCTGATAAATACGAAGCGAATGTAGTATGTATACGGAAAATCGTCCCGCAAGTTAAAAAATCAAGAAAGCGACCTAAAAATTGCTACTTTCAATAGTACACTATGTTTTTGTGAAGTTGTTTAATAAATGATATTTAAATACGATTTTGTTGCTTGCAGATATTACTGATTACTGATTGATGGGTGTGTTGGACGGATAAACCAAACCTGCCACTGAAGCTGCTTACAGATGTACAGCGGGCTCAAACTCAAATATTTCCAGGGAAAATTGAATTTGAACCGAAAATTGAATGCCTAGCAGTGATATAGTCATTTCCATTCTTCATCAGAATGAATCTCGAGCTCAAACTTCTGAAACGATGCGAAGGACTTTTATGACTAGAAATAACCATGAACTCTCCCAACTTTTCACGAGGTAATGCGAACAGTAGGAAAAATCCGGACCCTAAGGAAACGGAATAAAAAGCCACAAACATAAAAAGCAGTGAATCATTAGCATTCGCGACTTCTTAAGGTGCCATAAATTCGACTTACCTCGGGTTGGTTCCCTACCGGGTCGCCGGATGAGGATGGGCTGTCCGTCTTCTCTTCTCCACGCGATGCGTGGCTCAGGATGTCCGGTTGCCTTACACCAAAGAGTAGCATTCTCCCCCTCCGATACCGACAAATCTCCACTAGTGTCGTCGTTTATGATATCCGGCGGCACTGGAATGAGATCAGAATTTGAAATTAGGGCTTGATTCATATCCCGGCGTTATGAGAAGTGCAAGGGTGGAAATGGCGATTTTGAGCATATTATAAACAGGCTCATATTCTGCACAATCCGAACTAGTGAAAATACAAAAAAATCAACTGGTCATACAACTTCATTTTTTTCTCATTGGCGGTCATTGATGCATGACTTATTTTCATTGGAAAAAAATAGTAATAGGCAAGAGAATCACTCCACAAACCTCGAAACTCAATAATCAGTCCAATCAGTAATGGATTTGGTCAAAGAGGCTGCTGACTGACTGAGTAGGCCGAAACCTATGGCGGCCAATTTGGGGACAATTTTTTTTATACTTATTACAGAAACTGAAATACTACCATTTCAAAGCTACTTTCATATCTAGGGGGAGCCCGGGAGAATTGAACCTCTTTTTACTCTGAAGCCATTCAAGTTGGTAAGCTGTAAATGGTAGAAACACATTTATTTGCGTGAAGATATTATCCTCAAATAGGATAACGATAGATAAAAGTAGAGTGATGGTGAAATGAACATTTTGAGTACAGCAATTCTTTTTTTAGGAACCGAAAATTGGCTCATGTCTCCCTAACCCATGGGAGAGTTGAACAGGGGGTGAGAGAGACTTGATCATAAGTTTGTTTATCAGGAAAACATTGAAAGAAAACAATTTCCAAATCCCAACGATTGTCTATGTCAATGTCTTCATCATCAAATGTATGAAATACATATTTTCTATTTCAGAGTCACTCTCACTTATTTCCAATATGTTGTTTACTTTTTTGAACCTTTGTATATTTCTTATATTTATTTCTATACTTGATTTTTGTTTTTGAAGCAAACTATTATCTAACCTCAGTGCGGGAAACTTGGACCACTGATTATGTCTCCCGACCATGATGGGTCAAGTCTCCTGCGCTTTGAAATATTTACAACTATTATTAAAAAAGCTCATTATTTGTAGAAGAATATAAATCAATGAAAGCAATAAAACTAAATAACAACACGCTCCTATTATCAGATAGCGTAACAAACAAAAATTCAATTTCTTACTTCTTAACAACAAAATCTCGTTCAATCCTCTCACTCCCGAACATTGAACTCTATAAGAACTTCTTTAATAGTTCAACGCTCCCGGCCAAAATGGAGCCACCACTAGTTTTGCCTTGTTACGAGTATATCGCACTCTATTACGATATCGGTAGCGCGAAATTTGAATTTAAATATTTGAGGTGGTTCAAGTCTCCTACCTGAGCAAGTCTCCCGGACTCTCCCTACTTTTGATTTTCCCTAAATATGAAAAAAATCTGACCAAAAGTAGTGCATCAGGTTACTAGTTTCCCGTTTTCCTTTTATCCCTCACTGTACTCTACTGAAACTTCGTGAGGGCGAAAAAAATTTGGTGAAAGCAGATTCTGAAACGATGGAATATGTTTCTTCGTTCCTGCGAAAACACAATTTAAGAAATGTTTTTCCAAATTTGGATATAGCATTTCGTATGGATCCTTTACTTGTAGACCGGCGACTAATTGTTCGGGTGAAAAAAGCATGTTTTGTGTGGAAAGGATGAAAAGTTTCCTAAGAACCATCTTGAGGCCAAGAAAAAATGAACGCTGTAAGCATAGAGTCAGTTAGAACTACATATGAACAAAATTTCATATGATGAAATAATTGATGAGTTTGATAACAGAAAATCGCGCAAAAAGATGCTTTAAGACTTGAATGACTTAATGAATGATAGAATCAATTATGTGTTTTATAATGGTTTTGTTACTTTTGAATATGTTTTAGGAGCTGGAGTTCCTCAAGGTTCTAATCTTGGTCCATTATTATTTTTAGTGTTCATAAACGACCTATTGAATTCCCTGGGGGACATGGCCTTGGCGTATGCTGATGATTTGAAGCTGTTCTTGAGGATTCGTAGTGTGAATGATTTAAGGCTCCTTCAGTCCAGGTTGCATTTGGTATGGGATTGGTGTTTGAGGAATGAACTAACATTGAATTTGGATAAGTGCTTTCAGATCTCTTTCACGAGAGGGATGAATCCCTTAGTTGGCAATTACTGCATTGGTGACCATTTCCTCGTCCGTGTGGATCAAATGCGCGATCTCGGCATTTTATTTGACGCTAAAATGAGCTTCATACCCCATATTGAGGAACTTTGTGCCTCCGCTTATAAAATGCTGGGATTTGTATTCAGGTGCTCTAAGGAATTTGACGATCTGGAAGTGTTGAGAAGTCTTTACTTCACACTGGTTGTCAGTAGGCTGGAATATGGAAGTATCATTTGGTTTCCCATGTATGAATGTCACTTGAGTCAGCTCGATCGAATCCATAGAAGGTTTTTTAAGTATGTCCTATTTCGGCAAACAGGTATATATCCTGAACGTGGAGCTGTTCTTTCCTCCGTAATGAGAGATTTGCGAATATCGTCGTTGGCCGAAAGACATAGATACCAATGTGCTAGGTTCGCCCAGAGGCTGCTAGTGGGTGACATCGACTCATCGTATTTATTGTCTAAAATGTGTATTGCTGTTCCAAGGCTGGCCTCCAGGTCTGCAAATGTTTTTCGTCTGCCAACACCTCGTACAAACTTGTTGGTTCGTGCACCGGTATTTCGCATGTGTAAAAGTGTGGATACACTCAGGATTAGCATGTTTAGTTAGTAATAATTGTTGGTTATTTTTGAGAACTGATATTATTTTTTGAATAATTTATCTCGTTTTGATTTCTTATAGATGTACCTATATATGTTACCCTATAATTGGGAGTATTCCTGTTGGGTAAATAAAGTAAAGTATTATTATTATTATTAACTACCTATTTTACTGTCACCGTCAGTTGGATGGTATTGTTTATTTTGATATTCATTATTCGTTTTTATATTTACTGTTTTTATTTTTGCTTTTGTTTCTGTATTTGCTGTTTGTTTTCATATTCGTTGATATTGTTTTACAAAGACTAATGGTATGTTTAGTGTATTTATGGTGGGCCATAATTAATGATAATGAATCTCCCCCAAAATAGAATATATATTTTATTTTGAAATGTGATTTCGATAAAAATTATTTGATTACGCTCACTGAAGTTTAGCACTGTGTGACTAATATCTATTGGAGCATCCATTACTCCGCTTCCTCAGAAGTCTTAAACTACATTTTATTTAACTCAGGAATAAAAAAGATAGGCAAGGCTAAAGTCATAGTAATATTGCATGCGTTTCGAATTGTTTTCAATAATTTGCAGTTATTTTTGTTTACTGAACCGATCACTTTCAAAAAGATCAATATCGAATCAATGACTTTCAGATAAGGACCAAGAAAACCTCGAAATGAATATTTTAATCCTCCCATATTCCGAAGAACTAAATGGATGTATGCAGTTTTCTACTTGAGCATTAGAAATTGGAGTGTTGATTCAAGTATGGTATCTAAGTGCAAAGAAAATCTTTATTTTAGCGGAGGAGTAGTGAGTGAATATTCGCATTGTTAGATATCCTACATAGGACTAAGTGTCGATCAATGTTTGGAGGCAAATTCGTGGAATTCCTAATATTACTGCTGGAACATGGTATTCAATCCGCATCATCTTGACAATGGGGTGGAACATATTCCGTTGAAAATTCATATACCTACGGATCCAGTTTCTCTTAACAGGAAACATGTGTACACGTATCCTGTGTATACGATGGCGTAGCATTTCACGCCCTGCTCTATGAAGAGCAGGTACGGGAGAATATCTAATTGAAAACCTCAACCACTTCTATGTTACACTCAATCCCACTGTTGAATTTTAACGAGCTTAATAATCAAATTACCTTCATTTCATTTCGGCCCATGCCCCGATGCTGAACAAAGTTATTCTGAATGTAGTCTTAGGCTGTATTCCGAGAGAGGAGTTCATTCTCTCCGCCATATAGAAGAAAGTCGGAAGGTCCAGCTTCTGGCCTTTAATTAACTGATTTATGGTCTAACTCATCCTTTGCGGAGCTCTACAGCCCAAACTTCTAATTAGTGGAGAGGTATTCGAGAGGGTAAAAGAAAATTCTTGTCGGAAAAATGATTATAGCAGAATGTTCAAATCGGATTCCATTTCTAGCTTTCTATTTCATTCCATTTTTTTTTCAATGAAGAACCTATGGAATCGAACATGAAGAATGTTTTGTAGCTCACATTTCGACGAAAGCAGCTGCCGAAAAACAAAACGACTGAAAAACCTCGTCCGTCTGATCTAGACTTGATTTGATTTGATATAAAATTTATAGTTAGTTATTCTTGACAAATTTTTAAATACTTCAGTAGAAGAAAGATAGTTTTATTCAGTTTCACAATGTTCAGTTCATATATGTCCTCGTGAAAATTCAAGCCTAGCAGATTTTTTCTTTTATAACTAGAAGCTTGTTCGCATATTCAATAGCATGGTTGAATACGTAAGGGTGATATTTAGTGTAGTCCACAGCCAAATCAAATAGGTATGGGAATTTTTAGGCAGCAGGTTAATTCGTACGGAATTTTCTGAGAGCGCTAGATGTCAAATCCAATTATTTTAAGGAACTCTTGGTGTTACTAGTGATAAAATGGGACATGTGGAAGTTAAAGCTCAATCTTCCAGAAAAACGTTAGCCAATAGACCCAATCGATTAGAACAGGTCATCGCTCAATATCAAACAAAGCAGAGAAGGAGTTCAATGCTGGAAAAACATAACAGGGGAGAGGGAAAATGGTATTTTCTTATTGCTTCATAACACGTTAATGTCCTATTTGATCGCATCGTATTGGGATGGAACGGGATCTCATCTCAGACCATAACCCGGAACACAGTTTACTGAGACCTGAGGAATGGAAGTAATACGAAGATGAGTAGATAAAAGATCTGATAACTGGCGGGCACTATAATCTGCAGGAACTAAGTTTTATTTTCTGTGTAGGGAGTGGATATCCGGTTCGAATGGTATCCTTTCGAAGATGGAACCCTAATTGAAATATTTGATTCCTGTGGGGGAGTTTTTCGATCAAAACAGAAAACGTGTTGCCTTGAGTTTGGAGTTTGATTTAGAACATGAGCGAGAGTATTGCATACAAAATTCTGCATTGGAGAAACGAATCAATCAAATGGTTTTAACTCAGGATGTTTGCTAGATAATTATGGTATAGCAATTCGTGTATACAGTCAGTATGAGCTTTGCTGCCACTGTTTGGTTTACGTTTCCATAAATAAAAGGTACAATTACACAGAAGTGAGAATAAAATACATGTATTTCATATAGCTGGATCTACAAGATATTATGTAGGAGTGTGAATCTCGATCACGTTTCAAAATGATTGATGTAAGCTATATTTGACCTATATTTCTACTATGCAAGAATTCCTTCAGAAATTTCAACATTTTTGAAAAATATTATTCACTTCGAGATTTTCCTAGGAGCTGATGAAGGAATGTATACTAATCATAGAATTTCAATAAATAGATTATTATATCAAGTTTTCATCTAGTTTGAAATGCAGGACACATAACGGACGTGAAGTGAAGGAATTTACATATTCAGAGCGACGTGTTTGAACTTCAAAGGCGCTGAAACGACATCAACAAGATGTACTTACTTTCCTCCCTGTTTCTATAGCGAATCAGTGCTAGAAAAATTTCTTTGAATTTATTTCCTCCCTGTGAAATCTGTTTATAAAATGAGACGGGGATCTATATTTGTACGAATTCATATTGTAGGCTCATAATTTTGGCCAAATAGGAGATTCTCGAGTATTCATTGAGCAAACGATGAAGCGAATGGGTAGAGAAGGGTTTTCGATTTATGTTTTTATGTATCACATAGTCACCTAGTCACCTGCCTCATATCAAATGTTATATAATATGTGAGGTTTGATGAAATGAAAAGGTTCAATTGGCTATCGATTGGGAAAGGCGCTTATAATGAAGATGGGACAGCTTAGGTTATTTTAATTATAATCATGAAGACTATGAAGAGGTATTCAAATATCAAATAATTGCCTAGATTGTAGTTGAATTGCGGAAAACGTTTTTACGCAATAGGATGGCACTGCTGAGGAAATGTACTGGGAAAATTCCTTTAATTCGCATTTTAGGTTATTGGGTGGACAAAAGTGTACTAACGTTGGACAAACGATCTCTACCATACAAAACTCATTTTCGCAATTTGGGTGAGCTGAGCATGGACCTACGATGGACAAACGATTTTGAAATTTCGGTTGGAAAATTTTCATTTGGGGGTGCCAACTTCACACTTTCATTTTTTTCAAAAATTGATTTCTGTGGTTCGGTGGGTGGACAAATGAAAAAATTGGGTGGTCAAAAGTGGACTTACGTTGGATAAACGATCTGTACCATTAAAAATACGTTTTTGCAATTTGGGGGTGCTGCTCAGAAAATGCACCGAAAAAAGTTTTTTTCCCATATCTCTCAAACGGTGCCTGGACAAATTTAAAAAAAGGGTGGACAAACATGGACCTACGATGGACAAACGACCCTGGAGTTTTTTTTAACATAATTCGCATTTGGGGTTGCCAGCTTCACATAGCTGTGGAAATTGCTAATTTTAGTTGACAGACAAATGGCGGGGACCCGAGGGACCAAATTCCATACACTTCAATATCAAGCTATAAAGCAACGGTCAGCCTTATCCCAACAACATATTGCTTATTTTCGGTATATTTTTCTTTTCGGTGCTTCGTATGAGCATTGTTAATAAGCCAAGAAGGTATATTTTTTCCAACCTTTTAGAAAATTCAAGCGTTCGACATTTTGGATCACTCATTCGATGCCCAAATCGACGTTAAAAATGTAAATTAATTGCGATGGTACATGCGCCGTTTCATTAAACGAGAGTCAATTTTCAAACCGACTTTATTCTATAGAACTTATACAGTGTGAACATAAAGTATGGAATAAATCCATTTTCTCGCACTGGGACTTGAAAACAAAATGCTGGAACACGTCGATCTACTTTTCAAGAGGGTCAGATTTTAGGCATTTTACCTTGCTTCTAGCTTCACTCCCTGAGCGGAGGTGAGTGCCACCCCTAGTTTTTGCAATGGGAAGGGGGTCGAGTGATACCTCATTTTAAAGGTTTTAAATCTAGAGGTAAGGTAATATGCCTAAAATCTGCCCCCCTTGAAAAGTAGATCGACGTGTTTCAGCATTTATTTCTTTAAGCCCCATCAGTGTGAGAAAATGAATTTATTCCATACTTTATGTATGCACACTGTATGTTTAAACGTGGTTTGAGAATTTAATATTTATTCAATGAAAAAGAGTATAACATACATATGATAATGAAATTCAAAGGAAAACCTGAACCCAACCAAAAGTAGTGCCATCGTTTATACTTTACACTTGGATGTTAAACAGAGTACCGTCAAACAAAGAATCTCTCTAATCTTTGCCGTGATAAAGCCGATCAAAAAAAAAGCTTTTTTCAACATAGCGTCTAAGCGATTGAATTTTTTTGAAGAAACTGGAAATGAACACAGCTTGAACATTAACAAGCCATTTGTCTTTCCTTGAATAGGAAATCGCAATATGCTTGGCAACACTTTCGTTGGTTTACAACGAAAAAAGTAACCTAAAATATTACTCCTAATTTGAAAAATTATAATAAATTTTTGAGACTGGTACTGATCGAATTTACACCTGAACATTGGATTTTTTTCGAATATCACTAAAAAAAGTTTTGAAAAAAAAAAAATTGTTTTTTTTTGAAAAATTTCACAAAACACTATGTACATTGGACGAAGAGAAATAGGGTTGTCAATCTTGGTCTAAAGGGTTTCTAAGTTTTTTTTTACATTTTACAAAAGTACATTATCAAAAAAGGAATCATACATCAAATCGGAAATATTTTATTTGTTACCTATACCCATTCCTCCAAAGAGGGAGTGATCCATAAACAAACTGAAATTCTGACCAAGTTGAATCATTCTAGAGATTCCATACCCCCCTTTTCTGCCTTTATTTCGGGGAAATATCTATCGATTGAAATGTTGAATTCGTTACAGATAAAATATTCCCTGTCGCGTAATGAAGAATTGATGCCTTTGAATTATTTATTCACCTTGCAGCAACGAGCTTTGAATTCGAGAGTCGATTAATTAGAGACTGAGGAATAAAAAGCATTCGCCGACTACCTCGGGTGAAATGGCGGTTTACATGAAACAGAGGACTCGCTGAACCCTTGTTGCTCTTGGCTAAATTATGGGAGTTTATACGTTTCAGTATTGTTAGTCAACAATATCAATGTATAATTAGATAGAATCGTAACTATAATGAATAAAATGTGGTAACCAGACGTCTTGACCAAGACATTTGAAACAATGTCATCACTTTTTTATCAGGAGTTGATTTATACAATTTATACGCTGCAACATTGGAACGGTGTTCTTTATGTGTGTTTTGTTGGGTTTAGGAAACAGATGGGGATGAATTTCTTTTTGATATTATAATCATTTTTCGAGCCCAACAAAATGAAATTATTGAAAGTCAAACAAGTTAGTCATATTATCACGTCAAATTTACTCATTCACTATGCCAAGGCGATGTCAATCCTCTTATGAATTATCTTCTCCTTGTCTTTCTCCGATTCTTGTCTTCCTTCGGTCTGGTTGTCTGCAACAGTTACTCCCATTCTCAAGAAGGGTGATGTCCCCCTTGAACTATCGCTCAATTAGCCTTGTGTCTTCGGTGGCCAAAGTTTTGGAACGAATAATTTAAGATCGACTTGTGCAGTTCTCTATTATACTGTTACCGGCAATGTGTGTAAATCAGGCATTCCATACGATACCTAGGCAATGTATAGAATGCCTGGGTCATCTAGGCAATGTAATAGTAATAGTAATAGTATTTTATTCATTTCATCACAATTATTGACTACAATAAAAGGGAAATACGTCATATGCAGAAGGAAAAACATCAGATCAATGCGACATCTTGAGGGAGCGGCAGTAGTCGAAAAATTCCTGAACGCTGTATGATTCACAATCCAAGACCAATTTCCGAATTCTATTTTTGAAAACATTCTCATTTTGGATTTTATGATAAGATGATGGCAGGTTATTGTAGAGCTTCAGGGACATAAATTCCACCTGATGCTGCGATAATGTGAGATGGCACTTGGGTAATAATTATCGTTCTATCTTCTCGTATCGTTGCGATTAACATAATCAATGAAGAGTTCTCCATGTTGTCGGAAAAACATTAAGGATCTATATATATACAAGCCAGTCAGAGTCATCAGACTATGCTTTTCGAAAACACCTCGGCAAGTAGATATCTGTTTTCTTCATTCCATAGATTGTCGAATGGCCCATTTCTGATCCAAGAATATTCTATTCGACAAAGAGCTGCCTCCCCAGAAAATAAGGCCATATGACATTTGGAATTCGAAGTTTGCCGAATATATCACTTTGAGAACAGGCACTTTCAAATGGTATTTTAAAACATTTAGTGAATATATCACCGAATGCAGACGTTTACTTAGCGAAGTACAGTGAGTTTCCCACTTCATGTTATCATTGATATAAAGACCCAGAAATTTTGTTGACGGGTGTACTACTATCTCCTTGCCATCCATTGTTATTTCACCGGGAGGTGTGAAATTTGACTTTTTCGTTCGGTAAAATATTGCTTCAGTTTTTTCGAGATTCAATCTTACATTATTTGCCTCACACCATGCATTCATTTACTTTCTTTAATTGTACTTGAGTAGAGGAAACAACTTCATCGATAGTATCACCTATAGCTGTTATATTTGAATAGTCTGCATACAAAAGGACCTCCAGAATTCCGAGGAAATCCGGCAGATCATTTATATACAGGAGGAAAAGAATAGGGCCCAGAATGCTACCCTGTGGCACCCCAGTCTGAGCCTGAGCACCCTCACAAACATAGGTAACACCATCCCTCTCTTTCACTGTTCTCTGAATTCTATTCTCCAAATATGACTTTATTAGTTTTAGTTGATTGTCTCTTACTCCGTACGCCTCTAGTTTTCCCAAAAATATTGCATGATCAATAGAATCGAAGGCCTTAGAAAAGTCCATGAATACAGCCAGTGGTATTTTGTCTTCTTCCAAGGCACCCATAACGTTTTTCACTAAGTTGAAGATAGCTGTCTCCGTACTTCTGTTCCTCATAAACCCATGTTGGTGAGTGGAAATGTATTAAATAATACGAATGCGTTTGTCCATTTCATACTTTACCTAGGCATTGTATACCTACAATTCCTAGGTATTATATAGAATGCCTGCTGATGTGCCGGGAATGTGTGAGATGAAATGATTCGGGTATGAATTTCTTATCAGAATGGGTATGTACAGGGATAGCACACAGAATCTCATTTTTTGCTCATAACTCGAAAACGAAGAATCGTAAATAGCTACGGTTTTCACCATTCTTTGTGTCTCTGAAAAAGAGCTTGACAATGTGTCATCTGTTTTTTTCTAGATCTTATAGTTTTCGAGATCTCCTCAGTAAACAACAAATTTTTCCCACCCTGTACTATTTATTATTTTTTGTAATATGTAATTGATACTATTTCTATTTTATGATTGAAACATTTTCTTTTTCATTTCCTCTTTTGATGTAGGCTTGAAGAGACTGGCGTAAATGAAAGACTTCCGCGGTAGACTTATCGTCTTGAAACTGACGTTATAAGAAATTATATAATTTTTCTGGGCTCAGCCGCATAGAGAAACGTTTAAATTTTATGATTGGCGCATAGAGACATGCTAGAATTTTATGATTGCTGCGACTCTTTAATATTTGCGTGAGGAAAAACCCCTGCTATTCACTTTCCGCCCGTATACGCCTGCAGAAAGTGAATAGTAGGCCTTTTTTCCGCACGATTTTGGAAAAGTAATAGGTACTTACCAAACGTTCATGCGTGTGAAAATTAATACTTTCGATCCGCCAGTAGGAAAAATACTTTAAATTCGCAGGGTAGCAGAAGTTTCCGAATGCTCTGATCAAGTAAATGGATGAAGTCTGTTCGATGTGTTTGCCGGGTGATTGGCATCTGAATTTTTTAGTGACATGTATATGAGAAATACTGATCCAATTCGGTGGCTACTTCTGGAGTACAGATATGTGGCCTTGTACAGAATTTCGTGAGGATCGCATCAATAGAAAATGAAAGAAATCGTAATTCTTTCCTGATATTCGACAGGAAGCAAGCAAATAGCCTGCTGGCTCCCTGGCTCTGATACAAAATTCATTCAGGCCAATTATGAAAAATATCTGTTTCTCGTACGCAGTGTTTTGGCAAGTTATCTCCTTCCCTTTCGTCCAGTTATGGACGGTGAAACAGTTTTAACAATTCGGAACAATATGGAAAAGCTCTGAATATAATGATGTTATTTGATAGCATTAAAGCCTAACCTGCCTAGCACATAATGGTGTATCAAATTCACTCCATACTGCCTCGAGGGGTAATAGACCCGATGTGCCCAAGGTGTCATAAACAGACGGGACAAAGCCTATATCTTTACTCGAATACGAAAATAATGATTTAAACGTCCCAGTGAGTTAGGGTGGGAAGCTAGGACAATAAGTGCAAGATCGATCTTAATGTTCAAATACAAAAATTCGAAGTTCTTCAATGATTTCACAATTTTTAATTGAACAAAATATCAAGATAAGCAATTTTGTTTACAGTTGCCACACGCTTACTAGAAAAATGTTTCCTAAAAATCGATTCGCTTATTGGAAAACAAACCGCTTTCGTCCTTTGGAACCACACACTTGGCCTGCATGTCCTTCAATAGAATTTCCAATATTAGATGATCAGCTGAACCTACAATATTACACAGTAATTTTTCTCCATTGCGTAATGGTAAAGATAGTATTCAATACCATTAAACATTCTTGAAGATTTTTATTTGCCAAGAACCTCAATGATCATTTCAATAAACACATAGAGTCATTCGGGGTAACTGAGCGCAGTGGGTAAGTGTGCACAGTGCGTATATCTCGACTATACAATGTATGAAGGAGGGGTTCATTTGGGTGAAGCGAGGGCGAAGAATCCCCAAATTAGTTTTTCATAGGAGTGCGCAGTGCGACGTTTCGTTAACTTTTTATTTACAATCAATCAAATTCACTAGTTTTCTTGTTAATTTTCAGCATCTCTACAAATTCTGCCAGGTCCAAGTTCCGAGTCCGACAGTGTTAAACAATATTTCATTCGATCATGGGCATATTAATCTAAATATATAATAAAAAATTTTAGGTTCTCTTAGCTGCTCAACTCTATAAGAACGTCAATTCAAATTTTGGCTTACTGGGGAAAGTGTGCGCGGGTAAGTGTGCGCATAGATTTATTATATGGGTATTAGTTCAGTGAGGAATAAATTATGACATTGTTGATTTTCTTGGTTAAGACTCGATCAATATTGTCCTATTGGTTCAAAAAAATATGAAGAGCCACCAACAGGGGAATGTATCAAGTGTTGTGTTCACCAGGAATTGTGGCACGAACAATAATACAGTGCTTATAAAAAGGCGCTTCTGTATTGACAATAAACAGCATTTCTCTAATATTGTAACATTTTGATGACATTATTTTGTAATTTGTTTTGATTGTGTGGTTCACTAAGCACTGCGTTCACTTACCCCGTGAGGTTGCGCACACTTACCCGCAATTCGGGGCATGTGAACGCACTCCGACTTTCCACCATTAAATTTCTTTTGGAGGAAAGAAAACGTTTCTGTTTGTTGGCTTTTTGATGTTTTTTTATAGATTAGAAAATTCTCTATCTTATGAATATGTTTTAATTTTCCTAGCTTCAACATTTGAAACAGGGTATGGCTTGAAAGGCAAAAGTGCGCACAGTTTCCCCGAATGACTCTACAAGTGTATTATACGTTTACATAGGATGAGGGACGTGGAATAGAGGTCACTCGTTGAATCTCGTAAGCTGTTTTTCGAAACCTACAGTTTACTTGACCTATTCTGGTCAAGTACACGAACCGAGAAAGAAATGAAAAGTACTTTTTGACGATAAATATTCATGTGATAAAAAAGAATTACAGTCCCATCATATTACCCTCGGCATTGAGCAAAAACTTCGTCGACTGAAAGGATACACAGTTCATTTGTAAAGTTCAGCACTTCATGTCAGTTAAGTTCAGACTTCCATAGTCCATCCATTAATCGCTTTGACACAAACACACAAAGCAATAAAAAAAGGTAAAAAATCAGGAGCACTATTCTTGGATGTTGTACGATGTCTCAAATACCTTCTCAAGATAATTGATAAGTTTTTGAACTAAAAGAATTATACCTACAGGTCAGAATGAAAAATGAAATTCCAGGCCCACTGACACCTCGCCAGGGTCTTCCGCAAGGTTCACCCCTCTCCTCAGTTCTTTATAACCTGTAGCGCTGCGATGAACCTATGTACAGCGTGAATAAAATTGGTGATACCTGAAATACAACTTTTCAACTCAAAGAGATAGAGAAAATGAATGGCACATTGCGTTTACCATTTTTCGGAAAACTGATAATCCCATCAACTGCATTCCTTAATCTTCTTTTGTTTTCGAGTTATAGACCAAAATTGAGATTTGGATTAGAATGTTGAAATAAAAAAATTATGGAGACATTTTTTTGAAAGCAATTTTGTGACTTTTTCTCTTATGATATCTCAGCGCATCTGGGCGATGCATGATGTACAGGGTGTTTCATTGGTAAATGAACATACGGTAACCTGAGCTAGAGCTACCCTAGCCGAGTAAAAAAAAACCCATATTAGATAGGTCTAATCAATTCCATAACCGAGATACAGGGTGCTTCATGTAATCACCTAAAATTTGAATTTCTCATAATTTTTGAACCAACCAGTATAGTCGATTGATATTTGGAATATATGATTCACTTACACAGATCGATAGATTCACTGTAAATTTCTGAAAAATTCCAGGTCCGGATTTGAAAAATATGGGACTTCTTCCAAGCTGAAATTCAACACCCTGTAAAAATTGTGGAATTTTATTGGGATATTTGAAAAGATCAGAAAATTTCCAATGAGATTCAGCAGATTTCATTGTCCCGCACGTCATTTTGCTCAAAGGAAACTCCAGGGAAAGATCAAATTGAATATTGGAATTCCTCTAATCATCGAACATTGTGATCGAATTGGCTTTTTTGCCCCACTTATTGAACATTCGTATTTCATAATATTCTGAGGAATCCTTTCAAGTTATTACCGGAAAAACATGATTGATCAAGAAAAATTTATTCGAAGACAACAACGATTAATAAATAAATGAAGAAACATAAAGGCTTAACGTGAATTAAATAAGGTGCTCGAAAGTACCACCGTTTTGGGCAATACATATTTTTGACCTCTGATACTTTTTTTATCATTTCTGGATTATTGCGTAATTCATTGCAGGCGACTTCGATACGTTGCATTAGAATCTCCCCACTTCCTATTTCAGATGAGTATACTGAACTTTTTAAATAACCCCAAATAAAATAATCAACCGGATTGAAATCTGGTGATCTAGCAGACCAGGCATGCGGTCCACCTCTACCTATCCCTTGTGGGATACAATACAATTAAATGCGTGTTCCGATTTGTGATCAAAGTGCGAACTGAGTGTCTTGCTCACTTAAATCTCACTTATAAAACAAAACAGATCGCCTTAGAACAATTTGTAACCAAAATAAGCAAAGAAAACATTTCTCACTTCGCTTTCCCTGGAGTTTCCTTTGAGCAAAATGACGTGCGGGACAATAAAATCTACTGAATCTCATTGAAAATTTTCTGCTGTTTTCAAATATCTCCATGAAATCCAAAAATTTTGATATACACTGTGTTGAATAGGTACCAGCTTGGAAGATGTCCCGTATTTTTCAATTACGGACCTGGAATTTTTTGGAAATTTTAATGTGAATCTATCGACCTGTGCAAGTGAATCATATATTCCGAATATCAACCGACTATACTGGTTGGTTCAAAAGTTATGAGAAATTGAAATTTTTAGCACCCTGTATCTCGGTTATGGAATTGACACCCTGTATACAGAGTGTTTCCAAATTAGACGTGAACCTTAGAGGAGATTAGTAAATGAAGAAGGAATTTGGCAAGCTTTTAAAATAATTTTTTCATTTATGAATTGTGGAATTTGAAATTTGCAGGCAAATTGATATTAGAAATTAATTTTTTTTCCTCCATATAGCAAATTTTTAATCATACTAATTATTTTTCAATATCTAATACAGGATAGATTTGCTTTTTTCATACATATCATATCTTTTTCTGCTGAAAATAATGCAAAATTATAATTAAACTTGGTCAACATAGAAAAAATTTACGAAAAATAAAGTAAGGTGACAAATTTTTTGAAAAACACAAGAACTCAAATATCTCGGAAACTCTTGATTCTTGGTTATCAATAAATATGGCTCAAACGACAGCAAATGAGTGATACCAACACATCCAAGTTCACGTCTAATTTGGAAACACCCTGTATATTTCTTAAGTTATTGTTTCCATAAGAACAAACACACCTGTTTTAACTCAGCAACAAAACCTCTTGGAAGAAACCAGAGTACGCCACTGGATTGCCATGGAAAAAATGTCTCTAATGTCTACAAAAACAGAAAGGAAGATAACGATCAAAGATGAAATCGCCCAAATTTAAATTTTGTCCTATAAATAGAAAACAAAAGAAGATAGAGGAATCAAGTTGATGGCGTTATCAGTTTCCCGAAAAAAGTAACCGCATTGTGCCATTCATTTTCCCTGATCTCTTTGTGTTGAAAAGTTATAGTTCGGGTATCACCAATTTTGCCCACTCTGTACAGGGTTTCCCACGGTGGGTGGACTTACGAGAAACGGATCATAGGACTGTTCTGAAAATTTGGGTATTACGGTTTATGCTTCTGATCTATCTCACTCAACTATTTTCAATGTTGCAACCAACGTTGCTGATTACACGAAAGAATACTACAAACTTCGTTATTTCAAATGGGACACCCTATTTATTAAAACTGGTGGTATTTTTTAGAATAAGCGGCAAAGTCACAACATTGAAAATATTGGATAGATGAGAAGCATAATTTTCAGAACAATCGTCCCTACTCTCCGTAAACGTCTAATAGGCCACCCACCGTGAGGAACGATGTATAACATAACTTTGGCACAAATATACGCGTGTGAAACAAACGCCTATGAAATCCTTCAGAGACTGGAGCTTGAATCATGAACAGGATGCTTATCCCTCCAACGGTTTCCCAAAAATGGCCAGGATAACGCAGGATTATTTTATGGAATTTTAAAATCGTTAGTCGCTAAACTCGAATTGAAAACGTATATAGAACAACAATATTGATTCAGCCAGAACGAAAATTGACAATATTTCTCCATATTTCTAATTCCCCCTGGGACGATTCCGAACGAGACCTGCTCACACCATCGACCATTAAATTTGAACGTGAAGTAAGAGCAGCTGAATTTTTTACCATCCAGCAATTTCTGTTGCCGCAAAAAGAGTCCCGCAATTTTATTGAGCGTGATTCAGTCGCAATAAACAAAAATAAAACGGCGAATTCACGAAACAAACTAATAAAATTGAAGCCTGCGAACACTTAATTTAAAGTACGGACCATTACATCGCTGGCTCTGCTTGTTCGGAGGGATATTACACGTACGATCTCGAATACAAAAACAAAAAGTGTGGTGTTCAACTGGGCGGACCTAATCCGAAATGATTTAGTGCACAGGAAACAGCAATTATTTTTGCCATCGAAATTTTCCTAGTTGAATTCAACAATAAGTCATGAAATCAATTGACGATTTCATCAGTTTGCATGAGCTCATCAGAGGTATTTTCGTTTACTCTTTTTTGGTGAGTTGTTACTGATTTACGAGAGGAAGAAAATTTCATTGTTTTCTGCTGGAAATTTTCTTAAAATCATCATCGATCATCATGACTGTTTCTGTTGTGACTTTTAAATATCTGAATTGAAATAATTACCCGTGATGTGAGTGCTTGTTATGCAATTTAGTGCCCTTCCTTTACACAATCATGAGGTAGGTCAGGTAATCCATTCATCAAACTTCTCATTATATCCTTCGGTATGAATATTTATATTTCGCCTCTGTTCAGTTTAAATGGATAAGCTGTGTTTCCCAGACAGTGTTGCAAACACTAAATAGACTTTCTACGGACGGACAAAGGACAATTGAGTGCCCCAGGGTGATCACTAGAAGGGCTTTTCCCTATATCAATTAAGTTAGGGTATATTGGGTTAGTCGTTCCTTCCTAATAGAATTTGGAAGGAGTTAACGGCTTCTAACTGTTAGCCAAGTGGTTACGAACAATATTCCTTGAATTGAGACTGAAATCTTCATTTCGAAAGAAGTGTTGATTATAGGGGTTACTCGCAAAGAGATGTTTGAATAGTAACTATAACAATACGGTAATGGCATTTTGGTGCTGTAACAGTCCTAAATACTGTTCTGGTGGACATCACATTCGAGTAATTGAGGAGATTAGGCCATTGTGCTCTTACTTGTTCACTTTGAACAACGTTTCATCTCTAATGAAGGATATTGGCTTAACAAAAATAGACAATCAGGAAACGTACATTATTCTGCCCATTGAAATTATTCGCCTACGTTCAGTTGAATGAACCTGTCCAATCGAAAACATTAGTGGTCTATCTTGTCTTTGATGACAGGGAGCATTTCACGGATTCTCAAATTGTTTATACAATCGAAAGGCACATACAGAATTAAAAAAGAAGTGATTCCATTGATAAAATTGTTCGAGTATCAGGCTCTGAACTCGTCTCTCGTGATCTTACACATTCTCGATTTGATTTAGAGAAAGATGCAATGAAAAGAAATTGTCAACATGAGGAAGATATTCGTTATGAAAAAATTAGAGTATCTTTCAGTTATTCAGTAATATAGGTGCGTTAGGGTGCCTACAGATAACTCTCACGTCACGTCAGAACAACTTGAACGTTACCGCACAAAACCCTATGTTATGATTTTTGAATCATGCGCTTTATGACATGGTCCCACGCCATGTCAGAGTAGGCACCTTTAGAATGTTTTGTATCATATAATGATGTTCGGAAAAATGTCGCAGAATTATTTACAGGAATTAGGCAATTTGAACTCCAATAGAAAATATTTCATGTTCATGTTACTAGGAATTGTATTTCGAACTGAAATTTTTTTGTTATGAATTCTGTAATTTCTCGAGGTTGATTTTCATCCTGTGGGCATCACAATGAAAGGTTCAATTTTCATTTGAAGCATTAATCCTTAATAAGCCGAATAATTGGAGTTACTTTTATATGGAAAATATTCCATGAAAAATTCATCGTTTGGTCATCACTTGATGTTAATTATGAATGCCTGCCTCTTCTCCTCCATTAACTTTTTTTTTCCACTTTGTAAAACATATTGGATTTTCATAAGAACATTTTACCTGTAAATTGAGTAGCAAACTTTCAAAATGAATTAAACGTGAACCTAATTCCATATCTTCACTGGATCCATTAGCATTGGGCCCCTGCCCCCTGCGTTTCCAGGCAAATTTTCCTTGAGGGGGGGGAGAATAATTTGAAAAAAAAAGTTTTTTTATTTCACAAACACAATAACTCTATACCGCCACTGCCATTGGATAAAACCACTTAAACTCTGTACGAGGTAGAGAATACACACCTTTAATCCTTCGACTTTGAGTTTTAGTGAGTCCTTATTATCTTTCGGTATCTAGCTCAATAGGACCAAATGTATCGTTCCATTTAATAAGACAGGTAATGAAAGCGGAATAGAAAATTATGGACCTATAAGTAAATCCAATATTTTCATATTAGTTTTTGAAAGAATAAGCAGGAAAGCATAGATTTTTCAATGGTAGATAATGGAGACAAATTTGGTGAGTTTCTCGAGTAGGTACCTTAGCTCTTGTCTTGTCGGTCGGTAGCAGGTGGATGTTGCGTACACTGAATTCAGTAAGGCTTTTGATATTTGATCACTATGATTACGGTCTGTTGCCAGCCTGTTGTGCATAGTGTGCTACTTGACTGGTTATGTTCGAACATAACCGATGGATTTTAATTTGTCTCGATTTATGAATTATGTTTCGAGGCGTTTGTTGTATGACCTACTGTTTTCTACGTGTTCTTGTCCAATTTTTTTTTTTGCTGTATGTTGATAAAATAAATCATTGCATAATTCTACTTGTCGCTGTTGATTCAAAGATTTTTTCGAGTTGAAAGTAAGCATGAAGATGCAACATGAGTTGAAAAGATTCAGCAGGTACTGTGAGTAAAATGGTCTCTTTTTGAAAATGACGCGTTTTGTCTCTCACGAGCAGCAGGAAACCCAGGTCGAGTACTCCCAAAGAACAAATAAAGTTGCTAGACAATAAACACCTATTCCAAGGATGATAGGGTATAAAGATGGGAAACGAAGCGACTGAAGTGATGTGAGCGCCATCTGTGCTTCAAATGTGTCAATAAGATCCTAAGACTGGTTGAAATATTAAAATATGGCGTAAAGCAGATCACCATATACTTTTGTCTTTTGTGTCCTCTCTATTTATTGTCCAAAATTTTGAATTTTTGTGAATTTTTTATAAATTTCAAATAATAATATAGCACATCCGACTGCGTATTTAATTGATATCAATTGATTTCAAACAATGTTCAGATGAAAACTAACATCCTGGTCAGAAAACTAAACCATACTTCTGTTTTGTCGTTGAAGATGTTTGTTTTCTGGCCTCAACAAAGTCGATATTGAAATTCAATACAAGGAATAGAATTCGAGTTTTGCGCCCCTCAATTATAGAACAGAAAACTGTTATATATAAAAAGTGTTTTCACTGACCAAAATGTAGTCGGTTTTTAGTATTAGAGATATGAGAGCGTTTCCTATCTTTCTACTCTATCATCTTCGACGTATTTGATAACCATGTAAATTCAATTGATAATAACTGCAACAAAATGTTAGATAAGACTTTGCTGGTTAATCACAACTCTTCAGATTATATATCATCTGTAGCCCCCAGTATCAAGTTCACATCTCACGTTTAAAAATGGTGGAAAATAGATTTTTCAGATTCCTCGGTTCAAGATGCGGTCTGTCCACCAGTAGGGTCAATCCTGGACTTCCGTAGAAAGTTGAATTGTATTTTATTCGTTACTAAGTTATTTATGAGTATCTTCTCGAGCCAGGTTCAATTCTTCATGAGATTTCTTTTTATGGTCCAATAAAAGCTTTCTGACGTCATGATCTTTTTTATCTTCAACGGAGAAGCGCCATGCAGAACTTTTCTTGGTTGGAATGCTAAAATAATCAAACTCATATGTTGGGGATGTCGATATGTTCCATGACAGTGTAGACAAAGTGATCAAGATATACTCTTTTTATCAAATCAATTGTATTCTTTATTATATTTGTATGAATAATCTATGTATTTATCTTATTTCCTATCCCTACCAGTTATGTTTAATTCAATTATATAATTATTTTCCAGCACTGCTAGTGGTACGTTTACAATTTGAATACCATAATGGCTGTGAATTACCTGTTCTTTTTCGATAAATGAAATAAGATATTTTTGGAACAGTGATTAACTAATTCACGACGTACTTTTGAAATAATGAACCAGAAGATTCAATTTTATCGAATTGATGTCCCTACTGCTGTTTTTTATATGATAGTTTTTCCAATAGAAATAAACAACAGAAATAAATATATATGTTGAATCTATAAAACTCGAATTCATAATGCCTTGTCGACGGTGATCCAATCTCCGTAAAATTCTCTGAACAGTGATAACGGCAATTTAATTTCCTATATATGAAACAGGAATATCATATGTGAGAAATAACGCTGATTATACAGGGGGTCTCAGTATTAATGGGAATAAATTTCGATATAGGTGAAGAAGTTGAAATAAGACGAAAGTTGAAGAGTTCCGTTCCTTCAAGGAAGACTGTTGGATCAAAGGTTCATTCAATTTTTTGAAAGTGGGGCATAAATATAGAAATTAAATATTGCAGGTATTTTTCAAATTGGAACTTAGAACTCCATAGAACCCAGGTTTCCAAATGAAATCGTTTTTCAATGTACATTTTATAATGGTGACACTCAAAGCATCAATGAAAATTTATGGTGGAAAATGAAAAACAATGTCGATTCCACCTCTCTGTAGCTCTGTATGGGGGATGAGTTAAAAAAAGAGTTCTCTGTGCATCTGTATTTGAAAAATACGACTGCCAAATTTCATTTTTTTATCTCTGTTTCACTTTGAAAACATTGAATAAATACATAATCAAGTCGTCATCTTTCAAGCAACGTTGCACGGAGCATTTCCGGGCTTGACTTCATAGGAACCCATCGTTGCGTTTTTCCCGCAAATCACCTTTTGGGAAAGTGACTCTTTGCAACTTGAAATGCTTCCGTGAAAAAGGTTGAACGCGCACGCTTGTAGAAAAAATATTTTCGAATATACAAAAGAGAAATAAAGGGTGACATTGATTCTTCAAAAGGGGCACACTATATTCAGTAGTGTTTTTCAATGCTCTGGAATTTCCTGCATGCTCTTGTATACTTTTCACATATTTTCCTTCAACAGTTTTCGAAATATTTGTTACTAGCTGACCCGGCAAACCTAGTTTTGCCATTTAAATTATTTCTAAGGTAGATAATAATAACTACCTCATCGTGATTGCTCGCTTGGTCGTAAGAAAAAGGAATGCCTTTTTTTCTGTTCTGTACAATTTTTTTTGGGAATATTTTGTTATATAAACCTTGCCCTAACAATAATAAACACAACAAAAAAAGAATTGTCCAATTTGGTGTGATCGTTTGAACAATAAAGCATTTTGAAGTAAACCACAGATCCTCTTTTATTAATATAGATTTTGCCAAAAAAGATACATGTAGAGGCTTTGTTATTTAATTATAATTTACGAACCCTCGCACATACCAATATCCACTTTACATGGATTGAAAGACAAGATTTCAAAGAATCACAGCCAGCTATAATAAAGCATCTCCACCATATGAAGTGTCCACAAAAAGACTATCAATATGACGACTTTCAAATCGATTCATCTTTATTTTTTCAAATGCAATGCGTCGTATGATTTTTTTTCATGATTGAAATAACTATTCATATTACTTCAAACATGAAGGCAGATCAAGTACGGCCTCAAGCGCTGCTGTAGGCGCTGTGTGCATAGCTCCCGTAACACCAACACAGGCCAGCCTTTGCAGTTTCTGCAGCCGGCTGCAGTGGTGTGCTCTTCGGTTTTTGTCCACCTTGCTAGACACGCATAGGTGACAACAGGGCTATACCATTTTCGGTTTCATGACCCATGTCTTTCCAAAGAGTCTTTTGCAGGCCTACATGGCCGCCGTGGTTCTGGAAAGAGTCTCATCTATGTATATATGTTTTCTCCAGTTGAGTTGGCTGTCCAGGATATCACCTAGATATTTCATATATTTGCACTTACTGGAAAACTTCAGAGACTGGCCGTTCAGGATTGGCGCCCTAAAGTCGAGATTCCTTTTTCCTGTGAACGGAATCAGTGTTGTCTTCGAGGAATTGACAATTAGCCCCTATTGCACCACTTTCCGATACTCCTGAGAGCGGTTTGTAATAGGCTGCTCAGTGGGCCTTCATGCATGCCTCTAACAGTCACCTTATCACGCACCTTATGATTTGGTCAAGTTTCACAGGGGCCACACGTCTTGTCGACGTGACTGATGCATCTACAGGATGGGCTTCTTAAAACGAAACAGACGAAACAACCACCTCAATTATTGAAGAAAGTGATTACCAATAATAATTATTTCGTTGTCTAATGTTGACAATTAATGATTACTACCGTAACCACAGAATGAATTAGTCAAATAATTGATGATTTCACATAGCATGGTTAGCGGAATGACTGGTACTGTACGAAATTCAAAATTGAATATCTCGAAAAGAAATGCATGGAATGAGAAAAAAATTAATACGCTGAATTCAGGATAAAAAGACCTTTCAAAAGAGGCATCACTCACCCTACCTTTCTTATTCAAAATTTAGGGGTTGGTGTTCTCTAACACTAAGGGTTGAAGCGATATAGTTGTGAATTTGACCTTAAAAGTTGTCCCCCTTGAAATAAAAATCGACGTGTCCGAGCATTTTTTCGAAATAAATTCATTCTGGCCGTTACCTCGTCTGTTTCGTTTCAAAAAGCCCACCCAGTATATTGCTCAAATTTATCATTATTGTCTTAAAAGAAACAGGTTTAACAGATATTCCAGATAACTCAAAAAATAAGCCACGAATAAAGAGAAATTATAAGTAATGTGATACCTATCAATTGTTGAGCAATGAATATCCGTAATATCTCGAAGGCATATTTCGTTCGCTTACTTCACCCATAATTATGTGCCGGAGACATGAGGAATAAAATAAGCAGAAATTTTAAAGGCGAAAATGTCAGTGAGCAGTGAGAATATCAGTTACAAGTAAAGACAATTAATTCAAAAATATCCAGACACCGGAGTGACTTCTGGCTAAGAGTCGCTGATTATCGCGCTAAAAATATATGAGGGTTAACAAATCTCGCTCCGTTTCACTGCAATCCCCAATAATCCTCCGAAACTTTTCGACGTTCTTCTGTCACGAAATCCATTAATAATTCTTCAAACTTTACAGACTGCACGGAAATTGTTCGAGAAACTCTTCTCTCAGGTTGAATTGTTTCATCTGTATAGATGTGTTCGTCATAAGGACTGAGGATGAAAAATTTCATTACAAATTCGACTGGAAATGTGATTTCGTATCACCGATCCGAACAATTTCCACTTTGACGATTCGTGCATATATCAATGAAACTACATCCTCCCTCTCAACTTCAGAACTTCTTCAGGAGAATACTGTATTGATGGCCCTTCCCCTATGGAATGTATTGAATTCTTAAAATCCAATTCCTCTAAGCCCTCTTGTTTTATTGATTAGTTCATAGTCGTTTTTCTCTAATGGAGCGTCCAGACGAACACTCCGCAAAATGTGCACATCACTACATAGAATTCGATGAATCCTGTTGTATTGTGGAGTTTTCCAGATTCACGATATCTCAGTAAAATTGCAAAAAGGAAAGTGTCAAACAAAATATGAGTGAAAACTATTATTAAATTAATACAGTGTGAAGAATTTTGTGCAGTATTCACCAGGAAGAAAAAATATGAACATTCATTATCCAAAAACTCAAAAATTTCCCTATTGTACAAAAATTTTTTCAAAACCCAAACCTTCATTCATCTTTGTTGTATGGCTTGTATGTTTGTATGGCTAAATTGAAAATTTCTGATTCTCAGATGCGTTCAATCACTGAAGTGACGAATTAATATGTTCAAATATTGAATTGATGTGGCCGAAACTTGATGAAAATTCATAATTGAACTTGAAACAGAGTATAAAATGAATTTTTAAACCACGGCACGTGTTTCGCTATCACAATCACATCTTCAGTTTACCTTCACCCACCTGAAGATGCTATTTTGATAGCGAAACACGTGTAGTGGCTTAAAAACTCATTTTGTGAAAATCGTTTAATCTGTTTCAAGTTTAATATGTTCAAGTTATTCCTTTATGAACACGATATTCGATCGATCCAGAAAGGCCCTTATTAGTCATATTCGGTTGATTATTTCTAAATTCTCATTAATCGATGAATCAGGATCATTTACGTATCGCCGGATATCTATGAATAAAAGGCTTGAGCAGAAATTAACTCAGATGCTTAATATCCACTTCTCAACTCAGTTCGATAGCTCACCGCAAAGTATAGCAAAGTAAAATCGGTTAAATAAATTCAGGCCAGTCAAAATAAATAATCGGATCACTTTTTTTATTATAGACTGGAACGGGACCAATTAATGTTTTCATGTATAAAGGCGAAGCCTGTTACATTCACAAAAACAACAGTATATGTTGACACGGAAAACAGCAATAACATTGAAGTAACACATTGAAGGAGCCAACAGCAGTAATAAAACATTAAATACTATAGTATAATTTAAAGACCCCAAAGGCAACGGGCAATCAGTTTCATCAAAACTGAACGAGTAATAAAAAGTGAACTCTTGAAGTACTTCAAAAAATGATGGATTGTCGCTCTTGGCATGAGATATCAGAACCCTTCCATTCTCTTCCTAAAGGTATGTTCACTGAAGATGTTCTATATCTCAACAGGAGGAAACCGGCTGAACTGGGCCCAAGAAAAGGAAGACATCTCTGAGCCTACGTTTTGCGCATAAAAATGCTACTGAACTAAAACGGCTAGAAAAAGGGTACTGCCCGATACGTCGCCAATAACTATTATATTTTGAATAATATTAAACCCTGAATATCAAATACTGTTATTCTTTCATAAGTCACACAGGGTAAATACTTATCATTCGATATAATATATGTATAATATAAGGAGGATGAATATTAGACATACAGTAATCCAAGGTGTGTTCCTTGGGTATATAATGAAAATATGAAATATGAAACAAATGTATCTTTTTTTCCTGAACAAGTCCTAAAGGAACCCTTTACTTTAGGCTTTGATGATCGAAGCTGAGTGAACTAACTAACTATACTACATTCACTTTCATTTTAGCACTCGGTTGGCCATGAAATAATTTTCTGAATGTTGGCACTAAGATGTCTAAAAACATGGTGCATGCACTGATTAGATTTTGTTTTCCCGCTTCGAAAATAAAAGATAAGTTTCGTTTTTCCCACTGCAGGTAGCGCTATTTAGAAATTGACAGTTGTCAATTGATATTTGAAAATAATTTGAATGAATTCCTACGACGGATGTGTTGTATTTATAAGTGATTATGGCTGTGTTAAAATGTATTAGTTTCGAGAAAGGGTGTACAAAATCCATTTTATTCAACATGTCGTTCAGTTTTCTGTATGGGTCAATCAAGAACTACAGCTAAGAATTCGGTGTTGTTGGACTATCACTCTTTGTTGTTGGAAATTGAGGCAGAGCCAAATCAGATGAACATTCGGGACGGATAGAGCTATCACTTTTATGGCAACTTCAGCAATATTCAATCAAAAGAACTGTATTGAAAATACGTGATGTGAATTGTGAGCATGTATTGAGAAACAGAAATACGTTAATCTGTTCGAGTCTGTTCTTCAAATATTTTTCACAAGTATAGTGAAAATTTCGTTTTTGTCATAGAAATGACATATTGTGAATATATTGAATATTTCGCCAATCAACTATGTTTTATTGAAATCATATTGAATTACCTTCCTCACGAATACAATTTGTTAAACAAAAATTACCTTGAAGATTCAAGTGTAAATCACAAATATTCGTTAACAGCTGAGAAAATAGTCCGGTTCATTTCTATTGGATACTTTGATGGGTCAGGAACACAGAGATGACTGTAATCTGTGATCGATATCAACGTAGAACAAAATAAAGCGAGAGAGTAGCATTAGATTTTCTTTCATATCACAAGGATAGAACATGGTGGCGCCGCCACGAAACGAATCTCTTATTTTCGATTGAGTCTAATGTCATTAAATTCAAAAATTGACTAGTGCATGTTTTTGGACATCTTAGTTGGCACTCATGAAATGTCCTTAATGGCATAACACCGTTGTCACAACTTATATTTCAATTAATATCACAAAAATGCCGAAAGTGATTGAAAAAAAAGAAAGAAGACAGGGTTTCAGGAAGTGCTATTCAGAATTCAGGTCCGCTCATTTCAAATAGTAGGTAACCCTGATATTCTAATATCTACAATATATCAGACGGAGCATAAATATTCAATGTAAGTGAATTTATATAATGTTTCATCTGAATCTAAACGACTTTTAGTTCAGCTGAATATTTCCACTATCGTGAATGAATGTGGATGAATATGAATGAATTCCTTCTATCGGGAGACCCAAAAAATTGACATTCTATTCTAGAGTGAACGAGTGCGAAAAATTACTACAGGTTCTCGATGAAAGTCACCGTAGAATATTTTCCAGAAAATTAATTTTTCTATTTTTCATTTGGATTGTCCTAAACGTTGTAAATATCTTGAGGGATCGATAAATATATATGTAATTAGTAATACAGTAGAATCCGCTTATAATGACATTGAGGGGAAATGAAAAACACGTCATAATAACCGGACGTCACAAAAAGCAAAATTGATGATATTTTTATGGATTCAATTTGAGAGAAAAACGACAAATTATATGTTTCCTTTATTGAAAAAATTTAAAATTATCAGCTTCTTTAACAAAAACAACTAAATATGAAGAACTTTTTCGTTTTCAAAAAAAAAAATCAGTTATATCTCGTATCGTATCAAACCTCTTCGCATGAAAAGGGGTGGGGTGGCTAGAGAAAACGATCGAGATGTCACTATAACCGGAGAAATTTTCTACAAATAATGTTGTTGTATCTGAAATCATGTCATTGTAAGCGACATGTCGTTATAAGCGAAGTCATTGAATCCGAATCCTGTTGAAAGGAGTTTTGAATGAAACCAAACTTAACAGTGCAATTGCGTCATCATAAGCGATTGGTCAATATAGCCGGCGTCATAATAATCGGATTCTACTGTATTTTATCAAAGTATTGAAAATAAACAGCCATAAATACGAGCCAGTTGTTCATTGTTAATTCATGCGAAGATGAAGTTCCTCTTGCCTTGAATCTTCCTTTAATTCTTTTTTGACTTTCATTGATGCAAGATGATTTTTGTTGAAGGATTTAACATTCTTGTAATTATCCGTTAATTCTTTCGAGAGATAACCATTTCCAACCACTGCATTATATCGATTGAAATTTATTCTGGGAGGATTCTGCATTTCTTAATAAACTTTTTAGGGTTTTCACTCCCAATCTCTGAAACAAAATCAATTAAAAATGAAATCAACGATTTGCTCTTACGAAAAGACTACAGAGTACAATATGCCAGCGTATATCTGCTTTATTGACCTAACAAAGGCGTTTGATAGAGTCCGGTTGGGAGACATTCTACATATATTAATGAAAAATAAGGCACCAGCAAACATAACGAAGATAATCCATAACCTAAATAACAATAACGTAACAAAGGTCAAGGTAGGAGATCAATTCACTGAAAATATCCCAACACCGGGAGGAATTAGACAGGGTGACAGTGTAAGTCCCTTTTTGTTTAATCTCCTCATGGATAAAATTATAAACAATGTAACATGTCTCAACCTCGGATACAGACTAGGCAACAAAAGAGTTGGTATGGTGTGCTACGCCGATGATGCAGCAATTAGATATTGCCGAATCAGAAAACGACCTACAGAGACAACTCTTCCAGTTCTTTCTAGTAAGCCGCCAACTCAATATAAAGATTTCTATCAGCAAAACCAAATGTAAGACAATCGCGAAGGATCCGCTCAGATGTAAGCTGGTGGTGGAGGACAATCCCATAGAACAGGTGATGCAATTCCGATATCTGGGCATAGATATATCAAGTACCCACGACCCAGTGAGACCTAAGGAACCAGATTAACAAAGCATCCGCACTATCAGGATGCCTACAAGATATAGTCTGGTACAACCCGTGCATGCGCAAGGATAGCAAAATTAGAATCTACAAGACTAGTATCAGACCCATCATGACGTACGGCACGGAAGTCCGCGAGGACACGAACAAGACGAAACACATGCTAAGGGTGGCCGAAATGAAAAAACTGAGAACAATAGTCTGGAAAACAAGAAGAGACAGAGTAAGAAACACAGATGTCAGAGAACAGTGCGGGATACAAGATATTGTAATATGGGGAAGATAGAGGCAGTGGTACAACCATGTAAGACGAATGGACGAAAACAGACTTCCGAGAATAGTTCTAGAAAACAACCCGTCCGGCTCAAGACCTCCCGGGAGACCACCTAAAAGAAGGAAAGATAGTTGGCAATCTACCTCTCAGAAAAAGATGCAGGGGCAACTTCAGAATTAACAGATCAACAGATCTCCAAGGAGTAGAAGAAGAATAAGACAACTGATTTAATGTCTTCAACCTTCAGCCAAAAAAGATAACCAACATTAACTCTCCTTAAGCTACTGCTTATTATTCGTCAATACTCCAATTTTCTTCCATAGCAAAAATAAATATATTTAAAAAGTGATCTCTTGTAGTTTCCATACAAATAATGTATGCCTTCAATCAGTTCGTATAAACGTCAATTATGTTCGTCACATATTTTCCGAAGTAATTCGACAATGTGATTAAATTCGTAGTTACTGAGACTTTTACGTAAAACGGACAACATAGTCCATAGATTTAAAACCCAAAAATGTTCTGACAAGCGTCATAACCTGACATTTTCTTACTCTACAGAGTGGAAAGTGTCATATTTCCATGGCCAACCGAGTGCTAAAATAAAAGTGAATGGAGTATAATTATAATCACAACTGTCCGCGGTCATACACTATCGTTCGAATATAAGTTTTCACAGCAAATAAAATAAAAAAAGATTTTAAGTCGAACAAAATGAGAAAGCACTATTAGCAGATAGTAATTTGCAAAGTGCACTGGTATGAAGTGAGCACCCAATTTCAAACCCATTCGAATCCAATAGTTTCATTTTCCCGTTTTTAGATTCGACATAATATCAAAAAACGGTATCAAAAATAAATGAAAATTCGCGGATTCATGTTGTGCTAAGGAATAACACCAACCTTATAGGTCCTTGGAATCAGAAGAATTAAGGGGTTGATAAACGAACCAATAAAAACGCGTGCCAAGCCGCAGGCAATGGCTTGTTTTTGGAGTGAGAATGTTGCTTTTTCCATGTATGTTTGTTAATGGACATTCTGTAAACAGTAAATGTCCACGTTTTAATTGGGGCTAAATGAATAAGAGGGTGAAAATGAAAGAGCCGAATAGCGGTTTCTACGTTAGAGCCTGAGGTCGAAGAAACGTGATGTTGAATGCAAAAATATACAGCCACCCTTTCATTCACGAGTATAACGGCATACTCATAGGTCAAAACAATATGATGAATCGTCAATAAAGGGTCTCTATCTTGTTCGAAATAATTAAAATAAAGTATCATCCCTCAAATTCCTATGTCCGCCAGAGTAGACATTTTTTCTTCAAGACTCTAGATGACTGAATTGTTGTCATTAATAGTTAATATGATATTGAGATCTATTGTGCCTTCTATAGACCATATTAGTGAGGTTAGAATCACTCAATTGGCGGGAGATCCATATTCAAATTTTTCTACATAGGAATCAACTTTAAGATGGAATGTCGCTAGCTAGAAGTAAATGTTAATATAAAGACATGCAAAATTGGGTGCCCCCATTATGAGAGGTTGTTTCCAAGTACATGTTATATCACAAAATAATTTTATATGTCCTTAAATCAAAATTGAACACATTATTATACGGAATATATCCGTATTTCGTAGATCATTTCTGCTATACGTCAATCATGAACCGTAACAAGGAAAATGACATGCTACGCTTGCGCGTTAGAATGATGTCAGCTTCAGAGGTTAGAAACGAAATGAAGCTACGATAAACTTCCATGGATCTTGCCGACCAATTTAATATTGATCCATTATTAAAAATATATACCATTTCATTTCGAAATTTTGTTTTCAACTTGTTAAGAAAGGATCATAGAACACATTCCGACAGAAATAAATCTTAAGGAATTCTCTAAAATATCTAAAAACAGGCGAGAAGTACGCGGCATTTTTAGTCCCATAAGAAATGCATAGGAAATTTAGGGACCAGATCCTCGAATGGATCGCGATTCAAAATTCCCGCCAAACCTCACTAATATGGTCTATTAGAGCTGTTCTCCCAACTGCGCCATCTACAGGTCGCCCTCCATGCCCAGAGTTCCAATGAACTCCAGTATCTGAGAGGTCTTCCAGGAGGCGTAGGTATTCCTGCTTTAATTTTCTCCTCCAAGATACAGTGACATTATACATCACAATGGCGACAATAGTCGATTTCAACCGTTAATGGAGTAATTACGTTTTCGTTTGATGGTCATGTCATTCAACTCGATCTGAAACGTTTTGTTCAGATGAAGATATCTAATTTGAAACATTTTATATATTGAATCAAACACTGTCGTATTCCTTATTTTCAAATATATTTTATACCGGGTAGCCCAACCCAGACGCGGGAGGGAGTAAATAAAGATATTTTGGAAATCTTTTCTTATGGTGTGTGTAGGGAGTTCAAAAGCACAATTTAAAATTATTTTCATGTTTATAGGGTGCTCGAAAACAAAGATATAGGTAACCTAAAGTTACATCAACTACAAATAATCGTCAAAAACTTTCTTCTTTCAAAGCGCACACCCGGTATTTCTATATCTCGTTGAACTTAAAAATTAATTTCTCAGCAGTTAAAACGATTATTTGCAGTTGATGTTTGAGAATTAATTATGATCACTCTGTATATTCCAGAGATATTCTTTTTTATGTGTAGGAGTAGCCAACTTGTCTTCTCGAAAAAATACTGTCTGTATCACTGGCATTTATACATTAACTGCTATTTGAAACAACTGCATATTTTCAATATTTCGCCATTATATCGTAAAGGATGCTTCTAAGGTATAAAGTGGTCTGAAGAAACTCATCATAATTTGAGCCATTTCATTTTTGAGGTCCAATACACGTGTTAAATTTAAAAAAGTATAACTTCGGGGTACATCTTTGTTTTCGAATACCCTGTATACATGACAATAATTTTAAATTGTGGTTTTGAACACCCTACACACCACAAGAAAAGATTTTCAAAATATCTAATAATTGGTAATATTATATAATCAATACTGCAGATAAGGCTTTTCTGAACTTGTTTTAATAGAACTTCAAACTTGTCATTCTTTAAGGAACTAAATACTCTCTATGCAGCTCAGCCTGCCCCTTTCTACTCCTCCACTCAAAAATTACATAAGTATACTTCATTCAATTTTATTTTAGCAGTCGGTTGGCCATGGAAATTTGACACATTCCACTCTGTATAGTACGAAAATGTGGGGTTATGAAGCTTGTCAAAACATTTTTGGGTTTTAAATCAACGGTATGTTGCCCGTTCTACGTAAAAGTTTCTGTTATTACGTATTTTATCACACTGTCGAATCTCTTCGTAAAATATGTGACGAACATAATTGAAGTTTATAGAAAATGTTTGAAGGCATACCAAATCCAGTTATTTGCATGGAAAATACAAGAGATCAGTATAATACCATAATATGCACTAGCTTGAGGAGAGTTAATGTTCGTTATCTTCTTTGGCTTACATCATTTGTAGATTTCAAAAATATTAACCCGAAGATGAAATGCATATGATGCAGTGGTTGGGAATGGGTATCTCCCGAAGGAATTAACAGATAATTACAAGAATGTTAAATTCTTCAATAAAAATCATCTTGCATCAATATAAGTAAAAGGAATTGAAGGAAGTTTCAACTTAAGATGCAACTTCACCGTTGAACAAAAATTTCACATTAATAAACAAGTAACAGGGCAACTTGCGCGTATTTGTGGCAATTCATCTTAATACATTGATGTAATAATAATAATTAGGTATTTATTAGTACCTTAAGACATTTACATAGTATATAGAAGTATATAGAACTTATTTTCCGATGACATTTATCGAAAATCCTGTAGTAAACTTTTCGCATTAATTCACTCAAACATAAAATTCTCAAATGCCACCACTTTTTTGGGTGTCCCAATAGAAGGAAATTCTTTGTCATCCTCTTCATTCACAATCTTTCTGATTGTGGAAATATTCCGCTGAAATATAAGTCTTTTAGATCCAGATGAAACATTACATATATAAAATCTCTTACATTGAATATGTTCGTTACCGTCTGACGTATTGTTGATTTTAAAATATCAGGGTATAACTATTCGAATGAGCGGACCTGAATTCTAAATAGCACTTCCTGAAACCCTGTCTCTTTTTTAAATCACTTTCGGCATTTTCGTAATAAAAATTGATATTAGTTGTGGCAACGACGTTATGACATTAACGACATTTCATGAGTGCCAACCTAACTTCGTTCTAGTTACAAAAACTTGAGAAAATTATTTCATGGCCAACCGACTGCTAAAATAAATTTGAATGAAGTATATATTCTCCTGAGATGTTGTATCGTCATTTTATTTTTCTGTAGATTTTCAGTAGAGAGGCAACCTAGAGTAACCAGATATACTAGGAACTGCGTCTTCCAGTGAAATTGAGGCAATTGCTCTCTTGGGATTCTTTCATAAGGCAGGTTCTTTCAAGTTTCGATACATCTGTAGAGACTGCGTTAACCTTCAACTCTTTTTCATTCCACCTCATTTTTCAACATCACTGGAAAAAATGAACCTGAAATATGAAACAAAAATATACTTTCAGGTTCATTATATTTTCATATTCATATAATTATTTTTGTTTTTACACTCACCTTGCTCCTTTTTATTCTTATTCTTTATGATTCATAAATCAATGTGAACAATGGTCCGAACACACACGTTTACTAAATAGCTAGTAATTGGTAATTCTAATAGGTACTGAACAGAATATTACATACTAACAATAAAAATTATACACGGTTGGATTTTCTTGATAATATACACATAGGGAATGAGATTACCAGAAACATTAACTGCTTGAATATACAGACGAATATAAACTTGAACAAATCATATATTCCTTTATTTAAGAGACTTTAAGGCATAAATTACTGGATTGTTCGGCTTCTTGTTCTAGTTGATGTGTTTGCTATTTGTTTGCCTATGAGTGTCACTTTTGTGTTTATGTGAAGAAGATTGATGATATATGTATAACATGGTTTTGTGATAGTGTTGGGAGAACTGCTTATCTATCGAAAATATTCTATGTCATGTTGTTTTACTTCTTTGACTTAGGCCCGGTACTTTCACCTTCGAATAAATTTTATTCAACGAATAATGACGTACCGACATTCGATCTATGACAAATAAACTTTTCTAATTAAGTTTCAATGACAAATTTATTCGATGAATAACACTATCTGAAAGTGAAAAGACTGCATTTTTACTAATCTTACGAATAAGACTTAATAAATGCGAATAAATTTATTTATTCGCACGTGAAAGTACCGGGCCTTAACCCAAGAAAAAATTGTTTAATTATGCAGTTTCCACAATTTCCATTAGATTGAGGACTAGAAAATTTGTAAAAGTAGGAATATTGGATGCATTTAGTTTATTTATAGGCGATGTGGAGATGTATCGAATAATTGTGTTTTGTCGTATTTAATTTGACAAGTACGGGATGAATTTGAACAAAACAACTTGTTATAATAATTTGTCAATATTATCGAGGTACTGAGGATGGCGATTGGCCGAAAGCGCTCAACCTGATAATTAAACACGATTTATAATGCTTGGAGTAGGTTCTGTTCAGTACCTATCATATCTGGATGAATTAATGAAAAAAGTGAGCACTTCAGAGGTCCAGATATAGCTAGCCGAATAAATTAGATAGTCGTTCCAACTTTTCCCATATTCACTTTTCTGTTTTCTGTTTAGGATGAACTTTTTCGATTTGAAATTTAACGGAATCAGCAGTGGACAACAATAGTGGGCTTTTCCAGTGGAACTGACCAACGAACTCATGACTCATTTTATGATATGAATGCTCTTTTGGCAATTAACTGTTCAGAATTCAATTCATTAATTCACCATTATATTGAGGTTTTTGTTCCGTTGAACGCAGGTTGCTGTCACAAACGGAATTATTAATCGATATTTGGCGAAAATTATTATCACTGTATTTCCTGCTCTTGTGGAAACCTATAAACACATAGCGGAAAAATTAATGATCTCGTTCGTGGAACTGTTATTTTCCGACACCCGAATGGGTCGGAAAATTATGCGAATAGTTCTGTTAATTGACGGATTCTTCAAAACTAGGTACACAATGTTTATGAACACGATTCAACAGATAATAATCTACCCCAAAAAATCCTATTCAAAAAAATTCCAGTAAAATGGGAATTAGGTAATACCGAGTTTCATAAAGCTTGATGGGGGAATCAACGCTTGATTGGCGAGTAGACGTCAATTTGTTTTCAATCGATAATTCACTAATGATCATTCAGAATATCATTCTCGGATAAAATTATTATGTTTATACTTCCTTTCAATTATTCTCAATTGATACTTCTTCAATATATTCAAAAATGAAAAGGTTTCAGTGATTTCGTTTAGAAATCCAGTGACTGTCAAATCGTTGATCGGACAATCAAAGTTTTATGAAACCCCATATAAGGATGCCATTTCTACAACAGTATACAGAAAGTCAAGCGATAGATAATTCATCACAATTTGGTAATGCAAATTCGCATATTGAGGTTTGCCACCATGCACTTTCTTCCTAAAACATTTTCAGCCTTCACCATTTTTAATTCTGTCATAATGTACAGATAAGTTCCAGATTTCTTCAAAATTCAATGTTATGTATTTTCATACTATCTCATCAAAGAAAAATATAAATTTTTGTATTGATTTTAAATTATTTCAGTTGGGAGAACCAAATGCTGGTTTCTCAGCTGAAAGAATGATTGTTTTATAATTAGTTTCAAGAATGATTATTGATTATGATTATTGAATTGTAATTAAGTATTGATTGATGTGAAATTGAAGTGAAGGAGATGAGATATTGTAAAAACAACCATATATTTGATATCATTGGACCATATTGAAACAGTAAGAAAGATATAAAAAAACTTGAAGTGTTGGTGCAAGAAAGAATAAAGGAATTGAATTAATGGAAGAAATCTTAAGTCAAAAGTAAACTTCACCAGAAGATAATCCAATGGGATATTTTCCTAAATTTCAAAATATATGTCATTAAAATCCATATAACTCAAATATATCGAAATATATTTTTTTCGAGTTTTAACATATTGCACGATAATTCTGATTTCAGAAGTGCTCTCTTATGAACATTCCACGTCGTTTTCACAATCAATTATGGTCATGAAAGTTTTCACCATAGACCTAATGAATATCAAATTTGGTGATCACATTTGATAAGAAGAGCAAACAATCACACAAAATGTCATCGGTCTCAAGAAGGTATAGACACAGATTACACAAACAATTTCATGTATTTTATTGATATCTTCTTGATCGGTTCCACTGTTGTCGAATTAACAAAAATTACTAGATTTTAGTAGAGGCATTCTAATACATTCTAATGTTTACTAAGTTTCAACGGGTATTTTTCTGAAATTTATGAATTTTGAAACGAATCTTTCATGTATTGGATAACTAATAGAAAAGGGTTTCCATAAATAATCTCACGTTCGATTTTGGGGTTTTAGGAAACTTTTCCATAAGTAATTCCAGAAAGGGTACAGAATTTGGTAAACTAAAAAAATTCAGAAATTTCAAAACTGTCAGACAAGACGTCATCTGTTTCGACATCAGGAAATAAGAAATACGGATATTCAGAAAGTGCACAGAGACTAGAGACATTATTATTTCATGAAAGAGTGAGTGAGAAGACCATATTAAATTAAAGTAACGTAATTTAGAAAAATTAGTCAAGGTGCTTTATGTATGAAGATTTTGATTTAAAAGAAAAATTTTGTTTTATTTCATTTGAATTTTTATTTCGAAGGAATGTGTTAGATGCGAACCCTCTTTGAGATAGAGTTTTAGGGAAATTTTAATGAAAATTTTAATTCAAAGAATTTTTAGATGTGGATTCGTTTGATTAGTCAATTCATAGTATTACAAAAAACGGACCATAACAGTAGGTACCTACTATCAATTATCATGCTATTTTCTGTTTAGTGTTTGTACCAAAAATATACAGGGTGTTTGTGAGAAGATGATCAATTTGGATATATCTATTCATCAGAACTCAAGGTTTTTCAAACTTCAAAACATATATTTTTCTTTATTTCAGTCGATTCTAAGGGTTACCTAAATAAACCCTATAACTAAAAATAAAACTTCCATGTTTATCAAGGAGGAATTTGAGCTAAGGGATAACAGCTATTGCCACATATGGAAACTCAAATTCAATATTGCAATAAATGATTTTCACATTTCATGAACTGGTCATAAAATCTCAATTCCAACAAATAGCTTATTAGGTAAAACTCTAGTAGTAGTCTAGTAGTCCAAGAGCAGGGGACAAAACTTAGCAAGTTTTTTATATTTTATTTTAGAAATATGAGTTGGTTTTGGACATGAGTCAGCATCCACGAGTTGATGTACATGAAATTACAATATTCGCACTTTGAGCGACTGCTGATTACCTCTGTCCTACTGAACTTTGACCTGTTTCATTCTCGAATAAAATATTAAGATCAAGCAGGAAATGCGTTTTCAGCAATTACAAAATTCTTAAACTGAGATGAAATAAATTAATCCAAACACTTAAGCATGCGTAAGAGTAAAAGTATAACCCGAGCCATGGTTGGGGTTTGAGGCTTATATAGAATAAAAAATATTTTCTTTTAGTTTGGATTTGAAGAAGTGTGATGAAAGATTGACGACTCGAGAAATAATGACCTCCTGAATTTTTATTTTTTGGTTTGAAAAAACGGATATCCCAGTATCTACATCTTATAGGAAGTATGAGTCAAAACAACACCATAAACTTCGAATCAAGATCCCTTTCTCCTTTTGAAGATTGTTCTCAAATGTATTCTTTCAGGAATAATCAGAAATGTAGAAAGTATAAAAGAACATAGCGTTTTGTGTATCCTTAAAATGATCGAGATCATGAAGTCTTTATTAACCACGAAAAAAAAATTTTTTTTATAACAAAATGAAGAAGGGGAGGTCTAAACCTCCCAAGTCGAACACACTTTCTGCAGATTTGTTTAGATATAGAATAATAGATGGTGACGATGAAACAGATTCGGTTTGAATAAATAATAATTCTGCGGGTTTCCAGAAAAAAATTACGAAATAGTTATTTTCCTATCAATCAACTATCAATTTATCCGGATCTGTAATCATCTGAATCATTAGCGCTCAATCTTGTAGTGAAAAACCTTTCTGCCTAATGGACCCACTTGACTTGACTACCGTCGTGACACAGTGGAGAAAATATTGAAATTTTATTCGTAGCTATCAAAATTATGTTGGATGTTATGTTGGACATATGAAATTCCCAGCTGTTCCGTATAGATTAATTGAAATTACATAATTTTGTGGAACAACGTTTAACAAGATGTAGGAGAAACGGAAGATGAATGATTCCGCTAAGAATGGCGTGAGTAACAAGTAGAAGACAAGACGAAGGGCGAGTCCAACGTATCGTGGTGCCACAACAAGTGAACTTCGCGAAGTTTCCGACAGTCTGGTGTCGTTAGGTATTTAGGAATCCGGTTCAAGAACTTTCCTCGTTACCTTCATTAACTCGTTTTATGCTGAAATTCCCAGTTTACAACGTCTGAACCTGCCGAAAGCACCTCGTCCTGTATTTGATGCAACGTCCTCGCGAACTGTGAATACAAATATTGATCGTTAAGGAGGTTTGCGGTCTTGTTTTACTAATTTTCGAGCGTTGGAAGCCAAGTGCAGCACTCAAACTACCAGATATTTCTCTGTTAGTACTAGAATTAATGTCATATTTTTCACGAACTTTCTGGAAGTAGCTTAACTTCTGTAGATGGGGTGAAACTGACACGTCATCATATTTTTTACTCTATTCTTTATGACTGAAGTAATGGGCACTGTTATGACTTGTTCGTCTGTTTAGAGAGAAACATAGAATCAATAAAGGCCGTTTTACACGGAAAGCCCATTAAAAGATTTCAGAGAAATATATGTTGGATTTGTTTGGAATTTTTTATAGAGACATAAAGCAAATGAAAAATCTTTTTCCAAATGACTTATGACTTAGTTATACTATATAGTCTATTCATTATTGCATTTTCAGATATAAGTATATTAAAATTCTACGTTTATGTCATCTACCATTCCCTACAGCTGTTTTGCATATTTTCGAGTTACGTACCCATAATTTTTTGGATGGTGGCTTGCCGTATGAAGGCTTGAAAGAAGCTGTCCATTTCAAGGAACAGAATGTTCAACCTCAGACATGTTTTATGTATTTCATTACCGAGAAAATATTCCGAAATGAAGGTTGAGAGTGAATTATTCACATATACTCCATTCACTTTTATTTCAGCATTCGGTTGGCCATGGACATTTGACACATTTCACTCTGTATAGTACGAAAATGTGGGGTTATGACGCTTGTCAAAACATTTTTGGGTTTTAAATCATCGCTATATTGTCCGTTCTATGTGAAAGTCTAAGTAATTAGGTATTTTAGCAAGGTGTTGAATCACTTGAGGAGAGTTAATGTTGGTTATCTTCTCTGGCTAAAGGTTGAATACGTTACATCAGTTGTAGATTTAAAAAAAAACAATCCGAAATGAAATACATATGATGCCCAGCAAACACAATTGCATAACATCAACGTATCATACATATTGCAACGTTCCGTGTTACATAATAATTAATAATAATAATAATAATAATAATGTTTATTCATGCTATTATCCTTGGATTTACATTCGTCATAGCAAAGTTCCGTACACGATCTATCCGTTATCTGTCCAACGAGAGCTCTATGTCCGCCTTTCGCTATGTATACTGTAACGAAATTGCAATATTACATGTTCGGTACACATATAGGTACTTTGTACCTTACATGCTATGTGCAAAGGATGATAGCTCTGGTACAGAACATTTGCAACCAATTTGAAATATAACCTCAATAAGTACTCGCTTCGGCGGTACATATACTAAAATTGGAACGATACAGAGAAGATTAGCATGGCCTCTGCGCAAGGATGACACGCAAAATCGTGAAGCGTTCCACATTTTTGGGTTCAGTGTTGGCTCCTCCTCTTTATAATTTGTATTCTCTCCTTCCTGCTGATTCTCTGTCTCCTGGTACCGTTAGCCTGCAGTTTGCAGATGACTTTGCCCTTCTTGTAAGTGGCACTGATTTACAGTCAATGATAGATCAGCTTTCAGCTGACCTGGGGAGGATACATGCTTGGATGTCTGATAGGAATCTTTCACTTTCCCCAGAAAAATCGTCAGCAATGATTTTCTCTAAATCTAGGACTCGTGTTGACCTCCCTAATGTGTCTTGTCGCGATCAGATTATCCCCTGGAAGTCTTCACTTAAATATCTTGGTGTTCAACTTGAGAGCAATTTTCGCTGGGGCGGGCAGATTGCCACTGCATGCGCTAAGACTTCGGGTGCACTGAATATCATTAAAGCATTGGGCAGGACAGCATGGGGCTGTCATCCTGCCATACTAATCAGAATATATAAAGTACTGGCTTTACCGCATTTAGATTATGCGAGCTTTCTTTATGGGAGATGCTCTAAATATAACCTGGAGCGTCTTGATAGGGCACAATATGCGGTCCTGCGGGCGGCAATGTCCCTGTTGAAGTCTACCCCAACTAATGCAATCATTTATGAGTCAGCACAGCAACCTCTTGCGTACAGACGTAGGTGGCTGGCGTTTAAGTATGTTTCAAAGATCCTTCAGGTGGAAGACCACCCAGTTCGCAAGATATTTGGACAGCATGAAGTTTTGGACCATCTCTGGCAGCGTACATCCATACCCCCTCTTGTTCAGGCATTCTCTGACCTGTCCACCAGAAAACAACTCATAAAGGCCATGCAGAATATCCCATTTTATGAAATTTCCCTTCAGGTTAGACTCAACAGAGTTTTTGTAATTAATTCGGGCCTTCCAAAGTTTTCAATATCGAATCCTCGGGAGTTTGTTGCGTTAGTGGCGGAAAAGTTTCCTCAACATTGTATATTTTTTACAGATGCGTCGCTGTCCAAATCTCCGGACTCAGTAGGTTATGGTGTGTTCTGCTCAAACCCATTGATAAAAATGTCAGCCCGTTTACCAGATCACTGGTCTATATTCACTGCAGAAATGTATGCCGTGGGAACTGCTGTTCAAATGATTCGGCAGCATAATATCTCCAGAGCGTTGATAGTGTCGGATTCCTTGAGTGTGTTGGAAGCGCTCAAATCAGCTAATTTTAGTTCTAGTACGGATTGCATCACGATAAGAACCTTCAAACTCCTTCATCAGGCCAGGAAGGCCGGGGTTGCGGTCAGGTGCCTCTGGGTTCCTAGCCACTCCTATATACATGGTAATGATATCGCTGATATGTTGGCCAATCAAGGCAGATATAAGGTTGGTCCTCCTATCATCCCGGGTGGACCTAGAGAACTGTGGCCAGAATTCCGTAGGGAACTAAAAAACACCTGGATTAACGATTTTTATCAGATCTGTGCCCTGAAAGGGCGTGTCTATGCGTTATATGCCTCTCGCAACACCTTTTTGGATGATCCCTGGTTTACGAAAATCAACCGGCCACGCCGTTTCTTCACGGTCGTTCTACGTTTGAGATCCGGTCATTGCCTTACGCCATCTTACCTTCATAGAATAGGACTTAAAGAGTCAAACTTATGTGATTGTGGTGAGGTAGGAGATATCGTACACTTGTTTTTCGGTTGTGTTAATAACTTGAGCAGAAGTAGCGGGCTGTATACTGCACTTTCCTTGCATGAGAGTTCTTTACCTGTTAACATATATAATTGTATTTTTTCTGAAAAACTAGAAGTGCTGGATTTGCTGGTTGAGTTTCTTTCTAGTAGTGGCTTGCGAGTGTAGTGGCATGCCTGGTCGGCCTGGACTTAGTTCCTGTGTGTGCTTTTGCCTTAACTGCTTGTTGCCTTCCTTACTCCATTAGCCTACCACCTATAGCATGTAAAGCATGAAATTAAATCCCAAAATATTAATGATATAAAGAATGTCCCTCAGTTGACCTAACCTGGGATTGGAACTCCAAGACTCCTGATGCCCCAGGACCCAGGAATTAGGAATAAGAAGCAATACTACAACACAGAGATTGGGTGCATAGTCTTTCAGGCTGAGCCCATATTCAGGCCTTTTCAGTCAAGGGCATCACTGGCTGCTGAGTAGTCTGCTTGAGAATCAAGAAGAAGAAGAAAAATAACCTCAATAAATACAAGGACATCCAAAATTCAATGGATCGCCATATTTGATGAAATACGTACTTATTTTGGGCAAAAACTGTACCAAAACGATAATTTATTGTTGCACCTAATTGATTTTATCAGTATTCATACTTGAGACTTCTTTAGTAACCTATGTCTACGATCCGTGGTTGTCTCCCGCTCCGACCTAAAATTCCTTCTCATTCCGGGCTCGAACCTGCTTACTTTTCGACATCTTGTGTTCCTGAGTGGTCCCTCCAACCTATCTAGCTATGGAAACATGTGACTATTCATATAAGTGCACCATATTAACTGTATGGAATAAAATTGCTTCTTATATCAATGCGGAAACCAAATAATTCTCAAAACTCGAACTAAAATCGCATTCTTTATGTTTTAAAAAATAACTCGAGTATTTGCCTTTCATTTGTCACACAAAATCATCAGATATACACAATATTGTATCTCTGACGAATGGAATCAGATTTACTATCCTTGCAAATACTATTATAATATATATAATAAATTTGTCATACTGATGCATGAATGTGAACATTCAGCATAATCACACAACCCTTCTTTTTCCTCCGAATGTCAATAACTGAGGTTATGAAAGTTGAGTTATCAAAGTTCATTTATAATTCGCCTATTTTGGCGGATTCTATCCGCTAGTAGTAAGAAATTGAAAAAAACAGTTTCGATAACAACTACTTTCAGTACTGATATTTGTACTTTTTTACGATTCAATAAATCATACCGTAAGTTTCATTGTCGGGATGACTGCTGAAAAATTAATACGTATATGTTATGTGTATACTCTCATATCGTAATAATATGGATTTAATGCTCTGATTGCTACATAAAATTAACAGAACATTTGAATGAAAATTGTGCATGTATAAATTAATATACCATATACATAACATTCTCATTCAAAATGATACATATCATAGATAATACGAAATTGATATACCATATACTTTTCATGAAAAACATAACAAATTAATGTATATGATACATAAATATTATATTATGTTTGATATGTATCACGTGAAATGAGAACGTTATGTATATGGAATATTTATTTATAAATCCACAGTTGTGTTTCAAATGTTCTGTTTATGTTATGTAGCACCCTTATGCATGTAACATGTTGGTTTGCTGGGTGCAGTGGTTGGGAATGGGTATATCCTGAAGGAAATGACGGATAATCAGAAGAATGTTAAATTATTCATCCATCTTGCATCCACGGAAGTCAAAAGAATCAAGGGAAGTTTCAAAGCAAGAGGGACTTCACCTTCAAGCAAGAATTTCATATGAATTAACAATTAAGAGGACAACTGGCTCGTATTTATGGCCGTTTATTGTTAATACTTTGATATAATAATAATTTTATATTTATTGACCCCTTTAAGATATTTACAATGTATAGGACATGTCAAATGAAAAATCAATTTTTTGGAACTTCTACGATGACATTTCGAAAATCCTGTAGTAACTTTTCGCATTCGTTCACACTAAAATGAAATTCTAAAATGCCACCATTTTTTTGGGTCTCCCAATACAAGCAAATTCTTTGTCATCTTATTCATTTACAATCTTTCTGATTGTGGAGACATTAAGCTAAAATATAAGTCGTTTAGATTCAGTTGAAACATTTTATAAATTCACTTACATTGAGTATGTCGCTACCGTCTGATATATTGTAGATGTGTAGATAATAGAATATCAGGATTACCTACTATTTGAATGAGAAGATCTGAATTCTAAATAGCATTTCCTGAAATACTGTCCTCTGTCTTTTTCATTAATTTTCGGCATTTTTGTAATATTAATTGACATCAGTTGTGGCAACGGCGGTAAGACATTAACGACGTTTCATGAGTGTCAACCTTACTCAGTTCTAGTTAAAATTATTTTATGGCCAACCGAGTGCTAAAATAAATGTGAATGGAGTATTGGTAGGTAGTTATTAGTTGTTATTTATATTCGTCCCTAATTATTATGAAAATCAATGATCATAGTTGAAAATATTCTCTCCGTTCCTATTTTTGGAAGTTTTTAAAAAATGGCTCAAACTTCTTCGCCTGACGAATAATTCATTCAGTATTTGAGACGAATTCGGTTATTTCTTGAATATGCATCACATTAGGTACAACAATTCCTGAGAGGCCAAAACAGATGAGCTAATAATTATCATATTATCCTGATTCTCCTTAGGTACCGAAGTACCCCTCAGAAGCTTTGTGAGCTTGTACGAGTTCGAAGAACCAGTTGTGTTCTGTGTTGGCTTTGTTACTTTATCCTTACGCCACCTTAGACACAGCACTGTTAATTGTCACACAAGAGTGAATGATAGCCCGTACCCGTATCGACTAGAAAATTTCTTCTCTAGACCGGGATCGAACTCAGTATATACCGTGCGGTATATACTGAACCGTTTCTTAAACCACCAAACCCACTATAATTAACGCTTTAATTAAAACTAATAATAAGAATCTTGAGAAATATTCACAGTTATCTTCACAGAAACTCACAATAATACTTATGTCTCAAAAAAATTCGTCGTCATGTAGACTATTGGAATTTTTGGGGTTGTGCCATCACATTATTTGTACAGTGAAAATGTGTGAATGTCTCAGTGGCATCAACGTAATTTCCGATATAAGAACTTTTCAGGAAATATTCCCAGTAGATTCTCGCAAACTCCGAAGTCTCATCAAATTCGAAAGAGTTACGCACACATACATTTTGAATGGGGAAGATCGGTGTAGGTAAGTGATATCTCATTGGAAAGGCGTACTTCTTTTTGTTTGCATCATATTTAATTTTATTTTCATTTATTCCATTCGTTTTCTAAATATTCAAATTCAAATTTTGCACATCACTTGCTTTTCCCCTGGCTGGAGTTTCCCCATTTTTTGTATATCAATTCAATTCTAACCGAATTCTGTTTTTATCCCTCGTATATGACAGTTAAGGATAAGCATCGAAACCTCAGAAGAAGTCAAGAAAAATTTCAAAATTTGATTGATTCACACGACGCGGCATGCTTAACGGAATAACCAGTACTAAATGTGATCTCAAAATAAAAAGACATTTTGAATGAGTTATCGCTTACCCCATCATTCCTATACACGATTTAGGCGTTGCTGTTCTAACACTAAGAGATGAAGCGATATGGTTGTGAATTATTAATCTTAAAGTTTGTCCCCCTGGTATGAAAATCGACATATCCCAGTATTTTGTCGAAATCATTCAAGTTCATTTCTTTCGTTAGCTTTTCTGTTTCATTTTCAATACCCCTCCCTGTAATTTTTCGTGAACTTTTTATGGGAACTCCCAAGAAATGAAAACAAAAGAAATACAAACGATGAGTAATGTTCGAAATACTGTGAACCCTTATGTGCATTCAAAAATCAGGCAATAAAAATACAAAAAAAAATAATAAAAGTATAGTGAAGAACTCAAATGAAAAGAAACAGTTGGATAATTTTAACCAGAGTAACTTTTCCTACTTGTATTCTGTGATCGAAATATATCGACAACTAGCCTTCAAAAGCGGAAAATTAGAAATATTCATGGATCACTCCCATGATCTGAAGGTCCATTCCCGGGTTTCGGCACCAAATGTGAGCTAGTCCAGTAGTCCACACAGATGAATTGAAGTAGAGTTTCCAGATAATTGGAACAAATTTGAAAGAACTAACTCGGTTAAGCCTGTCGGCGAGCCTCAATAATTCTTCAAAAGTGGCTGGCAATTGGTATGATGGCCGGAGTGACATGAACAGCTACTTCCGTTTTCTAGAATACGGTGAAATATGATTGTGGTCAGTTTGCAAACATATTGACTAAATTTGAATTTAGTGATCTGTGAAAGAGCAAACCTCAATTGTTCAGGCGAAACTTAAAAGTGAAAATATCCAATTCACAGGAGAAAATTCTATTAAAAAATCTAAATCTTTCTCGATCTTTGAATTCTTTATGTATATTTATGTATATATTTTTTATATGCATAAGAAGTTCTGTTAAATACGGGTACCGGGTGAAATGTATTACTTCACTGAGGCAAGGGGGATCAACGAAGTGCTGTGACAGTGGTGAGTGGCATGGTAGAAAAGTAGGAGTCTTTGTAGCTTTATTGCTCCAAATTGTGTTTCGGACAACAGTGAGAATAGTTTATGCGTATGAGTAGGCATCATCCGATCAGATAGGCCAATTATTCATAATATTCTTAAAAAAAAATAATTGAAGATAGATATGAAATTCAGAAAAAAATATTCTCTTAAACTCTCGGAATAAAAAAACTTTCTCTGTATTATTGGGTTTTCTTCTTTATTCACGAATAATACTTAACCACCTGTAATTGAGAACTCAACATAATCGATAGACCCTTCCGGATCGAAAGATTAATATGCAGACAATTTCAAGTGAAAAATCTAGTCCCTCATACTGATGACAGCAACTGTCAAAAAGGGTAGCAATTTATGTTTCCTCTCTCGGGCACCCAAGTCGCCATTACTGCTTGAAGAATGTGGCATGGATAAGGGATGAAAATATATTTTTCAGTTTTTCGCACATGATTCTTTTCCCGAACGAGCCTTATCTCAACTCGACATACTCATCTTTTGAGCGATTGCATGAATATGCTGTCTGAGTTTGTATCAATTTTCTGAATGCACCCACTCCATTTCACACTTGAATTCCTTTTCGAGAGTTTTGCTGTGGAAATATTTATTTTCGAATTATACAGGGTGTAGTGATAAGTGAAAATCAACAGGAATTTTTAGTTCACAAGCGGGTTGAAAAGACGCTACATCTATACAAAATTTCATGACTGATGATAAGATTAATCTCTTTTTGGGCGGCTATTTTTAATGCCACCTTCCAGACCCGTATTTGAAATATAATGGAATTGCATTGGACTTGAGGAAATTATTACCTTCACTTCTATATCTTGGATATCTTATGTGAAACGTTCTCGATGAAATGTTTGATTTTCATTCGCTCTACCTTATAGCAAGATATATTTTTACACAGTCTTCATCTTCGTCGCAAGGAGAACCACTCCATTCTGGAATCCAATAAAATGCAGAAACATAGTGGTATTACACTAACTATTGAAGATGAGCATATTACAGATCCCAAGGAGGTTGCTGATGCTTTCGGTAGGTATTTCTCTACAATGGGTGAGCTCGTCTTACTAAGTGAATATGGAGATTCGATCTCGAATTCTTGAACCACCCAGAAAATTGTGAATTCCAATTTCTATTTTTTTCCTGTTATACCTGAAGAAATCGTATCTGTGATATCTGGTTTGAAGAATGGTCGTGCATCTGGATATCACTCCTCTTATTGCCGATCACTTTGCAGTTTTAATCAACTTTTCTGTTTCGTCAGGTCAATTTCCAACAGTTCTGAAGTTGGCGATGGTCAAACCTATTTATAAGAATAAAAACAAAGCTGATAACTTAGTGCATCTCTATGTTAAGCCAGCTGTCCACGGAATTCGAGAAGATTGTCTATCGCCGAATGTATGATTATCTTTCTCGGTTTTCTATTTTGACAAGTCAGCATGGCTTCAGAGCTGGGAGATCCACCCAAAGTGCATGCTTCGAGTTTATAGAACTTGTTTATTCCTCACTAGATGAAGGGCGCAAACTGTCGGAATCTTTTTCGCTTAACTCGTGCACTCGATTGCCTACAACATGGGTTTCTTATCGACAAAATGTATCAAATGGGTTTCAGAGGAGTATTCCTCGAGTGGATTCGAAGTTTTCTCTCTAACCGGTCTATGATGGTTGAGCTAGGTGACTCCTGTTCCCGAAGATATTATCCAATATTGGGGTTGTCAAGTATCTGGGAGTTCACTTGGACAATAACTTGAGATGGTCTTTCCAAGTTGACCACTTATGCAAAAACAATAAATAAATCCTATTTTGCAATATCCCGCCTCAAGAATTCGCTCCTATTGGATGCTCTCTTGGGTGTATGTTATAAAATTGTATACAGTCACCTCTGACACAATGTTAACCTATGGGGTCCTTCCCCGGATGTTTGGCGTGTGTTTATTGTGCAAAAGAAAATACTTCGTCTCTTATTCAACCTGAGACCTCGGGAATCATTTCGTCCTATATTCAAGAACCACAATCTATTAATACTACCCTCGATCTACATACTGAATTGCTTAATTTATGTCCACCGGAATTTGAAAGAACTTAAAACATGCACCGAGTTTCATCATTACAGCACTAGACATGAGGATGTTTTATGTTTTCCTAAGCATAAAACGACAAAACATGAGTCATCACCTACCTTTACGGGCATTAAATTGTATAAATGTCTCACAGTATCAGACATAGAATGTCTGCTGGTGTGCATATAATGACTGAACCTAATGGATATACTTAATTTTATCATTATTACTTTTGGAGAGAAGTTTAGCTTCCGATGGTTTATGATATTCACCACCGACGGGTCGCTGATTCTGCATATCTTGATTGATTGAAGAGAACCTATGAATAATGCAAGGACTCATTTATAACTTCGCCAAAATAAATTTACTATCTGTTATCACCAATGATTGACATATTTTCATGGATATATTTTAAAACTCTTCAAATTTCACCAGACAGTAATCAAACTTTCATTAATAAAATAATATTTCTTCAACCCCTGTCATTCCAGAGTATCGAGCTTCATATTCCCTATAAAAATAAAAATCATTATAATCAGACTTCCTACTGCTAATGTATTATGATGTTGAATCACAAATCTTTTCGAAATTCAAACAACAACCCCTGCTAATCCATTCCCGCACGCAAATGCGTGCGGGAAAGAAATAGCAGGCGTTTTTCCCGCACGTTTTGGGAAAGTGACTCTTTGCAACTTGGAATGCGTGCGGGAAAAAGGTTGAACGCGCACGCTTGTAGAAAAAAATTTTAAAAATTCGGAATTCTCCACTGTGACACCCTATATCTGGAAAACTAATAATACATTTCTTTTTTTACCCATAGAAATTTTTGCTGGGGATGTCATAATTCCCAATTAACTGAAAAGTGTTCAATGATTGCCATTTTTAATTCAAATAGTCCTTCTGCGTATAGATTTTCACTGGACAATTCGATCCAATATTTTTTTCCTTTTGTTGGTGTACCCTGTACCGGTACATCGATATCACATCCCTTCTAGCATTCATTATTCGATTGATAACAAAAGTTTCATTCATCAATACGAATCGAACTTATTCATGAAATTGAAAACTTTCATATTTCCCGATGAAAATAAATGGACATTCCTGTCAGGAGTGAACAAGAGAGAGCTTGGTCAAATGGATATATCGAATGAAAATTCATTTTGATTAGTCGTTATCCGAAAAAATCACATGAAAATTTATTTGTTCGTCGATATATTTTGATAGTGAGTAATAAATAAAGTATATTCCAATATTTTTGTTTATCACGAATACGATGAATAAACTATTGAATGTTGTGCTAATGGAATTAGTTCAGAAATACTTCATTTGACCATGACGCAATTATTTGATTATATTGATCCTAGGATGTACTGATAGGTGCATTCATTATGCAGTTTATCTCTCTCAGCCTGTGTAACACAACTCCCTTCTGGAAAGAAGGGAGGAAAATTTTATTAGGTGTTGTCCTTATTCGTTACACAATAAAGTACATTATTTTATTCGAAGCTATATGCAGGTTCAGTCTCCAGTGACATACTTTGCAATCAGGGTTTCTTTATAGAATTAAAATTTTGAAAATATTTTTATTTTGATTATCTCTATAGGCAGGTGATAGATTTAATGCGTACCACTACTATCTTCCAAACTATACCTACTAGATAGAAATTCCGTGTATTCACAAAAAAGTTCTTCCTTTGCAAGTCCTCCAACATTTCTTCCCTCAAATCTTAAAATCTTTTTTTGTTCTAGATTTATAATGAAAAATCGTGAACATATTATGATATTCGAAAATTGCTTATAACTTCTTTATTTTAACAACGATTTCTATGAAATTTTGAAATTATTCAATATTATCGTCATCTCGATCGTCAGGCAAAATTTCCCTCTGAAAAATGAAGAATAATATTTGTATTCAACATTCGACTTAGAGAAGGGGAATTTTGAAGGTATTACTGAAAATATCTGCACTCATGATGAATTCACGGAAAAAGGCTATAGAATGAAAATTATTTCCTGAAACTTTTTAATCAACATAACACAAAACTCGCCACTGTGTATGATGTTGAAAACATTTAATTCCAACTCCCACGAAATGGACATTTTTAATACTTATTGAATTTAAGAAATTTCTTAAATTTGGGTTAGTTAAGTTTTTATCATTTTCATTCATTACTGCAATGGATTCTTCACCTATTTGTGCTCCTTTTGTCATAAATAAATAAATAAGAAGATACATGATATTATTCATTCTTCAATGAAGAAATTCAATGTGGCTCCCATAAGAAACAACTAATTCTAGAATAATAGGAGATTCGAGAGACTCACAAAAGAAGAACTTTTTTGTCGCTAAACAGAATTTCTATCTGGTAAAGTTTGGAAGATAGTAGTGTTGAGCATCTAATTTGTGACCACACTGTATAGTGATGGAAATGAAGTTCAGTTAGGTATATTGAATTTTATTTCACCTTCATATTTATGGCATTCAACATATACAAAAGTTATTTGAAATATAAGTATGTCTAAAAAATGAGTGCCATATTATCATGGTTCTTACCAGTAAAGAATACTATAATACAGGGTGTTTCATCATAAACTGGACAAACTCATATGACGTGTAGAGAACATCGGGAGAATAATTTTTTTCTTATGAAATATTTCCCGTTTTCGAAGCATAAGGGAGATACACGGTGTTTAATGTCATTTTCGAGCGTTATTATATTGAGTGTGGTCGGTTATGTATAAGACTGGAAGTAATGGTTTCTTGTCATATCGTAGTATTTTTGGATGCTTCATTCAGAAATGGTGTAGAGCACCGAAAAAAAAATTACAAAATGGCGGAAAACCTGCAATGTTCGTGATTTTTTTTTTCGGTTGCCAAATTGATTTTCATTTCCTAAATTAACACAATTTTTAAAGGATATCTGTGAAAAAATTTTTTCAGAAATCGAACACAACTTTTTTTTTACATGTCTACAGCGAAAAAAAAATTTCACTCGAAATTGATGAAATTTTTCACGATTGTACTTACTTTCATACCTAACACGAATATCAAAACAGAATCGAAAAATATCAAACGGTTTCGTTTTTACAGCCATTCAAATGTCCCGTTCGAATATCTGAAATAATAAAAAAACATGACACAGCTTGTGTTCTTAGGCCCATAATTTTTGAATTTGTATGTCGAAACATTCCAGATTGCAAAATGAATTCAAAAAAATCAGTGAAACTTCATTGAGAGTCGAACTCCCTACTCTGAGTTAAGTATTAATGTGAAATATGAGTCTGTTCTAAGGTACTGAGTATAATATTAATTTTCGTTGCCGAGCAACAGTAGCTGATAGAATTTGACAGGGTATTTGAATTTTACTGAATAATTCGAGTATATTGAAACGATTTGTATGCAAACGAAAATGAAATATTCACTTTTAGAAAAAAATGATATGGTTCAGGCTTATTATGAAGCGAATTCCTCAGGGAGAAAAGCAAGGGAAATTTACGCTAGCAGATTTCCAAGCCGAAACGTTCCTAATTTTAAAACTTTCATAGAAACAGTGCGTGAATTACGTGTAGAAGGTATTCTTCACCGCAAGAAGAAGGAAACAATCCGAAATAAGGAAGAACGTATCCTGGATTTAGTGAGTGAAAATCCGATGGTATCAACGAGAACTCTAACAAATCATCCAAGTGTGAATAAGAGTAAATCCACTGTATGGAGAGTTTTGAAAAGAAATCGCTACCATCCGTACCATTTCCATTCATGTCAAACCTTAGAAGAAGGTGATTTTGAGAAGAGGAAAGAATTCTGTGAATTTATTTCAAGAAGGACACGTGAGAATAGGAATTTCCTACGTCTCATACTGTTTACGGATGAAGCAACATTCCACAGAGATGGTTTCTTCAACAAAAAAAATAATATCATATGGCAAAGGGAAAATCCACATGCAACAGTAGCAAAAAATAGCCAGAAGAGATTTTCTGTCAATGTTTGGGCGGGAATGAAGGATGGATTCATTATAGGACCGTACATTCTTCCTGAAACATTGACTGGAAATGGCTATAATCAATTTTTCAAGGAATATGGTACCAGCATGAAGGTTGCCCTGCTCACAGTGAGGAGTGTACGAGAATTTTTAGACTCTCAATACCCTCGCCGATGGATCGGCCGATTGGGACCTGTCGCATGGCCTCCTCGTTCTCCAGATCTTACACCTATGGATTTTTATTTCTGGGGTCATATGAAGAGTCTTGTTTATGATAAGCGAGATCCAGTGACTTCGAGAGAAGAACTGATTCAAAGAGTCGAATCAGCCGCAGAGAGATTCGCCAAAACCCGGAAATGGTTCGTTCAGCGGTGGATAGTGTGGCGAAAAGGGCGAGAAAGTGTATCCTGAAAAATGGCAATATTTTTGAGAACGAATTATGAATAAATTTTATACTAATAGGTTTTTTTTGTTGCGTTTGTGAAATTGTGGAATTATTCGTAGAAATTTCCGCAATAATGCCATGCCATTAATATCTGGGAAGTATTAACCGCCAATTTCTACTCAAACTGCATAAAATGGTTTTGTAAGATAGTTGCAATATTATATTCAGTTAAATTCAAATAGGTACTCTGTCAAATTCTATGAGCTGCCTAGGGAGTTCGACTCTCAATGAAGTTTCACTGATTTTTTTAAATTCATTTTGCAATCTGGAATGTTTCGACATACAAATTCAAAAATTATGGGCCTAAGAACACAAGCTGTGTCATGTTTTTTTATTATTTCAGATATTCGAACGGGACATTTGAATGGCTGTAAAAACGAAACCGTTTGATATTTTTCGATTCTGTTTTGATATTCCTGTTAGGTATGAAAGTAAGTACAATCGTGAAAAATTTCATCAATTTCGAGTGAAATTTTTTTTTCGCTGTAGACATGTGAAAAAAAAGTTGTGTTCGATTTCTGAAAAAATTTTTTCACAGATATCCTTTAAAAATTGTGTTAATTTAGGAAATGAAAATCAATTTAGCAACCGAAAAAAAAAATCACGAACATTGCAGGTTTTCCGCCATTTTGTAATTTTTTTTTCGGTGCTCTACACCATTTCTGAATGAAGCATCCAAAAATACTACGATATGACAAGAAACCATTACTTCCAGTCTTATACATAACCGACCACACTCAATATAATAACGCTCGAAAATGACATTAAACACCGTGTACCTCCCTTATGCTTCGAAAACGGGAAATATTTCATAAGAAAAAAATGATTCTCCTGATGTTCTCTACACGTCATATGAGTTTGTCCAGTTTATGATGAAACACCCTGTATAATTCCTTTTCATGTTGTCGATGGTTTTCATCTTTCGTTCACGTTCAACCTGAGAATACTCTGTTTGGAAAAAATGAAAATATGGTATGTCACATCCTTTACTGTTAAAAAAGGAAATCAAGAAACAAAAATGGGTGGAAACTGTAGTATCATGAGTTTGTAGGGACTTGAAATTTAGAATCTAACTTTTTCATTCTTGAAGCTGGTAGTACATCTAGAACTTTTCCTTTTTTGAGTAGAATCTATCATTATACCAAAGAAAACTCCCCTCATTTGGATTTCGAATGATAAAATCATAAAATGATTTTTCGAATTAAATGCAGACTATTCTTGAATTTTTCATATTAAATTTACAAGAAACGCAGAATTCGAAAATATACAAGATGTTTCCGAAAAAAATAATGATCATTAAGTGTGCGTAACTTATATAGATTCTAGGATGAAAAGTTTAAACGAACTGAAGTCTTGAACCTCTTATCATTTCAGAGTTTCGAGAGATGAAAACATATTTCAGTGCAGCATATACATTTCTAGATATTCCTAACTATATTTTGATATATGGAATATTTTTCAATATTTCAATCAGCGACGTCAGTACGGGATGTGGAAAAATATCATATACGCGTCTGTATATTTCTGCAGAATGAGTATTCCTCTTTCATCATGTTTCCAATACTTGATTGTCAAATGTTAAAATTTCTTCAGACTCAGCTCACTATTACTTACTGATTGTTGGAATTTGTAGAATATTGAACAATAATTGAAATACGATTTGCTCGAAAGCTTTACAATTTCATTACATGCTGGTAATTTTCCTTCAATATATTGAAAAACATTCACTGGTTTTCATAATCAATCATCTCAATCTCATTGTCAGACGTTACATACAGGGTGTGAATAAATAGACTTCTTTAAATATTATTTTTAAATGCCTAGCTTGGAAACACCTCTTGAAGATTGCGCCAGAAAAGCTGACAAGATGAAATTATGCGAGTGTATGGGAAAAGTGCCATCCCTAAAATCAGTTTTGCAGAAGAAATTCTAGCAAAAAATTACAATTTTTTCAGAATAAAACAACTTAATTTTCAAATAGAATAATATAAATCAGAAATATAAAAAAAGTAGGTACTTTTGTCAGAATTCAATTCGTGTCTGCATGCCGTTAAAACTTCCATTATATTATATTTTCACACATCAAAGTATCATCGTAATTAATCAGAAAGTATTTGTTTCACGAACAAAAATTTTAGGTTTGATCTTTTCTTTCCCTAACTATCATAGGGAACACTACAAAAACATTTTTTGGATGACTTCAAGCTCACATTTTTCAATAATCTTGAATCTTAAAGCACCTTTATATTTACACCCTGTATATACGAGTTTAGACCCCGATATAAGGAAAGATCCAAAAAAACATCATCTTGAAATTATTTGTTTTAGTAATTTTGCATCTTGTCCCATATGTAGATATATCAACATAATTATGCTCAATCTCTGTACTACAAAGGCCCATTACTGATTGTATCCTATCCATTCGGTATAATCTGCGATCGGTCCTAAAGTCTAAAGCACACTTTACCTTATCGGAACAGGAAATACATCTAGGAAAAGGACTCGTAGTGGTCCGCAACACAGCATTATTAATTACATCGTTAAGAGGATTTGCTACTCCGGGTTCCTATATGGTATGGAGGCCCAATATTTTAAGCGTCTTCCTGATCCTACTCGTAGATCAATGATATGATGTGCGATAACAAACTTCGGGCATTAATTCCCACAAACATGGCAAGATTAACAACAGGGTTGAACTATTCTCTAGAATATTTTCAATAACAGATCACTTTTAATGGCATGGCAGTTGCGATTGCTGTGGTCTCTGTTCTTAGTTAACTAAAGGAACAAGGTATTTCTTGTACTTCCGCAAGCGATTTCAATAATCAATTAGTCAAATCTGAATATTCAAACAACACGGTTACCAAAATTTGAAAACAAAATTATCTGGTGGAGTCTGCAGGCTTAAGAACATTTCCTTCTGTTGCAAACACCCTGAAATCAAGGTGTTATATCGAGTGGGGCGTTATCTAGCTTTCAGCAGTGCTCTAACTCTACTCGGTCAGTGAGGTAATCAATGGCATTTTGGAGAATGTTTCGCCAAATGTCTGTCAAAGCATTTGAGAGCTGTTGTAATGTCTGGGTTGGGTCAGATCATCGTTTCAATTCCTGTAACGTGGCAGACCAGATATGGTCTGAACAATTTTGGTTTGTGAAGGCAGCAAGCCAATCCAACTGTTAAAGCGATGCATTTCTATGCGTTCATCGAAAATTTTAGCTCGGTGTGGACAAGCTCATCGTCGCTCAGCAATAAAATGTTGCTGATGGTACCGCAAAGCGAAATGTATTAAGTACTACAATAGAATCACGTTACCTTATCGCTGTCATGATTGCATTAATGAAGATAAAATAAGTCTATAGAAACAAATGCCTCCCAATACGCACACTGAGCCGCTACCGAACAAAGTTGTTGGCGTAATGAAATGTTGACGCCGTTCTCGTCGTTAGCATTTCGATCTATACATATGTGTGTTCCAGTTCCCATGTTCGATAGCCCAACGATATCTTATACGACGCTGCTCCTTACTCAATCGCGAGTGCCTGCCGGATCTTCTTGCCCTCAAATGAAATTGTGCAACCAATTACAATTGTTTGAAAAGAAACCTTCCTACTGGTTACTTTCCTACTTCTACTTCGACACTTGTACTAGTACGATAGCGATTGTACGCTCTACTCTCTAAACTCTTTTGTTGAATCAAACCTTCCTTGAAACAACACAAATGTTGGTAAAATTGGAAGGCTCCTAAATTCATATCAAGCTAATTAAACAATTGATACTACACAACATAGAATTTTTGTGACTTGCAATAGCCCATTATTGCAACACAAAAAGAAATATATTATAAAATAGTGAGGAAAAGGTTTAGTTGTTCATCACTGAACTATAATTAAAATCGAAAGCGCCCAGTAATAAATAGATGCAAGCCGAGAGAGATGGGTTTCTTAGGAGGATCATCTATCCTTGTAAATATATTTTAGCCAATCACTTCCGCTGCTGCTGCTTGATTTCATTACTATGGAAACGGCTTAAACAGTACCGTACTATTGTCACATTTCCAGTATGTTTTGAACAAGAAAATAAGAATCATTATTTTTCTCAGAATTGAAAATTTATGGAATGAAAGCAATCGTAAGATATTTTCTATGCTATGTTTGAGGTATTTACAAAACTAAATTATTTTAGGAACATTCGAATCAGTAGATTTATGTTATTTTTGTCCTTATTTTCACCTTAATAGTTTTCATTTCACTGTTAGAACTTAGATGAGCTTAGATAAAAAAATAACATACATCGAATTTTCAGTTACCTATAATTGTCGATTTCCATTTCAGATTACAATTCCCTCAATCGATGAGAAAAGGGTCCAGTTTTGTGATGCAGCTTCAGTTTCAGTTTTCGCCACAGCACTCAAAACCGTCTAACAGAGAAAAGGAACTAATACCGCTTTCCTTGTTTTTTTCTTCATAAAATATAATATTTTATTAAAATTCGAGGCATTTTTTTCTATTCGTTATCTTATGTAATAATTGGATATGCTGGTGTGATGAGCTCTCGTAATTTTGGCATGTTCTTTTGTTGATATGGTTGAATTGGATGTCAGTAATTTTATGGCATTCTGATAGTCTGGTTCTTTCCAGCCAGCCATGAGAAAAATGTTAACGAGAATATATGTATGCTCATGACCTTTGCTATTTATACCGATTTTATGGTGATAATCTAAGAGAGACGTGAAAAATAGATGCACATGCGAAATTTAAAAAAATATGTCACTTTTCTTAAGTTCTTTTTGTGTATTGATATTTTTCTGAAAGAAAATTTGTGAAGGAAACAATGGTGTTATTGTGAAGAATGATAAAAAGGAATAAAAATTATTCTGGTACTCAATTTGGAGTAGATAATACAATAAAAAGGTAATAAAATCGTTATTTTCGAAAAATATTTAACATATTGAAAAATCGGAATAGAAGTTCAAGGGTACGATACTCTTACTACGGAACCGGCAGACAAAAAGGCCCGACACTCTATTGACTATCTCTCTCGGCTTGGTCGTACCTATTGCTGTGCGCTCTCCATTTTGAGTATAGTTCAGTCATTGTATAAAGACCAAAGTGGTCTTTATACAATGGTTCAGTGTTGTTCATAGAGCTGGGTGATAAGAAAAAACAACAATCCTTTTCAATTGGCCGCCATTTCGAGTTACCTTTCACACTTTTTCAAAGCTAATATTTCAAATCTCAGTTACACAATATTATATAATTAACAAAAGGAGGGATAACAAAAAAAAGAACAAGAAAGGTTGGGGGCGAACACATCAACCTGAAGTTACTCTCCGAATTGACTAGACTGTGGTACACTTTCCACAGAGAGGCTGGCTGCTATGATGTCACAAAAATTTGTCTCAATTACCTATCTTTATTACCATTCTCAACATGGATTTTTATTTACGTGAAAATTTCTGGAATACCAATCGCTTATATAAGTAACGCGTGAAAAAGATGTCCGCTGACAAATTTAATTGTGTTTTCGTTCATCACGCATCTGGTGGATCCGATGTTGCCATATTTAACTTTTTATTATTATTATTATCTAATATTGATAAGAGAAGAGAGTTCAAAGAAGTTTACAGTATGTACACTTCGTCATGGCTCATTTACTTTGAGACGATGGTACTTGATGAAATTTGTCACCGAATAAAAGTCGACCATTACAGTTTTGTTCATGCACAACTTTCAACACCTCTCAACTCCAAGCGCTTTGATAATTGCATCCAAAACGATGGTGGTTATTATCTTGAAATGCACAATGATTCTCCGGGTGTCCAATGTCAATCAATTTTTTGTTTCCATTAAAGGCTTCGTAGTGGTTGAAAGTTGTGAATGAACAAAACTGTAATGGTCGACTTTCATTCGGTGACAAATTTTATCAGGTACCACCATGGGCGCCCGCAGGGGGAAGCGTGGCCCCCACCTGAGATTCTGATCGCCTTATTTTTTTTCAACACAACACCTTCAATATTATCCTTTGTTTTGTGAAACTCATTGGTCAGCTAGATATAAATCTTTGCGAGTTTTCGCTGAAAACTTTGAAACTATATTCAAAAAGAAATTTCAATGAATTCTTCAACAACAAAAAGAGCTGCTCAGTTATGGGCTGCAATAAACTCTTTCAATTTTGTTGTTTGTTTAACGGTAGCAAGTAAATATTCAAATATATTGGAACCAATAGCAAATACACTACAAAATGTTTTTATTTTGTCACATGAATTTTATTATAAATATATGTGGAAAATATCGTTCCGGTGATGCATGCTTCACAGAAATTTTTTCCAAAGCATCATCTTTTGCTCAGAGTCTCAAATATAAAGACTGGAAAACCACGAATTTGCGGTAGATGTACATGTACATGTACATGTATATCTAATTATGAAGCATCTTCAGCTTGAGATTAGTTCGAAAAATCTATATTCATCCAATATTTAGATCATCCGATTTCAGCCCTTGAAACGAGATTCTCAAAAGAATATGAAATGCCTTTTTCTTTGTTCAATATTTTGCCCAAGAATTCAAAATTACTAGATATTGAATCTTTCGCATCTAAGGTCGGCCATATTTATAACATTGAAGATTTTATGGAGCTCGATGCAGCCGTTCGTTCTTGACGATCTTTCAATTAATTCCATCTTTTTGGAAATGTTTCGATAGTCTATCAGAATCTCAGAGGGGGCCGTGGCCCCCCCTGGCCCCCCCCTGCGGGCGCCCATGCGCCCATGGGTACCATCCTCTCAAAGTAAATGAGCCATGACAAAGTGCACATACTGAAAATATGAACTAACAAATTTGTTGAAAACAAATTTTTTTATTGAAAATTTCTGCATGCCTGTAAAGAAGATACAAAGACCTTGCCAAAAAAGTACAATATGACCCACTTTCCCTATTCAAATATTTAGAGGGTTGATGGGGATGGCACAGGGTGCAACAAAAATCCTTCAAAAAAATGCATACAAATTTGGTGAAAGTGATACAAAAATTTACCTGTTTCAGGATTTTGTTGCCAAATATTTTTCTTCTGAAAAAATTAATTTGTTTCAAAATTTTCACGCGCAATGAAATTGCTTCGTCATTCCGATGAGCCTCTTTTCGCAACCTGCACACTTAACCTCATATACAACGTAAGACGTTTCTACCTTATCACTATCAGTCTCATTTTTTAATCTGGGATCTCAGTCTCTTGTATATAAGGAAATCGAAACGTTTTAGAGTTGTCTCTGCATCCGTTCTTTTATCCATGTATGTCTTCGGATATGTTGTGTTTATATTCATTTAAAACACTTCTCACCAAAGATCTGTGGTGATTATTGAGCGTTAACATCTGTAAACTTTCACTTTACTAACATAGGGTGATGTGACTTATAATTAATGAGTATTCTCGAAGAGGTGGGTTTAGTACACCAATTGTTCACTAGTTTGTCCTCTTTTGTCCCACTTTTTTGAAAAGGAAATTCAGACACCTCCAAAATGAGGGCTCATACGACCCCTGTTCCATATTTCAATTCTTGGGCTTGTAGCTTGGGTTTGAGTTTCGTAAAATATGTTCTTCTAAGAAAAGTAATTTCACTCATCATTATAATATTGAAAATATCATTGATAGCTTCCTTTTTTTGATCCTTGCATGGTCTGGAAAATTATTCTGTTCCATTTTGAATATAACCGATTTTCAATTCACGTGTGGAAAATATATGACAATGCGCGTAAATTCATCAAGATTTCTCAAGGAAGAATATGATTCATTTACCTGAAAAAAGAGCAGGTCTCTTCATAATGTTTTCACGAACTACTCGTAAAATGAAAGAACCGAATGAGAATAATCTATTCTCTCCCACCTGCATGGTGAATCTGAGGGTTAGACATGTTCGTTTTCTGCCTATTCATACTCAGGAATCTCGTTCATTTACATATAATTGAAGGGGTTAGCATTCACTGTCGAGGGAAACTCTCAAATTTCGAATTTAATGATACTTTTTTACTAGGGTATTCTCTGAAGGCTTGCTCTTAAATATCACGTACAATGGGAGCGACTAACGATGTGGTGTTAATGCTTGCTTTGCGTCAGAACAGGGATGCGATAATTTTGAGCCGTTTGACAAAACCGAAATTTCTACATGTTTACAACCATAACTGGGATGTCGACATAATCTTGTACGATATCAACTTTTGAGTTTGCGGTTACTGTGTTGGAAGAATAATACAGGGTGCTCAGTAAAGTTGCGGCATAAATGCAAACATTATTATTTTGCAGAGAAACTTGAGGTCAGTACCTAGATATTTCGTTATAATTTTAGGTACACTAATATTAATATATTATAGTTTTTCATTTTTCTGAAAAAATTGGGTCATACGCATAAAAAAAATATAGATTGATTAAGTCACTTCTTTCCTGACAAATCAGTTTTTTATTCTGCAGTTTCCTCTATATGCATATGGAAGATCAGCTGACGTTTTGTAAGTTGAGGATGAGTAATGATTGAGCTAGGGGTTGCTTTCACTTCATTATGATTGTCCTATTATGCATGTCCACCAGTCTCGAAAAAATGATCCGAAACATATAAAACCTTATAAATACATGGGAGAAAGAGCATCCCAAACATTTTTTTATTAATTTTGTTCGACTGGAATTCATCACCAGCAGATAACTCGAAATGCGAGAATTTCTTTGAGCGCATCAATTTCCCTGGTGCGTTTTTACATCGAATCATTTCCGATTCCCTTCGTCAATACCTAAACTTCCGACATATCTTAGAACACTTTGATCTCACTTGGATTCAGCCTAGCAAAGATACAATAAGATTTTCTTTGAGAAAGACGAACACGAAGCAACATAAAGAGATTCCCAGACAGAATGAAATTAAAATCTTCCAGAATTTATACATTCCTAGTAAATGAAACGAGAAAGCGACTTCAAAGGATCAGTCATTACAAATTATTATCAAGTCCTGTTTAATGAAGCAAGAAGTCGGCAGGAGTTAATTAACCCTGATTCCACCAAGCTAATGAACATAATATTTTGCGCGAAAATGGCAAGTTGAAGGAAAGATTGATATTTCAAACCGGCATCATTCATTGGTTAAATCATTTCTCAGGTTATACGTCCAATTTTTTCAGTTTGATGAAGGATCCCTATTTCTTCGCCCAGTAATTCTGATAGTTTGCTTCCACATTTTTTTGCTCTCACTAACGCTGTCCCAAAGGAAACCCGCCATACGTTAACTATGGATTCGAAATATAAAAATAAGCCTATTTTTCTCAAGGAACTATAGACTAACAAACGGTGCGTTTCGAATTTACCGGGTGTTTATTTTTAGGCCGATTGAAGAAAAAACGATGCAGTTTGTCCTAAGGGCAACTTATTCGAAAAAAAAACTTTTTCGATGCAGAGAATTATTATTGTTCCATCAGCAGGAGAGTTTGTCCTTTTGTTATGAGTTGGCTGTGACAGAACGAGACTATCCATTGCTTAGTTATTGATGTTGCAGTATCAGCTAACTGAAGTCATTGTTGCGCCCAGAATGATTTTATTGGGAGGAAGCTTACATATATAGGTTCTAAGGGAGGGTAAACATAACAGCATGCTTGATGAAATTAGGAGGCATTTCTAAGCTTTAACTATGGTAAAATAAGTTAGCTACTCTACGCTTGGGTGTGCAAATGACTGAAGTCATTGTGTCTTTCTAGACATATGTTGGGCTGTTCACAACATCACGCATATGATGTTGGAAAAGGCACCAAAAATGAGACGGAAAACCATTATCAAATAGATGTATGAGATTTTGAAGCACCTATGGTGAAGCCATTCAAAGAATACTTCTAGGATGAGTCATAACTCTTTTTTTATAGAGTCTAGTAGATGTGTAGATGAGCTATTACACAGGTTTATGTAAATTGACCTCAAATATAGAGGCAATGCTGACCACATAGTTCTTATAATTAGAGGAAAATTCGAAACATAAAAAAAAGACTCCATCTATGAGATCCCTCTTTCTATATGGAGATATCATAGAGTGAATACATATATGGGAATGACCCAGAAAGCAGGTTTCTGTGGAACAAGCAGATTTAGAGTGCATATTGTCTTGATGATACTAGTTGGTAAGACTTAAGACTTGGTGCTATAGTGCAAAAATGCTGTGATGGATTGTTAGACAGATAGTAACTTATGGGGCAATAGTGTAATGTACCAAGTATAGTCAAATCAACTCAGAGCAGTACGAGGAGAGCCCTCGATCGAATAGGAAGGTGAACCTGTGTTTGTATCACTGGAGCTATGAGATATATATCCCATATAACCTTCAATACGACGCTAAGTAGAAAATAAGACTTGGGTAGCTTTCATAAGGAATAACATAAAATGGTACATAAATCATGGGGCTGGCACCAGATGCTCATTATCCTTAGACCACTGTCTTGGTATCTTTCAGGCAAAAATACTTGCCGTCGAAAAATGTGTGGGAATAAACCTAGAATGAAAATATCATAAATGTTATATAGGGATACATTCTGACAGTCAGGATGCGATTTGAGCTCTGAGCGCTCATATCATCAATTCTAAGATGGTACGAAAATACTCAACGAATCAGGCATGAATATCAAGGTCTGCTTAGTCTGGGTTCTCGGTCATTCGGGAATCAACGGAAATGAAGAAGCCAATACAATTGCCAGGAAAGGGGCACTCACAAATTCGCTTTCGTAGTACCTATAGGTACATGAACCAAAAGGAGAGAGTTTGAGGAGAAGGAAAATAGAAAGAAATATATTGAATAATTCCGAAGAGTTTTTTCGAAACTTCAATATTGCAAGATCTGAGGATCTGTACTATGCTACACCTCCTTACTGGATCCCTTAGAGGGCATTGCCGATTCAGGATACACCTAATGAAAATAGGTCTAGCAGAAAACGACGATTGTAGATTGTAGGAGACAAAAACTCCGAATCCTGGTGACGAAATGCCTCGTCATTGCTAGCAAACACAAAAATGATTATGACACGAAAGTTTTTGTTCTATGGGAAGCAACCTCCTGGCAGACATTTAAGGCACTAGTGTTTATTGTAAGTCTAGAAGCGCCGGGCGAGCTGTAGGATACGTTGTGGCGAAAATAGCTCTGATGAGACTTTCAGGTCGCAGTTCAATGGAACTCCCCTTAAATCTACAATCTAGAATTCAAATATATATATATTTTCGACTCGAACTAACCACACAAACTTCGGATAAAGTTTGAAGAAATTGGTCTGGATGAAATTTCACAATTGAACAATTTAGAAATTTTAAATTCCACAAAGATAAGACATTCAATCACTTTTTGCTTTCTACAAGATGATTCATTGGTAAATGAGCGAAAGCTAAGGGTAGAAAGAGCACACGGAGGTGAGTCAGAAAAATATTATTATAAAAAAATAGTCTTTATAACCAAGATTTAGAGTGCTCTGATTCTTCACAACTACTAGTTGCAACATAGTTCAACTGATGTTTTTTCAGGTCCGGCCTAGAAAAAATTAATAACGTAAAAGTTTAGATTAGTGCCCACCTCCGATTTTGTCGTCGATTTTTTCATAGATAAAGCATTGTATGAAAAATCGATTGGTACATGTCTCAACTTCGGGAGACTTGTAGTTGGGTAGATATGATTTCTTAAAGTTCTCATGAAAATTGCGAATATTCGGTATAAATCAGTCTAATTGTAACATTTTCCCTCTTCAGCACTTGAATATCTAAATCCAATCGTTTATGCTATTAATTAATATCTTAAAATGGTATTTTCATGTAGGTACAAATATGATTTTTCACTGTCCCAACCTAAACTAACTCCACACATTTTTCGAAATATACTAACTGAAAACGTTAACTCATTAAGTTCTCTTAAGGCTAATATTCGAATTCATTGAAATTGATGAAAACATCGAAGACAGAAAGGGGGGCGCTAAAGTAAACAGGAGCCTTTTCCCGATTCAATTGAATCTTCATCCTCTTATCAGGCCTTTTTTTTTGGGTCACAAACTTGGAACGCAAGAAATGAACAGAGATTTGTATTTGGATTTCTCTTTACCTCTACCCTTAGCATCCTTCCATTTACCAATCAATCACATTGAGTAATCTTTTCCAGCAATACATTTTTACTTATGAAATAATATAGCTTATGTATGAGTTTCAGCAGTTTTTGAGATATATGGCAACGAATGTACAATAGACTGAGTTTCTACATTGACCTTGGCCTTTCGCGTGTGTGGCTAAGCTTTTCGCCCTTATCGCCCTCTAACGGCCGTTTTCAATAATCCTATCTATCCATTGTTTCAGTTACTGAAGATAGAAAATGCATGTGATTTCGTTTCTATGATCTATCTGTAGATATATTTTAGAATGGTTACCAATGGTTACCAATCGTCAGTAAGTGAAACGATGGATAGATAGGATTATTGAAAACAGCCGTAACTCGAAAACGGTAGAGTGTGTAATACTGCATCATACAAAAGATTTATAGAATTCTATTATCTACAACTTTCATAATGAGTATAGAAACGATTAGAGATACACGAAGTTATTCAAAAAAAACCTTTTTATCACCTCAAAACTGATTAGTGTCAGATTAATTGGTGAACACGTCTGCAACACCGAGATTAACCATTTTTATGAAAATCTGACACGCACGTGTATGTACAGGGTGGGCAAAATTGGCGATACCTGAAATACAACTTTTTAACCCAAAGAGATAGGAGAATGTACGACTCATGTCGTCTTTTTTTTAGAAACTAATAATGCCACAAATGCATTCCTCTGTCTTCTTTTGTTTTTGCGTTATAAGCCAAAATTTAAATTTGGGTGATTTTTTAGTCATTATCTCCGTTTCTGTTTGAGCTAGGATGTTGGAATGAAAGCATTATACAGACACTTTTTTGATAACAATCCAGTGGCGTACTATGATTTTTTTCCTACAGGTTTATTTGCTCAGCTATAACATAAAGTTGTGTTTTTTCTTATGAAAACAGTAGTTTATAATGACTTAAAAGAATCGCCATTTTTTTACCGTTTCAGAAATATATCATACATCGCCCTCAGTCTTTCTAAGTCATTTTAAACTACTGTTTTCATAAGAAAACATACATCTGTATGTTATAGCTCAGCAAATATACCTGTTGGAAAAAATCATAGTACGCCATTGGATTGCTATCAATAAAGTATTTGTATAATGTTTTCATTTCAACAACCTAGCTCAAACAAAAACACCAAAGTTGAAATTTTAATTTTTTCCTATAACTCGAAAACAAAAGAAGATAGAGTGATGCAGTTGACGGCATTATTAGTTTCTCGAAAAAAGACGACCGTAATGTGCCATGCATTTTTCCCCATCTCCTTGGGTTCAAAAAGTTGTAATTACGGTATCACCAATTTTGCCCATCCTGTACAAGTAAAGATTTTTTGTGTAACGTCAGAATTGTCAATCCTTTGAGAAATAGCTTCGGGTCCAATCAACACATCCTCGGAAAATCTGACATGCTCGAAAAATTTGCCATTTTCAACTCTTCCGTACGGCCAGCCCCACCAGGCAAACTGTCAGATTAACATGAATTAATTATCAGAGACACGTAAGGCATATACAGTATCTTAATCTGACACGCTCGAGTCTGTACACCTGACGATTCTTTTTAACATCTTTGAGAACCTTGAGACGCTTTCCCACCGCTATAAGAGCATACAACATAGAACCTTTTTTTCTTTCTTCAAAATCCACTAGGTCCCCACGACGCTCGAGAAAATTCCGATTTGGCATCGTCGGCTTCCCAACTACAGTGTAAAGGGGTACAATACAATTCGGCGTATCACACAAGAGCTCTCACAATGGCATATTTGTTGATGTGAAATAATTGATAATGAAAAATTCGAAGTAGGGTTTATTGGACTACCCTCATCATTTATTTCATTATCTCATCCAACGTTTCGAATTATTTGCAACTCAAAAGGAAACCTTCGTCGGTTAGTGACAACAACCGATTTCCTGGCTGGCGAATGCTAGGCAAACGTTGGTTATAATAAACCTATATCAATGTAAATCATACCACATAATTCCTTAATTCTTTAGAAAAATGATATTGATTGTTCAATTCAGATTCTTCCTACTTTAGCAAAAACGTTTTTCTGAATTCGAAACCGGAAGGGAGAAGCTTCAACTAGAATAACGTTACTGATTGCTCGTCGTATCCAATGCTTGCAACAGTTAATTATTCATCCTTTCCGAGATTCCATGAACTAGCTAGTCGAAATATTAATGGAACGAATGCATTTCCTTTAGAAATTTTTCCTCTCTCTTCTTTTGGGTCGGATTAAAAGTCACTCGGATCCTGGCCGATTAATTACTCAAGAAGAAAACTAGCATTCCAAGGTCCACTTAGTGAATATATTTTTTATAGGCCTTCATCAAGGAAAAGATTGATAAATCAAGCTCGTCTAATTCACACAGAGCATGTTTGATTAATTGATTCAAAATGATTCAATAACTTTCTATACTGTTACAAAAAGTGTTCCAACAGCGTGAACTGGGCGGGTATTCTTTCACCATGATTGATAGTTTGGTGGACTCTATTCTATTTCTATCAAGGCGTAGCGATATTTCGATGAAAAAGTTATATATTGGCTTATGTGGTTCGGCAAGTTGATCTTTTTTTGTTCAGAAAGTTCGACAACAGCAGCTCCCTTCATACGCAGTCATAAATTATCGACTTTTGACGTATCCTACTAATTGAAGAGTCGAGATAGGGAGTTTAAAGAGCGATCGAAATATGTAACTTTCTGAAGTAACTTTGTTTAGTAAAGAACTAATGAAGACTTTCATTTTGGTTGTTTTACTATCACCTGTCCATTATCTCAATCGGTTTTTCAGTCGTGTAGCAAATCTGCTATTAGTTTGGGTCATGGTTGATTCAGCAAGGACTCGATTACTCGCTCTATACTCCATTCACTTTTATTTTAGCACTCGGTGGGCCATGGAAATTTGACACATTCCACTCTGTATAGTACGAAAATGTGGGGTTATATCGCTTGTCAAAACATTCTTGGGTTTTATATCAGCGCCATGTTCTCCGCTGTACGTATTCTATCACAATGTCGAATCTCCTCGGAATATATGAAGTCGAAAATATGCGACGAACATAATTAACGTTTATAAAAACTGATTGAAAGCATACCAAATCTATTTATTTGCATGGAAAATAGATAAGTTTTTAAATATATTAATTTTTGCTATGGAAGAAAGTTGAATGATTGACATATTAATATGCAGTAGCTTGAGGAGAGTTAATGTTGGCTATCTTCTTTGGCTGAAGGTTGTAGATGGCTGAAGTTGTAGATTTCAAAAAAGTCAACCCGAAGAGGAAATACATATGATGCAGTATATGGGAATGGGTATCTCTCAAAGAAATTCGGATAATTACAAGAGTGTTGAATTCTTCAACAAAAATCATCCTGAATCAATGGTATTCACAAGAATTGAAGAAAGTTTCACTTCACCTTGAAACAAAAATTTCACATGAATTAACAATTGACAGGACAACTGGCCCGTATTCATGGCTGTTTACTTTTCATGCTTCGATGTACTAATTATATATTTATTGATCCCTCAAGATATTCACAATGTATAGGACAGGTTAAATGAAAAATAGAAAAATTAATTTTCTGGAATCTACTATGATATACACCGAAAATCCTGTACTATCTTTTCGCATTCGTTCAGCCTAAAATAAAATGCATCACTTGTTTGGGTCTCTCAATAAAAGGAAATTCTTTGTCATCCTCTTCATTCTCAATCTTTCTGATTGTGGAAAGATTCAGCTTAAATATGAGTTTAGATTCAAATGAAACATTATATAAATTCACTTACATTGAACATGTTCGCTTCCGTCTGAATGATTGTAGATATTAGACTATCAGGGTTACCTACGAGCGGACCTGAATTCTAAATACTACTTCCTGAAACCCAGTCTTCTCTCTTTCGGCATTTTTGTGATATTAATTGATATGAGTTGTGGTTATGGCAATGGCACAATGGTTATGACATTAAAGACATTTCATGACATGAACATTCAACTAGACATGACATTTCAACATAGACATTTCAAATTGTTGCCTGACAACAATTTTTTCTAGTTAATTTGCTCCTGACAAATTAGTGCAAGAACTTACGCAGGAGCAAATCGTTTATTTCATTTTTTAATTGATTTTGTTTCAGAGATTGGGAGTGAAAACCCTAAAAAGTTTATAAGTAAATTCTAAATTGTAGTTTTTCAATCGACATTAATTTGTCAATACACGGAGACGTGCATAAATTCAATTTTGAAATGATCGGATGTAAGTTTTTTCTGAGTAAATAAATCCAAATACGATCTACTCCTACTGATTTGCTCCTGACAAATTAGTGCAAAAATTCACGCAGGACCAAATCAATTTTTAATTGATTTTGTTTCAGAGACTGGGGATGTGAAAACATAAAGAGTTTCAGAAGATCACATCCCAACAAATACAATATACAGCAACTGTACAGACACTGCAAGTTCCAAATATATGCAGCACAGAAATTGCTGTACTGAAACCGCACAGTTTCTGTATTGATAATTCTGCATTAAAAATTGTAGTATTTGATACATATTTACTGTACAACTTCTGTGTTTGTGATTCTGCATTCTAAAAATGTAGTATTTGATATATAGAGAAGTGCACAGTTTCTGTATTGATGATTCCTCATTCAAAAATGCACTTTTTAATATACAGTTACTGTACTGTTTCATATTTTCCAATTCAATTTTGTCTGAAGTAAATTCAACTTGTGAGAAATAGGTAATTTTTAAGACTTTTACGTGGAACCGACAATACAGCGCTGATTAAAACTCAAAAATGTTTCAACAAGCCTCATAATCTCATATATTTGTACTATACAATGTGTACCTTCTCAAGCACTCTCCGATACAGCACAATACTCGTACTCAGTCTCCGAGACTGAACGTGACTCAAGTGCTCAGTTAAACAACGCCCTGAGATTGATCTCGAAAGTTTCTCTAGAGATTTTATCTCAGATGGACACTTACCATTATACCATCTTTTTGGGTAATATCTCTTCAAACTTAAATTACGTTTTCTGCTGAGAAATATTGAAGATTTGATTGTGATAGAGTGTTTTTTAAAAAAAGGTGCATCAAATTTATGTTCCTCCAGTTTTTCCGTAGAACATATTCATATTCTATAGCGTAAAGTTATAATAAGCCGTGACATATTTGGCGCTAGGTCAACCCAAATCATGACCTAGTTTAGAGGTGTTGAGGTTTGAGGGACAGCATATTTTCGCTTCGCCGAATATAGAAACAAATTTTTATGAATAGCGAAATTTCTGGAATAATGGATTTTTTCGACAGAAGAGTTGGAATTTTTTATTTCTACTCAGTTTAAACATAAGTAATATGCGGCCGAAAGACGCCTAATTAAGGTTTTGTTTCTAAACAGGTTCGATGGTTTCTTATTACCGTATCTAGGCATTTGAGCGCCCACTGCTGGCTGAATCAAGGACCAACCAATCAGTTGTTTCATGATTGACTATAAATGCTTCTTTCTTTAAATTTCTGTAGAAAAAAAAATTCAAAAGTTCTATGAAACCTAATATCATATAATATGCAGGATGTTGCAGAAAACTTATATACTTTTGATCGGGATACTTTTTCAAACCTGACTTCTGTCGACACTTTACGGATTAGTTGGAGACATATTTTTTCTACGATCTTTTTTTCTTAATTTTTTTTCGCTGACTTCAGTTTTCAAAGTATAAGTTTTTAACAAACTGAAATTAGGAAAGTGGTTGATTTGGGGCCCTGACGATGGCAAACTGGCTAGTTTAATTCAGATCGTAACACTTGTTGATATTCATAACTGCGGGAAGTATGCATCTGAATTTATCCTTATTATTGTATTCATTGCCTCTCCGTTTAGGCGTGATCTTGATTATTGTACGGCTGGCATCATTTCTGCGTTGATCTGAACGTGTTCCCAGACTTCTCAATTGGTCACACGCATACTGTTCGCAAAGCGAATCGGCGTACTGAATTCTGAATTAGAGAAATATGGGACATATAAGGGTAATATCAGACGCGGCGGTTTTGACCGAGACGGTTCCCGCTAGCGTTCGTCTGGTCGATGGTCGATGTCACACGCGTCGATTTAATCGCGTCGGTTTATATCCAAAATACAAGGCGGTGTGAGGTCGTGAATAGAGCGATAAAACCGCCGCGTCTGACATGTTCCATATACATACCACCACTGATGACTGTACGTCTCATAAAAACCGAGGCGACGACTATTCGAGTCGGTTTTAAAAACGCCTGGCGATTCATAAGGCTACGTCTGACATGGTCTACTTGAAACCAATTGACGACTCTCCGATACGGTTCTACTCTCGAGAAACGTCTCGGACAAAACCGCCTAAGCCATTGAACTCTAAAAGAACTGGAATGGCATCTCGATGCAGGCAAACTGAGGAAGACTGAAAGGGAAGATGTAGAGCAATCTATCTCTCTCTGCGCTCTGTCAATTGGTTTATAACGATGTAAAGAAAAACAACCCGGGGGGTTGAATTGAGACGACTGCTGCGTCTGACGTCTGATGCGGTTATTCGATTGGTTGCCGAACCATTAGAAAGAGATGGGTTGCTCTACATCTTCCGTCTCAGTTGGACACACTTTTCATCGTATTTCGTTACCTAAGAGGCCATTCCAGTTCTTTTAGAGTTCAATACCCTAAGCTGTATTCGGGTTCGAATTTCGGACAGTCCGAGAATGGTTCAAGAACTGCGCATAGGATTCGATACTAGGGCAGTTCTAGAACAATTCTCGAACTGTCCGAAATTCGAACTCGAATACAGCCATGCTATTGTCTTCGTCTGGGTTTCTATCTGGAGGGGATTGAATCAAATATCGTTTCATACTGCGTGGCGCTCTGTGTTACTGTATAGTACTCAGTAGTACTCAGTATAGTACTGTTTGCTGGATAGTATTCAATAGCGCTTGCCAGTATTAAATAAGTAATAATAACTACAGACCGATAAGTCTACTGTCGGCGTTAGGAAAAGTAGTAGAAAGAATAATAGCCACGACGCTAAACGAGGAAATCGAAAATCTGAAACTAATACCACCAGAACAGTTCGGATTCAGAAGAGAGCATTCAACAGAGCAACAATTATTAAGGCTCACAGAATACATTTCAGAGGGATTCCAAAATAAACAAGCTACAGGTTTTGTTTTACTAGACGTCGCCAGAGCATTCGACAGAGTATGGCATGAAGGATTAATATATAAGATTGGAGATGTGCTGGATATTCGATCAAAATATGCAAGTTGATCCGGAATTATCTCAAAAATAGAAGATTTTACGTGAAAGAGGAAGGATAATGCTCCACAACAAGAGATATAGAGGCTGGAGTACCCCAAGGGTCAGTACTTGGGCCACTTCTGTACAACATATACATTCACGATATTCCGAAGAATCCAAGAACCATGCTAACGTTATATGCTGACGACAGGCATAGCAACTGGACACCGCAACCCAGAAGTAATAGAACGAGTTCTACAAGAAACGATTGATAAAACAAATGACTGGTGCATAAAGTGGAAAATCAAGCTCAATGGACAAAAGAGCCAAGCAATATTACTACAGAAGAGAAGACTGCGAACCACAACGAATCTAGAAGTTGACGGCGAAGAAATTGACTGGAAAAATGAAGCTAAATATTTAGGAATAACGCTTGACAAAGGACTTACTTGGAAAAGTCATATCAAACAAGCAATCGACAAAACGAAAGCAGTAATGAATAGACTCTAGGAAGAAGAATCCACATGTCGAAAGAGACAAAATTGAAGATAATCAAAGCCGTTGCTAGGCATCAACTGACTTATGGATCAGTTGCCTGGGGTTTCGCGGCAAAGAGCCACATCAAAATAATTCAGGCCCCTGAAAACAAGCTGCTACGATGTGCAATAGATGCACCTTGGTTTGTCAAGAATAGACAGATTTATAGGGACCTAAAATGGGAAACCATAACGGAATTCATGAACAGAAAAGCAAAGAAATTATTCGAAACAGCGAAAAACCATCCGAACCAAGAACTCAGGAGACTAGTGGAGATCAATTAAGAAGAGATTGAAATAAGAACATAAACTTATTGAAAAATCCAATGAAGTGTTATCCAATAGAGGATAAACACAGCACGATAGCGTGTGAGAAGAAAACCGACTAAGAGATGAACGGTTTATAGGCAAATGCCCGGAACCAATATTCAAGAAGCAGTTCAGGGTTTTTAGGTGGGTCTCGAGCTAAGGAGAGTGAGAATCCCCACACTTGTTCCCCCTCAGGAGGAGGTGGTTGGTTGGACATGCTCTACTATTTTTCATTGTCATCATCACCAACCCGAAGGTTGGTGATGATGATCGTTCAGTTCCAATATGTATCTACCTTTATAAAACGTCCTTAAGATTTAGAAGTACGATGCATTGCAGACGGTTAAGAACAGATGTCTTAGGTCGATAAAAGGCTCATTTTGGATGTCTTGAAGATGATAGATATGCCAAAAGAAATAATTCTGCTGCAACTAATTGTTATCTATGAAGATTTATTTTGGTGCAACGATAACTAATTCATTTGTTCATTCAATAATACTTCATCGCATGGCTCGTTTTCGATGAAAAAAGAATGACTATTGAAGTTTTGCAGCCAATAAGTAATAATTGGATTTTCCGATTAAACTTGTTATAAAGATCTTTGATTATGATATTTAATCTATGGACTGGACGCAAAATGCAGCGTACTTTGAATGCGGCCCTCATATTCATACCCTTTCCAGTTGAAACAGAGGAAATTTTTATTGGAAATATGTAGATATATTTACTTCGAGAACATCTGATGATTTCAGATCCTTCATTGAAAGGTGATCCACTACTGGAAAATCGACAAATACGTCATAAAAAATCAAATTAATTTTCTTCTGGAACGAACGGTTTTCACCGGAATGAAATGAAATAAAAATCAGTCACATAGGAAGAAATTCAACTCACCATATACGTCCAAGCATCCTTTCTGAATTTTCATCTGCGAAGTATTTATTTGACACATATAACACCCACGGTCAGTCTCTTTAAGCTGTTTTATTCTCAGATGCCATGTGCGAAGGTTGTCGTGCGTAACGCTGATACGTGAATTGTGAGTTACGACCTTTGTATGTAGACTTAAAATGGTCTGGTCTTCAGCTCGGACCCAGGCCACCTGAAATATAACGTGTCAACTATTAATCGCAAAATATATTCAATTCTACGATTTTCATGGCAGTTCAGAGATAATATTCGAGATTAGATGCGATAAATTCCATATAATATTACGCTAATTACACAGAGAAATTTATTTACTTGTAATAAAAAAAATTTTCGAATGATTTCTTTTTTCAGTACACTTTAGATTCAGGGTTCCCAGGGTGGGTGGCCAAAATCTCGCCAAAAACATGGAACCAATGAAATAGGTACAGAAAAGACATTTTATACTTTAGGAAGCTGAAATTGTGAAAATATATCCCTGAGATATCAAGGATAAGTTTCGAGTAGAAAAAATACAAGGTGTTTCAGAGTTTCTCGTCCTCTCACTCACTTCACTCTTTCAAATATAACACTCTAATTTTCATTCGATATTTTCAGAGAAACTCATAATACTCATTTAATGATGTATCATGTTTCCCTGACAAACATCATGGTTTCGGTAATAAAGTAAAATTTCTATGAAAGTGAGGGTTTTCAGAATGCCTTGCTAATTTTATCTCACAATAGTTAGTTGGAAAAAGCATTTTTTTTCTTAGTCAGCGTATTTCTGCTCAACGAATAAGGGGCAACTGCGAACATGTGCTCAGAAAGAAAACATTTTTTGGTAACAAACAGTGACCTCAAAATTCCTATTTATTCTAGCATAAGAAGGATAAGATCAGTGAAAAATCAGTGTCTTTTTCACTTCAATAAATATAAACTAAAAGAATTTTGTGACACAATTGCCACAAATTATCTTAACAAAAAAAAAAATAGAAACACCCAGATACACACAAATATCTCTAGACGATCAGACCAATATGACAATTTTGCAGAATAAAGAAGCTAAACTAATGAGCATTAATAGTGCTTCCATGCAGTCTTAATCACAATATATTAGTTGAAAGTATTTCCCAGTATTATGATTCTGAATATTTTTTGTTATCCAAAATATCAAGTTATATAATCATCACAATATGTTCAGGATATATGCCAAAGCAGTAACTGAAAATGGGTTTTTATCAAGGCAGCCTTCATTATGAGAAATCTTTGAAAGAAGTATTCTTTGACCCTGTTCAATACAGGGGAAAACATTTTACATGTTTTCATCTCGGTAAATTCTAACATCATATTATATTTCAATTTCCCTCGAGTGGTGATATCGATTTGGTCGTGAAATAAAAATAACGTAAGTAGAAATATCTCGTGTTGAGTTTGAAAATGTAAAAATAACACTCATCTTGAAGTATGAAGTTTGTTTGATTGGGGAAAATATATTTCAAAACTTTACTCAGAATATCTTGCACTATGAGCTGTGTATATTTATTTTATACCTAACAAGTTAACTTGTTCTTTCCATACTTCAGAGCAAAAACTCAAATCGAAGAGATAACTTGTGTCATACAATTTAAGTTGGGACGGAAGATTGTAGGATGGTACACTCTCAGATCAATCTACGGGTTTACTTCTAGAATTTCAACATAATTTTCTACCAAGAGAGTTCAAAGTTTCAACGATATCGATTCTATTAAGATGAAAGCGGTACACATTTTTCTACTGTTATATTCCAGTATAGTCTTTTTTCTGGAGCATTCTTCAAACGGAACAAGTATCGTTTACAACACAAAACTGTCCCATCAAAATATGATCCCAGTTCATTAGTTTGAGGATGTGGGATGATTTCAGAAAATGTTCAATACACTTTTGTTGGCTCATGGTACTGTATATGTATAAATCAACTGAAAATAAATTATTATATTTGTCAACAAGGTCCTGGATCTGACCAGATTTCAGACTTTTTCCTTGGGAGCTGTTCTTCATTCCTAGTACTTCCTCTTCAGATATTGTTTAATAGATCGTTAAGTTTGGGAATTTTCCCTCTGAAATGAAAGTGCAGCACAGTTAAACCACAGGAAGAACAAACATTAAAAACTATAGATCTATTTCTATTATTAGTGCCATACCAAATATCTTTGAGTACCTAGTATTAGAGAAATAGCGAAGAGATATCTTCTTAACTTGAAGCGTTGAATCAAACCTTGTTTTTGTTCAATATGTTATCGATTGGCGAAAGGGGGAAGGTTGATGCCATATATACAGATTTTTCTAAGGCGACAAAGTTAACCATGAGATTTTGATGAGGGACCTATCAGCATTTGGTATCTCAAGCATATTGCTTTATTGGTTAATGTCTTACTGAAATAGTCGTTGTCAAAGGGTTAGATTTAGAGCTGCTTTATTTTCGTCATATGTGATCCAGTCTGGTGTAACTCAGGGCAATCACCTTGGACCCTTTCTGTTTCTCATATACATTGATGACATCACAACTTGTTTTAGGTTCGCAACGTTCCTCTAATTTGGGGCCGATTTGAAGATCTTTTTGATAGTCAACACCTTGTATATGATATGCTTAGTCTCCAATTTGATCTGAAGCTCGAGCAGTGGTGCGGGTCAACGCTACATCCATCGCTGTTAAAGGCCGTACTCAGGACACTTCCATTCTTCAACACGTGTTTGAAGCTTTCGCTGGACGCTTCGCCCCACCAAACGCTATACTACAGCGTGCACTCAGGCCTCACGCTCAATCAATTTTTCGATTGAGTCAGTTATTTGAAAGTGTGCCCTATATCAATCTAATCACATTTTTCTCACCAACCGTGTGCCTGAGAATGTCGTTGGTTCAAGTTCAGTGAAAACATTCGAAAACTAGTACGATAAATGACTCTCAGGCAGGGATAGTGCAGTGGCATCGGTTACCACTTAGTGAAACTTCTACTTCTTGTATTTTTCTTTTTCTTTTCGTAGTACTCATTTTCACCAAATCACACTAAAAGCTCAGTACAACGAACAGAATTTCCAAAACATCTTGGGGGTTAAGGAATTTCGGATCTACCCAACTGTGGATATGTCTCAGGAAATTGAAGGATTTCGAGAATATTTCCTGAACAAGATTGCTTCCTCAGAACTTCATCGAGTATCTAGTTTGTGATGCTGAATGCTTCTTCGTGAAAGCTTCAATTCCTCGCCTTCCTCAATTGTCTCACTAGTAAAATATTATTTTGACGTGAACGCTCTATTATTGTAAAAGACTTCCTTCACACTCGGCCTTTGTTCGGGCGACAGTGGAGCAATCAGTGGAACCCCACCTCTGTCTCATAAGGCGAATTTTGGCGCAGTAACCACAGCTTACTATGTTTATCTTTGGCGTCTTAGTTTTCGATGACATTTGTTAAGGTGTCAGCTGTCAGTTCCGTCTGATTTGTACAATTCATGCAGTTCGATTATTGCAAATGAAATGATAAATAAATAAATGGGGGGTGACGGAATAAGGGAAGAGAACCCATATCAAAATGCTCAGCAGGGAGAAGATGAATACTTTTATGGAAACAACCACTTGATACGGGACACAGTTTATTCCTGCATATCGATGAACAGAGGTATGAAAACTCTTATGGCAACACTGGAGATTACAATACTGTGAATTTGCAATTTCAAAATACGAATTTATTTCTGAAGAGTTTCGGAATGAATATCCCTGATCGACACGCTTTTATCGCAGAAGATAAAAACAGATGATAGAGCGATAAGGATTGCTGTGTAGTGAATTGAATGATGAATTTAAAATCAAATAATCAGATGTACTGAATTTAGGGAATTTTAGATTAAACATCTCCCGGGTTCCTGGCACCAATAATTGCTTCGCAAAGGTTTTGCGATCAATTTCCAATAATGATTATTATGATTGTGGATATTGACCAACTAGTACTGGTGAAAAACTGGTGAAAATGCAATTACTTAACTCAACGCGCTGAAGAAGAAACCTAGGTGAATCTCCACAGGTCTGGTAGCAGAAAGGGGGTTCCAAAGGGAATGAAAACAAGGAAATAACTTTCCTTGTGTACAAAATTCGTGGCTCAATTACAGAAAAGGCGTATTCTGTAAATTTAGCCTCTATACCGAGGATGTTCAGGGTACGAACAGCTGAAGAGGGGGTTATTATTGCTAGGAACGGTTTAATACGCCGCTTTCCTATTCCTTCAAATCCCTGACATTCCAGAATCATCGATAGACTGATTGGCTGAGCAAAACATATAAAAACACAATTTCAGCGATATACAGAGAAGTGGGAAGGGCGAGTATGGACACACGTCAATTCAGAGTTTATATTCACGCCAGTGCCACTTCGGTGCTCCCTTCGGTGGCAATATTCTTGATAGTCGAAGGACTGGTGGAGCCAGTAGCAGTGTCTGTTTCATGCTGCGAACACTTAAGAGGGGTCTATATCGTTTTAGTGGTCAGTTCAAAAAAAGAAAATGAAAATCTTACTTCAAAAACCACTAATTTATATGGTGTTTTCATTTCAATTCGATTCTGTCAGTTCTTCAGCTCGGAAAGTCAGAAATTTTCTCATTTGTCATACAGAAACAAAAATAAAAAAAAATATCCCTGAAGAACCAAGATAAATTCATGTTATTAACTTTCCGAGGTGAAATTATCTCTTCTATGAATTTCCACGCGAAAAATTTTTTCGGAAAGTCTCGCCATTGGCCACAATTCGTATCCTAGTGAAATTGAAAAAAGACGTTCGTTAAGTACTGCCATTTTTTCAACGAAAGTAGAAACGTAATATTCGTAACTTCTACTTCTCGTTCGAGTGTTCTGGCAACACCCCACATTCTGGTAGTCTTTCTCCTTTTACGCCTTATACGGATGACGAGAAAGTCCCGTGGTATAAACTCCTTTTAAATATTACATTGTTATCGTTTTTTTTATTATTAGCATTTAGAACTGATACGAATTGTTTTGCAGTTACCCAAGAACAATATGATAACTATGATCTAGGAATTAAGATCCTTAAATCAAACAACTTTCTGAATGACTGTGAAGGGCATCAGAAAATCTGAAAAAAAAAATTACAGAAGTTATACTCGATTGAAAGAAAATAAGTCAATGATACTTGAAGGTCGTGAATTAAATGTCGAAATCAGCAGTCAGTTAGTTTAGGATCGAACGGTTATGGACTTTGGGGCCCTTATAATTTAATCCTTAGCGTTTAAGTGTCCTCCTAAACATTGGTTGAAAACGAAATCGTCACTCTAGGTGTTACTTAAAATTTAGGGATATTTGAAAACGGTCCTAAGGAAATTGGAAATACTGTTGATAGTGACTTTGTTTTTCTCCATGTTGGAATATGAAGCTCCGGTATTCTTTGGCAAACTCTATCAGTAATTTCTAGCCCATTTTTCAGAACTAACAAGGCGGTGTCGCATTTTGATGTTCTCTATTATTGAAGAATGGACTGAAACGGAGACGCATATAAACGGTCACTTGCTTCAAGTGCTGTCTGGTGATATAGGGTAAGACAACGGACAACGCGAGTAGCAGCAGTAGTGACTGCGTGTAAACCGGGTACTACAGATGCGGAGTTGGAAGTAAGACAAGCAGTGTATATGTACACTTACGACTGGTTCCAACGAAACGATTTCATTCCAAAGAGAGCAAAAACCAAAATTATTTTATTTCAGCCAAAACAACCCGATAAGAAACAAAACATAACAAAAAAGGAAATACAGAATAAATGAACTTCTATGCTTTCTGATTAATTCTGATAACGATATTTTTTCAAAGTATTCACACCACTCGAAGGAAAGCCATCCACACTGGGCGTGAAAAATAAATCGCGAAGAAAATTTTTAATTCAATGTTTCCGGTTTAGTAAAAAATCATGAACTGGCTGTCATCGTTTTCAGTGTCGATATTATATTTGTTGATTCATGGACTACCTGGCTCCAATATCTCTGCTATCACCATGGAGATAACCAACTTTCCAATGAAAGTGCCAATAATTAACCTTTTAATGAGTAATATCTTATATATCCTGTAGTAATATGTTGAAAGTAAGCACCCTTTCCATAAAAATCATCCTAATATATTCTGAAAGATAGGATCAGCAAAGGGATGTAGATTAATTTACAAGATATTCGTCACTTCTCAAACACCAGAAGATGCCAACCGTCATTTGCATATTCTAAGAAACTCCTGGATGCGACCTAAACCGCCTTCATAATTTCTATTTAATATCTCATTAATTAACGTTTGCCTGTATTCAAATTTGTTTTCCTCAGTTACCCTGGTTTTCTAAGTTTACTCAAGATGAATAATATGAATACATGTTGTCACGAAGCGGAATAAATTTCCAGTTTTGAGCCCGAAAATGGGAATTTCCTTGTACATTGTCTCTTTCATTAGGATGGATTCAACATATCTGATGATGTTCATTGTAACAGACTTCTTTGGTGAAAATTCGAAGTTGGCAAAATGGGATTTCGTGAAAGCAGACATGGGTCACACGTCACACTTGACAAACCATATCGCATCTTGTTATAATTAATTTTGAATTCCATATCTATTATTTGCATTTCAATATCTGCGATGTGAATATAGTATAGTGTTTATAGTGTTCGACGTAGACAATTCTCCTCCTCCGCTCCTTCCTTCTAGTTTTAATTGAAAGATTTAGAGTGACTATTGACTGTTGAGCTGAAAATTTGCAACGCATCAAGAGTTGTTCTTCGAGCAACAAGCTGATCCCGACGTCTCAGCACGGATTTGTCCCTCAACGTTTTACAACAACAAATCTTCTCTTCTGCGTTGCTGAGTGGACCAAGGCTGTGGATTCCGGTTCTTCAGTTGATGTAGTGTACCTGGATTTTTCAAGGGCATTTGATCTGGTTCCGCATAGACGACTTCTCGCCAAGTTGGAGCACCTAGGAGTGAAAGGAAAACTTTTAAGATGGCTGACATCCTTCTGGGCAATCGCAGGTTCCGTGTGCGGGTGGGCGCTGCTTACTCCTCGGTTGAGGAGCGAGTCACTTCGGGTGTCTCCCAAGGATCAGTATTGGGGCTAATACTATTCATTCCGTACATCTCCGACTTGCCTCCGTTAATTCAGTCAGCCCTGTCCTCGTTCGCTGACGACACAAAACTGTTCGCCCTCCCCCTTCTACAGAGAAATATTGTCCAGCGGGACCTCGATGTCCTCTTCAGGCGGTGTCATGACTGGCTGTTACCGCTGAACGTCGGCAAATGTTGCTTGCTTTATATTGGCAAAAACAACCCGAAGTTACCATACTGGACGTCGACTTGGGCGTCACTGTCGACTCGGATCTATGCTGGTCGTACCATGTGGCAGCGGTTACAGGGAGAGCAAGACAAATGATTTACCTGCTTTTTACCTAACTTTTGGAAGGAGCAGTGTTTCAACGTGGGGGTTCCTGAACAAAACCTACATACGTCCCATTATGGAGTATGCTAGACAGGTGTGGTGGCCATCAACTAGGTTCGATGAAAAATCTTTTGGAGTCCATCCAGCGTTGGACCACGCGCCAACCATACACGTACCCTCGCCTATCCTATGAAGATCGCCTTCACATTTCTGGTCTCGTTAGTTTTGCCGAACGTCGAATCAGGGGTGATCTAATTTTCACGTACCGCGCCATGAATGGTCATTTTGGGGAGGAGGTGATGTATTGGCTGAATACGAATAGCCTGCGTGGCCATTGCTTCAAACTGCAGAAGAAAGCATTCAAGTCCTCAACAAGACAGATGGTTCTCTCCAACGGAGTGTTTATCATGTGGAATCAGCCTCCAAGAACTGTTGTTGAGGCTCCCTCGGTGAACGCTTTCAAGAACAGGTTGGACGATTGGCGCTCTGCACGATAACCAGTACTCATTTTTGTTTGGTTTAAGGTTTCTATCAACGAATCAATTGTTTATTTTCAGAAGTTATTTTGTATTTTTTGGTTTATAGGTTTAACCAACCTCAACCCTTGTTCTGTTGAAATAAATAAATAAATGAATAACTAGCTAGTAGCTTGGCTGTTAATGCTACTACCTACTTGTGCGCAAGAAGCTGTGAGTCCACGTGACTATAATTTACAAGCTAGCTCGCTCAAGGTCCGACAAAAGGCGTGTAAATTTTTCACCACTCGTAAGGGTCAAGTACGCAGGCCGAATTTCGAAGCAAACAAACTGGCTTGTAAAAAGCAAGCTAGTCGGCGAGTGCGCTAGTGGTCGAGTACCTACACACCAAATTTCCCACTTGCTCAGTAGCCAACTAGCTTGGGAGTAGAAACGACGTGTTGTTAACACTCCAGTACTCGCGCGTCCGATAGATACATAAGCAATACGTGGAGCCTGGGGTATTGTAGTACCCCGCGCGAGTACTGGAGTGTTAATGATGCTAAACACTTCTACGCAAGCTACTATGAGTACTCGTGGTCAGTTTACAAGCTAGCCCGCTCAAAATCAGCCGAATGGCGTGTAAAGTCACCGGCAGTTCAACTTTGTGGAGAGCATTTTTACAAGTGGCTAACGGAGCAAGTGTGTCTAGTACACTGGACTAGTTTACGAGCTGTTTGTGAAAAAAACCGCCTTGTAGCTCGTAAATTCACCACGTGTACCTGAGCCTTCAGGAAAGGAAGAATTTTTTTCCTTGTAAATTTATTTTGGAGGTACAGAGTGCTTCCGTTTGTTGTCATTTCAAACAATTGGTTTCAAATTAAATTAGAAAAGTAATAACTCTAGTATTTACACAATGTTCGATCAATACATTATATTATTAAAATGGAGATACCAAGAATTCCGGAGATAATAATAGGAGCGAATCGGTTTGAAAATATTATGTTCACGTGAACCGTATTAATGTACTTGCGTCAAACATGACTAAACAACGAAATTACTAATTCCCCAAAGGGTTCGAATCTAATGATTGTTCACCACAACCATAATATCATTTGCACTCAGTTCTGATTGTTGTCTGATCAAGTGTTCAAGGGTTAATTGAGTCTATGTGCGTATTGTTCGTGAAGGTTTATACACAGGCAATTCCAGTCGGGTGTGATTTTGTCGTTCTTGCAATAAAAGATGTGGGGTGGACCATATTTGTCATAAATGATTAGGAATGGGGAAATTCCTTCGAAATTCAACAAGTAACAAAGTAAAATGGATATTATACAGGGTGATTCACCATGATGGTCTATTGGATGTTTATAGAGAATTAATCATAATTTTGTTCTAAAAATTTGAATGTTGGAGTTTTGTCAAAAGACTTTCTTCGTGAAATATTTTCAGACCTCCGCAGCTTCTGCTGAAATGCTGAAAAACCATATATCTAATATGAAAACTTTCAAATTCATGGAATGAGGGAAAACAGCAATTTAGACTGATTAATTAGTCTGTGCTTTTCGGGAACCGGAAAAATTAAAATGAATATCTTTTTGGTTTTTTTCAATAAAATTTGGTTCGGTTTCGTAACAATATTTTCATTTCCCTATCAATACACGGCTACGGTTTCGAGGGCAATTTTTCTCTTCTTCAGGCTAAAAAAACGAAAACGTACAAATTACAATAGGTGAGGAGGAAAATGTGAGAATACCCAAAAATATTTCTCCTTCCACCTTCTGAGAACCCACTACTATGTACCTATTAAAACTAAGAAGTCTCTTATAAATAGAATGATTGAGTGGATTAACCACTCCAATTTCACAAAAATAATATAATTAGTTTGCGAACAATCATCCAAATTTAATTTTACTTAACCTGAAAATTCTGTAAGTCATCTGGACAACTAGAGAATGAGATCATATTACAATCACAGAATAAAAACACATTAACCTAAAATAGGGGGAGTCATAATAACAATCGGCACACTAGTAACATTCTTCTCTTTTTATTTATCCAAATTTAAGATAAGATGGCACTGTGTTACTTAAATTTTCTGCATCATCATGGCAGAACATCAAATTTTCTGATACAAAACATCTCTTTTTCTATAGTCTCCTTTTCTCTCTTCTTCTAAAAAAGTAACATTGTCTAATTCCACATCAAAATTATGTCCTGTATCCAGTAGATGATGTTCCACCTGGGCCGTTCTATTGATTGTTAGATAGATTCTTCATTGAAATCTTATGATTGGACAATCTAATCTTAAGAGAAGTTGGTTTTGTAGTACCTATATAATAACCATATCAATTTTGGCAATTTATTTTATACCGGGTGTCCCAGAGCTTTTAGGCCAGCAGATATCTCAGTTACCTGCGGAAAAAAAAATTGAAAGAAATACTTGTCGTAGGAGACCATACGCTCTTTCATGCAGCATAGCAAAATCCACCCCCTGACAAACAACCCCCGAGAAACCACCCCTAACTTTTGTTTTTCAAATGGCACCCCCATGTTTGTTTGGCTTCAACTGACAGCTCTTTTTAATTCTCAATCAATGATATATCATAATATGTAGTTGTAAAGATAGTCACTCGATAAAATTGAATTCGTTAGTGGGTACTGTTAATTGGACTGATCGAATTAGTCCACATTGTAGAGACAAGAAAAAGTGGATGTTGAAAAAAAAGAGTCAATAAAATGTTAGAACTTTTTGTTTATTATAATTTATGTTATAAAACATTTTCTTTAGTATAATGTTGCAGTAACAATACAGCTGAGCGTATAAATTCGTATTTCATTTGTATTTTTATTTTCCATAATTCTGCATGCCATTCTAGCTACCATGATACATCATTGAATGAGAAATGAAAAAAACTGTAAGTTGAAGCACAACAAACATGGGGGTGCCATTTGAAAAACAAAAGGTAGGGGTGGTTTCTCGGGGGTTGTTTGTCAGGGGGTGGATTTTGCTATGCTGCATGAAAGAGCGTATGGTCTCCTACGACAAGTATTTTTTTCAATTTTTTTTTTCCGCAGGAAACTGAGATATTTGCTGGCCTAAAAGCTCTGGGACACCCGGTATATTAAATTTGATATTGAGTTTGGAAAAACAAATATTCCCTAAATTATTCTTGGAGCATGTAACAAAGTTGAAAGGAGAAATATTTTTGGGTATTCTCACATCTCCCTCCTTATTTAATGTAATTTGTACGTATTCGATTTTTAGCCTGAAAATAAAGAAAATTTCACGCGTCACAGTAGCCTTGTATTGATTGGAAAAAAAAATACTCTCACGAAACCAAACCGAATTCTATTAATTCTGAAATTTTGGCAACTTACTCTTTATTTTTTTTACTACAGTTTTGGCCATTTACCATGCGAGTTGCATTTCATGCCCATACTCCAGGAATTTGGGATTAAAATGTTATCAAATCACGAGCTCCTCAGTTCTATTAAGCCTTATACTCACATCAATTAATCACTCAATAAGCCCTGAGTTCGTAGCACGAAAACTTATCCACTTGCATGGCATGTTTTTCATACCATGCAGAACGAATTAATTTGCAGGGTCCTTGTGAATTTACTAATCCCCTTCTCATTTTGGAAGTTTTGTTCGGAGCCAGAACTTCGCTTGAACTTCGTGAAGATGGGAAAATGTCATTTGTTACTTGAGGTGCAGAGTTGAAAAATCAACGATTTTGTGCTTGATGGGTGGTTGTATGGAACAATATCGAATCGCGTGCCAAATATAAAATGTTATGTGGACTTGATCGACTGTACCTACCTATAAGCAGTGAAGTGTAGCTAGGAATTTTATTACCTTTTCACGATACTTTTCCACTGAGAATGGTACATATAATATATATAAAAGAGTTGTTCTTACAAAGCTGCTATAAAAATTTCGACATATATTCGGTTATATTATAATCAGAAATGTTTCCTGAAAAACTACTACGAAAGATTATACAGCACAGTGAGATATGAGGAATAGGATAAGAAAAAAAATATCTCATGTTTTTGTATTATAGCAGAAATTAATGGATCGGATATAGTGTATTTTGCACTAATTTTTGCAATTCTTTGAAAACCATTTGGTAAGGTGCCATAGTCGTTATGAAGGAGAACCTTCTGTGAGATCATTTAATTTTCTTTCCTCATTGAGTTAATGGATTTCCTTGAGTTAAGAACTCACAAGAGCTATAGTTCCTAGTACAGAAAGCTTCAAGTTACGCGAATCCTGTAATCATGTTAACTGGAAATCAACAATAATTGGCAAAGTTTCACGTATTTATTCTTTTGTTTATGTATTTATTCAAAAAATGATACATTAAATTATTCATTTAATTGTTTAGTAGTTCCATAGGTGGAAATAAATATTTTCAAGAAATAGAACGAAACGGGATAAAGGACCTCAATAGAGAAAGGATAATTATAGGTAGTATGAACTGACGAAATCTCGTCCATTTTTCGACGGAATACAGGAAGACAAATATTTCGCTCAGAAATTATGATTCAAATGCAGTTTTTTTCTGTCTAGTATTTGGGTATAAAAAATGGTTTCTAAAAAATCTACATATCAGAAGAACAGATGCAATAAAGATTTTATGGTTCGTTTCTTACAACAATCCAGTCCAGAATCTTGCATGTTTTCTATAATTCGAATGTGCGGCAGGTTTCTAGCGCAATTTTGGATGGCTCTACAAATTTAATACTTTCGTCACTCATAAGCTCTCACGTTTATTTTATGTCTCCTTCAAACCATCGTCTAATAGCGATAATGCCTGTTTTGGCGAAAGTGATGAAATCAGCAATGAATATCAGTATGATTGAATACCTTGAGAGTAATGTTCTAATCGGTGACAGGTAATATGGCTGCACCCATCGACCTCCTCAGTTGTGTGTGGACAACTACTATCCAGCGCTATGGAGAATCGAGATCAGTTGTTTCCGACACATCTGAGGTCTTTCTTCGATATCAATCAATTCTGAAGGAGACTTATTATCAAGATTTTACTGAGATCTGCATGAGTGGGTAAAGATATTTTCCAACCAATTCATGTGGTCCTGGATGGTGTCAGTTCAGTTCGCTTCATGTGAAACCTGAGGTACCTCAAGGCTCAGTTCTGTGATGCTCCATTTTCATAAGCGGATGATAAAATCTTCATTCACAAGTGTCGCACCATTGAGCACAGTTGATTTTCACCTTCTTAGATGCCAGAAATTCATTGTATCAAACGGAGATCTGTAGAAGATAAACGATAGGATGGAAGCAATATGGTGCATTTCATTGTTAGAAGAACTGAACAACTTTTCGAAAAATTAGGACGCAATGCATAACATCAGACATTATGAGGATGATCAGGTGCTTCAGTCAAGAAACTGATGTGACTGTCAAATTGAGGGTCTGTTGGGGGAACAAATACAGCCATAATTGTGAAGTCGGCTTCAAAGCTAGAAACCAAATACAGCGTCAAAAGTCTTGGAGCCTCATAGTGTTTTGAAAACCGTCTATTCTTTCTGAAAATTAAATATTGTCCATCGAAGAAGGTCTATTTCTGAGAAGATTTTCTAAACGAGCTTTGATTGACGTCATATCTCAAATTTGAAACATGCTGTATGAAATTCTCTCACTTGAAAAGCACCTCAATTTAACTCAAATCTATCTGTCCACGCATATTCATAACAACAAAACTGGCTTTGATATACATATTTGAATTTGTCGTAGTTTCGTCATCACAAAGGAATTAATTTTACACAAAACCGTACTCGAATCAATTCTTTATATGGCTTCGGCCATATAATCAACAGCTTTATGCATGACCTATTTAGAAAGATCATTTTTCTTCATCTCTTAATTATATTAAAATGAGTTGCACACCAAAATCTTCTCTGATCAATTCTTTACACTAATCAAAACCAGACATTTGGTTCCGGAGTTCTGAAAAGTTAAACATACAAACAAACACACCAACGGACTTTCACATTTATAATATTAGTGAGTATTGCCTAACTTTTTTTATGTGGAAAACCTGAGTCACAAAATCTGTTCTAGAGATATAGAAAAAATTGTGTAGAAATTTCATCTGCAATTTGTGAACAATTTTCTTTTTCCTCTTTAGAGCTCCCAAGAACGCCAGTTTAATTTAGGGAATTTGGCGTTGTTGAACTTCATTGATAAGTGGATTCCAAATCTTGCCACGTTGTCGGAACTACTTCGGAAACTTGTGGGACCGAAGCTTAGGAAACATTAAGACTTATCCAAACATCGAGCTGGAGAACAGGAAGCTTTCAGCGAACTGAAAGAGTCGTTGATTAATGAGAACTTCAGGGTTTTATGATGCGAACGAAATGACTCAACTGTACAGTCATGTCTGTCTGCTTGACGAGAAAGCTGTTCTTGTTTTTGCTGATGATAGCAATCTCAAAATTCGTCTTCTATAACTCGAGCACTCACTAATTGAATTACATACCCGTTTGGAAAAACTTAATTTGTTCAGGATACATTAATCAAATATTAAAGAAAAACTTCAAAGAAAATGCACAAAGTGATTCAATCAAACAAACAAAAATAACATTCAAGTACTCATTCACTTCCTCCTCTAAGCTACTGTCTACATTATTTCCTGACCGAATTTGGTCTACCGAGTGAACCATCTTGACTCGCCTGCAGTCGCTTGAAAAATTGTTTTTGGTACATTCGTTGACTGCAGGTAGTAATTAAATCTGGGAGCCAAAATGGGTATGTAGGAGTTTGCAGAGAGGTTTGGTTCAGTCTTTGCGGGACAGGTTTCGCTTAAGGCCCCATCCTCCGGTTGAAATATTTAACACTACACTGTATTGATGAGTTGACAATGATACCAAAGCCGATCTACAGTTGGGTTCAGATGTTTTCAACTTCTCTGGGATTTCCTATGCTAGTTCATGAGTAGCTCGCATTATTGGAACGATCATTCTGCGAAATAGGCGTTTTTCAATTTGACAATGAGTTTCTCTATGCCTATAGTCTATCCAAATCCGAGAGGCCAGCGTAAACAAACTGACTAACGCGTGATCTTATTTGAGGTACTCCTCTTATTGGTCAAAGCTTCAGGAATGCAATGTTTGCAGGTGGGAGTAATGCAGAACCGCATTACGTTTGATTCATTGATTGTATGCGAATTGTTGTGCAGAACTGCAGAGGTCATTCATTGCTTTTTCTTGCGTAAATTGGTTTATAGTTGTAGCGAGTTATTCAAGTTACAAGCATTTAAGATAATGTCAAGTACTGATACTGCTGAGGAATCGCGTGTTGACTTAAGTCCTCCAAAAAAGAGACGTCTGAAACGACACTTCAGTGCCGAGATAAAAGAAATGATTTTGAATACTTATAAAATTGAGATTATTCAAAATGCAGGAATGTGTTTAAAGGACGTAGAACTCCGAGTTGCTGAGAGACTTGGCATTGGAGCTCGAAGTGTTAGGAGAATTATTTCCGAATACATAAATTCCGGTGTTCTATCACAGCCGGCAACAAATCAAAATCGGACCACCAAATGGGAGTCCTTATCAGATTTCGATGAAAATGTAATACGGCGAGTTTTTCTTCAGAAATGAACACCCGACTATAGAGAAAGTATTAAAAATAGTTAATGAAGACTCGAACTTTACGAATTTTAAGAAGAGTACCTTCTCTACAATATTGAAAAAACTTAATTTCAAATATGCCAACGCAACAGTTTTTTAATGGACCGTGACGACATTAAATGTTGGAGAAGAAACTATCTCACGAAAATTAGGGCCTTCCGTGATGAAAACAGGAAGATTTACTACTTGGATGAAACTGGGGTAAATGCCGGTCATACTAAATCCAAAGTGTGGATCGATGAAACAGTTACATCTTCTCGGCAAGGGTTACTTGCTGGACTATCTACTGGATTAAAAAATCCGTCTGGTAAGGTCTTGAATTTTGAGTTTAACCCTCGGTTTCATAAAGCTTGATCAGAGAATCAACGATCGATTGACGGATGAACGTCAATTAGTTTTCAGTCGATAAGTTGGTCATAAGCATTCTGAATATCATTCTTGCACCAAATAATTATCTATACTCGTCCATTTAATGATTCTCAACTGCTACTCCTCCAATATATTCGGAAATATGAAAGTTTCAAAAAATGAAGTGAATATATTAAATTAGGGCCTTCCGTGATGAAAACAGGAAGATTTACTACTTGGATGAAACTGGGGTAAATGCCGGTCATACTAAATCCAAAGTGTGGATCGATGAAACAGTTACATCTTCTCGGCAAGGGTTACTTGCTGGACTATCTACTGGATTAAAAAATCCGTCTGGTAAGGTCTTGAATTTTGAGTTTAACCCTCGGTTTCATAAAGCTTGATCAGAGAATCAACGATCGATTGACGGATGAACGTCAATTAGTTTTCAGTCGATAAGTTGGTCATAAGCATTCTGAATATCATTCTTGCACCAAATAATTATCTATACTCGTCCATTTAATGATTCTCAACTGCTACTCCTCCAATATATTCGGAAATATGAAAGTTTCAAAAAATGAAGTGAATATATTTTTCCAGGCAAAGGGCAAAGAATTATAGTGTGTCATATTGGCAGTGACACTGGTTTTTTAACTGGAGGACTCTGGACTTTCCAATCCAAAAAAACTGGTGACTACCATGAAGAAATGGATGGTCAGTCCTTCGAAAAGTGGTTCGAGGGTATACTTCCTAAATTGGAGGAAAATTCTATAGTAGTTTTAGATAATGCTCCTTACCATTCAAGGAAAATGGAAAAAATTCCTAATTCACAATTCAGAAAGAGTGATATCCAACAATGGTTGAGGGAAAAAAATATTGATTTCACCCCTGACCTCATAAAAGCGCAATTGTTGCACATAGTCAGGCAGAACAAAGAAAACTTTGAAAAATACATCGTCGATGAAACCGCAAAGGCCCAAAATATTACTGTACTTAGATTACCGCCCTACCACTGCGAACTGAACCCTATTGAGTTGATTTGGGCCGATGTCAAGAATTTTGTGGCAGATAAAAACACCACATTTGAAATGGCTGACGTCCAAAATCTTTTTCAAGAGGCTCTCTCACGGGTTACTTCCGAAAGATGGAGAAAGTGCGTGGAACATGTCAAACAAAAAGTTGAGGTAGACATGTGGAAACTGGATAATATTATGGATGATATAACACCAGTCATCGTCAACTTAGAAGAAAGTTCTGCATCTTCTGACGACACTACGGGCTAGTCACTTTTACAAAAAAATATTGTTACACATTTATATACATAGTATGTATTAAAGTGGGAACTTTAGATAAATTGTTCATTACTGAGACTCGTAGATAAGCATACATATTTTTCACCGGAACTGGAACACTCAAAAAGTTTTAAAATATAACGCTCTCGGAATTAAATTTATTAGTACACCTCTGCGTTATCACGTTCTTGACGCGTGATCACTGCATGCTGCAATGTTTACGACTGGCCTCTTGGATTTGGATATACTATAGTATTGTACCTACTCGGGAGGTTCGAAACATTTCATTATTTAAACACTATTTATGTATCTATACAAGTTGTATAGATAATAGATAATAGATAATCCTGCCAATACCTATCGAAAATGCTTCTGTGTGCTCTGAAAAAAAACGAAAAAATTCTTTATTTCTTTTTTACGTGATAAGTTCGTATTTCGATGAGTCATGAAGATCCATTGTAGCATTTGGAAATCAGCATGAAAAGCCCCAATTTTTTAAATGGGTATATATCTATTACGATATCTATATCTATATAAGTAAGGATAGAATGAAAAATAATTTTGCCGCAATAAATAGATAGATCTGATTTATTTGAAACCGTACTAGACAAATAGGCAACCTGGTTTCACGCATGAAGATTCGTTGAATCTCATTATTCATTCTAGCGACAAGAAAATTCTGAAAAAACACAAATACGTTTCTTTCACAAATAATTTGGGACAACCTCAAAACACAATTCTTAATGTTAATAATATCGATGGAACATCAACTTATTACAATTAACTTCGAGGCTGGGTTTTTATATTAATGAAACTAATGTTCAGGAGATAGATATTCAGACCCTCAGAGAAAGTGACTCCTAGATAGTGGAGAACAATGTTCAGAACGTATGATACCAACACCTCCACATACCATAATTAATGCATGTAATATTTTGTTCAGACCTCTTCGAGACCAAAGGCGGACAAACCATGGTCCTTATATCTGGCGTTCACCTCATTTAATGTATTTAGTAATATTTTGATGAAAACTGAGATCACAATTTGGCATCGTTTTGTGATTGATCCTTCAAACTTCTCTTCTTATAAAAAGAGTGAAGAACGTACAACACGTGGCTTCAATAATAATTCCTGAAAATGTTATTCAAATTTATTTCATGAAATATTTTAAATTGAAAGGAATAGGGTGATTGTCGATCTGAAGTGGTCCAAAAATGATTGAATGATGATGAATAGTTTATTACAGCTGAAATATTCATCTTTCCTCATATACAGAAGTGTCAATTGTTTGTTTATACTGATATTAAATGAAAGAAACAAAAAAATCACTGATTTGAAATCGGGATTTATTGGGCAGCTGTACAAATTCAAACAGCAGGTAGAGAGGTCCCGAAACATCCAGTATACGAAATTATATTGATTAAGTTAAAATCGATATTAGAAAAAATTCATCCAGGCTAGATTGTTGACACAACGAAAAAGTACACTGGAGCACTGTATTAGCTGTTTCAATGATCTGAGGTATTAGAGCAGTCTATTCGTACTGCTATAATACCTTGGATTATTGAAACAGCTAATACTGTGCTGCATTATAGGTTGTGTTAACTGTAGGAATCGTTATAAATGCTGAGCTGAAAGCTACACTACTTGCACCATTTTTTATGTGTCCACGAACTTCTGCTAACGATGCTTGAGTATTAGATATTTTTAGGTTGAAAAGTTTTACTTTGCCCATGTGAGTAGTAGACTTCAGTTACACCTTCTGCAAAAGGCCACTAACAGCGTCAGATATTCCAATAATATTATGACCTCAATTACACTCGACTCACTTCCACGGCAAGGAAGTATTCACTAAGCGTGAGAATGCGCTGCCCTTCGCTTCCTAAATTGGAGGTTTTTGGTACAGAAGTCAAAGGACTGACAGCGCAAGCTGTTGTAATTCTACAATTCAATTGTAGATTGTACCGACATGATGATGACAGTTCGAAGTGAAAAGTTGATGCAGTCATTCTCATTTTTGAGGGGGTTTTGAATTTTTTTTTAAATGAATCCTTTTTTTCGGTTTATAATTGTTTTTTTTTCAATTCTGAAGATTGGTTGTCGAAACTGGATTCAAGTGTGTTAATTATTATCCATTTTAGGCCAATAAATAACAAGAAGTATTAGTATTAATGAAGAAAATTCTGACTATGTTCTGAATCAGCTGATGAAAGAGAGCAATATTTTTTGAATCCGAACTTGGCGAAAGAGCCAAGATCGTGGTAAGACACGATCATAATAGAATTAAATTGATTATATGGAGAGACACAACTATGATACCTTGCCTTCTCCATTATATATGTACAATGGCTAAAATTGCAACATTGATGCTAAGAAAACTTGTCCGAGTTGAACAAGAAATCACAAATGGTTCTCTGAATGAATTTTGTGTGAATTTGATCGAAATTCATATGAATATCAACTTACTAGGTTGAAAAAGTCCTCTCTGATAGAAACAGATTTTTTTTTTTATGTAAATCCTTTCAGTTTGAGGTTATATATCCAGGTTAGTCAATTCATCCTCTATATTCTTCGTAACCAATTTGAATTGTACAGAAACCTTACCGGGCAATTAGGACGAGATATATATGTCCTTAAACATTGACTAAACGTTCATTTCATCCTGGAAAATAGTAAAAACTGACATCTTCACAAGATGATTGTCGTAATCGAAGATTTGATCAAAGGATGCAAATTATGAAAACTTCACTAAGCTTTTCCCATTATCACGAGATTAAGATATTCCCAACAGATTAAGATACATTTTTTAGGAAAACTCTTATTGAAACACAAAAATATTCTCCGTCCCTCCATGTGAACAAACAAAAGTGCATTAACTTTTTATTTACAGAAATTGACACGAGCAGGCGTCTCTTGTTTGGAATTCCCAATGTAAGTGATTACATTCCGAAGGAATTGCTGAACGGTGGAAAAATTATTATCATTGTTGAAAAAATGTCCAGTCAAACGACAGAGTGGGAAATAAAAAAATTATATTGATCTTAAACATATCAATGGTGAAAGGTTGATATCTCGGTTGATATGGAATAGAACCATAAATTGAAGCATTGAAATAAATGACGAACGCCTGGAAGAAAATCAGCCAGATATATGAGGGATACTCCAGTAGAAGAACTGAAATCGAATTCTTGAATTCTTTTTACTCTACATGTTTTCAAGACACTCACATTTTTATACAATTGAAAGAAACAAAGTGCTGAGGCTGCAATTTCTTCGTCCGTCATTGCCGAAAGTCACTTGAAACAGATTATACGATTTTCACAAAATGAGTTTTTAAACCACGACACGTGTTTCGCTATCACAAAAGCATCTTCAGGTGGGCGAAGGCACAGTTTACTTACCTTCGATATTGCCGCAGAATTATTTTGGGAAATATTTCGGGCAACGCGAGTAGCAGTAAGGCCTGCCGCAGACATGCAACTTTTCAGTTTCGCGATAGTTGCGCAACAGTTTGATTGCAAGCGGTTCGAGGGCGCACACATACGCAATCGCTTAGTTTGTGTCGGGGCTAAAACTATACGATCGCAAAACTTTTCAGTTGAATGTCTGCGCAGCCCCATATAAATGCATTGTACTCACTTCTGCAACCAAACAGTTGCAAAACTAAAAATTGCATGTCTACGGCAGGCCTAGGGGTGACTGAATGTAATTGGGGAAATAACTGTTGTATAAGCACAAGTCTTGTGGAATATTCAATATGCGTTAAAAAAGCAGCTTTGAAACTTTTTCTGTATAGGGCATATATCCCACTTTTCTTTCGAATGCATTAGTGACCGTGCTATGGCACCAAATAACGTTCTGATGATTCCAGATAATCTACCATTATATGTTCCGCTTCCTAAAATGCAAGAGTGACTTCTGCTGCGCGAATAATCATAAATTCTATGCATGAAACCATATTATAGCATGCATTCGACGTATTCGGCTGAAGTTATATGGAGCTTGTAATTCCCACAATAACATTTGTTCGTTAATTACTCACTACTGATGGAATTTGTCATTCATTATGCGTATGCTGCAATTTGCTTCTAAACCTCACATCATGGAGGCAGTTCGGTTTAGCTGGAGAGGAGGAACTTTTCAGTTTCAGGCGATCAGAGGTCTTGAAGAATACGATGCTACTGTAAAAAAATTGATTCGAGTTTTGGACGTATGTGCAATTGAAATTTGAAACATGAAAAATGCGAAGTAAAAACTAAATTCCCTCAAGTCAAAAGTTTGTTTTTCGAATATCAAAAATTACGTTTTTCAGTTTGCAGTTCTCATTTACCAGGACGAGACTAGTTTTCCCTCTTTGACGATATTCATGAAAGCTAGGGATCTCATGTCATATCTACTTATATTATTAAAGACAAAAACGCAGTCTTATAGTTCCTAAGAGTTTATGGACACGAAAGAATTGAAATTTAAATGTTACAGAAATGAAGGCAGATTTTGAACCTGTTTTATGGATTCACTCCTGAAGTCCTGATGAAAGAAGGTGGTTATTATAGAAGAATTTCATTCCCCTTTCAGTAATGAAGAAACTGCTGTAGTCATAAGAACGGTTCATCAGCGAAATCTCATCAATTCAATTTTTGAAGGAATTCCTTAGATCTTGCTCTGAAATGAAGCAAGAACGAGATTGGATTTAATACTTGGCATCCGATTATATTCTTTAAACATTGAGCGAAGGAGTTCTTGGACCTATTACGTTACACGAAGTTGGAATGCCAATTTGAGTGATATAACCCATAAATCGACTACATTTTTCCGACGTTTGTAATAATTGCATCTTTTGGATCGGACAGAAAGACACGAATCATGAAAATCTCTGCAGAATTAATTCATCATGAAAATCTCTGCAGAATTAATTCATCAAGTAGAGTCTAATCTTGATATTGATCTCAAGTTGAAACGAACATTTATTCAACCGTCCTGAACTTAACTCCTAATGATTTCTCAAAATGTTTGTTTTCTTCCGGAGAAGATCATAGATATCAAGATTGTGGTCATTGGGACGAATTCCAGAGAGCACATGGTTTAAGGCGCCTGTAACACATCGAATGATAGGAATCGTAAAGCAGATTCTGAAAATAGTTCAGGAACAACTGATAGTAATCAGAAGATCTATGCCAGATTCGTCCAAGTGAGCCAATGTAATTTTGTTTTTGGCGACATCGAGATAAGAGCAATCATACCTCTATCATTTCCACAGAGTTCAGGCACTCCAACCGGAAGATCATCCTCGAAGAAAAAATTTTTACCTGGGGCTTTAAAACACCTACAGCTGACGCCATCTGTTTACTGACGAAGCCACTTTCAAAAGCAATGAATTCAACAATGTTCACAATACCCATGTATGGTACACAGAAACTCCTCACGCTTTCAAATGAAAAGATTTTCCGTAGAGATTTTTTTTTGAATGCCTGTATCGAATTCCTGTGTGGCTTATTGGGCTATTTTTTTCACCACGACTGTCAGGTGGAGACTTTCTCTACTTTTCCAGAAAAAACAAAGCTCTTCTCAATATTCGGACAAAGGATGTGGTTATTCTGGATGGAGCATCTCCCCATCAAAGAGCGAATGTTCTAAGTTATTTGAATAATGTGCTCCAAGGTTGATGGATAGAAAGAAGTGGGTCAACTTCTTGGCCTAACTTCTCCAAGTGTGAATGTCACTTTAAAACAGTGGTATCTAGTGACGATGAAGTGAGGTGACTAGTGGGAACGAACTAAATGTGAGGGCGACTTGAAATTATTCGTGAGCAAACAGTTGTGATAGTTGCTGCATGTAACTATTCTTTCAAACAATTTCTGTAATCTATTTCAGTTTCAAACTCATAATAATAACGTCATTTTTCGATTGAGAGGATATTCGAAAAGTTTTATTCCTCCGCCAAGGAGGAGAAGTGTTGCTATGCAACACTTTCACAATGCAAAAGATGACTTCGTTACCATGAACAAAAAAGTCTCTAATTCAAAAGTCACATCTTTGGAAAGTCACATTGAATCACATTGGTCAATGTTGCATTTTGAACATTATAACCAAAATTGTCTCGGATTTTGTTAGTCAATAGAGTAAGTTGCTGGTTCCGAAATTCATTGATGCTCAATATCCTACCAACAATCTCATTCTTATTTCGTAGCAAATCCTCGATGTAGCCTTCTACTATTACTACTTGACTTCCAACCTCCATATTTTTTCAAAGACTCAATGTTGGCTCCTTCATCTATATTATAGATATACCCCAACAAACACAATATACAGCAACTGTACAAATACTGCGTTATAAGTGCCAACTGCAGCAGCGAAATTGCTGTACTGAAACTACACAGTTTCTGTATTGATAATTCTGCATTTTAAAAATGTATTTGATAGGTACACCTACTGCACAATTTTTGGATTGATAATTCGAATAACTGTAACTGCACAGTTTCTCTATTGACAATTCTGTAATAAAAAATGCAGTATTTGATATACAGTTACTGCACAGTTCCTGTTTTGATAATTCTGCATTTTGAAAATGCAGTTTTCACAGTTTCTGTATTGATAATTCTGCATTTTTGAAATGTTTTTTCTATATACAGTGACTGCATAGTTCCTGCATTGATAATTCTGCATTTAAAATAGTAATTGATATACAGTTACTGCACAGTTTCTCTATTGATAATTGTGCACTAAAAATGCAGTATTTGATATAGAGTCACTGTACAGTTTCTGTATTGATAATTCCGCATTTTTAAAATGCAGTTTTTGATATACAGTTACTGCACGGTTTCTGTATTGATAATTCTGCACTTAAAAATGCAGTATTTTATGTACAGTTACCGCACTGTTTGTGTATTGATAATTCTGCATTTTTAAAATGCTTTTTTCATATACTGTGACTGCATAGTTTCTGTTTTGATAATTCTGCATCAAAAAATGCAGTATTTGATATTGTACAGTTTCTGTATCTGTGCAGCTTGTGTTGCTTGTCAAATGCAGTTTTGGTACAGTTTCTGCATTACCATCGCTGAGTGAGTCGCAGCTGGCTTTCAGTGTTTGCTGGGACACTACTTATTAAGTAGGGTAGCAGAAGTTCGCCTCAATAAAGCGTTTTTCACAGCTTACTAAGCCACTTATTTCCTGGTCTGATATACTGAAATAGTATTATAGATTCCCTGACTGGCAACAATTTGAGTACAGTAACCCCAAATATGAAAATTAGTGACATAGCCAGTTTTTCCACTTAACCTTCAATTGCAAACAAGTAGCAATCTGTATTCCCATTATAGTTCTGTAGCATTTTCCAAATTGATATTTCCAAAAAAAAAAAATAATTTCAACAGAATCGTTTGGTCTTAACTCAGTGTATCTCCCAGAAATAATAGTGAGATTATTCTCCCCAATAAGTTTTCTCCTTTTACTCTCAGGAATATTTACTATTTTAATATTTCTGTTCTCCTCGATATCTGTAGTTTACATTTTTACTATTTCGTCACATTCGCAGGCACCAGCTACCCTGAATAATAAAACAATTTGAAACAATAACGTGATCAAAATACAAAATGAAAATTTCTTGAAATATGATTGGAGTTTTTCAAAAATGCTCGCAACTTCAGATATTTACCAATATCTTATGTTTGATCGCTAGTTGTGACTTGAACATTGAATATCATTCCCACAAAGTTGAGATTTCCATGTTTTTTCTCGAGCCATTGAGTTGAAATATGCTAAAAGCACATTCTCTTGGTAAACTGTCACATTTTTCGAATTACACTAATTAACAAAGTGATCATGAGCTGCAGCATAATTTTTCAATAGACTTCGATCGTTGAAACAGACTGCATCGTTGGCCAAAACCTCAATTACTGAAGAGATTTGTACTTTCAACCTTTTCTCAATAGTTTGCAAATAATAACTATCAATTATTTTACTTAATATCTGCTACTAAATTCAACTCACAAGATATTCGCTAAGATTCTGGCCAATAAAATCTTCAACCGATTGAGTGTATTCGAGGAACTACAAGGTCTCAGATGCAGTAGGTCAACGGTGGATGCGGTTTTCATCTTGCGTCAGGTCATAGAGAAATCAACCAAGTTTGAGATACCCATGCTCATATGCTTCCTGTACCCAACGAAAGCTTTCGACCGAATAATACTTTGTGATATCATTCAGATCCTACAATCCAAGAACCTATGTAAAAAATATATCAAAATAATTAAAGATCTTAATACCAACAACTCCACAAGAATAAAACAAACTGTGGATTACCCGACGAAATCCGCATATCCAAAGAGATGGCCTGAGTCCATTTCTTTTTAATCTCATAATGGACCGTATCATTGAAAAGGTGAAGAAGATGGGAATCCCAATACCCGCGGACCGTTGTTGGGACGCCCCCCAAAGCGTTGGAAGGAAAGATGGTGCTCTATTTCACAGGAGACAGACCAAAGGCAGGCAGAAGGCAGGAGACACAGGACACAGTCCTATTGAAAAGCGGAAAAAAAAGAAGATATCTGCCAGATTGAATTTTGCTTGGCAACTGTAACTAGGTAAATGCCCCATAATTTACTCAACTATAACGATCGTAAATATAGATAGAATTAGGTCCGTAAATGTAAATCAATCCAGAAGTGGATATTCAAATTTTCATGAATTTCAAAATGATTGAAAATAAAATAACCCATTTCATTCACTGCGTTCGGCGGGTAAACTCAAGCTCTCCATGAAAAGTGACATTTCACCTCCTTATGAAATAATACACTATTATCGATGAGTTTGTGAACTTCCTTTTCATATCTTATATATCCCTTAAAATCATTCAGTTTTCCTGTCCTTTTTTATGCGTAGTAAAGATCGCGAGAATGATGTTTTGCTGGAACACATCCTTAGTAAATCCATATGGCATATTGATTCATTGCAGGCAATAATATTCCTATTCCAACAGAGAGATAACAGAGTCGTATTCATTTATTTATTCATTTGCTTCGAAATGCCGAAAGTTCTAAACTCACATACTTGCAGTGAAGACGATTGTTAGTTCATTCACATCAATAGTAAAAGGTATTGCATGTATAGCGTCGATCTAATTTTCAGCATTCTAACAAAAGGGTTTAACCGATTTATATGTCTGATAACAGTGAACGAAACACTAACTAACCTGTCTAGTCTTAATTGGTCACAAGTTAACACTAACGATTTAATTATCGAGTTATTCAGCATTATAATTGCACCTGTGTTCCCTACCTAGCTTCAATCAAACTTTAGCGGTTGATCCATCCTAGACTTTCATGTTCGATAAGAAGTGAACATTTCAGTAGATCTTGCGTTTTCTTCAGAGATGCGTGACTTCAATATCCTTATATTGAAATATACATGGAGTGAGTTCAGATCCACCTGTTTCCACCAACTTTCTCGTTATAATTCATCAAAGTTTGTTGAAATCGCAGATCGCAGACGTGCTTTGCGCTATAATAAAGTGATGACTTGCTTCCGACTGAACCTTGACCTCTTTTATGGGTAATATTGATTCGGTTTTTGTTGTAAATCGACCTGGCAATTGTCTGAGATTTGATCGAATATAGTATAACTCAACCGAGTATTCTAAGGCTTGCACCGAACAAAGGTACCCCTATTATATATTTAGTGTGCCATTATTATATTTTTGAATGCAATGGTACATACATACTGACAAAAAGATAACTTTATGTGGATGAAAATATTTCAGATAACAAACTAGCAAATGTAATCTGATTGTTTTTTCTAGGATAGCGCTATTTTTCTTTGAAAATCATTTTTTGAATTAGGAAATGAAGTATACGTAAGTAATATGAGCTTTTATTGCTCAATTTTGTGATATCGGTAGTATCCACATGAGGCCATTAATATCTATATCTTATGTAATCTGATACCTATAACATAGAACTTGCTCAATATTGCAATCTCAATAAAGTTTTGTATATTAGGATTTTTATTTGGTGCATCAGCGTAGATCGCATGAAGCATCTTTCAATTATTATAGCCATTTTTGTTGTTTGATTTTCTAAATGTAGATAGTGAATGATTTTTTGTTCTCTTTCAATATTTGCGAATATTACCAGTAAGAAGTATGGAGTCATATCCAATATTTTATTTATTTATTTAAAGTACAAGGAATATAAACAGGAATTACCCATAAATAGTATTCACAGGTTAACAAATTAGCGAAATAATCAGTGATAAACTACTTAACCAAGTTAGAAAGGGAGACGAGAAGAAAAAGAAAATTACATCGAGAGAAAATGTCTTTTGAGGATCAATATATTGACATCTGTGCAACATAATTGCAAAGGTCGATCTATACTCTATGTTCTATTGAATGTCAGAAATACATGTAGGTATATGGTTCACACAATCGAACACTGCTGGGGATCGTCATTTAACACTTTGACCGTCTGCTAATCCGATAGTTTTTTTTTTTTTTGGTGTAGCAGGGGGAAAATCTGCAAGACAGACGAACCACCCTCATCTCCTGAGGGGGAACAGTGTGGGGTTTCTCACTCTCCTGAGCTCGAGACCCACTAAAAACCCTACTGCTTCTTGAATTTTGGTTCCGGGCATTTGCCTATAAACCGTTCATCTCTTGGTCGGTTTTCTTCTCGCACACTATCGTGCTGGGATTTATGTGTTTATCCTCTATTGGATTAACACTTTATTGAATTTTTCAATAAGTTGTTATTTTAATCTCTTTTTAATTGATCTCTTGGTCTCCTTCGGTAAATTCGCATTCTCCTTTTGTCTTCCTCTGGGTCGTAGTCCACTAGTCTCCTGAGTTCTTGATTCGGATGGTTTTTCGCTGTTTCGAATAATTTCTCTGCTTTTCTGTTCATGAATTCCGTTATGGTTTCCCATTTCAGGTCCTTATAAATCTGTCTATTCCTGACAAACCAAGGTGCATCTATTGCACATCGTAGCAGCTTGTTTTCAGTGGCCTGAATTCTTTTGATATGGCTCTTTGCCGCGAAACCCCAGGCAACTGATCCATAAGTCAGTTGAGGCCTAGCAACGGCTTTGATTATCTTCAATTTTGTCTCTTTCGACATGTGGCTTCTTCTTCCTATCAGAGGATAGAGTCTATTCATCGCTGCTTTCGTTTTGTCGATTGCTTGTTTGATATGACTTTTCCAAGTAAGTCCTTTGTCAAGTGTTATTCCTAAATATTTGGCTTCATTTTTCCAGTCGATTTCTTCGCCGTCAACATCCAGTTTCGTTGTGGGTCGCAGTCTTCTCTTCTGTAGTAATATTGCTTGGCTCTTTTGTCCATTGAGCTTGATTTTCCACTTTATGCACCAGTCATTTGTTTCGTCAATCGACTCTTGTAGAACTCGTTCTATTATTTCAGGATTTCGGTGTCGAGTTGCTATGCCTGTGTCGTCAGCATATAACGTTAGCATGGTTCTTGGATTTTTCGGAATATCGTGGATGTATATGTTGTACAGAAGTGGCCCAAGTACTGATCCTTGGGGTACTCGAGCCTCTATATCTCTTGTTGAGGAGCATTCTCCTCCCACTTTCACGTAAAATCTTCTATTTTTGAGATAATTCCGTATCAACTTGCATATTTTGATCGAATATCCAGCACATCTCATCTTATATATTAATCCTTCATGCCATACTCTGTCGAATGCTCTGGCGACGTCTAGTAAAACAAGACCTGTAGCTTGTTTATTTTGGAATCCCTCTGTTATGTACTCTGTGAGCCTTAATAATTGTTGTTCTGTTGAATGCTCTCTTCTGAATCCGAACTGTTCTGGTGGAATTAGTTTCAGATTTTCGGTTTCCTCATTTAGCCTCGTGGCGATAATTCTTTCTACTACTTTTCCTAAAGCCGACAGTAGACTTATCGGTCTGTAGTTTTGTGGAAACTTCTTCTCTTTGAATGGTTTATTGAATACTATGACTTCTGCTGTTTTCCATTTTTCTGGGTAGTGTTCTGTCCTCATAATTCCATTCGCGATATTAGTTAGAGCGGCTATACCTTTTCTAGGTAATTTCTTTAACATAACATTCGTTATTTTATCGCTTCCGGGAGCTTTCCTCTTCTTCAAACTTCTAATTATTTCCCTGATTTCATTTGGCGATGTTGGCTTGTCTATTTCAGCAGTCGCTGGTAATTCATCCATTTCTTCATCATTTTCTTCAACCAGTTCTTCCAAATCTTCATTATCGTCGTCTATCCTGTAATTTATTCTCGATTCTCGTTCGATCGAGTCCGCCAATGCATCTGCCTTATCAGTATTGGTATAAGCCATTCCCCTTTCTCCGTGTAGGGGTGGAATTTTAGTTTTTTCTCCTCGTAGGCTTTTTTGCATTCTCCATGCAGAATGATCGATTGTATTCAGTTCTTGAACCCTTTTGTTCCATCTGCTTGTTCTTAGATCTTTCAGGGCATTTTTCAGAACTTGGCTATGTCGGTTGAGGTTCCTTCTATTTAGATCATTTTTGTTCATCCTATATATTCTTCTGAGTCTTCGATTTTCTTGTATAAGATCTTTTACTTCTTTAGGCGTATCGCCATGCGGATGACTTGGAGCTGGTCTTTTCACTCTTCTCGTGCTTTTTTCGTAAGCTTTCAATATACTCTCTTCCAGTTTATCAACCGCACATTCCAGATCGTCTGGAGTGTTTATTGTTGGAATTTCTGTTATTTCCGATTGTAATAAATGGCTGTATTTAGTCCAATTGGTATATTCTCTTATTTCCAGCAGTTTTTCTCTTGGTTCTTCTCCAATTGTCAATTCCACGGGATTGTGGTTTGAGGTTCCATCTTCCAAAGTTTCAATCGAGAATTCTTGAGTTATATTTTTCAATATCGCGATATCTATTACATCTGGTATTCCTCTTCCAAAAGCAAGATATGTCGGTAGCTCCGGTCCAATAACGATGGCATTTTGTTTTTCGGCGAAATCCTTGAGTTTTTTGCCATTTCTATTCTCTGTTATGCTATTCCATAATGGGGATTTACAGTTGAAATCTCCGATGGAGATTTTCGGGTTTGATCCTTCCAACATGTTGTTTATCTCTTCTTCCAATAGATTGTTTTGTGGTGGCTTATACGCCGAGGTTATTTCGACTCTTTGCCGATTTAATTCGACAACAATCGTCACTTTTTCTGTTTTTCCTTGTGTTTCGTCGGATCTACTTTTAAAGTAGTGTTTCAGATCTGTTCTCACCAATATTGCTACTCCTCCTCCGGTGTTTGTAATTCTGTCACATCTATATGTTTCATAATTCATGAAATTCAGTCTTCTGTTCCGGTTTATTCTTGTTTCCTGTAGGGCTATAATATCAGGTTGTCTTTCTGATATTATTTGTTCTATCTCGGCTTTCCGAGTGTTGATCCCGTTTATGTTCCACGAGATTATCTTGAGGGATTTCTTCCTAATATCCGTAAGGTCCATTAATTCAGTTTACTGAATAATGCTTGGAGTTTTTTCTCCATTTCCCTCTCAATTTTCAACATTATCTTGTTGAAAATTTTTTCCGTGAAGATATCTAAATCATCGGCTGATTCAGATATCTTTTTCTTCTCCTGTTGACTGTTCACAGCTTGTTTCATTGTAAGCTTTTTCTGTCCTTCTTTTTTCTGGACGGGTTTTGGAGTCTCCCTATTCTTTTCCTGCTCTGTAGGTTGGGTCTTCGCTACTTCCTGAATTTTTTGTTCAGAAGTTGTTGTTTTTGTTACCTTCTTTTTCTGTTCAACTGATTTTCGGGAATTTTTCTTTCTGGTCACCAACTTGAACTCGCTACATCCTCTGTAGCTAGCTGGATGGCCCTCTTCTCCACATAAGACGCATGTGGCATTTCTCTCTTCACCTTTTCTGGTGAGTGTGCAGTCATTGCTGCTGTGGCTTCCTGAGCACTTCACGCATCTCCACGGGAAGGAGCATTTGTTTTGTGCATGCCCGTACCTTTGGCACCTAAAGCACTGGCTTGGACTTTCAGGCCTCTTTTTATGCTCAACCACAATACAGAGGTTGTAGAGTCGCTTCACTTCGAATATTTCCTTTTTCTGGGTTTTAACCAGGTAGAGAGGTATTTGTTTCTTTGTCTTGTTCGATGTCATTCTGGACACCTCAGCGTCTGTTATTCCCTGGAATATCAGGTCGTCCTTAATCAACGCAAGATCAGCGTCGATTGGTAAATGCCTAATAACGGCATATATCTTCTTCTCCTCCTCCATTTGGTAGGTGAAAAATTCTTTACCATGCTGCTCGAAGAATGTAGTGATTTTTCTAAAATCATCTACGGTTGACGCGATGATTTTTATACCGTCTTTAACTGTAGTTGCACGGTTGTAATTTATCCTTTTTGTGTAGAGAGCTTTAGATATCTCTACCCTATCTGAGGTGCCCATCATCGTGATGGGTGGAATTTTATCTCTTTTAGGCACTTCCGTTGCCTTCTTGGCAGTCTCCTCATCAGAAGAGGAGCTTTCTTTTCGCGCGCGTTTAGTTGGGGGCGCGTTTGGGGCCTTCGCGACCTGCGTTGAATCATTTTTCCTTGTTTCGGGTTGTGAAACAATTCCTATAAGGGAATTATTCTTGGAACCCGCTACCGGCTTTGTGATTGCGGCGTAAGTGGGAGATTTTGTCATATTATTGCGGGTCATTTCCTCCCTCAAGAGGCGCATCTCACCGACCAACTGTGACACAGTTTCAGTCAGTTTGACTATTTGAGCTTTCAACTGCCCATTTTCTTCTCTGAGCTTTACAAGCTCCTCCTGTTCGCCTTCGCTGAACTCTTCAGCATCGGTCGCTTCCATGTAGGAGCCCTCATTATCTGAGGTTTCCGACATGTTTTTATAATCAAAAATCTCAAAATATCGAATAATTTGAAAATAATAAAATATTCAGAAATCTTCACTAAAATAGTCTAATATAAAACTATGGTATAAAGCCGAATGTTTTATACGCTATGATAAAAATCAGAAAAGAGATACGAAAAATTAGCTCACCTGATGTTTTCTGCAGTACCAACGAAAAAATTCTCTGGACACTTAGGATGAACACCAACTTTGAAAATTTTAACGAATTAAAATTCCGATAACAAATATAGAACCTACACAAACTTCACAGACAGAATCAAATATTCCGTAGCTTGGTTAGTGGACACTTTCACCTCCGCTTTCTCTTTTACGGCACTGTGACACTTCGACTTTCTCGTCCGCTTTCTCTTTTATAGCACTAGGAGCACTGTAGCACGTCTTCTCTGGTCAAGCGAATGACTCGGAATGAATCCTATAGTATTTGAGTCATGTGACACAATTATTGTCATCGAGAATACTGAAATAACTCCGCCTGCAGCACTGGAGGGTGGATTGAGTAGCTCGACGGTGCTGTTGCCGGTCCCAAGCCCGGAAAAAGGAGGAGGGTTTGTGAGCAAGGTTAGCAACCTACCCACAGTAAAACAAATATAGGGCTCATAGACCTAATGCAATGCCTCGGAATAGGACGAATAATTTGATGACGAACCCGGCGAGAAAAAGGAGATGGAATGGTTATAGGAAGAGGAACATAATGCGGATGGCAACATGGAACGTGAAAACGCTGAACAATAGAGATCAGGAAGTTGTGAAGGAACTGGAAGACAAAAACATAGACATATGCGCACTACAGGAAACAAGGAAGAAGGGCAAAGGACAAATGTGGCTCGGTGAATACTTGTTGATATACAGCGGAATAGAAAGGGATAGGAGAGCGAAAGAGGGTGTGGCATTGATGATCCACAAAAAGCTAACTCAGAACATCCGAGAGTGCAAATACGTATCATCGAGAATAGTAGCGACAAAACTTAGATCACAGGGACAAAATGTTAATATAATTGGAGTATACAGTCCAGAAAACTGCAAACCGGAAGCGGAGAGAACAAGCTTTTATGAAACATTACAGGAGACAATTGACACAATACCAAGAAACGAAACAGTTATTCTAATGGGGGATTTTAATGCCAGAGTAGGGAACACGATAATACCTGGAGTGAAGCAGAGATTTAATGAAGATGTAACTAACGAGAATGGTGAACTACTGATAGACTTTTGCTCACAAAACGAGCTCCGAATAAACAATACTTTCTTCAAACACAAAGAACAACACAAATATACATTTCAAAACACAAGAGGAGATAGGTCAATGATAGACTACATTTTGACAAACAGGAAGATACATTGTACACAGATACTGGACATAAGATGCTTATGTTCTGCAAATATAGGAAGTGATCACAATCTGGTCTTGGGAAAGATAAGAATGACAATACAGAAACCCAAAACACAGACCCAATAATTTCCGAAACAACGATAAAAGTCGAAAGCCTACAAGATGAATCAACAAGAAATCTTTACAAGTCAAGACTGGAGAATGAAATAGACAAAAATCCTGTGACAGAGGAGGAAGACATCGAAGATAGTTGGAGAAAGATAAAAAATAACATCATCAAGGCAGGAAGGGAAGCAGTTGGGGAGCGAAAAGTAAACAGAACATCAAGAAGAGTGAAAAATACGCCCTGGTTTTGTGAAGAGGTGAAATTAAAATGCCAGGAGAAGACAAAAGCTTATCTCAAATATAGATCAAGAAAAACCAGAGAAGCCTATGAGGAATATAAGACAATCCGAAACGAAACAAATGCTTTAGTGAGAAAGAAGAAAACAGAACATTGGGAAAAATTCTCTAAAGAAATGGAACATGACTTCTTTGGATTGCAGAAAGAGATTTGGAGAATGATACGTGGACAAAGAAAGGAAATGAAAGAGCTAATAGAAGTGAGGCACATCGAAAAGGATACATGGATAGACCATTTAAAACAATTACACAATGGAACAGAAAACTTAACACCGGAAACACCAGAAATTGTAACAGATGAAACACTACAAATAGAGGAGCAGGAAGTCGAACAAGCACTCAAAAAATTAAAAAATCGGAAGTCAGCTGGAAAAGACGGAATACAAAATGAACTATTGAAGTATGGAGGAACAAGACTAACTAGTGAATTAACAAAGTTTATAAATAAGATAATACAAGAATCGCGGATACCGGAAGAATGGCGAACAAGCATAATGATACTACTCTTTAAGAAAGGTGAAAAGACCGATCCTAACAACTACAGAGGAATTAACCTCCTGTGCACAACGTTAAAACTGACTACAAAAATTATTAGCAACAAAATAACCTCACTAACACAAATTTCGAAAGAACAACAAGGATTTAGGACCGGGAGATCTTGTAACGACGCAATATTTGTAATTAGACAAATCAATGAGAAATCAATTGAATATAACAGACCAGCGTTCCTATGTTTAATAGATCTTGAGAAAGCGTTCGATAGAGTTCAATTACAGGACGTAGTGCACATACTCTACAATAGAAACATTCCATTGAAGATAATAAAACTTGTCGATGGCATCTACACTAGAAATAAAATAGAAGCAAGGGTGAATTCAGAGTTATGGGAACCAATAGATGTAACAACTGGTATCCGACAGGGAGACTCATTGAGTCCCTTGTTATTTAACATCATATTAGACGAAATAATTAAGCAAGTTAAAACAAAGAGGGGTTATAGAATGGGTAACAGAGAGATACAAATATTGTGCTACGCCGATGATACTGTGCTAATAGCTGAGGATGAAGATGACCTGCAGAGACTACTGCACCAGTTTAATATAACCGCGAAAAAATTCAATATGAAAATATCAGCAGAAAAAACAAAAGCAGTAGTTATCTCTAAAGAACCAATAAGATGCAAATCAGAAATTGATGGCCAGATGATAAAACAAGTGATGTCGGTTAAATATTTGGGAATCAAGTTAACATACAACAACGATATAGAAGAGGAAGTGAGAGAACAGACAATGAAAGCCAACAGAATAGCAGGTTGTTTGAATGATACGATATGGAGGAATAAGCACCTAAGAACGGAAACAAAATCTAGAATATACAAATCTGTTGTTAGACCAGTTATGACCTACACCGCCGAGACGAGACCACAAACAAGTAGAACTCAAAGATACCTGGAAACAAGCGAGATGAAAACACTGAAAAAGATTGCAGGAAAAACATTGTGGGACAGAGAAACAAATGAAAGCATAAGACGCATATGCGAGGTTGACAATGTTAACACTTGGGTAAAGAACAGAAAACGGGAATGGAACCAACACATAAACAGGATGACGGAACAGCGGATAGTAAAGATAGCCCGAGATAAGTCGCCGGGAGGTCGAAGAAGTGTAGGACGCCCGCGAAAACGATGGAACGACGACTTATGACGACATTGCATTAAAGAAAAACAGGCAGAAATGCCTATATATAAAGAAGAAGAAGAAGAGAATACTGAATGAGTAAGGGATATAGCTTTGCTTTCTTCTAGTGATTTTATCTCAACAACTGATGATCTAATTTTTGTAGAATAAACTCATTGTTGTCTATAAACTCTTTTGTATCTCTTAATTCAAGGCTGATATACAGATTACGAAAATTCACGTCCGAACATAGGAATTGCCATAAGAAAGAAGAGGACTGAAGAAATGCAATCGCCCAGTGCGATAATAATTTTATTACAGTTTATAAATTATCTGAATCAGTTCATGTATAGTACGCTTTCTCGCTAAAGTGGGCACTGAGAATTCGTACTATGCCGATGAACTATGAACTGATGATCATTCGATAATTTGTCACCTGTAATAAAATTATTCTCGTACTGGGCAATTACATACATTCAGGCCCGGACTGGGACCACTTGGGGCCCTCAGCTGAGACCTTTTAAGGGGCCCTATATCGGGGTGTCCGGGGCTCTACCCGGAAAATTTTTGAACACGAATTAGGTGCTTGAAAACAATGAAAATGCATTTTTACGCTAGGTATAGGTGATTACAAAGGTGTTAAACATAAAAGTGGAGTATTGAATTGATGTGGCCGATACATCCATAATTGAACTTGAAACAGATTATATGATTTACACAAAAAAGGGTTGTCAAATCACGACACTCGTTCCGTAATCACAATACCATCTTTAGGTGGGTAAAGGTAAACTGAAAGATATGGTATCGAATGAGAAGATATTTGAAAAAGCGTTTTACTCTATTCTAAAAATCTACAGGGGGCAGTGACAGTTTCCATTACATTCAGTGGAATTTCATTTGAGAGTTGGTGAAAATCGGACTAGAGGGGGTAATGGTAATTTTCGGAACGTTCAGATCTATTACAAAATAGGTACCAATCGCATGATCGGTCATTAAATAATATAGCAAAGGAAACCTTCTATCAATGCATAATGATATCGAAAACCATCATCTTTCCCTAGATTTCATTTTCTATTCATTTCGCATACAATTTTTAAAAAAAAATTTTTCTGACAGTTTTTTTGGTTTGCTTGTTTGTTTCGTATTAGCAACTAAGCAGACGAAAAAAATCCTGAAATCGATCTGAATGTTCTGATGTTTTGGAAACTACCCCCGCCCCCTCTATATTTTAAAGAGTAGAGAGTTAAATACAGAGTGTTCTCAAAGGTGAGGCTTTTTTTTTGACAGGTAATAGAACTCTTTAAAATAAGTCATGGTACCAAAAATCATTTATATAAAATATTCACCAGGGCTCAAGGTATGATTTTGGTAGTGCTTCGGATGCAATGCTACAGTGCTACATAATGTGACTGCAGCTTGGTAATTGCATGTGGGTAGTCACATTCTGCAGCCACTATATGCATCCGACGCACTACCGAAACCATACCTTTATGCGTAGGCTTGTGCCGGCGAAAGGTCAGTATACTGGAAACCGTCAGAGTCAGCGTAAGATTTTTGTGAATTTTCGGAGTATCGCAAAGTAGTTGAAAAATGCTACACGTTTCCTCAAACAATGAACTTGTTGACATGATTTTAATTTATGGTGAATCCAAACAGAGTGCCAGTGCGGCGTGCAGATTGTACAGTAGACGATTTCCGTTAAGAAATTACCCAACTCCTCGGATGTTCATAAACTTGGTGCAAAGATCTAGGGATACTGGACGTTTGCACTAATCCCGGGGAGCAAATGTTGTCAGGCCTGTAACATCGCAAATGGCAGAAATCGAGGAGCAGATTCTGGACATAGTTGAGGAACAACCGACAACAAGTACTAGATCTATAGCCAGGGTCGTCGGAGTGAGCCACAGTAGAGTTTGAAAGACACTAAGACAAGAGCAACTGTACCCATATATACCATTTCCAGAAAGTTCAAGCACTCCAACCAGAAGACCATACTCGAAGAAAAGAATTCTGCCTGTGGCTTTTAAATCACCAATATCTAACAACATCCATTCTGTTCTGTTTACTGACGAAGCACTTTCACAAGAAATGGAGTAAACAATACCCATGTATGGTCTACAGAAAACCCTCACGCTATCAGAAGAACAGATTTTCAGCAAAGGTTTTCCTTGAATGTCTGAATCGGACTCCTGCGTGGAATGCTTATTGGGCCATTTTTTTCACCACCACGAATGTCAGGTGAAAACTTTCTCCATTTTCTCCAGAACAATTTGCCAGGATCACTATAAAATGTTCCTTTCAATATTCGACAGAGAATGTGGTTGTTACTGGATGGAGCACCACCCCACTTTCGAAGAAACGTTCGAAATTATTCCAATAATGTGTTCCCGAATAGGTGGATAGAACGTGGCGCATCCATTTCTTTCCTCAAATCTCAACCCCTGTGATTTCTTCCTTTGGGGTCATTTGCAAACATCAGTGTACAGTGACGGTGAAGTGGATAGTGCGGACGAACTAAGAAAACGCATTGAAAATGCTCGTGAAAGCCTCACCGTAAAAACAACCTGTATTTGTCTATAAATCTCCTCGTTCGGTACCAAATTTTTCAGTTTACCCTCAATAACCTGAAGATCTTATTGTGATCACAAAACACTCTCATTTTATGTGAAATTCATATATGTGATATAGTTCTAAAATGCAGTATTGTAGTCACACCAAATGTATGAATGAATTGAGTGAAAATAATTTTTGTAATAAAAATAATGAAAAACGGATTTTAGTGATTAGAAAAATAATACTAAAATTAAAAACAAATCTGTGTGTTTAACAGTTTACAATGCTGTTATACTGGAATAGAAGGGGCTTAACTAAGATGCTTCAACATTTTACTCCCCTTGGCCTGAAGTAACAGCTTCTTTGTGTGCAACTCACTTGTTGAAGCTACTTCATCTATTATCTTTATCTACGAGGGCCGGGGGCCCTCCCCGATCGCGGACATGCGGACCTGGCCAGTCCGGGCCTGCATACATTTCTACAGTCTCCTTTTTTCTGCAATTGGGTTTATATCAAATTTTGATTCATTTGTTGGCCGTTTTAACAACTCAATTTCAGAAAAATTGCAGCTTCAGCTTATAAGATTGTGTAGCGTCTTTTCGGTTGGTTTAACAATTAATTCCTGTTGACTTTACCGCGAGTAGAGCTTTTGAATTGACAGGAAAAATTAGCGAATTCAGGAGAGTAACAGCGCGTTTTTTTATGGCCCTTATACTTTCTAGTGTCTTGTACATGTGTTTCACTTTGTGCATGTGTAATATTTTTTTCTGTATACGTGGGATATTGGGATATAAGATATGTCATGATCTGATTAATTCATTTTGTTGTTTCATAGGGTGACTTGGGACAATGCCGAATAGATACAAGCGGCGCATTGGCAGCAGGAAATATGCCGATTTTTCGCAGGATACGTTATTTCCACAAAGAAATTACCAAAAAAAAGAAATCAAAGTTCCCTTGTTTTATTTAGTTTTTTTACATTTGAGTTGCAATATATTATATACTTCCGCTGTATTAGGGGTTCATCATTTAATTTCCTTTCCGAATGTCAACATATAATCACAAATTCTAATTTTTCAAAATATACGCCGTCCCAAGACATCTATTTCATTTGAGAGTTGAGAAATCAATAGATTTTAATTTGTGTCCCAAGCCTCCCAAATCGGTAGGTGACTTGGGACAAGTATATTTTATTTTTGTCAAAATTTATATCCGAATTCTGAAGCATGATAAATATAAATATACTGGGTCATTAAGCATAATCGAACCTCTTTCTCAGATAAAAATAGATCACAGTTTTGAAAATATGACAAATTGAATTCAACAATCGTCCCAAGTCACCCGAATCTATGGTAGCTAATTCTGTCAAATAATCGTTAAAACTTCCAATATAAGAAGTCGCAATGTTGCTGCTGATGGTGCTATATGCCATGTTGAGGATATTAGGCACTCGCCAATAAGTAGGTACTGGTGGCCTTTTTTCAAATCAACATTGTGAAGTCGCATTTCCACAGAGTTAATTCCCAACAACTTCCCTGTGGCTGTTATTGGTTGATTGGGCTGCTTGATATCTACACTGTGTTGATGAGTGGAAAATGAGGCTGAAACCGGTGTTCAGTAAAGTTGCGTTTAGAAGTTGTTTCGACTTCTTTGGAATTCCCTACGCTTCTTCATGCCTAGCTCGCATCTTCGATATTGTTGTTTGTAGTTTGATATTTTTAAAGTGATCGGTTGGTATTTGGAGTACTTTGTACTCCATTTTCACTATAGGCTCCATATATTTTTGGGGAGGAATTTGTCTAGGATATCAGATAGTCGTATTCTGGTTGTAATGAATGGGTAGTTTCTGGCAAAAATACCCCCTCATTTTAGAATAATCTTTTTAGTTTCATTTTAGTAATTTTGAGAGAAAATCAAACGATTTTCCGACATCGTAAACATTCCGCACCGTTTTTATTCCGTTTTCAGTTCTGAAAAACGATGTCGCACCGTATAAAACATCCTGAATTGGAAGATAACCAGCTAGCACAGATATGTCGAAATTAAGACGTCTTCATCGACGCAAATTTTACCGAATTTCGCCAGCCGGGCACATCTGATTTCCGCACCCCCCTGTGGATATAAAATCAGATGTTTCCCCCGCAGGTCACTCACTTTCAATTAATTGCCGAATTTGAGAGAGTTTACGTTGCATCCGCCGTTTTCGGGGAATATTGAGAACTTACCATTTTTTTACTGTGGGAAATTTTAGAAATAGTTTGAGTATTAGTTGATTTTTTTTCTACTGTTCCGCTGTGAATGCACTAGAACCCAGAGGTAAGACGACATTCCGTTTATTTTTATATTGTTGGAACTTCAGCTTACATCTCCACCCCTCTTATGCAACAGTTTGAGTTCCACCCCTACTGTCAATACAGTATCCGGCTGGTTTGGATACCCGGGAGGTCACAATCCCGTGGAATTGACAATTGGAAAAGAAACAAGAGAAAAACTGATGGAAATAAGAGAATATACCAATTGGGCTAAATACAGCCATTTAATACAATCGGAAATAACAGAAATTCTAACAATAAGCACTCCAGAGGATCTGGAATGTGCGGTTGATAAACAAGAAGAGATTATATTGAAAGCTTACGAAAAGAGTGAAGAGACCAGCACCAAGTCATCCACATGGCGATACGCCTTAAGAAGGAAAAGATCTTATACGAGAAAATCGAAGACTCAGAAGAATAAATCGGATGAATAAAAATGATCTGAATAGAAGGAACCTCAACCGCCATAGCCAAGATCTGAAAAATGCCCTGAAAGATCTAAGAACAAGCAGATGGAACAAAAGGGTTCAAGAACTGAATACAATCGATCATTCTGCATGGAGAATGCAAAAAAGCCTACGAGGAGAAAAGACAAAAATTCCACCCATACACGGAGAAAGGGAAATGGCGTATACCAATACTGATAAGGCAGATGCATTGGCGGACTCGATCGAACGAGAATCGAGAATAAACTACAGGATAGACGACGATAATGAAGAACTGGTTGAAGAAAATGATGAAGAAATGGATGAATTACCAGCGGCTGCTGAAATAGACAAGCCAACATCGCCAAATGAGATCAGGGAAATAATAAGAAGTTTGAAGAACAGGAAAGCTCCCGAAAGCGATAAAATAACGTATGTTATGTTAAAGAAATTACCTAGAAAATGTATAGCCGCTCTAACAAATATCGCGATTGGAATCATGAGAACAGAACAATACCCAGAAAAATGGAAAACAGCGGAGGTCATAGTATTCAATAAACCATTCAAAGAGAAGAAGTTCCCACAAAACTACAGACCGATAAGTCTACCGTCGGCGTTAGGAAAAGTGGTAGAAAAAATTATCGCCACAAGGCTAAATGAGGAACCCGAAAATCTGAAACTAATACCACCAGAACAGTTCGGATTCAGAAGAGAGCATTCAACAGAGCAACAATTATTAAGGCTCACAGAGTACATTACAGAGGGATTCCAAAATAAACAAGCCACAGGTCTTGTTTAACTAGACGTCGCCAGAGCATTCGACAGAGTATGGCATGAAGGATTAATATATAAGATGAGAAGTGCTGGATATTCGATCAAAATATGCAAGTTCCGGAATTATCTCAAAAATAGAAGATTTTATGTGAAAAGGGAAGGAGAATGCTCCACAACAAGAGATATAGAGGCTGAAGTACCCCAAGGGTCAGTGCTTGGGCCACTTCTGTTCAACATATACATTCACGATATTCCGAAGAATCCAAGAACCATGCTAACGTTATATGCTGACGACTCAGGGATAGCAATTCGACACCGCAACCCAGAAGTAATAGAACTAGTTGTACAAAAAAAGATTGACGAAACAAATGACTGGTGCATAAAGTGGAAAATCAAGTTCAATGGACAAAAGAGCCAAGCAATATTACTACAGAAGAGAAGACTGCGACCCACAATGAATCCAGAAGTTGACGGCGAAGAAATCGACTGGAAAAATGAAGCCAAATATTTAGGAATAACGCTTGACAAAGGACTTACTTGGAGAAGTCATATCAAACAAGCAATCGACAAAACAAAAGCAGCGATGAATAGACTCTACCCTCTGATAAAAGAAGAAACCACATGTCGAACGAAACAAAATTGAAGATAATCAAAGCTGTTGCTAGGCCTCAACTCACTTATGGATCAGTTGCCTGGGGTTTCGCGGCCGAGAGCCATATCAAAAGAATTCAGGCCACTGAAAACAAGCTGCTACGATGTGCAATAGATGCACCTTGGTTTGTCAGGAATAGACAGATTTATAGGGACCTAAAATGGCAAACCATAACGGAATTCATGAACAGAAAAGCAGAGAAATTATTCGAAACAGCGAAAAACCATTCTAATCAAGAACTCAGGAGACTAGTGGACTACGACCCAGAGGTAGACGAAAGGAGAATGCGAATTTACCGAAGGAGACCAAGAGATCAATTGAAAAGAGGTTAAAATAACAACAGAAACTTATTGAAAAATTCAATAAAGTGTTAATCCAATAGAGGATAAACACATAAATCCCAGCACGATAGTGTGCGAGAAGAAAACCGACTAAGAGATGAACGGTTTATAGGCAAATGCCCGGAACCAATATTCATGAAGCAGTAAAGGGTTTTTAGTGGGTCACGAGCTCAGGATAGTGAGAATACCGGACTTGTTCCCCCTCAGGAGAAGGTGGTTCGTCTGATTTGCAGATTTCCCCCCTACTACACCAAAAAAAAACCCTGGGGGGTAGAGAAGGCACTTTTGGGTGGCTAACCTTCCTTGAGTTTTTCCGTTCATTTCCGTGTTCACCCTGACGGTTAGTAAAGCACTCTGCTGGTGTGGATACCAGAGGAGTGCAGAACGCGCCTAAGGGTGAGCCGTCGTAAATCTGTGGCGTCGTAGTTCATCCCCCAACCTGGCTGTGGTGCAATACTAGTCCGTTAAGTGTGCTTCTTAGGTTCTGGCTGGCGAACGCATCGGTAAACCCCGCAACGCGTTTGAGATCGGATCCTGTTTCATTCCGTCCGTTTTGACCTGTAAATTTACTTATATCGAGTCTCTCACTGTACGGATTGTATAATAGTGCCATTTGTGTTCCTTTGTACAAGTCGACAAATATAATTTGTATACGTTGATTTTGACTCTCATTGGTTGTCGCTAACACCCCAGACACCGCGGAACCTTGTCTTCGGCTCGTAGCTACCAGGGTAAGTTTGCTATTTTCCCTTAAAGAATAGCTGGCGCTCGAGTACCTCGAGGAAAAGGCATGACATGGTATCTGCTCAAAATAAACATAACCGAATATTCCTGGGATAGATTGATGGAAGATCAATGATCCCTATCAATCTTTCTGTCCGTTGTCTTTCCCCACATCAATATACAATATACCTATACAAGATCTCCTCATCAAACCGTTTTTAGAATTCGACGGACCTGTGCGGAGTGCGGAACTTGTGCACGATCGCTCTTTATTGAAGTCTGCTCAACGATCTGCCACGCGAATGTCGTTTGGCCGGGCCAGGCCATCATGCAAGCGGCGATTGGTGATGGGCAATCTGGATTCTTTCGAGCGGCGCAAGCTTCGTGGTGACCTCATTATGACTTATCGCATCCTGCGCAATTTCGTCAACTGTGATTTGAGTCATCTTTTTGTGTTGAACAGAGATACTCGTTTGCGTGGACATAACCAGAAGCTGAAAAAGTGTAAAGATACATTTCTACTGTGCGGTGGAGTTTCCTTCCCAATAGAATATTCAATCGTTGGAACTTCCTTCCACCTAGTTCATGTAGTGAGCGCCACTTTCGTAAATATATTTGAAAACCTGTTATTTGTTTATTTCCTATTTCTCTTTTGTTTGTATATGAATATCTTTATCATTTATTGTTATGTTGTTATGTACTTCCGTTTGTATTATTTAGTTCGATTTTTTCCTGTATAATGAATCCTATAGGATCTTTTCCTTGATTCAAATCTCAATGTAATAATAATGATAATTTGAAATTAAGAGTAAAATTGATGGAATAAGGCCAGAAGAGAAGACAATCAATTCGATACCACGCCGACGTTTCGGTTTATTTTAAACCTTCCTAAGGGCTCTGGAAGAGCGTTACAAAATTCACATTAATTGAGGAGCTATTATTGTTTTGTCTTGAGTTGAACAATGACAACATAATATGATACAAACTAACAAGAGCCATTGTTCAACTCAAGACAAAACAATATTAGCTCCTCAATTAATGTGAATTTTGTATCGCTCTTTCAGAGCCCTGAGGAAGGTTTTAAATAAACCGAAACGTCGGCGTGGTATCGAATTGATTGTCCTTTCTTCTGGCCTTATCCCATCAATTTTACTCTTAATTTCAAATATAATATAAACAGAAGGCCGTGAATATATCCTTAATAATGATAATAATAGACATGATGCTATTGCTAAGATTCTTCACCAAGAATTGGCAATAAAATACCAACTTCTAAGGTAAAAAAAAGTATCCTTTTACAATTACCATCCATATGCTGTATGGGAAAACGATCATCACAAGCTTTACTGGGATCGCACGGTTTTCACAGACCGGAAAATCACAATAGACTTGATCTAATATTGTTGAACAGAGGACTATTCATCGACCTAGCGATTCCAAATAGTAACAATATTCTAAATAGGTACTGTTCAAGCGTGAATTGGGTTGCCTTACTCCGGTTTATCAGGCGTTTGTTGACCCAGTCACTCCCGACGTTATGCGGAAGAAAGAGAAACTTTGTCGTCTGTCAATCACGATAACAATCGTAATCGTATCGTCACCGTGCGCTCTAGAAGTTTACGAAAAACTAAAGCAATCGTCTAAATCGTCTGTAATATTGCCAAATTCATAGATTGTCTTCTAATTGAAATCATCTATCCATTAGTTCAATCAGAGTGATATTGAGCAACTTTGAGTAGAGTGCCTTGTCGATTGTCGTCTATATCAGCGAAGTGAGAACCACGGAGCCGGTACAGAAGGAAGGTCAGTCCCTGTTTTCCTTCCCTTTGGAACTCTCTTTCTGCTACCAGACCAGTGGAGAATCGCCAGGTTCATTCTTAAGCCCGTTGTGGTAAGTAATAGTATTTTCACCAGTTCAGTTGCTCAATATTCGCAATAATTATCATCTGAAATTGGTCGCAAACTCTTGGCGGCCAATTAGGCACACTGAAAAAATTTCAAAATCCAGAGATCTCGAGAAACAAACCAGGAGACAGTGGAATTTGAAAGATATAAAGACCATCCCTATTGTCATTTCATCTACAGGCCTGATACCGAAGAAACTACCAGAGAACTTGAGGAAACAGTCATGCAGATAGGGGTACCTACTGCTGACCACGGCGAGAACTGTACGCAAGTACATGGGGAATTCAGATAAGAGGAACACCGTCTACTCCGACAGAAAGAATGGGTGGATCAGGATTCCAACCGACATGACAGCCGAGGAACGACCTGAACCCGACCACCACCACGAGGCCGAAAACCTGGAAAGGGCTTCAACAGAGTTTAATCCTTTCGATATCTGAGGTATCTGGGATAGGTGAATGTTCCTCTGTATAGTGTGAAAGCCGCAATGCTAAAGTCATCATTATAATGGGCAAGTTTCCTAAAACTCCAAAACCGAATTCGAGATTATTTATGGAAAGCCTTTTCTACTAGTTATCCAACACGTAAAAGATTCGCTTCAAAATTCAGACATTTCAGAAATACACCCTTCGAAACTTCGACTATGTGGAAGCTTGTGACGTAGAATGCCTTTATTGAAGTATAGTAATTTTTGTTAATTCGACAACACTGGAACTGATCAAGAAGATATCCACAGATTACAAAAAATTGTTTCTGTAATCTGTGTCTTTACCTTCTTAAAACCGATGACATTTTTTGTGTTTTTCTTGTCAAATGTGATCATCAAACTTGTGATCACGTCTATGGTGATCAGAAAACTTTCATGACCAATACTGACACAAATGGGCGTTGCCGGATTGTAAAAATGACGTAGAATGTTCACAAGAGCACTTCTGAAATCCGAATTTTCGTAATCGAATACAGACAAAATGCAATATGTTAAAATTCGAAAAAAATACAGTTCGAGATATTTGAGTTATAAGGATTTTTATGGCATATATTTTGAAAATTAGGAAAATACCCCATTGTTGAGTATAGTGTATTATCGGCTATGAAGGCGTTTCTGTGCGGAAATAAATCCATAGGATGATTGAAAAATGATCTTATCTCTGATATGAACCTCTGAAGGTTGAATATACTTACTACCTACAAAGTATAACTATTTAAGTTCATTCAGATTGATGAGAAATCACATGTTGTATGGAGTTTCATGAAAGAATAAAGCAATTTATCACCAATGATACTTATGAACATTCAAATGATTGAATGGTGGTATCAGGATCAAGAACAGGAAAATGATACTATGTCAGTTCGCCGACGTTTCGGAAATATATTTTTCCATCTTCAGGGCTCTACAAAAGAATATGGAGCATATAATGCTTGTCAAGTTGTTCAGTGCCATCCTGTATTATAATAAAAATGTCATCTACATAACGTTTAAAAATGAACACTTTAAAAGGAAGACGAGCGAGACAGACATCCTGAAGCTTCTTCATAACGATGTCACAGCAAAGGGGTGAAAGACAGCTTCCCATACCAAAACCAAAGATTTGTCGATAAAACAGGATAAGATGTTCGGATTGTTCCAGTGTTTATGTAGGACAAACTGCGCGTTATTTGAAAGCGAGAGTCCAGGAACACATAAGATCGGTCCGTTTGCCCATCTCCAACCCAAAAACAGCCTTAGCTGAGCATTGCGTTAGCACGGGACATAGTTTCGACTTTGAAAACGTCGAAATTCTAAATAGGGAACCATACTTAGTGAATCGACTAATGTATGAGATGTTACAGATAGCTGTTAATAATTCAGTTAATTCAAGATCGGACATCCAACATCTAAGCCGAATATATTTTCCCTTATTAAGAATGAATAAACACCCTCGAAAGTTTTCATCGCCTTCCGTCAACATATGAACGCGTTTTTCGGGTATTTCCATCTAAGAAATCGAGAGCTCTTGTATTAGTTCCACCTCCGTGTGTCGACGTATGTCTCTCGAAATTATTACTTTGTCTATATTTCACTGCGGTCTGATAATTTCTTTCCATACAAAATATATGAGATTTGGAAACTATTTTATTTATATAGAGGATAATGGGAGGATACAATTGTTTAGTATGTAAGTACATTCACCTTCACGAAAATCTTCAACTTTATTGCTGATTGTTTATATTGTTTCACTTTTTGCGCTGTATCCATGTTTATGTTTGTTTAATATTACACTTTGTACACTGTAATTATAGAATTTTGTCTTAGTCTGTCATTCCTACTTGTTTTTTATATATTTACATGTTTTATTTTTTGGAATTTTTCATTATATGCTCCATATTCTTTTGTAGAGCCCTGAAGATGGAAAAATATATTTCCGAAACGTCGGCGAACTGACATAGTATCATTTTCCTGTTCTTGATCCTGATACCACCATTTGATCATTTGAATATACATAATTTGGATCACCAATTTGAATTTGAAGAATACTTATGAACTTTTATACATTATTATCTTTTTTCATCATCGCACTCGATAACCCTAGTTCTACCACCAAGTTGTCCATATTGATATTGTAGAAATCTGCCGACTCAAGATTAGTATCATTCATATTTATTCATAACGAGAATTCTGAACTGATGTCAGCTCGAAAAATTTTCTTCTTATCAATACCGCAACAATTCAGATCTCATTAAGAACTCATTCGAAAGATGATGACATGGAATCAATAATCGTCCATCTTTCTTTCAAACTTTAGTTGGGGAGGGTCATTGCATGAATAAATGAGGGAGATCAATTTCCTTCGGCCTTTGAACGGCAGAATAATTTCATTCGATGATACATAAAACAACAGGGAAAATTTAGAGCAGCAAGTTGCTTTTCCATAGATAAATGTTGAATGAAATCGTTTCTGAAGTTTCTGGTGAATTGTTATGTACGGAGTAAGGAGGCACAGATTATTTATCGCTTAGCGGCTTAAAACCTTGACTTGATAAGGGGTCAAAATTTAGAGAGGGAAAGTAAATTTGAGTTATTTAGTACAGCTCACCACTTAATGTGGGGTGAAACTTTGGCGACGTACTGTTACGGTAGCAGAGCAAAATGATACGACCAAAAATTTTTCAGGATCAATATGAAATCATTTTTCATTAACCTATTCCATTCATCCATGTACATCCAATCAAAATTTTTCACGATATAATTCATTTCCCTCGTTGAAAACAGGCTATTTATTCAAATAAGATAACCGTTATAGTTTGGCAGAATAGTTATTTGTGCAATCAGTTGGAAAAAGCGTTATTTTTCGTAAGGAGCGCAAAAGAAAGCGAAAAACGAAAAATAGTGTTTCCCAACGTGTTTCGCACAATATTTTTTTAAATTTTGAATAGGTTATAACTGTGAATTCGAATTAAAAGAACCAGAAACAGGAAGCTTTCAAGCTTCCCTAGGAGATTTCTTCAAAATCGTCTAGTGACAGAAATTATTCAATTCTTCACACCGTTACTATAAAAGCAAGTATCGTTTCATCATCAGTTGCGAAATATTTTACTTTGCGTAACTGGTTGCGTAAAGTAAAACGTTCCGAATGGCTATTTTCATACATTACCAAATACTTGTGAAGTATGTTGTAATTTTATATAACTACATCAAAGCGCGTCGCCGCTAGGTGTTCCGCTACCTGACCTTGAGAGTGGGTGCTGACTAATATACACTCTCAATACTAAATCATATTTATTTATGAGCCATTACAAAACTCTTGCCGGCTCTAGGACAATAAAGCAAAACTATAAATATAGAGAGACATAGATATTATAAAACTTAGAAAGGAAAATTCAGGAATTCATTTTCCAAAAACTCGTTGAGGTACGTCGATTCTCGTTTTTTATTCCGGATTTTTCAATGGTAATCGCGTACATGCAGAGAGTCCCAATAAAAATATTCGAGCAAAGCACCAACACAAATTTCACATTTTCAAATGGGGACTGTGATTGCACAACTGATCTGATAATTCATTAACCAAAAAATTAAATAAGAATAAATATATTAGTAAGTTTTCTTGATAATAAATTCCTTCGAAATGTGAAAAGAAACTAAATACTTTTCTAGACAGTCATGTTTTGGATTCTGAATTTCTTATAGATAAAAAATTTCGGAGTATTAGAAAATAGCTTATTCAAAAAATGTCACCGGTTCTTTAGCAGCTCAATGAAGTACATATTTATTGTTTAAGTATTTGTTTCCATCACTCTACGCGAAATTCTAACATAAACTACAAAATTCAATTTCCTTGAAAATGGCGAAAATAAAGCATTCATTTATTTGATTTCGTTCTGCATCAACCATTTTAATCATCACTTCAATTCCACCAATACACCGGAATTTACCAGAAACATTCAGCCCATTTTCACGTTATGACAATAAAAATGGTTATCCACGTTTTTTCCCATGTAAACAAATTCCCTGCAGATTACTGGCGAATATTTACACAACAAAAACGGTAAATCTGAATATATATGACAAATTATTCCACATCGGTGACTAGTTACTGTGGCCATATTTTCTGGCAAACATTCTTCATTTCCATGTGCTGTGGATTTCATCGTGATTGGATTTTCATTGGAATATTAATGGAGACTTCAATTTCTCATTTGCGTTAAATGGCTGTACATAGCGTGCAGATTTGATATGCTTTAACCATGTCAATATTCCTCAATACTTTTTGACAAAATATAATCCATTCCACACTTCCTGAATGAAAAAATGAATTGCTGAAACAAGAACCTTTATTTTTGTCATCAAAGTATCAGAAATTGGGAATTCTCTCTATATCTTAGTCAATCATTATATGCATGGTATAGGTATACATGCATGGTGTTTCCTAATTAAATGTCAATACTTATGGGGATGATTTTTGGGCCCATTTCAAGAAAAAAACTTTATATGAACATATGTCCTGAACGTCTTATCTGTTGAGATATACGGTGCTAAAGTTTTCATGAATAAATAATTTATTATCATTATCAACAATACCACTTCAAATATTTCAATGAAATTTATCATCTATGTATACTATGAATCAAGAAGCATTTCTTAATGTATCACTTTTTTCTAAATTTCCACCAGTGACGTTCGTACGTAATTTGACCTACATATTTTGGCAGACATTGATGGTACGCCACAGATTTTTCCTGAAATAAAAATTATTTTTGAAATTCCCAAATTTTTCTTACCAAAGTTGATTACTTGACTTTTTTCGATCCGATTCACGGTTTCCGTGCGTCGGACTAAAAAAAATTAAAGAGATCAAATTTGCTCATAGTTGAATACAGTCAGTGGCGTGTCGCTGACTGTCTAAATAATACCATCCTGTATCTCAAAAGGTAAGTCGTTTAGGACATATGTTCATATATATATATGAACATTCAATTAGGAAACAGCCTGTATAGTTTTCCGGTATTGCTTCATATTATTTATGTAAACTTGCATATTTCTTTAAAATTATATACTCAATGTTCCAAAATATTGTGACAGTTTAGGTGATATTCTGCCATCAAAAAAGAATTTCATGTAATGGTCTGATCTATCATTTCCTTATAGAGACATATTGTAATTGATTTTTACAGAATATTGGGAAAGTGGGTTGTACAAAAACTACTTTCCTAAAATTCTGTAAAAATCAATTACAATATTTCATGTAATATACTCAAATCTCTCCTGCAGTAACTCATGAGTATTGAGGAACAGGTCAAATTGTAATTAATGATGAGAATTGAAGTCTGAATTTTTATCTTACGCCACACAGGTTTGCCTATATAATATAGAGCTTTTCTCCATAAATTACAACTCAACATATACTACGAAATAAATAAGAAGGCTACCTTTCCTTCGACATGGTTATTCTGGAGTGCATTATAATGAAATGGCTGATCAGCTGGAAACATCAGGAACTAGAGCCATTTTGTGGTCTCTTAGCTAGCGATGGATGTCAATAAATTGAAACAAAGAGGAATCTTGTTTACTTGTGAATCGAAAAAGACAAATTGAAGTCTGTTATTCATCTCCTACTTGACGAGATGAAACAAACAGGTTTTCTCACTAAGTAGATTAGAACTGACGAAAATAGGGAGCGAACTGTCGCGACGCTATCCGATGTATTAGCATATGGGGAACATCGAAACAGTTGTCGATATTATCGCTCCTTTCAAGAAGTCACTGAGAAAGCTGAACACTTGCTATGCGATTTTGCGGGTATCTACAGCAAAAAACTTTGCTCGTGGTTTTTGCAACCAGAGCAAGTAATGCATACAGCACCCAGAAAAATGGTGAAGTTCATTGAGCCTTCTGATGCATGAACAGTCCAAGACTGCACACTAGATTATGAGATTTTCAAACACTCTCAAAATTTCTGAACTTCCTAAACATTTGTGAAGCAGTATATTTCGAAAGCTTTCAATAAAAAGCAGTACAAAGAAATTCAAAGTCAACTGTGATGTTAAAATTATCAGACTCTATATCAACACCGCCGATAATTCTTAACTGAAATTTTAACTGCTGGAGTGGTAAGCAGCAAATGGCTTCCACGAGTAGAAACACCAAATTTCAACGTTTATGATCTAAAACGAAACCGATATTTTTTGCTTCTCATTGTTTTCCTTAAACGAATGTCGAGTGCTTCGTGTCGTCCAGACATTCATCACAATAGGATGGCTTATGCTTTTTGTGGGGAAATAGTACATTTACAGGAGCTGGTTTTATATGGCGTGAACCGTGAACCATTCTTCTTGTTGAAGGCTAATAAATTGTTTCCCCTCTTTACTTTCACAAAGTTCGTTGCAGTCATAACTTACAACATTTAACAAAAAGTTTCTTTCATACGTGTAAAGAAGGAATTCACTCTAATGAAGTTGTAACTTCGTGTGAGACACTTTTGTCTTCTAGAAAAGCGGAATGGAGAAATATGGTGAAAATAATTCACCTTGTCATGTTAGAGCTACAAATTGGGATATTTCGAAGTCACTTGAGTTTTCGTTTAAGAAGTGTTTAGATATTTGAAGTTTGGGTGGACTGTTTCTCGATGATACGATTCATTCATATCGAAGAGGACAAAGGAGGGTTATGTTTGAAAACTGATGTGTTAAGATTGGGGTTCATAACCAGAAACTAGTTTTTACTTCGTCTAAGCTTCATCCCTACCTTTTGAGGCTTTTCCAAAATGTCTAGAAGACGCACAACATCAACTGTGAAGAATTCAGAAGGTGTTTTGCTCAGTTCAGAAGGCTTATTGATGAAAACGACTCACAAAGAAAAGAATATAAAGAGAAACCTCCTGAGCAAAAAGATATAGCAAAGGAGACACAATAGGAGATCGGAAATACTCTGGTGATGCCCCCATCTACGTCAAACTAGCGAGCACAATGACACTGAGCGCGCATTTGCGTAGCTCACATAAAATAAGGTGGTAGCATGCGATAAATTCCTAGTTCTCCCTTAACTCTCCTAACTTGAGAAAGTATTTGCAGCCCTTCCTGAAACCTGAGCTACAACCAGCACAAAAGCTGATGGTATTTTAACTCATCTATCTAAATTTAATTATTGGTTATGTCACGCCACTCCTAGCGATGAATTCCGCTTGACATTAGTCTCCATCTACATCATCACCTTTCCGACGAATTGCTGAATTGCACCTCCTCTGGTATATCTTCTTGATCCTGAGGATTGCTTTAATTAGTTATGTTTATATTCTACTGAAGGACTTCAAGTTGTATGCTTGTTTAAAATTACTAGGTTAATGTGCAAAACTAAACAATAGGCCTATGGGACAAATAGTAGCAAATACTCTTTAAATGAAAATGATTCTGTGTAACAGTTGAAATATTCAAATTATTCTCGTTGAACATCTTTCGTTTTGAAAGGATAAGTGATCAAATTTTCACCATATCGATACGTTATTACGCTTTTCGTGAAGTAATTAGGGCAGGAGTAACCAGAAGTGAAACTGACGTTTTATCTGCAGAAGACTGAGTATACCTATATGTTTATTCCAATAATGATACATTTTCAAGTAACCTTTCAAAACGAGCTTCTAAACCTTCATTCACAAGTATAACCGACTGAAGTACTGCCTTTGAGTAAAGAATGAAGAAAGAAGGCATAGTTCGAAGGATCATAAGTCAAAATTCTCTCAATTGAAACAAAAAGCTGCAATCTATGTAATTCATCGAGTCCTTACCACTAAAGTTCCTTCATTTTACTTGAGATCCTGGAAAACTTGTGCACGAATGAAAAAAGTAAGATATTAACACATGAAAATCTGTAGAATGAATATTTCATTTAATTCTCAAGATACTCTACAATAGTGATGAAAAAATATGAAATTTAAAAAAATTGCAAATAAGGACTAAAACTTTGAGTATTCAACTTAAGTTAATACTCAATGCTGAAACCAAAAAAAATAGGTGAGACATATTCAATAACTTTAAACAGAAGATTGAATTTGCTTCCGAATAATTAAAATATAATAGGACCTTTTGAATTTTTCTTTGATTACTTGACAAATGGAAGGCCTGACAATAAAAGCGTAGTAGAATTCTGAATAATTAAAAAAATCAATCTTCATCGCTCCGTTTTTATTGAAACGAATGTTTCATTTAGTCGAGTTCGCAGTCAGCTATCAATTCCGTTTGAAAAACTTTAAATTAATGAAATATTGAAAATATTTTTTTTTTTTGGTTCTAAGAAACCGAGTAAGAAACTAACAACTTATTTCTTATGCAATCTGAAAATGGAATAAAGTATGGGTTGTTCCATGAGGAACATCCTGTGTCGAAGAAACTTTTCTAAAACTTCCCTGCTTGTCCACGATAAACTGTCGATAGCGTGCAGTCTGTACGTGAATAATAGTTATAGTCTAAGATCCCGCTGCAGAATCACTACGTTCATTACGTACAGAGTCAAACACACATTTTTACATACGTTTATGGATAGGAGAATACACTGATAACACCGCAGCCTGTCAAAAGTGGCCGCAAGTAATTTTAATTGAATTAATGTAAATCAATATTCGAAGAGAAATTTCGTTCACTCCGTATTGAAATAAAATATCATCCACATCATAGCAATGCATGTAGAGAATACTAAAATTCATGGCTGCCGTTGCACACTTGGCCGCAACTACCTCGCAGTCAGGTGTAAGCAGGTAACATTTCGATGTATTTCTACGTTCATAACGTACACGGATGTTTTTGACATCAAATTAAAGCTAATTTTTTTTCGAATATGATGATATATGGCTGCCTGTGAAAAAATGGCCGCAAGTTAGGTCTGCCATCTATTGAAAACGCGAGATATCCGAAATAAAGTGAAAGAGATGGCGCGCAACGCCACTCGTTAGATTAGGAATGTGTATGCTAGCCGTGTGAGTATTTAAAGCCATTGCGCATATTCATATTTATATATATTCATATTCAGAGATATATCTCTGTATTATCCTGATTCTCCATAGGTACCGACCAAGTACCCCTCAGAAGCTCCGTAGGCTTGTGCGAGTTCGGAGAATCAGTTGTGTTCTGTGCGTCGATACATAGGGTTTTTGGCAAGGGGTTCAAACAATAGTAGAAACGACTTCACATTTAATCCAAAATTATAATTACCTAATGAATACAATGAAAAAAAGTTAAAGTATAAAGAGATTTATTTTATAACAAAAAATTTTTCATTCACTAAGTATCACTTGAATCAAGTGATATTTCATATCAGTATATTACATTTTCCTCCGATTCCTCGCTGCTTTCATAATCGCAGTTGTCATTATCGTCGTCGCAATCAGACTTATCTTCATCATCTGAAGATTTGTTAGCTGAGGTACGTAATACATTTTCAACACTGTATGGGAGTTTTGATAGGTTTGGGTATGATGAAAATGCTAACAGCTTTTTAGGAAAAGGCAAGACGACCCAGTAAAAAAAATTCTAATTTCTAATCATGTGCGTGTGAAACATAGACCTCAAAGCATATTAGTCCGTCTTCCAACTTCTAGGATCTGACAGAGAATTTTATTTATTTCTGGTTATGCCATATAAACTTTTGTGAGAATTATCATCGTTTTAAAAAATTCTTCCTCTGTTTCAATATTAATTTATTTGGACCTATTAAAACATGACATTCTCATTAGAATCTATTAGATGCATTGCGCCGGAACTCTCAATATTCTTATAGCGCCTGACGGAGGGTTATTACATAAATAACATCAACAGAGTTGTGTACAACGAGCTCCAACACGTGGTTATAAGAATAATGCAGATGCACTCTTTAGAATCCCAGACTCCTTTAACACCACGCGTTTTTCCGTCGAGTTTTTAGCGGAAAACAACCGGATGAAAAATTATTCATCGGGTTTTATCCGTATAGTGGAAATCTCGCGGCGATAAGCGCCGCCGAAAGTGCAATCCGGTTATGTGAAAGATCCCATTATATCAGTGTAACTCGGAACATCGGGTAAAAATTCGACGGTAAAAACCCGATGGTGTAGAATGAATCGAACTCTCTCTTACTTTATTTCGGATATCTCGCGTTTTCAACAGATGGCAGACCTAACTTGCGGCCATTTTTTCACAGGCAGCCATATATCATCATATTCAAAAAAAATTAGCTTTAATTTGATATCAAAAACATCCGTGTACTTTATGAACGTAGAAATACATCGAAATGTTACCTGCTTACACCTGGCTGCGAGGTAGTTGCGGCCAAGTGTGCAACGGCAGCCATGGATTTCAGTATTCTCTACATGCATTGCTATGATGTGGATGATATTTTATTTCAATACGGAGTGAACGAAATTTCTCTTCGAATATTGATTAACATTAATTTAATTGAAATTACTTGCGGCCACTTTTGACAGGCTGCGGTGTTATCAGCGTACTCTCCTATCCATAAACGTATGTAAAAATGTGTGTTTGACTCTGTACGTAATGAACGTAGTGATTCTGCAGCGGGATCTCGTACTATTATTTGTGCAACCAGTTGGGAAAAGCATTATTTCTCGTAATGAGCGTATTACAACGTGTTTCACACAATAATTTTTCTCATTTTGAATAGGATGTTGCTAAGAATTCAAATTAGAACTACCAAAAACGTCTTTGAAAATTTGCCCCGGAGATTTCTTTGAAATCATCTAGTGACGGAAATTATTCAATTTTTCACTCCGTTAGCCAGTATCGTTTCATCATCAGTTGAGAAATATTTCACTTTGTATAACTGGTTGCGAAGATTAAAACGTTTCAATAAGTCAATGAGTCTTAAAAACTGTCACCTTGTATGTCAAAATTAGAAATAGTAATTTGTGCAACCAGTTGGGAAAAGCATTAGTTTTAGTAATGAGAGTATTTCTGCACAACGAGCGAAGCGAGTAGCGCAAAAGAAAGCAAAATACTAAAAATAGTGTTTCCTACCGTCTTTCACACAATATTTTTTCTAATTTTGAATTCAAATTGAAAGTTCCAAAAGCGTCTTTAAAAGCTTCTCTCGGAGATTCTTTTAAAATCGTCTAGTAACGGAAATTATCCACTCTTTCACTCCGTTATTATGAAAGCAAATATCGTTTCATCATCAGTTGCGAAATATTTTACGTTATTTGCGTAATTGCTTGCGAAAAGTAAAACGTTTCAAAACGTCAATGATTTTTAGAAAGTGTCACTTTATATGTCGAAATTAGAAAAAATAATTTTCCAAACTCTCCTCATTTCAGGGAGGTAAACTCAACACAGAAGTCATCAGTTTTCATATTCTACAACCCCAATTTTTGTTTTATTCTGGGAAGAATGATTTGTATGCAGTAATTGAGTTGAAACCAAGCCTCACCTACCTATATAATAATTCCTGAAAAAATTATCTTCACAATTCATTTTTCACATTTTGATTTCCTTGAAGGAAAAAAATCTCTCTAAGAAATCTAAGTTGGGATTACTAATTCCTTCTTTTTATCAGAGCTTCTCAGCTCTTCTAAGGGCCCATTTATCATCGGAAGATTCAGCGACAGTGAAACATAGAGGTGATTATCCCTCTTCTTCATCGCTGAATCAAACGTTTAACCTCCGTTAAACCCATGGCAGCGTTAAATGAAAGGACGTCGTTGTATAATTCAATTCATTCTAATAGATTGGTGTCCTGATCCCTTTAACCTGAAGGCCCAAAAAATGGATTAGTTATGTTGATGAAAGGAATAAGTTATCAACTACTTTATAGGAAAACATTCGAAGAACACCTCATTTAATGTTTTCTTAAATTGAAATGTAGGTATTCTTTTCAGCCTATATCATCATCGCAACAGGATTCAAAATACACTTAACACTAGGAAATGTTGGTGTGGTATACTCACTCAATCATTATTTGATTGGGTGTTCCACAAGGTAGTCATTAAAGATGAGAACAAAAATGAAGAAAGCGATTTCTTGTCCAAAAATATTAACATTTAGTGGGGAAATTTGTGGTCAAATAATAGGCACTCCCTTTGAGAAATGAGGTTGCAGATGATGAGAACTTTCCTCATCGCTTTGTTGATACAAATCTATGATCGAACATGTTTTGTTGAATTGTCGATATGTTGATAACCTTTATTATTCTGATCGAAAAATAAGATCGGCTCGCGACTGTTTGTTTCATTGGTGTATTTAAAGACTACCCTCTTTTCTCGCAAGATTTCAGTTTACTGATAAAAACCTTATTTTCTGAAAATTTGAAATGTTGAACAAAAAAGGACTTCTTGCCTAATGCTCTACACCCAACAGTTTTCAGGATCACCAGCTTGAAACCGTTGAAAACACTGATTCAATTTTAAAAATGTATTATATAATAGTTCGGCAGCTGTGTGTCGAAATCTCCATATAATTTGTTCATGTGACAGACATTAATTCAGCGGCATAAAAAACATTAGGAAATTCAACAATATAAATCGAACTGGCAGAAATATACCATGGTATACCATGGAGAATATGCTGATATCGAAGGTGAGTAGCGATAGACCAGTTTCGCTCTTGTTTGAGCTAGTCAGTATCGCATAACTCAACCAATCGATGTCGACCGAATGGAGCAGAGGACTTTTTGTTTAGAGCCAGTGGCGGCATCGAAGTAGTGAATAAATCGATGCGACATCTGGCCAACAACGACCTAAGCTTTCTCATACATGGATATCCAAAAGTAGATATCTGCGTACATTTCTCTACTTCCACCGCAGTGTTCTGCATCTACTACAGTCTGAAGTCTGATGCTGACTGGGGGAGGTTGAAATAAAAAAATAAATAAATCTTTATTGGTCCATTCAGACATTCAGGATGTATAGGACAGATCAAAAAATAAGGTTAAAAGTCAATATAACAATATTGACAAACGCGCATATAAAAGACACAATAACAAACATCCATCAGCAATCATAAAATGATTTTTGAACATAAATATAAATATAGACAATAGATCCATCATACAAAAAAAAAGATCAAAGATTGCTGTCACTCAAATACTCCGCAACACTATACTAGGCTTTTCTCAGGAGAAGTTCTTTTATTCGGTCTTTAAAAACTCTGAGGGTCAGAAGTTTATATTTACTAGACCTTTCGGTGTCAAACTATCTTCATTAAGGAATATGACGGTCATCATGAAAGCCTGCGTTGAAAATTTCAAGAGCTTGAAGATGTAAGAAAAGGTGTGCTAAATTTGTTTATATCTGGAACTTGGAGTGATGATCAGAATTACCCTCAGACTCCCAGACCTGTGGGATTTTGAAGACATCTGAGTATTTGTTTTTAAACTCCACAGACGCGCCAGGTCACTCAGAAAAATTGTATAGGATACCTCAAATTATAATATGGCACTTGCAGTCACTATGTTTAACCATACATTGCATAGTAAATACATTAATGTATGCGTAGATTTAGACGAGAATTTTCACAATGACCGCATGGACAGAGTAGCAAAATAGATGATTATTCAGAACTTTTCATAGGAATTATTGTTATGAAGTTTTCACCCCTCGTAACGTGCCGAAGAATTTTTGGTTAGCCTATCATTCCTGAATTAAAGCGAGTATCAAGTATCAATCAATAAAAAAATTTAACATGCAATAAGAAGACATGAGACTAGTGGATTCGTGGAAAAATTCCTACGCGTTTAATGATTATTTAATGGAGGCAAATATAAGATGAGATTCCTCGAGCTGATACGGGAGTGGCACGCATGGTGTGGATCGTGATCTCACGTGATTTAATTTGTTTACTTTACGTCGACCTGGCTCTAAATTCTGCCTTGGCCTCCACTGAACAAAATCAAATGCTTCATGTTTTGACGAAATGACTGTCTTTCATTTATTCATACTTATTGGACCGAAATACTTATGTATCAAAGAATTGGTTCCGTACGACGGGGGTTGCAGTCTTTACCTGGGTTGCGTTAAAAAACTTACTCTGAGTAAGCTCTGATTACTCGAAGCGTTCACAACTATTTTTTCTTCACCGTTACATACGCACTTTCTGTGCGTATGTTCAGGTGCACACAAAATAATCTCTGCCGTTTCCTTACCAAAATTTGGTAAAGAATTCTCAGCTGTTACAATTGCAAAATGACTAGTCAGACCCATTATGAAACGATCTGTATTGTAATCGGGTTTTAGAAAACGTTCGTTGTTTCACGAACTGACTGATTTTAGTAGTCGCATGCTACATATTGGGGGTTCCGAGCTGAAATGAACCAAGTACATGATCTTAGTTTTGTAATGAATGGCTTAGAATTAATTCAAGAGTGACTTCATTAGATTTTAAAAGGTTAGACTATAAGCATATGCTTACATAAGAATAATAATAAATAAAGTAGTCACTTTTGAATTAATTGGTGATAAACAACTTCTAAGCCATTCATCTCAAAACTAGGCTGCATGGACTTGGTTCACTTCAGCTCTGAACCCCTTAATATAGACTTCAAAATGTCATAACTACAGTTCCTTGTGTAAAAATGAATTAATGTATCTTTTAAGCTGTTACTTATTTTGTTTTCAGTAGATAGTAGAACTTCATCATGTAAACTGTACAGAATTGTTTTGTAGAGTTTTCAATAACTATAATAGGCCCTACCTCACACTTACGAACATTTTGGACAGAAACGGCATTCGAAAAATTTTCTTCGAAATTCAAAAAGATAGGAGGAATATGGCGCAAAAACTATACTCACCGAGTAGTAAATTCCTGCCTGATAAAAAGTCGCATATGGTGAATATGTAACTATTTGAATATCATTCCGAGAAAAACCTTTTCTTTAGTTGTTTACAGTAGACTGTTTGCCATTCCATCTCTTGCATAGTGATTATTTGGTTCCTTATTGCGAAATAAGGTTAGAACCCGGATAGCAAGGAACCTTTTGTTCGAGGCTACCTGTGTAGGCTTGCTATTTTCTTTTTAAAGAATAGCTGGCGCTAGAGACTTCCAAGGAATCATCGATACAACCAAAGATATTACACAATATCTTTGGGTACAACATGTTTCGCTCGCAAATATTTCTACCTGACAGTACTACTACTCTACGCTCGGATAGCGGCCTAGCGATAATGTGAATCTGGCGGTCATCATAGATCCACTGATGCAAATACAGTCTAGGAGAAGTTTCTTCGTACTGTTTGGACTTTCTTCGGCATGCTAGACCATTGCCTCATATCTGATTAATGGTTTCACAATCATCCATTCAAGTTTTGCTAGCCAAAATTCTACAAGCTACCAAGGCCTTTATTGCTTAATAGAAGCGATCTCAATACGCTTATTCCGCTTCTGTCTCTATGATGACTTTCAGAAATGATGAAGTTCCATTGATTCAAGTTTTGGAAATTACGAATAATAACACTGATCGACAAAATTATAGCTTTGTTCTCCCACCTAAGGAAAATATATATATTTTTAATCTCCGTAGCCAAGGTATAAACGCACGATAAATAAAGAGTGGAAGTTAGCTCTTGTTGTTTTTTAATAATTATATTCATGATTTTAACAAAAACAATGCATTATAATATTTGCAATGGTGTAAAAGATTCCGATCGCTTAGATATTTTGTCCTTTCTGCTGTAGGACGACTCCAGTATTTCTCTAACGATGGACCATTAATAATCAGCAAGCATAGAGGGTTCCCCTTTGCCTTGGTAGCGTTTTTCGAATGACGCGATGTCTTGATGGAATCGCTCTCCATGCTCGTCACTTACGGCTCCCATATTTTGTGGAAAGAAATTAATATGTGATTGCAAAAAGTGTATTTTTAAGCCCGTTTGCAACAGCCGAGAATTCTCTAGAGAATTTGCTCGAAAATTCATGCGCCGTGAATTATATACCGTTGCATACGCACTTTCGGTAGAATTCTCTGTTCACTTGCATACAAAATAATCTCTGCCGTTTTCTTGCGAGAATTTTGTAGAGAATTCTCCAGAAAATTCTCGGCTGTTGCAAACGGGCTTTAAGGACATGTTGCATTCCATTTTTTGATGAGCCTGTAACATCGTTTTGACGATATTTATATATTGCGGAGATTTGTCATTGCCAAGAAAATTTTTGGTCACTTCTACAAAGGACAACCAGGCTTCTTTTTCAAAGTCATTCAATGCTGCCAGAAACTGAACTTGTTTCAATAGTTTGTTTATTTTATAAAGTATCGTAGGGTACAGAAGTGCGAACATGGACAATTCACGCATGTCTTTTATTTTGATAACGGAAGCTAAACAAATGTAAGTACTATTATTTTTGTAATAAGGTGAGGGATACCTAACAAAAAAAATATAAATCTCTTAGGTGGGAGAACCCTTGTTGAATAGTGTAATTAATAATTATAATATCAGGATAATAATATCCTGATGATGCCTCATGTTTGAGATTTACTTCTCCGCCTCATTCATAGTTTTCTGCATTTGAAAGAAGAATCCTTTTGTGAGATTTCAACATTCTTGCAGGGGATTAATGTTTCACGGTGTCACATATAATGGTTTTCAAATCACATCTCACACACTGTCAAATTTCCAGGACTTTACTTTAATCCGTTCAATGGATAATGGTGAAATTATTTAAACAGAGATATTTAAGCATTGCTCCTTTGCAAAATTATGTGGACGTTTGTTTTCAATTCAGTTACCTGAGTTGTCTTAAACCTCATAATTATAAGGCGAAGAATTTGACGAGTAGATGAAGAATCCCATAAACGGAATATTTAGTTCAGTCATATTGTTTTAATAACGTGCGTTCAAAAAAATTCGTCGTCAAGTAGGCTATGAAATTTTGAAGGCTGATGTTCGGTGGCTGAACGTATGTCTTTCCTTGAATTACTTCATCTTCCCAAAATGTAAACAATGATGACATTAACCTATATATCGTAATTTTGTACGGAAAGGCACTTTTCAGAAAAGGTTACCTGTAAATTTCACCCAACGTTCGAAAAGCATTTCTTTCATTGAGTAAGATGACAAGAATCCAAACAATCTGAGGCGGTTAGAAAAGTTCTTCGTAAAAATTTTAACCGTCCACTATTTTCATACGTAAGAGACATGAATCTTGAATTGATCGTGGTAGTATGTTTTTTTGTAAGAAGGTTCTAGTTACTTCAATCATATGAATAGATCACAGTAAGATTCTCAATAACGACGTTCAAAATTCCATAGCCTACTTGACGACGAATTTTTTTGAACGCACGTTATTATTCGATAGACAGAATTGTTTCGAAAAATCTGCTGTCCATGAAGATTGAAAAGTCCTAATGCAGAACCTTTGTCTACAAACGATTTTTCACTCTTTTTCTTTATGTTTCAGATGTTGGGAGAAGAGAGAAAACCTGTAATGAGTTTAAAGACAAATGCAAGAACGTTCCATATATATGTATATCCTTCAATCGAAACGTACTACTCTGATCATGCTTGGAACATTATGGATTGATTTAGATGCTAGCTGTATTTTTGGGAACTTTCAGCACGAATTGAAGGTTGCTTTGTAGTCAAGATATAATATCTCGACAAAGCAAGGAACGTTTGTCTATAGACAAAACATATTCACTTTTTATTTGGTTCATTAGAACCTTTTAGGATAAAATAATTTATGAAAAACAAAACTCTCAATCTATTTAAGCCCACCTGATAATGATGAACAAAAAATTTTTTTTTCACAAAAAATCTGTTATGAAAATCTAAGATTGAAATTAAAAAACACTTTAAGAGTTGAACAGATAAACATTGAAATATGATAATGATGTCGATAAAAGTGTGCGAGTAGTAAAAAGAAAAATACATTCTACTTTCTCAATTTTGCAGGATATTCGATATCATCTTTCCTTATAACTTTGGATTCTCTTCGAAATCCTTCTTCAAAAGACATTGGAAGTTCTATGATTAGAAAATATCGTTCGAAAATTCTCCCTGAAACTACGTCGATAAAACCATTATACCTCTAATGATGAAGCATAAAGCATGAGGCTGAATAAATTCTCATGTCATAATTTATGTTCCTTCTTAGAAAATGACTATAGGAGTCAGAGTGGAGGATATTTATAGTTGGGTATATTCACTCGATATCCTGTCGAGGAAGTCAGGAACGTTTGCTCATTATGAGTCCTGAAGTGTTCCTAACTATCTATCGGTGAATCCTTAGGAAATGAGCATCACATGGACCAGAAACTGATATAATTATGCCATAGTAGCTAACGATTATGGTGTTTCGGTTTAATTACACGCCCGACTCGCTCGCATTGGACTCGATGGTATATCCAATTCGTATAATGGAAACTTCGGGTATGTAATGCTCAATATCTCAGTCCATCACGGCGCTCCTTATTGAAAAAACATATATATTTTACCCTCATTATTCACTCAATGAAATTATATTTCGGAAAATGGGAAGGATCGGTTTTATCAATCACTATGTACCCAGAGCCATGATCATAGTGTGCTCTCAATTATTGAAATTTCATTAAAAAAAAGGCATTAACGTGAAGTTAGGAAATTATTCAGATTCATAACCTGATTGAAAATATAGAATTGATGTGGCCGATAATCCTATGAAGATGCTCCTCTTCACTCACTGCTGAAATTTGTTTACTTGTTGTAGAGTCGATAAAAGATTTTGGTGAAATCAATTGTTCGGTTTTAGACATCAAGCATAGATTGTTTGTATTTCTTATAAAACTTTTTAGGGTTTTCACTCCCAATCTCTGAAACAAAATCAATTAAAAATGAAATCGATGATTTGCTCCTGCGTAAATTCTTGCACTAATTTGTCAGGAGCAAATTAACTAGAAAAAAATTGTTGCCTGACAATGAACTGAAAATAAATAAAGTTGAAATTATAATTTTATGTGGTAACGTTTCGGAGTCTATAACAGACTCCTTCATCAGACGAAAAATCTTTATTTATTTTCAGTTCATTGTCAGGCAACAATTTTTTTCTAGTTAATTTGCTCCTGACAAATTAGTGCAAGAATTTACGCAGGAGCAAATCATCGATTTCATTTTTAATTGATTTTGTTTCAGAGATTGGGAGTGAAAACCCTAAAAAGTTTATTAAGAAATGCAGAATCCTCCCAGAATAAATTTTAATCGATATCTAGATTGTTTGTGTTGGGACACCCTGTAGTTGGGGAGCCCACGATGCTAAATCGGGACTTACTCGAGCGTCGTGGAGACTAAATGAATTGTGAAGATGAGATGGTAGAAAGAAAAAAAGGTTCAATGATGTATGAACTTTCAGGGGTGGGGAAAGCGTCTGCAAGTTTTTAAAGATGTGAAAAAAATCGTCAGGTGTAGGTACACACTCGAGTGTGTGAGATTTAGATACTGTATATGCTCTATGTCTCTCTGATAATAAATTCATGTTAATCTGACAGTTTGCGTGGTGGGGCTGGCCATTCAAAAGAGTTGCAAATGGTAAAAAATAGTTCCTCGAGAGTGATGTCAATTGGACCCAAAGCAAGCTACTTTTCAAGAGACTGATAATGCGGATGTGACGCAAGGTCACAGCGGTCCTTTAAAATTGCAAAAAAATCGTTACTTGATTTTCATACAGATGCTATTGTAGACCTATTGATCTGACACTCCTCATGTTTTTTTTAATCTTACAGTTTGAAGATCATAACAATTCATTTTTTGAATATTTTCTATAATCGTTTCTGTATTCATTATGAAAGTTGTAGATAAAAAAGTTCTATACATTGTTTGCAGCAATTTTTTACAATCTTAACCATTTTCGAGCTAGAGGGTGATGAGCAAGAGGTTTTTAGCCATACATGCGAAATGACAAGATCATTGTAGAAACCCAGTCTGATGTACATTCATCGCCATATATCTCAAAAACGTTTGAACTCATAAAAGTTGCTTCGAGAGAAATGTATCGAAAATGTTATGCTCTAGAAGTTCTCTAATGAATGCGAAAACAATTTGCAGCCAAAGAGAGGAAACTGATTTTTGTAAGCTTTATGGCTTATGTTTATTGTTTCGGCTTGTTCAAACTGTCAGATTATATTTTTGCCGTTAGTTTTGAAAAATTAGTTTGAAAATAAGAAAAAAGCCACTACGCTCGAGAATATACAGGGTATCCCAAATTGCTTGATTTTTGGCTGTTTCTGGTACTTCTAGACGAGATAGGTAAAAACTTTGAGAGGAGTCCTGGGCTCTATTTTCGTGAAAAGTCCATAACTGAAAACCGTTTCACGATATCTTCATTTGTCTTGAAGATATGACAAAATTTTGAGATTTTGTCGTTTTCGAAAATGTGCCGTATCTTCTTTATTTACAAAAATATCTGAAAACGGTAAAAACTTTCTACAGGCACTTTTATTGGACATACCATACCATATTCATTTTTTTTTATCTCTTGTACTAAGGGTGAAAAAAAACATTTTCGTTATTTTAAATACGAATTCATTCTTTTTTTGACCTCATATCATCAAAAAAAATATTAGCCTTTCAAAAATATATACAGGGTGTCCGGAGAGTAACTGTACATACTCATACCAGAGATAGAGTTGGACTAGCTGATTGCGGATTGACTATAAAAATTAATTTCTGGATTTACCTAGAAAGCTACAGGGTGATTTTCCAACTTCATGGAAATATTTAGACCATCATAAAATCCAAACTTATTGACGGATATTATTGAAACTTAGGAGGTTATTGAAACATGCTAAAGTGGAGTTAGAAAGATATCAATTGTTCCATTATTCCAGGGCCGGACTCATTAATCTTCATTTAAACTATTTAGGGTAAAAAACTTTGTATTTCGAATTACAAATAATTGATTCGCTTTTTAGAAAGAAGCTAAACTATGCTTCAATTTTTGGTATCGCTCAAAGTTGTCACATCAACAATTATTTTTTTATGAATTTCTTAATTTGGATAAAGTTCGAAAATTGCAATTTATTTACCTGAACAGGACATAGTCATCTTGTGCAGGTCGAAAATAAATAATTAATTCTTTTTAAAAAGTCACTGAAGGTAAAGAAGACTATAATAATTTGTCGATATACTGGGCGGCCACCCCAGACGCGGATTTCACTTTGAGGGAGTAAATGAAGGTATTTTGAAAAAAAAAAAAAATTGGTGATGTGTATAGGGTATACAGAAGCATATTTCAAAATTATTCTTATGTATACCGGGTGTTCGACAACAATGATATAGACCAAAGTTACACTTCTTTCAATGTAAAAACCTCTATATGAATTCAAAGTTGGTATGGCAAGTTCAAATAATCATGAGTTTTATGATTTTCAGTTTGGGAGAATGTTACAAAATATTTAACTAGATTCAAAAATCAAGCTCAAAAATGCAGAGAAATGAAGTGCTTATTAAAGCTCTGAACTTTTTTGTAAATTTTCTACTAATACTTTCGCATTTTATATTCAAACATGAGATTTTCAGTTCTCTTCATGGTGAAAAATTCAATTTTTCGAACTTTATCCAAATTCATAAATTCATAAAAAAATAATTGTTGATGTGACAACTTTGAGTGATACCAAAAATTAAAGCATAATTTAGCTTCTTCCTGAAAAGCGAATCAATCATTTGTAATTCGAAATACAAAGTGTTTTTTTTACCCTGAACACTTTAAATGAAGATAAATGAGTCCGGCCCTGGAATAATGAAATAATTGATATATTTCTGACTTGACCTGAGCACACAATAACCTCCCAAGTTTCAATAATATCCGTCAATAAGTTTGGATTTTATGATGGTCTAAGTATTTCCATGAAGTTGGAAAATCACCCTGTAGCTTTCTATGGAAATCCAGAAATTAATTTTTATGGTCAATCCGTAACCATCTAGTCCAACTCTATCTCTGGTGAGAGCATGTACAGTTATTCCCCGGACACCCTGTATATGTCGATATATTACTTTCTTACTAGAGGCCAAATCACGTCTTATTTTTGGTAGAAGTACTCTACAGAGTCCAAGGTATCTCCGCTCATATTAATCTGAAACGCTCGAGTAAATCCCGAATTTCCCTCTTGGGCTCCCCAACTACTGTATGTAAAAATAAAAAAGCTTATAGGAAACGACTAGGAAAATTTCAATTACCATGACAGCATCAATGACTTTTCTTCGAGTTCTCTTATCGTACGAAGTTCTCGAATCGTTGTCGAGGAGAATATCCGATTCCGCCGATAAAATCGAAACCCACCAGAAGATTATTTTCCCCCTTACCATTCCAATTCCGATGTTTGTGCCTTATCTGCTGATATTTCACAACAGGGCGGAATAAAAGATACCGACGCGTGAATTTCCACTTTCGTCTGAATTTTTTTATTTTCTTTTCATTTAATGAGTTCCTTCCGCATCCGCTGATCTTCCCGGATTACGCCGGACTTATTCATCCGCTACGATTAATCTTAATCGGCACTTTTTCCGGGGGATATAAAGGGCGATGATTACTCGGTGGAATTGTTCAGGAAACGCTTTATGGCCTAAAAAGTATCCTCGAAGATGAGCTGCTTTTTTTATCGCTGAAGGAAATCGTATTTGTAGATTTTTCGTTTGGCCATGTTGGGAGGATGACCATAATGTTTCATCGTCTTCGACATAAAATGACTTATTATACTTTAGTTTTGGAAAACATAAAAAATTTCAAATTCTCATTTCATCATACAGGGTGTCCCAGGATTAATGAGAATCAATTTGGATATAGATTTTTAACCTCAAAAAATACACAACGTTTCTATGGAAGCATTTCCAAAAATCATCATAACTCGGAATGCTGTTAATCTGTCTTTATTTCGGGAAATGATGACTATTTGATTATGGATTCATTTAATTTTTTCGAGGTGGGACAGAAGATCTTCAAGTGAAAATTTGTCATCATAGAATTTTTTCGTCTTATTTTGATGTTCAGAACCATTATCCGAATTCATTCCCATTAATTCTGGAACAGCCTGTATAACAAATGATTCGTTTGCTGAGATACGAAGTTTTAAAATTTTTTTTGGAAACTCACTATCTATTTATTGCTCGGAAACCGTCGATATACACAAATGAAATTTGGTGAGTTTTAAGATTTAGGTAGTTATTGCGCATTTTTTGACATGCTATCAAAATTTTTATGTTTATTATTGGCTTCAACAACCACAATTGTTTCATGCAAAATGCAAAAAGTTTGTTACTTGTTTCACTTGTCAGCTTGAGTCAAATTAAGATGTTTCGTAAATTTTGTGGCACTAATTTCAAAACAATAGGTATATTTTTTTCACAAATACTTCGTTTCAGGCCTAAACCATCAACCTTTTCTTATTCTCCTAATTTCTGGATCGCAAATTTGAAGAAACGAGAGGGCATAATCTTATATGAGACCAACTTATTGTTATCAATGACTAAAGGTGCCTACAGATTACTTTGACGTGGGACCATGTCATAATGCGCATGATTCAAATCAAACATAGGTAGTGCTTTATTTTATAAATATTTTCCCCAGAAAAGATCTGAAGAATCACGAAACGATCATACCCTAGCTAAAAAAAATATGAGACGTGGATTTGAAAAATCATTTTGAATTTCTGCTTTGTTTCTCTTTCAAAATGTAGGTTTCTTCCATCGTTATTATCGTTTAAAATGAAGTTATATATTCTTTGGAATGAAAATTATTCTCATTTTCCATTTATTTTTCGACGTAGTGCTACTTCACAGTTGGTATGATAATTTTTTTACGGATATAGGGTTTGAGGCTCAATTATAAATAATTATATACCTGTAACGGACATGTCCTCTGCTTTCTCAATAAGATTGGGAACCACAGTTATTAGATAATGAATATCCTTTTAGAATATCGTATCAAAACATGATGAAAGATTTCAATATGATTTCACTAGATAATAGGCGTAAATTCAAGGCTGTGACCTTTATGTTCAAAGTTGAGCTACCAAGATTGTGATTTTGTGAAATTTATAAATTTTAAGATTCCTAAATTGAATTTGAGAATTTTAAACAAGGAACCTTTTCATGTAATGCCAGGACACTTATCTCCTGTAAATTGTATGATGCATGTGTGCAATGAAATTGTAACAAAATTTGATGTGGATATTTTCAATACTACCATTAATAAATTGAAATCTATACTATTGTAGGTTAGAATATTTTCTCTGTATTGTCTCTGTTCTGCATTTATAATCTACCTTTAAGGTGTTTATGTGGAATTAAATTGAATTGAATTGAATTGACAAAAAAAAAGAATATTAAAAAATGGATGTTTTCAAGGAATAACGCTGGAAAAGTATAATTTGGGAAGACAATCCCTTTGTTTCTCAATTATCTGCCCCGTCATATGCGAAACATATAGATTTGAATTTATTGATAGTGAAAAATTTGTATGCGAAAAACGAAATATTTTGAGTCCCACTAAATTTTTCTGGTCTTGCCAAATTTGTGAATGAAATTTTCGTCTCGAAACATACTCGTTAATTTCTTGAGGCCAAACCTAGAATAAGACTCGTTATTATTTTTGTTGAAATGACTGTGAACAAAGAATGTACATATCAAATATATGAAAAATGTGTAGGGTGGTTCAAAAGTTGTGATCAATTGAATAAATTATTAAAAAAACAATAGATCTATAAAATGGGGGTTATTTAGAAGTACTCGGTGTCCGATATCTTTCCTGTTTTTATACGCAATAAATCACCCTCTACAAGGAAGCATGCTGGTTTTACGTTCATACCAAAAATGAAGTCAATCATATTATTTACGAATAATTAAAAAAACACTTTATGGAATATTCAATAATAAGGAGACCTCCGAATAACAGAGACCTCCGATTCGCGCAGAAGCGTTTTCCTAATAAAACCCATTACGATATTTCAATGTTACAAATGAAATGCCAACAGCATGGAAATTATCTTCACTCCTTTTTCAACCATTCCTGATTAGATTGTCGCCTTCGCAGGTCGCCCTCCTTCTCCACCCTTAGACACTTTGCAACAGTGTCGGAAAACGTTGTAACGGCGGTCTACAGTTTCTATAACTGTCTACTACATGTCCAGCAAAAGGACACTAATTCGAGTAATAAATCGGGCTCGGTTCAGATTGCCACTTCAGCAATGTCTGAGATCCGACGTCGCGAAGTTGAGATTGACTGTTTCCGAGCGAACGACTTTTGCACTTCCGAATTAGACGTTGCGTTGTGGCAAAGTTTGATTGTTCACAATGTATTGATTTATTTCAGGTTGCGAGATCTGAAATAACAGCTTCAGGATTTCAAGTGGTCATGCAGGAAACAAACAGTTCTTTTTCGTTCATTTCAGTTATGGCTTGGTGGTGTTAGTATTGAAACATTTGATTTCGAAGTGAACCAATAAGTACAAGTGCCTGCCTATTATGTATGATTTGTAATTCAAAGTCAATTCTCGGGATCAGCACTCGTTCGTCGAATACGGATACGTTCGTGATGCCATGAAGGTTGATTTCTGGAAAATGAAATTCTCGGGGAACGAATTTATGAACTACTAGCTGACCCGGCAAACCTATAATAGTTTTGCCATTTAAATTATTTCTAGGGTAGATAATAATAACTAACTCATCGTGATTGCTCGATTGGTCGTAAGAAAAAGGAATGCCTTTTTTTCTGTTCTGTACAATTTTTTTTGGGAATATTTTGTTATATAAACCTTGCCCTAACAATAATAAACACAACAAAAAAAGAATTGTCCAATTTGGTGCGATCGTTTGAACAATAAAGCATTTTGAAGTAAACCATAGATTCTCTTTTATTAATATAGAAGATTCGTTCAAAATCATCGTTCCAACGTTCGTTCGACAACGAGTGATAATAATTAGCAAACGCTCGTTGACTTGAGCACATGTTTTGACGTTTTGTTTGTGGTTGTTCAAGATTAAGTTATTGGGGATCTTGTATTAGATGTTGATAATATGAGTAACACGAGAAACAAAATTTTGTAATTCGTCAGTGTTCGTGTTTTTAACGTTGTAAAATAAGCCTTGATAAAGAAACGAATTGTTTCGAAACGTCGGCGAAATTATAGTTGTCTAATTATTGTCCGATTCCCTGTGATGATTCTCAAAAATTTTGTTATATTATTCCAGGCTGATTAAATGAGTAGAAAACGTTAGCTTCAATTATGAATAGGAGTGAATAAGTATAAATTGGCATGAAATATTCTCATGTATGATTGCGTTTGACAACAAAAACGAAATATACTAACTGACAAAGAAACTGCAACACCCAGAAGGAGCTGTTTATATTTCAAATTTTCTTTGGTAAAAAATAGATAGTATACAGGGAGTAAATGATTGAAATTTGGAGAAAAAAAACGAAGGCTTCACAATTTTTTTATCAAATTTGTTAATAATGTGTTTATCCAACGCGATTATCTATACACCCCTCAACACATCTTCTCATTGATGCAAGAAGATGGTATATTTCTCCTTGAGGGATACTATACCAAGCTACCTGTACTACCCATAATGTCCCAAACATGCTCTATGGGCGAAAGATCGGAGAATTTGGATGGCCATAGCAAAAGATTCACATGGGTCGCTTCAAAAAAGTTTAAACTAACTCTGGCAACATGAGGTCGAGCACTATCTTGCTGAAAAATTGGATTCTCGAGCCGGTTAAGGTAAGGGAGAACATATGGCTCCACTATTTCTTGAAGGTAACGCAGCGCTGTCATGTTACCTCGAACCTCGAATAAAGACTAAAGGTGGCCTACTTACATGTGCAATAGTACCCATAACATAACAACTACTGTCCGGTGTACATGACGCTCAAAATCAAAATGAGGTTCACGTCTTTCTCCTCGACGTCGTCTAACCCTTCTTCGGCCAGTTGTCGTTCTCTACACCACTGTAATCGTTGCCGTCTTTCCTAAACCGTAAGAGGTAACACAAGATGGGGTCGATAATGCTGCAGTCCAAAAGACCTTATACGGCGGTAAACCGTTCGGACAGTTACAGGATGGCCTTGCTCACATCAAAGCTACCTCACTCAGATACAAAGTCTAAGTGATCGTCAAGTTGATTATAAAATAGAGCCAGAATTACACCTACGTTGAATTTGAGATTCAGGTAACGCTGACATTATCGGTTGAATCAACTATGATTATTCGACGGTAAACCGTTCTGACAGTTGCAGGATGGCCTTGTTCACTCATCAGCCAAATATCGAGTTGTCGCAAATCGGTCTTGAACTTCATTTCATTTGTGCCGCTTCGACGTCTGGTGCCTACTCTTCTTCGATTTGGGCATTCTCAAACCACGCTTGACAACATCTCATAACAGTAGTTGGATTTATGTTCGTACAGTTAGCGATTTCTCGAAATGACAACCCCGCCTCCCGTAGACAAATAATTCGACCTCTTTCAAATTCACTTAGTTGGCGTGAAATTCTGCGTACTCTAGGCATTTTAACAACAACTAAACATCGACTTAGAATCCCCTCGAACAGCTGGTTTGTTGTAAAATTAAAGAGATTTTCAAAAAAAGACTAAAATATTTAAGTAACAAATAATAAAAATGTATTTATGAAAAAACCTTCACGAATTTTTTTTCCAAATTTTAATCATTTACACTTTGCTATACTATCTATGTTTCAGCAAAAAGCATTAAAATTCAAACAGCTCCTTCTGGGTGTTGCAGTTTCTCACTCAGTTAGTATATGTATTAATGCATTAAAAAGTAAAAAAGTATATCTTCGTGTATTTTGTTGGCTACGTGGAACAAAGAATTCTTTACGTAATCGTTGCACAAACGTAATTACTAACCATCTTAATGTTATCCAATGTGAAAGATTTGATGATACTAATTCTCTTTATTTGTCTGATCTTTATACTACCACAAGGCGGTTTCTCAAGGACAACACAGATCTACTGGTGTGTAGATCTGATAAGGGTAACATAACGGTCGTTTTGAACAGAGCTGATTATTTCAGTAAACTAGGTGAGATTTGTTCGGATGGCTCGGTTTATCAGAAATTGACCAAAAATCCCTTGAATAGGATACAAACTGAGTTGAATGAACTTTTGCAGAGTCTGTTGTTGAACCGATCAATCACTGAGGCTCAATGTAAGAGGCTCAAGACCTATAACTCAATTTTATCAAAAGCTTACGCATTACCAAAAGTACATAAGTCAAATTTACCCTTCAGACCCATAATTTCTAACTGTGGTTCCCCACTTTATGATTTGAGTAAATTTGTGAATGACATTCTTGCAAATATCAGACATTTGTTTGTTTACTCAGTTAAGAATTCTTATCAGCTAGTTGATAACATAAAGAACATAACTGTTCCACCAGGTTATAGATTAGTTAGTTTTGATGTTGAGTCAATGTTCACCAATATATCGAAAGAGCTTACTGTTTCGGGAATAAATTATTTTTGGGATGACATTTCTCTGCACACCAATATGTCACGTACTGACTTCCTTTCTGTCGTTGAGTTATTATTTGATGAGGCTTGTTTTGTATTCCAAGATGATTACTATAGACAGATAAAGGGTTGTGCTATGGGCAACCCAGCTTCTCCTATTTTTGCTGAGATGGTGATACATATTTTGATCATTACAGTTCTGAGTTCTGTTCATGTCACTATACCTGTTTTGTATGTCTACGTGGATGATATGTTGTTGTTGTTGCCAGAGGATGAAATAGATTTTGTACTGCATGAGTTCAATTCTTACAATGTCAACATTAAGTTCACGAAGGAGATTGAAGAAAACTCCAAATTACCTTTTTTGGACTTACTAATCATAAGACAGAACGATAAACTAATCACTGACATATATTCAAAGCCAATAGCTTCAGGTAAAATTATACACTATGATTCAATACATAGCTTTTCACATAAAATATCTGTTGTGAAGGCAACATTGTCCAGAATTTTCAGGCTCAGTGACAAAAGTTTCAGGGCATCAAATTATTGTTGGTTCATTGATTTGTTCCGTAAGAGTGGCTACCCGACTAGATTGCTCAACACACTCTGGCATAGCAGACATAATAGTTTAAACGAAAGACCTTTACCTTCTGTCGAGTACACACCGGAGGGTAACAATGATAAAAATGTGATCAGATATAAGATACCATACATACCGCGGTTAACTAAACAACTTTCCCTAATTCTGAATACTGAAACTGAGGTGGTTGTCCCATATTATCTTAAGACAGGTAGAAAATTGTTTTCGAAATTGAAAGATAAGACACCTATTTTGCTTACACCTAATTGTATCTATTGCATATCCTGTAGTAATTGTGCGGGCAAATACGTAGGTCAGACGAAGCAAACTTTGAATAATAGAGTTAGGGGACATAGGTCAGACTGTAACTTAGCCAGGAAAGATCACAATAAAAAGGATAACACAGCTCTGACGGCGCATTCGATTCAAGAAGACCATCGTTTTGATTTTCTCAACCCTTCCATCCTAGATGTTGAGAGTAATCTTTCGAAGAGACTTTTTAAAGAGATGGTCTTCATTAGTATCACTGACGATACGGTAAACAATAGGACAGATACGAAAGGCCTATCCTGTATATATAGCCATTTAATTGATAAGGTGAAGTTGAGATATGATTTCAGAAGGTTCACCTAGTATAATACCAATAACACCTACATAATGATGAATATTTAACATTTTGAAATTTTTTATGTTTGCGTCTCATATGTTTGCCCGCTTGTCTGGAACCATTCTGATTGTTTAACTCGTCGCTGACACAGTAATGATGTTTTTTAATGAAGAACCTAATTATTTCAATTTTCATTCAAGGAACAATGTCTGAATTTAGATATTTTTGATCAATTTGAGGTACTGTATGTTTGTTTTCAATAGTTTTTCTGTCCATCATTTCAAATTATTTATTGTAATTTCTCACTTTCATTCCACTTGTGTTTTTTATTAATGTTTCAATTGTCAATCATTGTTAGTTTTTAATCGGACCGTTTTTATTGTTTGTTCGGTTGTTGATTCCTTCTTCTCACTATGTCTCTTGTTTTTTGATTTTTAGCCTGTGAAGATGTCAATAAATTTGACGAAACGTCGGCAAATGAATTTAGTTTGTTTTTTGCTCTTTGTTCCACGTAGCCAACAAAATACACGAAGATATACTTAATTATTGGAACAATTAATTGAACCACCTCTATTGGATTGGTTTCCACATATGTAAAAAAGTATTTTATTTCTATATGAGATGTACAAAACATACAGTTGAAATTGAAATTGGGTCAATAAATTCGAAGCTATGAAATGTCCAATTGAATAATTTATCTACATTATATCACTTTGCTTAATACCTTAACCTTCTGATTCGGATGCGACTTCACTTTCACAGACGAGCTGGCACTGATTGCCAGCATGTCCATGGTCCATGTCGTTTCTTAGGTGACACACACATATAACTTAACCTGTCAACCCACTAAGCTTTGCACCATCATGAACAAAATGACATGAATGAATATAATATTCAACATCGAATTGAATGGCGGCACTTTCAGCTGCCGACTGGGCTCGACCCCAATTCTTGTGGAGTGTTCCTGAAAGATTATTCGAAAAACTCTCTAAATACCGCAGGCTGAATGCCTCCTTTCCAAACCAGGCGCAGTGTATGTCCGGTTAAAATTACAAACCGCTAAGAATTCGTTTGTACGAGGACCGTGGAAATATATACCATACCGGTTAGCTTCCACGCCAGGAACGCGATTATCAAATTCTTGCGTGAAACCTTTCCAGTGCGTATTGCTGTCTAAAACTTGGAGAGTGAATGTTAGACGAATAAATTTCAAAATCGCCACTACAAGCGGAATGTCTTTTACCATATAAAAACACTTCGTCAGTGGAAGGTCGAGCCCACGATTATTCTGGGTTTCTGACACACCAGAACCATTCTTTTTGTAACAAAAATTCTAAGAAAACAAATCATCGCAATTTTGTATCAAAGCTACGTCTTTAAGATACGAATTCTAAATGATCGTCAAGGTGATTATAAAATAGAGCCAGAATAAAGGCTGATTCATGCTAGACCGTGTCGGGTCCGGGCCGGGACCCGGACGGGACACGGTAAAAGAATTATATGAGAAATTTCAATTGACCCATCCGCACTACACTGGTTGGGACACGTGCCGTGCCCGTGTTTTCAGAGAGGCGACCCGGTTGCAACGGCCCGGAGTCTTTCCCGGCCCGGACCCGACACGGTTTAGCATGAATCAGCCTTTATACGTTGAATTTCATATTTAGGAAACGCTGACATTTTCGGTTTAATCTTTACTCCATGAAATTTTGCATAAGTATACTCCATCCACTTTTATCTTAGCACTCGGTTGGCCATGAAATAATTTTCTCAAGTTTTTGTTACTAGAAAGGCAATCATGAAATGTCGTTAATGTCATAATGCCGCTGCTACAACTAATATCAATTAATATTACTAAAATGAGTGATTGAAAAAAGAGAAGACAGGGTTTCAGGAAGTGCTTTTTAGAATTCAAGTCCGCTCATTCAAATAGTAGGTAACCCTGATATTCTAATATCTACAATATATCAGACGGTAGCGAACATATTCAATGTAAGTGAATTTATATAATGTTTCATATATTTTAGCTAAATGTTTCCACAATCAGAAAGATTGTGAATGAAAAGGATGACAAAAAATTTTCTTCTATTGGGAGACCCGAAAAGTTGGTGACATTTAAGAATTTTATTTTAGGGTGAACGAATGCGAAACGAAAAGTAACTACAGGATTTTCGATTAATGTCAACGTAGAATAAGTTCAAGAAAACTAATTTTTCTATTTTTCATTTGACTTGTCCTATACATTGTACATGTCTTGAGGGATCAATAAATAGATAATTATTAATATTATATCAAAGTATTGATGATATTCATGGCTGTTTAAGCCATGAATACGGACCAGTTGTCTTGTTAATTGTTAATTCATCTGAAATTTTTGTTGAAGGTGAAGTTCCTTCCTTTTTGACTTCCATAGATGCAAGATGATTTTTTTTTGATGAATTTAACATTCTTGTAATTACCTATCTATCAATTCCTTCGAGATATAACCATTCCCCACCACTGTATCAGATGTATTTCATCTTCGGTTTGATTTCTCTGAAATTTACAACTGCTATAATGTATATATTGGTAAGGGTTATGACGGGGAGATGTTCAGTGAAAGGCTAGATTTTTCTCTCCTTTTTTTATTCTTCGTCTACGTTTCGGCCGCAGTCATACCCCTTACCAATATATACATTACACTAATACGGGATTAACGTTACCATACATAAACTGCTATAATGTCATCAACCTTTGTCCAAAGAAGATAACCAACATCAACTCTCCTCAATCTACTGCATATTATGTTTCACTAATTCAATTTTCTTCCATAGCAAAAAAATATATTTAGAAACTGATCTCTTGTATTTTCCATGCAACTAGATTTGGCAAGAGTATACTATGATTATTCGTACCTACATTTGAATCGATATTGCTAGAAAGTTTAAAAGTTACGAAAATATTCCTTGCAATTTAGTGAAGAGATTTTTCCATGTTTTTTGCGAGTCTTTATGAGGGTGCTTACATACCGAAGTTATGGTTTGGTTCTCAACTCTTGAGTGAATATTTATTACTTTATGAGAATGTTGGAAAGTACGCTAGTAGTCGAGTACACACAAAATTTCTCACTTGCTCAGTAGCCAACTAAGCTCGATTGACCGAAAGTATGGAATGACGTCACGAACCGCCGATCAATCGCGCGAACTGTATCCATCTCGGAATTCGCACAATTTCTTTTAGTTTGTATTGTCGACAGTATGCTACGTTGCCGGTGCACTAGCTTTTTATTTGAATCGTTTTGTTTTGGCCAAATATTTAGGTTAATTCTGTGGATCTTGAATTTAAGTGTTTTCGATTAATTTTCGTCTATTATACGCATATTTCATAAGTTTCACCAAATTTTATAAGTTTTCCACAATCAGTTAATTAATGTCTTACCACGTATGTCGATCAATAAATTGAAATGGTTAAGAAAGTCAGCCCCAATTATAGCCTTGCTTGTTTTTGCTATAACTAGAAGCCATTGAAAGTCCCAAATTAAGTGACAAGATTTTTGTTCCAAATATTTTACTGTTTGCTGCATATAATTCGAACTCGGAGTCACTTCGCACTTGTTATTTTATTGCAGGAATTAGGGAAACGTCAGCGCCACTATCTACTAGGAATTGCCAACCTGTTTTTTGTCTCTCACAAATAAGCGGAATTGGCGGGATTCTTGTGCGGCAGTAGTACTATCCGCTTGCTCTACTACCGATCGGAGTTTTCCGATGTTTTCCAAGAAAATGGTGGTTTCCATTTTTATGTGAAGCACCTTTTTCCAAAACGAAATCGTCGATAACAATATTTTTCATTCGGGTTATATTTCCTACGTGTTCCGCGTTAAGTGCTCCTACTACTTTCTCGAGATCTCATCTTTTCGCTTGAATTGCATAAATTTTCGATTCTAAATTTGCGAATTCGGCGATTAGATCATCTATTCGGGAATTATTTTGACTCTGACTACTTGTAACTGAAGAAATTTCGTTCCGTCGACTTATTTCCAATATTTTATCTGCCATTACTGCTAATTGATCCGAAGATTCCTTACTCACTATTCTAAAATTCTTTATTGTACGAACAGGAAAATGTTCAATTCTTTATTGTGTTCGGCAATTTATCTAACCAGAGAGTTTTGAGAGCTTTGTCAGTTTTTTCAACGCCTGCATAATTCTGCATTTTTCTTAATAATTGGTTAGGTTTCATATCAGCCCATTTCTACTCATGTCGATTAAACTTTCAACTGTTTTTCGTCACTGAATTTATAAATATCGATCAGTCGAGCTTTAGCTAAGGAATATATTTATCAACAGAATTGCCTTGAATAATATCAGGAAATTTAGGTTCTATTTGTTCCACTGAATAATCGAATTTGATTTCCTCTCAAGTAATCTTAGCGATCAACAATTTGGCCACTAAAATACGATTTCTCAATATACATTTATTTTCTACAACTCGTTCTATAACTGTCAGAAAACCAATGTCACGCATGCGTCCCCAGCTCTCGAGCGAGACTTGGTTGATCCGGTTATCTCACTCCACTGCCGCCTGGCGGGATCACTGTTGCCATTTACCGGTAGGTGATTATTTCCCTAGTTCCGAGGAAATGCTCCTACATAGGGGTGCAAAACTTCATGTGTTCATCTTGGTCCTATGCTTGAAAAAGATTTACTAAATCTATAATCAAGTCTTCATCTTTGAAGCAACGGTACTCTTCAATGAAGCGTTTCTGGATTTACCTACATTGAATCTTTTCGCCTTATTTTGAGGTTATGAACCTATATCTAAATTCCTATCAATAAATAAGGAAGCCTGTATATCCGAATAGAAAAGTATTTCACTGATGTTGATATGGCTAATGAGTTCTCCGTTTAAATTTTAATCCCAGTTAAAATTATCATGGACTGAAAGTGAAATGGAATTACATAAGTCGTTCTAGCCCCCTGGTGGTAAAGACCTAAAAGTAGTTGAACAGTTCAGATCGACCATTTCACCAGTATGCATCTAAATTCTTTCAAGCTCAACTTTGTCAACGTTGCATATTCGAGGGATTTTTTGTGTTGTTGGGACTGAATTTAATGAGCACCTGTTCAATAGTTAAGTAATTCAATTGTAAAACGCTTGACCCGAAAGTGATAATGGTATTCATCAGTCCAGGAAACTTTTTCATTATTTATAGGTTCATTTCAGTTCACTGTAACTTATTGAGTTGTGTTGTTCAACGGTGCAACGAACTTCCCCGGACGTATTCATTTCGTCTCGGTTAATATAGCCGAAAGCTCGAGGAGATGGATAACATATTCAACTCAACCTGATGAGCTCCGTTCTGGAGCATATATTCAGCAATAGCAGTGTGAGGTTAAACTGTGGATGAAGGTTGTTTAATCATTCAGAAAATTCAGCTCGAGAAATGGAAAATTTATATATGTAGGTATTCTTGGTTATTTGGCAATGATAAATGAAGATTCAAATTCAGATGTTGATTTTAAATTCCCGCGTCACTCTGGAGGATGGAGAACCTATCTTGATTTGAAAATAGCAGGGTTTGGTTCAACATTATTTTCTACTGTTGTTTTAGGAAGAAGTTTTGTTTTAAATCACATACATATCTGCTTAGGGAGTACAAACTTTATATCAAGGGTACTTATTAGATATTATAGTTGGAAAAATGTTTGAATATGTCGAATTTTATCTCAACTTGCAAAAATTTTCATGTATAATTGAGAAGATTGTCGCGCACTCTCTACGAGAAGTCGATGGCAGTTGAGTTTTTTTCTAAATGGGAACCCTAACTTTCTGTGTGAGAAATGGATAGATCATGGTTCCAACACATTTTTTAGAATTTCATCGTGGCTTTGAGAATTTCATTATAGCGTATATACACTCCATTCACTTTTCTTTTAGCACTCAGTTGGCCATAAAATAATTTTTTCATGTTTTTGTGACTAGAATGGAGTAAGGTTGGCACATATGAAATGTCGTTAATGTGATAACGCCGTTGCCACAACTAGACAGCGTTTCAGGAAGTGCTATTTAGAATTGTAATGTAATGTAATCTTTATTAATCCTTAAAGACATAGTACATGTATAGGACGAGTCAAAGTGGTAATCTATCACAGATAATGTTACAAATATATAAAATTATAGAATATAATACAATACAAATTCATGAAACAAACATGTCAAATGGTTGTTAAAGGATGAAAATATGCAATGTACAAAATTCAACAAGTCAAAAAACAAAGAACGCAAAACTAGCCTTAACTACTCAACCTAACATAAATTCTTCAATGCTATAATATGTCTTGTATAACAGCATCGATTTCAATTCTTTTTGAACTTTTTTTCGTTCATGTTCTGAAGACTTGAAGGTAAGTGATTATGATTATGGTAGTATGCCGAAATTTCGATTTTTTTATGGCATGGTATCGAGAACATGTCAGAATTTGTTGTATTGTACTAATGGAAAACAGCATTCTTACTAAGACAACTCAGATTATCTCTGCTATATCACAATATACAAACAAGAAAGGTTAAAATGTTATATTGACGGAAATGTGGTCTACAAGATTCACGGTAGGGGATATTGAATATGATTCATAAGGCCCTCTTTTGAGCTATGAAAATTCCCAAATGGTCCCAAATTCAGGTCCGCTCATTCGAATAGTAGGCAACCCTGATATTCTAATATCTACAATACAGGGTTGGGATAAAGTTTGGCACCAAATTAATATATTTAAAACGGAACGGACGGTAATTATTTCTTCTTTTTAAAGATTTTCATGAAAAATAAGTCATGAGAAGCAGAAAGAGTTATCTAATACAAAGTATTTCGTTTTATTTCTCACTATTGATACAAATTACAACGATTTATTTATTTGAATTGATTTTTTCTCCAATATACAAAAAGACTGAATTTCTTCTTTTTACAGATAATTTTTACATGGAACCCGATATGGACATATCCAAAACAAGGTGCACTTTCAGAATCTGCAGAAATATACATTTGAATAAAAAAAAGTTTTTTCATTTCCGGTCAAACCAGAAGTATCTTATTAATGAAAATATGCTCATCAGATGCATTGTGGTCCATTACACTCAGCTGCCAAATTTCAAAAATATCGCCCGTTTTGTTTTGAAGATATTAATTTGGTGCCAAACTTTATCCCAACCCTGTACCTATATCAGACGGTACCGAACATATAGAAATGTAAGTTAATTTGTATAATGTTTCGTTCGAATCTAAACGACTTATATTTTAGCACACAATCAGAAAGATTGTGTATGAAGATGGTGACAAAGAATTTCCTTCTATTGGGAGACCCAAAAAAGTGGTGGCACTCGAAAAATTTTATTTTATGGTGAACGAATGCGAAAAGTTACTATCTACAAGATTTTCGATTAATCTTATTGTAGAATAAGTTCCAGAAAATTAATCTTTCTATTTTTCATTTGACTTGCCCCATATCAATTGTGAATGTCTCAAGGAATCAATAAATATATAATTATAATTATTATATCTAATATATACGAGCCAATATCCTGTTAATTGTTAATTCATTAGCAATTTTCGTTTAAAGGGGAAGTTCCCCTTGAATTGAACATTCTTGTGATTATCCGTTGATTCCTTCGATAGATACCCATCCCCAACCACTGCATCATATGCATTTCATCTTGGGGTTGATTTTTTTGAAATCTACAACTGATTAGTATTCTACCTTTAGCCAAAGAAGATAACCAACATTAACTCTCTTCAAGCTACTGCATATTATGTATCAATAATTCAATTTTCTTCCATAGCAAAAATAAATATATTTAAAAACGGTTCTCTTGTATTTTCCATGCAGATAATTAGATTTGGTATGCCTTCGATCAGTTTTTGTATAAACGTTAATTATATTCGTCACATATTTTTGACTTCATATTTTCCGAAGTGATTAGACATTGTGATAAGATAAGAAAGTAATCAATGAGACTTTCACGTAGAACGGACAGCAAAGCGCTGATTTAGAACCAAAAATGTTCTGACAAGCGTCATAACCCCACATTTTCGTACTATATAGAGTGAAATGTGTCAAATTCCCATGACCAACAAAGTGCTGAAATAAAAGTGAATGGAGTATAGATGATCTATTTGTAGGCCTGATTTGTCTCAACGGAACCATGTAGATTGAAAATCCATGCAATTGATGAGATCATTTATATAAATAGCAGATAACTTTTGTCACAAAAATCCACCTTCAATGGTTCGGCCACTTTTTCCGTTTTCAGTTCAAATTAGCACAATTCCAATTTCAATGTTCAATGTTCAGGCATCGTTGGAAACCGTAAGCATTCCGAACCGTTTCATTATCCATTTCTCAGTTTTCAAAAAGAATTAGCACAGGGAAAAACATCCCGAATGTGGGGATAACCACGTTTTTGGTCGTCAGTACCGATAAAGCAGAGTGAGGACCTTTTTATAGGCGCGATTTTACTGATTCTTAACACATGAGAGACATACTGTTTACGAATAACGCAGGTGGGTACAATATAAGGATGTCCTCCTGCCGTACTATTTTTCTGTATTGAATAGTCATCCGATTCAGAGGTGAGCCACCACTCCGTACCACCTCAGCTTCAAACAAGTTAGTTCTGGAACTGCTCTTCCTATTTCAATCAGTGCTAGCTGGTGCGAAAGCAGTTCTGCCCTGTTCGGTTGAGGTGAAAGTCCGCTGAGAGCAGAAAACAAAGAGGAAAACTACCATCCACCGTTGTGTCGGTGCAAACCCGTAACTTTTGAGGTTGATGAGTTCCGACATCATTGTCCGCTCAGTGAGGGTCTTGGTTCTGGCTGACGAACGAATTGGAAATATTCGGGGCGCGTTCGAGATCTGATCCCCTTTTCGTTCACTCCGTAGAATCTCATTGGTATCTGTATATCATACCCAGAAAATCTTTTAGTTTTGTATAAAACTGTTTACCAATCCCAACTATTGTACTGTACTTTTTACTTGACTGATACTAATTCATATACCTGTAAATCGGTGTAACAGTGACTTTTGTGTTCCTTATTTCGGAACAACGAATACATTTTTAGATTCGGATTTTGACTTTCACCAACACCCTAGATAACAAGGAACCTTGTCTTCGATTTGAAGCCAGTAGGTAAGGATTACTATTTCCTCTCTGAAGAATAGCTGGCGCTCGAGACATCGTAGAAAACGCAATTAGAATAGTGTCGAGGAGTTTCATTCTGATAACAGTTGTTAATTTCACTAGAGTTAAATAATGTTTGATATTTGAGTGCATATCAATTTTTTCCCTTTTTCTTCTCCTCCGAGGAACTATAAGCTGAACGAAATTTAACATAATGCCGTTTTTCATTTTGGGCATGAAAACGGTTTGATAAATAAGCTTCATATAGTTAAAAGCCAGTTATTTGGCCAGGACCTCCAGAGCAAAACATACCGAAACTAGTTTTTTTATGTAGTCTAAGTAATTTGGTATGAAACGCAGTCAACCGTTGTCCAAATTCAGGGTTATGATAGACTCTTATTGATTAATAGCAGTCAAACGAAAAAATATTGAAAAAAATTATTTTGTACAATTCACTTCTCGCGGACAATTATTATTTATTGAGCTAGGTTGACAGATAATTCACCTTGCTTATGGAATTGTTCATCATATATCGATACTGATGTTACGCTTTTGTTAAGTAGGTCAACACAGGTGACCAGTTTGCAAGTAATCATAATAGAATTAATATATTTGATAGGCGTAGTAGAAGTAACATGTCCAATTGCATTTCTGGAGATGTTCTCCAAAATACACCCTTGAATATACATTCCTATTTGTAGTACGAGAAACCAGTTTATTACAGGTTGTCGAACTTTGATTGAGTTATCTTGAATAAACAAGAATTTTAGAAAAAACCTCCGCTACTTCGAAAAACTGTCTAGTATAGTCGAACATATTGAATTTTTTCGTTGACCTCACATACCATTATGAAACTAGCTAGTTACCTGTTTGATGAACTCATCTAGGTCACCGTAATTGCCGATATCCTAAGATCTGGAGAGATGTTATGGCTCCTCTACCCTACTCGCGAAGTTGAGCGAAGTTGAACGAGTACGATAGTGTATAGAGGCACCTCGGCTTACCTCGTCGAAGTTTATCTCGCCTCGCTCGACTTCCATTTGTTGTCGGTTTTTGCGCCCGAGTCAAAGGGCCCGAAGTTGGACGAAGTGCGTTCCTGAAGTACCTCTCTAAACTACTCGGCCGACTTCAGTTCTCATTCACGAAGACAAAGTAGCTCATTTAGACCGACATCGTCTGAGCCGGTGCGTTATTTTTTGATTAATGCGAGTATGAGCAATCTACAGTGGACCCAGGAGCAAATTATGTTGTATACAAAAAGAAGGAATACTGTATAAAAAGATATACAGTACTCCAAGCGCCTAACCGGACGCATCGGAAGAATGAAATATTAATGGAATCAACAATTCCGAAGGAATTGTCGTTCCAATAACGTGAGTTAGTCATGAACTATCATAGGAAATCCCAGAGAAGTCGAAAAATTCAAGTGCAACTGTAGACCGGTTTCGGGATCATTTTCCCTCGTCAGTACAGTATAGCACTGAATCTCTCGATCGGAGGATGGTGGTCTTATGCGATCTTGGGACGTCGCTTTGAGATATCTCATCACGATACGCCACCTGTCACGCAAAGACTGAACCAAACCTCACTTTCTCTGCAGACTCCTACAACAGTTCATGGCTCCCAAGTTCAACTACTTCCCGCAGTCATCGAATGTGCAAACATTCATCAAGGACCACGGGCGAATTGAGGGGGTTGGCTCACTATGACCATACTCTGGTCTGGAGAATTCAATACAAAAAGAAGGAATACTGTATAAAAAGATATACAGTACTCCAAGCGCCTAACCGGACGCATCGGAAGAATGAAATATTAATGGAATCAACAATTCCGAAGGAATTGTCGTTCCAATAACGTGAGTTAGTCATGAACTATCATAGGAAATCCCAGAGAAGTCGAAAAATTCAAGTGCAACTGTAGACCGGTTTCGGGATCATTTTCCCTCGTCAGTACAGTATAGCACTGAATCTCTCGATCGGAGGATGGTGGTCTTATGCGATCTTGGGACGTCGCTTTGAGATATCTCATCACGATACGCCACCTGTCACGCAAAGACTGAACCAAACCTCACTTTCTCTGCAGACTCCTACAACAGTTCATGGCTCCCAAGTTCAACTACTTCCCGCAGTCATCGAATGTGCAAACATTCATCAAGGACCACGGGCGAATTGAGGGGGTTGGCTCACTATGACCATACTCTGGTCTGGAGAATTCAATACAAAAAGAAGGAATACTGTATAAAAAGATATACAGTACTCCAAGCGCCTAACCGGACGCATCGGAAGAATGAAATATTAATGGAATCAACAATTCCGAAGGAATTGTCGTTCCAATAACGTGAGTTATTGTACTGACGAGGGAAAATGATCCCGAAACCGGTCTACAGTTGCACTTGAATTTTTCGACTTCTCTGGGATTTCCTATGATAGTTCATGACTAACTCACGTTATTGGAACGACAACTCCTTCGGAATTGTTGATTCCATTAATATTTCATTCTTCCGATGCGTCCGGTTAGGCGCTTGGAGTACTGTATATCTTTTTATACAGTATTCCTTCTTTTTGTATTGAATTCTCCAGACCAGAGTATGGTCATAGTGAGCCAACCCCCTCAATTCGCCCGTGGTCCTTGATGAATGTTTGCACATTCGATGACTGCGGGAAGTAGTTGAACTTGGGAGCCATGAACTGTTGTAGGAGTCTGCAGAGAAAGTGAGGTTTGGTTCAGTCTTTGCGTGACAGGTGGCGTATCGTGATGAGATATCTCAAAGCGACGTCCCAAGATCGCATAAGACCACCATCCTCCGATCGAGAGATTCAGTGCTATACTGTACTGACGAGGGAAAATGATCCCGAAACCGGTCTACAGTTGCACTTGAATTTTTCGACTTCTCTGGGATTTCCTATGATAGTTCATGACTAACTCACGTTATTGGAACGACAATTCCTTCGGAATTGTTGATTCCATTAATATTTCATTCTTCCGATGCGTCCGGTTAGGCGCTTGGAGTACTGTATATCTTTTTATACAGTATTCCTTCTTTTTGTATTGAATTCTCCAGACCAGAGTATGGTCATAGTGAGCCAACCCCCTCAATTCGCCCGTGGTCCTTGATGAATGTTTGCACATTCGATGACTGCGGGAAGTAGTTGAACTTGGGAGCCATGAACTGTTGTAGGAGTCTGCAGAGAAAGTGAGGTTTGGTTCAGTCTTTGCGTGACAGGTGGCGTATCGTGATGAGATATCTCAAAGCGACGTCCCAAGATCGCATAAGACCACCATCCTCCGATCGAGAGATTCAGTGCTATACTGTACTGACGAGGGAAAATGATCCCGAAACCGGTCTACAGTTGCACTTGAATTTTTCGACTTCTCTGGGATTTCCTATGATAGTTCATGACTAACTCACGTTATTGGAACGACAATTCCTTCGGAATTGTTGATTCCATTAATATTTCAAATTATGTTGTTCCTGGAAACACTGCAAACGGAAACAATCATTTGGGATCCCAATGACAAATGTCATGTCATAAGGATGAAAAAAAATAATGATGCTTGAGTGCGCACTTGCGAACATTGTAGATACATGGAATGGAAAATAAACATTCCAAAGACTGGAGTGAGATAGTTGCTTAGTATCGCCAATCACAATTGAGACATTTGTTTCGGGGATCAGTATGACATCAATGTTCACTACGAATAGATAGGAAGTATATAAAATATTCAATATAACGCCACTGTCGCGTTAGACAGAGAAACATCGAATGTGTATACTACAAAACATTCATTTGTAGCACTGAATGTCCATTCCATGTATCTATGTTCTAAGGGTGCGCATCCGTGACATCTTGTTCCCGTTGAAGAATTGAAAAAAAAAGAAGGTGAAGGATTAAGGATTCGCTATTTAGAACATACAGGGGCCATTGTAGAAAGATACAAGCGTCATTAAAATCTGGTGACGGTGTCGACGATGTATAGGTATCGGACGGTTTGGTTTGCTTTTGATTTCATGGACAGCTATTTGCGATCGGTATTCAAATGCAAGCAAACAATTTCCAAAGTACGTACGCTATCGGCACCTCGGAGCGAATGAGCTTCGCGAAGTTGAACGAGTGTGTAGCGTCGCACTTCGGACTTCGCCAAACTTTCTAGAGTACTTCGCCGAGGAACTTCGCGAGTAGTGTGGACTCCGACATGCAACAACAAAGTCAATTTGGATTCATTAACATATCCCAAGAAGTTTTTCTGAGTTTTACTGATATCCATATATCTGTCACTATCTTTCCTTGATTATAATGAGCACTCAAACCATGTATAGTCCATTCAAGAATGATTGACATCTCGGGTGGCTATGGAAAATCGAATTTAAGTTGGTAATAGCCCATAAAGCCCGTTTGCAACAGCCGAGAATTCTCTAGAAAATTTACTCGAGATTTCATGCGCCGTGAATAATTTTTTTTTTTTTTTTTTTTTTTTTTTTTTTTTTTTTTTTTTTTTTTTTTTTTTGGTGTAGCAGGGGGAAAATCTGCAAACAGACGAACACACCCTCTCCTGAGGGGGAACAGTGTGGGGATTCTCACTCTCTGAGCTCGAGACCCACTAAAAACCCTTAACTGCTTCTTCATAGGTTCCGGGCATTTTGCCTATTAACCAGTTGACTCTTATGGTTTCTGGACTCTCACACGATCGTAGTCGTGTTGATATTTGTATGCTGCCTATAGCTTTTATAGGTTAAGCTCTTCTTTGGTTACATTTAAATCCTTAACTGATCTCTGGGTCTTCGGTGGTAGGTTCTTGACCTTCTAGTTTCTTCCGTTGGATCGTAGTCGACCAATCTTCGTAGTTCCTCATTTGGATGTTGTTTGGCTTTGTCGAATATCCTTTCCGCCTTTCTCTTCATAAATTCTGTAACTGGTTCCCATTCCAAGTCCTTGTAGATTTGTTTGTTCCTAACAAACCAGGGTACGTCCATCGCCATTCTAAGGAGTTTATTCTCAGTGGCCTGTATTTTCTTGATGTGGGTCTTGGCTGCGAAGCCCCATGCCGCCGAACCATATGTGAGTTGTGGTCGCGCAATTGTTTTAATCATCGTCAACTTGATGTTCTTATTCATATGACTTCTTCTGCCTATGAGTGGATAAAGTTTACTCATTGCGGCTTTTGTTTTATCAACTGCACATTTGATGTGGTTTTTCCATGTAAGTCCTCTGTCAAGCATCACTCCTAGGTATGTTGCTTCATTTTTCCATTCAATCTCTTCTCCATCAACTTCAAGGTTTTCTTCCATCCCCAATCTTCTCTTTTGCAGTAATATTGCTTGAGTCTTTCTTCCATTGATTTGTATTTTCCATTTGATGCACCATTTGAGTAATTCATCTATGGCTTCCTGCAGTCTCCGGTGTATGATCTCTGGGCGTCGATGTCTGAACGCTATTCCTGTGTCATCTGCGTACAAGGTGAGCATATTTCTAGCATTCTTCGGGATATCATAGACGTATATTACGTAAAGCAGAGGTCCAAGTACCGATCCTTGAGGCACTCCCGCTTCTAATTGTCTGGTTTGAGAGGTTGCTCCATCTATTTTCACATAAAAGTTTCTATTCCTCAGATAGTTCCTTATAATCTTGCACAGCTTGGTCGAATATCCTGCTTTCTTCATCTTGTAGATTAGGCCTTCGTGCCATACTCTATCAAAAGCTCTCTCGATATCCATCAGAACTAATCCTGTGGCCTGTTTGGTCTGCATTCCTTCGGTGACGTATTCTATGAGCCGTAGTAATTGGAGTTCAGTCGAATGTTCTCGTCGAAATCCAAATTGTTCAGGTGGAATTATCTTCAACATTTCTGTTTCCTCATTCAGCCTTTTAGCGATAACCCTCTCGACGATTTTTCCTAGTGCTGATAGTAGGCTGATTGGTCTATAATTTTGAGGAAATTTCCGTTCCTTTCCAGGCTTGTTGAAAACTATCATTTCTGCAGTTTTCCATCTCTTTGGGTAGTATTCGGTCCTCATCACTCCGTTTGTTATATTCGTCAAGGCTGCTATTCCTTTTCTAGGCAATTTCTTCAACATATAATTCGTTATCTTATCTTCTCCCGGCGCTTTCCTGTTTTTCAATTTCATTATGATCTCTTTGATTTCTGTTGGTGAAGCCGGTTTTGGAATGGTTTCGGTTTCCGGTGGTTCCATCATCAGTTCTTCGTTTGCCTCCACTTCTTCTTCTAGATCTTCATTGTCATCATCATTTTTGTAATTTATTCTGGCTTCTCTCTCAATTGAGTCGGCCAGTGCTTCGGCTTTCTCAAGTCTCGTATATACCATTCCGTTTGCTCCATGCAGTGGAGGTATAACTGTCCGTTCTCGTCGTAAGCGTTTTTGCATTTTCCAAGCCGAGTGATCTATTGTATTCAGTTCCCTTAATCTCTGGTGCCATCTGCTATTACGCAGTTCTGTTAAAGCATTTTTCAATATCTGGCTATGCTTATTCAGTTTCTTCTTGTCTTCTTCTCTTTTTGTTGTTCTGTAGATTTTTCTGAGTCTTCTGTTCTTTTTTATAAGTTCCTTTATATCCCTTGGTGTATCTCCGTGTGAATGTTTCGGAATTGGTTTCCTTATTCTCTTGGTGCTTTCTTCATAGGCTTCTTTTATTTGATTTTCCAATTTTTCAACTGCTTCATCTAATTCATCCCGGGTGTTTATTTGGGGAATTTCCGTGATTTTCTCCTGAAGTAAATTCTTATATTTCTCCCAGTCTGTGCGATCCTTGGTTTATGTCTCTTCTTCGTTTCTTGGGCCATGTCCCACTATGAATTCTATGGGATTGTGGTCTGAAGTTCCGTCTTCTATTGTATCAATGCTGATTTCTTCAGTGATGTCTTTCATTACGACAATGTCCAGTACATCAGGTAGTCCATTTACTCTTGGTATGTAGGTCGGTATATCAGGTCCTATTACAACTGCATCAAGTTTTTCAGCATAAATCTTCAGTCTTCTCCCGTTGGTATTTTCCACTCTACTATTCCATTCCTGCGATTTGCAGTTAAGATCACCAATTATGATTTTAGGGTGTCTTCCTTCTAGTAGCATTTTTAGATCCTCTTCCAGCATGTCCTTATCCGGTGATTTATAAGTTGAAATAATCTTCACTTGTCCTCGATTAGTATTCACAATAATCGATATTGCTTCTACTTCTTGTCCATTGAATATTTGGTCGAAATGGTGATCCATATTCTTTCTAGCCAGTATAGCAACGCCACCTGTGCTGTTAGGTCTATCATTTCTGTAGATATCGTAATTGGGAAATGCTATCCGAACGTTGGCGTTAAGTCTTGTTTCTTGGAGAGCTATGACATCCGGTCTCTTCTCTTCAATCAGTTCTTCGAATTCTGATCTGCGGGCTCTCAATCCTTCGACGTTCCAAGAGACAATTATGAGATTGTTCTTTATCGTCGTATCAGCCATTAAATATTCTTAATAATTTGCTGCATCTTCTTCTCAATCTCTTTCTCCAGATTGTGCATCATCGTGCTGAGGAGGTTTTTCGTGAACTTATCTAGTTCCTCAGTGATTCCAGAAATTCCTTTCCTGGTTTCGGCTTTTTTGACGGTTTTTGACTTTTCCTTCTTTTTCTCTGGATTCTCCGTGTCTTTGACCACTTTGGTTGCAGTTTCCTGGGGTTTCTTCACTTCCGAAGAGTTTTGGGATGGCCTCGGTGTATTTTGTGTTGGCCTCGAGCTGGTCTGGTTCGATCTTGGCGATCTCTTGGTCTTTTTAGTGACCAATTTCCATTCGCTACATCCCTTGTAGCTGGCTGGATGTCCTTGCTCTCCGCAGAGAACACAAGAGGCATTTCGCTCCTCGTTCTCCCTGGTAAGCGTACACTCCTTGGAGCTGTGATTACCGGAGCATTTCACGCACCTCCATGGAAAAGTGCACTTACTTTGGGCATGTCCATATCGCTGACAGCGGTAACATTGTCCAGGCCCAATCGTCCTTCTCTTAGGTTCAACAACACAGTTCATGTTGTAGAGCCTTTTCACCTCGAAGATATCCCTATTCTGGGTTTTAACCAGCAATAAGGGCATCGGCTGTTTTGTTTTATTTGAGGTCATCCTTATGACCTCAGCATCGACGATCCCTTGATCCTTGAGGTCGTCAAGGATCGTCGGGATATCTGCATCCAGCGGTAGGTATCTCACTACCGCGTATATTTTCTTTTCTTCCTCCCGTTGAAGAGTGTAAAACTCCCTATTTATTTTATGAAGGAAGTCCGTCATCCTTCTATGATCATCGGCGCTTTGTGGGACGATTCTTATACCGTCCTTTACTGTCGTCGCTCTTTGGTATTTAATACCGTTTCGCATTAACGCGTTCGAAATTGAAGTCCATTCGGACGTACCTCTCAGGGTCACAGGGGGGATTTTTTCTTTTCTCTCCACTGGAGTGGTTTTCTCTTGGTCTGGGGTTTCCAAGACTCTTTTCTTGTTTGTATCTTCATTTGACGAGGAGCTATCCTTTCTCACTCTTTTGGCGGGTGGGGAAATTTTGGTTTGAGGGGTTTTGACCACCTCCATCTTCTGTTTTTGAACCGGTAAGTTCACTTCTTGGACATTTTTCAAAATAATGTTCTTCTTGAGTGCTTTGGAGTAACTTTCCTTATTTCCCTCCTGCAACTCGAGCCTCTCCCTGAGATTTTTAATCTCAGCAACTAAGCTAGATACGCATCTATCTAAATCATTCACCCTCGCTTTCAAACTTGCGTTCTCCTCTCTCAAAATATCGTGTTCGGACACGACATTAGCGATTTCTGGCGCGTCTTCTTCCATTACGGAATCGCAGTCCGAATGGTCAGACATTTTAGAATCTAATTAATAATTACTTTGCTACTCAAAGAAATTGGAAATAAAATTCTTCAAGACAAAAGAAAAATGGCTAAGTTATATATTTTCTATACTATGAGAAAAATAAATCGACTCACCAGTGATATCCGTGGAACCAGCGATCTTGGAGGTGATCTGGACTCTACACTGAATTTGAACGAATTTCCGCTCTATAACGCATACACTTATAGAACTTACAAAAAACTTCGGAAGTTTCGTAGACGGAATCAAAAATTCCGTAGCTTCGCTAGTGTCAACTTTCACTTCGACTTTCTCTTTTACAACACGAGAGATGACGTATCGCACTGGTATCATTCAACACATCTACCTGCTTCAACGTCTCGAGGTTGACTGATGTCTAAATTGAAAAAAATGCGTGAATTATGTACCGTTACATACGCACTTTTGGTAGAATTCTCTGTTCAGTTGCGTACTAAATAGTGTCCGCCCTTTTTTTGCGAGAATTTTGTAGAGAATTCTCCAGAGAATTCTCGGCTGTTGCAAACGGGCTTAAGTTGAGATTTTGTGTTGCGGAATTCATGTTCGTATTGTAAATAAACATTGATCTATAGACCTATTATATGTGAGTCTATGAACTTACCGACGGTTATTCGAATTTTGTACAGCTGTTTATGCTCTTAATTTAATCGTATAAATTGTAAACATTGTGTCAATTTTGAAGGCTGATTAATATGCTGCAAATCTGGATATTTCTTATTTTCATATACTTTTCTAGGTTATATTGATATATTCCAGTTCTGTGATTGAAAGTACAGAAATTTTAAAGATCTTTTGATTCTTTTGTGACCAGTTATTATAAGCTGCGCCTGGAATTTCAAGACCTACTAGGATGTCAATCATTCTTGAAGGGACTATACCTAATTCACTCGTAAAATCCAGCCGATTTCGTGAAAAATTAATTTGACAACAGCAGTTTTTGAAACAGGCACTTATGTTTTTATCAATAAAAAATTCCATCAAAACTGATTGACTAGCCACGGGATCTGATATTGCCTGGTTATGAACAGCTGGAGAAAAGTGTTATGGGACAAAAAGTATTTGGGTACGAAAAGTGTGAGACGAAAACTACTTGCCATAAAAAAGTCGACTTTTTGTTCCGAAATTAGTACGTGAAATGTACCTACTCTTTGATGAGTCAGACGAAAAAAAAATTATATTATTGATCGAAAATTGTATATTTCTGTGAGAAAGTCCAACATTCTTATGGGTTGCATGAATATATATTTCCGAAAGTGGTTTCATGGTTAGAAACTTTTGTTTTCCATTGCTGCTTTTCCTGAACAAGTTTGTTTGCATTATTTTCGTTGAAAAAAAATACTTAATCTCGACCAGAATCATAAAAAATCGATAACGAAAACTCGAATCCTTATAGGACGTAGATGAATAAAGGAAAAAAAGCAATCGATGAAAGTTGGAGCACTGGCCAGTGTGCTTCGTTCAGCTTTTTATCTGAGTTCATCAGACTTTTTGGAATCCGGGTACACTTTTCAAACTCGTCAAAGGATATGCTCCTCCACCTAGTAGACTGGAAAATGGAATGTAATAGAGGAATAATCGTCTTAATTGGAACTTAACGACTTTTTACGCTTAAACCATTTCGCTCCCATCGAATTTTACATCGGAGTGAATGCAAATTTTTGGTCGAATGGACGAATGAATATTAATTCCCTGTGTTGGAGGAAAAGTATTTTATTTGAATTCAACTCTTTACAATCATTCCGATTTTCACAAGTGAGTTTGACAGTTCAATATGAATTCTATGGAATCTGCGCGATCTAATATCCTTTTTATGGAGAATTCAATGGAAATGAAGTGAACACGTTTCACGTTTGTTGATACTTTGTAGCACTTACTCATTCGAATTTATTCATAACTGATGGAAATAATCATAAGGTACAAGAGTCCATCTATTCATTTTTTCGAGTTTCATACATCCAACTGAACTCGATAGAAATGTTTGTGCTTTGAACCTACCATGGTAGAGGTATTGAAGAGCATCATGATGCAAGATATTAGGGATATTTTTCCAACGGTACGGATCTTATTCGGAAAAAAATGCGAAATTCGACGAAACAGTAGTTCGGTAAAAGCCCTTTACCGATTTCCAGAAGCGATAGAAACATGAATTTGATCAGGATTTCTTTTAACTTAAGAATTTTCCTAGTCATCGTGACTAAATGATCAACCTCTCTTACAAGGTGTCCGTTATCAATGTCCAAATATGAAGAATTGCAAATTGTTTTTTCTCGATTTTTTCAAATATATTATAACACACTGTATTTTTTTCCATGATGGTGTACACAGTTTAAAACCTTACATTTTTACAAAAGTAACCTTCGGATTATTTTTACTCCTGTATCCAGCAGACAGGAAAAATGACATTTCAACCAAAAATTTCAGCATTAATGAACATAATAACTAAACGATATTTTAAATGAGTCACACAATGAAACCAAACTGAATGACTAATTTTTGAAAAACTTTAAAACCCTTCCAAAATCATAATCCTTGAAGTTCAACATGAAAATGATAATATTTGTCCGAATAAGTAACAAATACATAGATATTATTGGTTACTTGTGTGTTCTAATGATTACTTAGTTTTATCGGCATCACAAAAAAATTATTATTCATGAAATGGATTAACACAATTTTTCTTTGTCTTTTTCAACGCCCGTTTGTTTTTATATCCAATATTTAAATAGAATTTTCCGTTCTGATTTCATTTTTCGTGCCTGCTGGACGCAGGAGTGAAAACAGACCTTTGTTTCCTTCTGAAAAAATGTAAGGTTTTAAACTGTGAACATCATCATGGAAAAAAATACAGGGTGTTACATTTGAAAAAATCGAGAAAAAACAATTTGAAATTCTTCATATTTGGACTTTGATAACGGACATCCTGTATAAGAGAGGTTGATCATTTATACGAACGATAACTAGGCAAATTCTTAAGTTAAAAGAAATCCTGATCAAACTCATGTTTCTATCGCTTCTGGAAATCGGTAAAGGGCTTTTATCGAACTACAGTTTCATCTAAATTTTGCAGTTTTTTCTGAATAAGATCCGTACCGTTGGAAAAATATCCCTAATATTTTAGATCATAATAGAGGTATTGAAGAGCATTGAAAATATAAGAGGTTTTCCATTTAAAAAATCACTCATTTGTTGAATAATTTTATTTGGGAACACCTTGTATATCAGAAAAGTATTTCCTGAGATGCAGAATTGAAAGTACAAAGGAAATGCTCTTCAACTTAATTTATAAAACGTCTGGTTTGGCAGCTATGGAAGCCTAACGCACTATTGCAGGACCTTGTGTACTCTAGTATACATGTTGAGTAAAAAATATAAATCTAGCCCTGGATGACAGCGACAGTTGATAATATAATAATTGTTTTCTGTTAATGTCATGTTTGCTCTCTTAAAAAGTTAATAATATATATTCTGACGACCAGAGGACCTCATTTATATTTGACCGATTCTGACGACGAACATTTGGTGCCGAAACTCGTGTATGAATAATCTGGGGAGGAGCGAACGAAATAATAAAGGTCAACCTCCGATACGATTTCCAAGTCAGAGTAAAAAGGTAACCCGCATTTCTACTGAGGAGATAACGTATAGAGAAGACGACGATAAAGCTTCAAGTAGAATGCAGTCCGACAGACATTACCCCCGACACTCTGAAACTCAGGAAGAAAATTGTGACACTAAAGACAAATCCGATGACAAATCACACAATACCAAGACAAGTAATTCTTCCAAATCAAGAATACGGATTTTAGAAGTTGAGTTACAGACCCAGAAGGATTTAATGGTTTTAGAAAAAAAAAAGGCAGAATTGCTTCTACAAATGAAAGAAAAATAAATACATTCAATGAGAGAAATAGTCAGAAAAACCATTGAATTGGAAAAAGCTAAATTATCAGAAGCATCAGACACATCATGTTCAAGTAAAAAATCTGTTGTAACATCAGAAAAAATATGTCCAGTACAAAAAGTGAAGGAATGGTTGTATGAAGAAAATCCTGTTCATCAAACTAATAACTCTAGCGAAAACATAGCACTACTAACGCAGACCATAGCAAACGGAGTTAATGTACTATCTGGTGTACTGGAAAATTCCAGACGTAATAACTCTTCCCAAGATTTACCATATTTCAATGGGAAATCTGAAGAATGGCCTATTTTCAAAACCGTATTCGAGAGAACAAAGAATAATTATAGTGAGGAAGAAAATCTATCCAGACTTCCAAAATGTCTCAAAGGGGAAGCTCTCGAGGCTGTTCGACCGCTGTTGATATCGTTCGAAAATATACATTCTATTATGGAAACCTTAGCGATGAGATTTGGGCGACCAGAATTCATAATAGAGACAATTCTCAGAAAAATTCGTTTCCTGCCAAATCTGAAAGAAGATGACCAAGCCAGTTTCATCAAATTCGCCACTGAAATTCAGAATTTCAGCGCTACAGCAAAAAATCTCAACATGGAGATCTATCTGAGTAATCCACATGTATTGAGGGAGCTTGTCAATAAATTACCCACTCATTTGAAGTACAATTGGGCAGTCCATCTGTCTGGAATGAATAATATTGGAATGCCTACTTTGGATATATTTTCTTCGTGGATCCAACATCAAGCTAAAATTCTGAGTATATTTTTACAACCCAAAGCAGATGACAGGAGACGACAAGAAAACTTCAGCCCCAAAGAACTAAGAAACTCCAACAATAGACATGTTCTAACGCAAGTAACACCAAAATGCCAAATTTGTAGTCAAAATCATCAAACTTCAAAATGTAGAGAGATTTTAGAAAGAAGTATCGACAGACGATGGGAATTGATTACAAAGAAGAAGTTGTGTTTCTCTTGTTTTGGACGACACCAAATTAAATCTTGTAAGAGGAGGACAAAATGTGGAATTAACAATTGCACAAAATTCCATCATCATGTTCTACATAAACAAGATTCAGAAGCACAAATCGAGGGTCCGAATAGCCAACCATCATTTTGTTCAACGACTCCTAGTTATAATGAGAAAGTTTTGCTTCGGATTTGTCCAGTTGTTTTATCCGGAGAGAAAAATTCAATCGAAACATATGCCTTGCTTGACGACGGATCTACTGTTTCTCTAATCGAAGACAACCTTGCAGAATATCTGGGATTAAATGGAAAGGAAGATCCATTGAACATTTGCTGGACAAATTCAACAAGTCATAAAGATCAAAATTCTCGTCGAGTGAAACTGAAAATAAGGGGGCTTTACGAAACCGAAGAATATGAAATCGATGACGTTCGAACTATGACTGGTTTCAGTCTGCCAAGCCAGAATTTCGATTTCTCGAAGATGAAAAATGAATGGTCTCATCTGTCTATTTGTCCACAAAACTTATTTTTCAAGAACGACGTTAGGCCAACTATTTTATTGGGACAAGGTAACTACCATCTCATAATGCCTAGAAAGATTTATGAAGGTCCACCAAATTCACCAATTTTAAGCTGGACTAAACTTGGATGGATTGTTCACGGAAAATTTAGATGCAAAAAGGATATTCTCGACAATTCAAATTCCAATTTCTTTTGTTATCAAGAATCTGAAGATGATTTACATCGGTTGGTCAAAGATTCATTTAAGCTTGATAACTATGGAATTACAAAGCCGAATTACGAAACTTCATTATCGCCGAAGGAGGAAAAGGCACTAAAAATTCTAGAAGAAACAACTGCCTATACAGGAGAACGTTATGAATCTGGACTGTTATGGGCCACAGAAAACTTCAGATTTCCTCCCAGTTATAACAACGCTCTAAGTCGACTTCATGGAATAGAACGTAAATTGGATCGAGACCCAATATTAGCGGAAGAATACTGTCGAAAAATAGATGAATATTTAAACAAAAATTACGTCAAGAAATCAAGTGTAGAAGAGGCAGCCCAAACACACAATAGAACTTATTATTTGCCACACTTTGGAGTGCGCAATCCAAATAAACCTGGAAAATTGCGTTTAGTGTTCGATGCTGCAGCAAAAAGTCATGGAGTATCCTTGAACGATGCTTTACTAACTGGACCCGATCTCTTGAATTCACTACCAGCGGTCCTCATGAAATTTAGACAGCATGCCATCGCCTTTGTTGGAGACATAAAAGAAATGTTTCATCAAATTAACATAAAAACAGAAGATGTCGATTCTCAAAGGTTTCTTTGGCGTGGAATGGAGAGGCATAGAAAACCAGACACCTACATCATGAAAGCAATGACTTTTGGAGCAACTTGTTCACCATCGACTGCCCTTTATGTGGTAAAATTGAATTCCAGAAGATTTGAAGATCAATATCCTGAAGCTAGTAAAGCAATTTGTACCAAGGAATACATGGACGACCATTTAGACTGCTGTGAAACAATTGATAGTGCTATTAACAGAATTCAGCAAGTAATTGAAATTCATGAAGCAGGTGGATTTGTTATATGTAATTGGATCAGTAATTCGAAAGAAGTTTTAGACAATATCCCTGAAGATCTCAAAGCCCACAGTGACAAACAGTTGAATTCAGATGATGGCCTCGCTACAGAGAGGATTTTAGGAATGTGGTGGGACGCGAAAACAGATACGTTTATTTTTCGAGTTAATGAATCAAAATTTGAAAATATTCATTTAAAAAGTCCAACAAAGAGAGAGATATTGAGAGTTGTGATGAGTATCTTCGACCCACTAGGACTTGTATCACCAATATTAGTGGCTGGCAGAATTTTATTACAAAATATTTGGCGTTCAAATATTACCTGGGATGAACGTCTACCAAGAGATCTTCAAGCAAAATGGGAAATCTGGCTCCAGTTACTAAATAATGTGAAGACGTTCAAAATTTCAAGGTGTTATTCACCACTCTCAAGCAATTATGGATCTACGGAACTCCACATATTCGTTGATGCCAGTGAAGAAGCCTATTCAGCAGCAGTTTATTTGAGAAACGAAAGTGGTCCAATAATCTCAGTTTCCCTAATTATATCGAAAAATCGCGTTGCCCCCCTGAAAGGAATTTCAATACCACGTCTGGAACTGCTTGGATCTCGGCTTGCTGAAGCAGTTCAAAATTCCCTGGAAGTAGAAATAAAAGGAAGAATGTTTTGGTCTGATTCCCAGTCTGTTCTTCATTGGATAAAATCCGACTCCAAAAAATATAAACAATTTGTAGCGAACAGAATCACAGAAATCCATGATCTCACAAGACCCGATGAGTGGAAATGGATATCGACTGACTTGAATCCTGCCGACCTAGCGACTCGCTTCTGCAAGAAAAAATTTCTAACATTGAATTCATTATGGTTAGAAGGTCCACCATTCTTGAAAAACTGTAAATCCGAATGGCCAGACCAACCTCGTATATTTTTGAATCATAAGTCTGATTTAGAACTGAAGAAGGAGTATGTGACTGTTTATATGGAGAATTGCATCTGGATTATTCCGAATTCATATATTAACAGATTGTCATCCTGGTTGAAATATCTTAGATGCACTGCTTGGACTATTCGTTTCACAAGGAACTTGAAAAGTCATAAAAAAATTCGAAACACACTGAATAGAACATTGGATGTGCCTGAACTCACCTTAGAAGAAATTGAAGAGGCAGAAAAAATGACTCTAATTGCAATACAGTTTTCCCTATTTCCAGAAGAAGTGAAGCACCTGCAGAGTAAAAAAGCCTTGAAAAAATCAAGCAAACTGTTTCCATTGTCACCTTTCCTTGATGAAGATGGAATAATTAAGATGAGGAGTCGTTTGGAAGCATCTTCTGAAATTGACCGAATGACGAAATTTCCTGTAATCCTAGATGATTGTAAAGCAGTAAGATTGTTGGTACAACATGTGCATAAACGATTTTTACATCAAGGAACAGAATCTGTTATAATGGAACTAAGAAAAAAAATTTGGATTTTTAAGATTAAAACAATTGTCAAGAATGTAAAAAATACTTGTCTTTGGTGTAAGAGACGAGATTCCAAACCTGAAGTACCAGAAATGGGACCATTACCCCAGTGTAGAGTGACGAAACCTCCACATCCTTTATTTTACACAGGAATGGATTTCTTCGGACCCATCGAAGTTGCTGTAGGACGAAGACATGAAAAACGTTGGTGTTTATTATTCACTTGCATGTCTGTCAGAGCTATTCACATTGAAGTCGCTCATTCACTAACAACAGACAGTTGTATAATGGCCATACAAAGATTCACCAGCCGCAGACCTTGTCCACGAGAAATCTTCTCTGATTGTGGTATAAACTTCATAGGTACTAATAGAGAGTTACAGCAACAAGTGAAACATTTGGATCATCAAAAAATTCAGAAGACCCTTATTCATATGGAAGAAGGTATCAAGTGGAATTTCAATCCAGCACGAACACCACACATGGGAGGTTGCTGGGAGAGGTTGATTAGATCTGTCAAGAAAGGCTTGAGCGCAGTACTTACTTCACAATATCCTAAAGATGAAACACTACAGACACTCCTTTCTTATGTAGAAAATATCGTCAATTCTAGACCGCTTACTCCCATTTCTTTGGACGCAACTGATGGAGCACCATTAACTCCCAACCATTTTTTATTGGGAGGCAATTTTTATTTGTTCCTATCTACAAATTTTCAAGAAGACGATATATTTTCCAGAAAACAATGGAGAAAAGTTGGACTCATGGCAGATCACTTTTGGCGACGTTGGTTGAAAGAATATTTACCTACCTTGACTAAGCGCTCAAAATGGTTCCTGAAAGCGAGACCTCTCAAAATCGACGACCTCGTTATAATATGTGACGATGACTTACCTAGAAATTCTTGGCCAATGGGTAGAATCATTCAGGTATTTCCGGGAAAAGATGGTCAAATCCGATCAGCGGAAATCAAGACCAATCGAGGAGTTTTAAGAAGACCAGCAGTTAAAATTGCTGTCATCGGGGTGGAGAATGTTGAGGAAAAAATTTAAATCTAGCCCTGGATGACAGCGACAGTTGATAATATAATAATTGTTTTCTGTTAATGTCATGTTTGCTCTCTTAAAAAGTTAATAATATATATTCTGACGACCAGAGGACCTCATTTATATTTGACCGGTTCTGACGACGAACAATACAGTATGGTGCAAATGAAAGGAATAAATTCGGCGACTTTAAGGAAAAATCCTGAAACCCGTTGATTTTTATTTTGAAACGCTTTATTCCTAAGGATACCTTTTTATTTTTGACATCATCTATGTAAGCGTGATGACGTCATCGCTGAAATTTTTAAATGGAAGTGTTGAATAAGATGGATAACAGATTTGATTTCATATAATAAGCCCTGACAACCGAAATATTTTCAGGGAAAACCGTACTTTTTCTGGCTTGAAAAATTTCTCTCAACTCATTCGCACTAAGTATGTCTATTTCTTTCCGGGCCAATTAAATAACCGTGAAATTTGAATCTGTCCAATGGGGACATGAGTTGTCCCAGAATGGAGAAAATTTTTCGAGTGGAAAGGGGATTTTCTACAGAGGTCCTGTATGGTGAAGAGCAAAATTAATTGGATATTAAGTGCTGACGAGGGTGTGTCGAGAGTTTTGGGTAGTTTTCAAAGAGATTTACCGAGTGTCCTAGTGAGTTAAGTTGTGCATAGAGGATTATTTTATTCAAGGTACTTTTGCCCTTTTGGTTTCTCAATGAACCCCTGGGGTGATATTTTCTCTGTACTGTTCAGCTAGCTGAAAATCCAGACCTACCGTTCAAAGTGATCTAGTCATTTTATATTGCGTTAGATTGCCAGTTTCTGATACTCTAAGGTAGCAGTTAGGTTCCAGGAGGACTTTGGGGCCCATTACCGGCCTTATCTTTATCATTTTTTCCGTTACTTCACCAATTTACACAGCAGGTTAGGTTCTAGGCATAGACTTATAATACATGGACTCGCTGTCACGTGACTTGTCAGTAGATCGAGAGGTTGGATGCATTAGAGAGAGAAGGGCTTATGCGTTTTCATCGAATAAAAAAGAGATGAACTGATTCCGTGTGGGCAATGTCGAAATCATGTAATGGATATAAACAAATATGTGACGCAGACTTTGCCCACAACGTGTTCAGAGGTTGAGTATTATTCATATTATATTTATTCTCGAATGAAACTCACATAACTTTGATATTTTTCCACCACATTCTTCGGAGAAAAAGAGACAGAGAAGGACAGGAATTATACTATAAGACTAACCAATGAAGCGGGCTGCTACGCCAGTACTCGAGGACTCCTTTTATTATTATTCGAACTGGGGTCTTTCGCTAACTGCGACCATGTAGATCTTTTGTTCTCTACCATACTCATTCATAGGAACCCAAGGAGGTCGTCAATGGTGTTGATAAAACCGACAACATCCTTGGACGTTACCTCATGAGTATCCAGGACCGGTTACCCCATATGAAAGTTTCTTAGGCCAGCCAGCTCTGGACTCTTGCATACCATGTGTTCAGCCGTTTCTGCTTCTGATCCACAGAGCCTACAAATCTCATCATATGACTTTCCCATACGGTACAAATGATATTTGTACCGACATCGACAGTGCCCTTTCAGCAGTCCAACCATCACCTGAAGCTCAGCTCGTGTCAGTTTCCTGGTGTAGGTCGGTGAAAACATCGCGACTTTCTTTGACTGAGTAAGTCCAGGAGTATTTTTCCAGATGGTTATTCTGTCATTCACCTCATATTGTTGCACCGCTGCATAATAGTCGCTTTATTGCCTCTGACCAGTTTCTTTATGGTATTATGGCACTCCCATGTCAGAAGAAATCCCTGGCAGGGTGATTCCAGAGATCTTAGCGTGGCCTGGCTGTCCGGGATGATATAGATATGCACCCCTCTGACGTTCATTTTAAGATACTCCTGAGCGCATACGTAGACAGCCAGTGTATCGGTCTGTAAAATAGAGGGATCATCTCCCAGGGCTTTAGAGATCCTCAGTTAAGGTCCATATAGGCAAATGCCGGTGCCCCTTACTGATTTAGATCCATCCGTAAACCACGTGGATGACTTTTTGTCCAGACGATTTTCAAAACTTATTGCACTAGGACGGTCAGCAATGACCGTTTCAAAGGGCACGGGCGTTTCGAAATCGAAGATGATTGGCCAAACATCCGTCAGGAAATCCTGAGTTTCGTTCATCCCTCCATTTGTTCCTCCACGAATTCCAATTTCTTACTTACTGGTTGCGAAACTGTTCGTTCTGCATTCGTGTATTCAATGGCCAGTGTATCAACTGATTCCGATGTTTCGTTGCCTCTGAAGCGAAGAGTATCCAGGCATCCAAATTTCAGTGATGCCCACGAGTAAAGAAGTATTTTCCTACTTTTCTAGATCGTTACAATTTTTTTTCGGCTGACATACTCATTTATTCTTCGCTGTGAGACTGTAGAAGTTGGAAAAAACTGCTAAAGAAACTCTACATGCACATTTCGAAATAACTATGTTCCAGAAATAGAAGTTCCACTTCCCATGAGAGCTATTAGATTTTTCCGGAAATTTAGAAGACTCGAAAATATTCTTCTTCTAAGTAATATGCATATTTTCAAAGATCTGTTCCTAGATGTAAAACCTTCTCTCAACCGAATAACACTACCGTTCATTTCCATCCTGAAACCCTGCCAATTATCTTTGGTTGAAGGCTGTATTTAATTGCCTCGTGTTTTCGAGGCAGTATTTACTGTTGTTGTTCCCAAACATCTTCAATTTTGTTAGTTGATGCAGCGCCGCGAGATCAAACCTCGAGCTCCTGGAAGACGAGGTGCATTAAACGGATTTACTTTTTCTCTTTCGTATATTACTTTTCTGTCCCAAAGCTGGCAGCCAGAAGGAAAACTCGAGCGTACGTATAATTACTTTCAATCTTTCTACTCGGTCGTATATTTTCTTGTTCGGGCAACTACCACGGGACATTGCTCTTACACAAGGCGGCTCGAAGGAATACAAAGAGCCCTATTAACTCGGCATATACTTATCCAACCCGTTACTAGAATGTTATATGAACATCTTGGCTTTTACCCTCAAGGCATATAATGCAAACCCAGGTGATTTCATTGTATGCTTTTTTTATGGCCATAAATCAAATTTTCCCCATCTTGGTGTGAGCTCTATTTCTTGAACATAACTTTTGCAGGATAAGATGTTATTACCCTACTCCTTAGGATTCCATTGTCGAAAATAATCTTGAAAAATTATGATTTAACGACTGGGGGAATAACAATGGGACAGTTATAGTAGTAAGCTTGTATTTTCGTTGAATTTGAAGGTCATATTATATTCCAAATTTATATATAAACCTCGAAAGTATAGGCGGAAGCATGACGGTTTCGTTTCATTTGATCTCGTCAGAGTAGTCAATATAAATGTGAAATATATTCTTAGCAACTGAGGTTAGTGCATGTGAGTACATGCATCAGAAATAGTTGAAAAGGAGGCGAAATTCAATTAAGCAAAGGGTTATGACGTATTAGGTGGCAATATAAAACTCATTCATTGACTAGGTTCGTCGTTAAAAGAGCCGTAGCATAGACAATGGGTAAAGTTATAAAAAACATAATTTAAAGTAACTTCAACCTTCGTGTAAAGCGGTGGAGAATTAAACTATTTAAATTTATTGCACTTTTTAAGTATCACATAGCATGTTGCAACAACCGATTAACGTCTAGTTCTTCTGATGACCTAGTGCGCCTACTTTCTATATCTTCTTGACGTGCACCACCTTTGTTACAGGTATCACGGAGATATTGATAATTTTAAAGTACGGGTATGAATAAGCAAAAACTATTAATAAGCCATTCCTTATATCATCATTATTAAATTCATCCCTTGGTAGCCTATCAATTCATAAACGTTCATCAGCCATATTTGTGAAAAAATATCTTAATAAAACTATATCTTGAGCACAAAGTCGGTCCTCCTACCCGCCCTTCAAATTTTTTTTTCGTACAAAAATTTCACAATTCCTAAAAAATTTCTGAAATATTTTTTGTCAATTTTGACCATATATGATTTATAGGTCAGTTATAGGTCAGACCCAGGTATTGAAGTATATCGAACAAAGAGTTTGAATTTTTAGGAGAATGAGAAGATCAAATGATTCGAATTCAAAAACAAGGATCATTCACGGACTTGCTGAAACAGCGTCTATATATGACATTAGGTATTTCCAAGAATTCGTTAGGAATTCATAAAAATCATAAAAGCATACAACGTCCCTGACCTGTCTTTAAACGATTCAGAATACACCATATTTTCCTGGGAAGATCAAAACCAGGAACTCTATTCGAGGAATCAGTAACTAGTTTTTTGTAGAAAATAGTTCACGTATTCCATTCAGACTGCCAGAGTTTTTTGTCTCTTAAGTCCGTTTGCAAAAGCCGAGAATTCTCTGGAGAATTTTGTACAGAATTCTCCAGAGAATTCTCGGCTGTTGCAAACGGGCTTAAGAGAAGAATGAATGTAGGACAGAATTGGAAATGAGTCGGGAAAGGATTAAAATGTACCCCAGGAATTCATAACCGCAGTCTGTCTGCGAATATGAGGCGGTACAATGTTTGAAAGAACTGGTAACCATTGAACAGGTGAAGATATAACAGTTCCAGTTATAGTTCTCCTGGAAAAATTGAGCTCTGCATTAATTTTTTGTACATGAGCATTATTAACCCATACGGGGCAACAATAATCAGCAGCCGAAGACACAAAGCTAGGGCTGCCGTTCGAAGAGTAGTTGCATCAGCACCCTATAAAGTTACAGCTAAATTATGCAGGATATTATGCCTAGTTTTTAACTCCAGACGCAACGTTTCCTGATGGGCTTTGAAATTCAGCGAGGAATCCAGCTTAACTTCTAGATGTTTAGGAGTTAATTTATGTTCCAAAAAATCCAAAGAAAGAATTACGGAAAACTACACTCTATTTTCAATATTTTTAATGATTATTCAAATAGAAACACGAAACCTCGGTTTTATTTGGGTTAGGACGCAAACTCCATTCGACAAAGTAATTCCTTAAAATTTATAAATTTTTAGACAGATCACTCTCTATGCATCTAAAAGCAGAATGACGGAATGCGAGAGCATAGTATCATCAGCGTATATAAATTTATCAGAGGAAGTTGTTGAGATATCACAAAGATATAAATTGAAAGGAAGAGGTGCTAAAATTGATCCTTGTGGAAGACCGTTATCCAAAGTTGAAATTATCTTTCCACACTTCAGATGCGTATAAAGTTTGAAAATCAAACCATGATTCCATACTGTGTCATAAGCTGCAGATAAATCCACAAATGCTGTTATTATGTTTTTAGTTAATTAGGTATTGAAACCTGCTTCGATGAAAGTGGTGAGGCTTAGAACATGATCACAAAAATTTGTATTTTTCCTGAAACCTCTCCGACAATTTTGGAAAGCGTCTGCTAGAGTCGATTCAATCCAAAAAAGAAAATGAAAATGAAATTTTGAAAGGAACACTCTATAAACTGATGAGAATAAATTGGCAGAAATGAAATCGTCGAGACAGATGTATTGGAAGCGAACAGGATTGACTGATGAAAATTTTTCTTTCATTAGAATTCTTATAGTTGACGACTGATTTACCTACTCCTGTTGCTGATTCAACGAGAGACTTGAGGATTTTCAGACCATTCAGATTCGTATATACCTACTACAAAATAACTGTTTTAATTCGATTTTTCCATGGTTCCAGTTCGGTTCAAAACTGTCGCACAATTATTTGTTCGAAGTAAGGTTGCGTGTAGCTTCCCAAACAATTGCTTTTCAACTATTTTGAACCGATTCTGAACATGTTCTGAGTGTGAACCAAAACAAAGCTGAAATCCAAAAAATTTGCGAAAGTTTTGTGATTTGGCCAGCTTGTGCTTGGATGGAAAAATTCATACCTTCTGACATAAGAGCAACAGCAAAAATTGTCCTATGCATATACTCGAAACATCTGCAAAAGTGCAACTACACTACTTTCTAATATCGGAGCAAGGATAATTTATTGAAAATAAATTATATATACTAGCAATATCTTTCTGACATTTCAATGCATGTCTTTCATAGAGGAAATAATATTAATTTAAAACTATAGGATTACACCTCTAGTGCGTTTTTTCTTCCCAAAATGAAGGTTTGACCTACTACTTTTTTTGAACGACCTTCGAAGAAAATGTCAATTAGCTTCAATCGAGATGAAGGAAGTTGCTCCAGGCTAATTAAATTTTCGATTCCCTTCAGAAAACTCACACTGGTCGGTTTGAAACTAATCGAATTCGACTTTTCTCTGTTCGCCCTGTTGAAGAGTTCAAAAAGAATAAGAATAATAGAAACGTAATCAACTTGACATACCGTCATTGAAGCATGGCATTACCATTAAGGGGCGTTCTGGCAATTATTGGAATTATTGCAAATTTTGATGGGCAGAAAAATTTATTTTTTATATTCACAACTCATCCCCACCCTTATATTTTGGAATCCTTCGTCGTGTAAGTCCAAATCTAGGACATATCTGGCAAATATTCAGGGGGGGCCATAAGGATGGTGCGATGTCCTTTCAGTTGAATTGACATAATGGTAAAGACACATTTGTGTGTCATATTATTCAGATTATGAGGAAAAGGGGGATGATACTTCACATTCGAAATGCTTCCACAGTTCAACGGACTTCACAATGATTCAACATGCTTGCCTTGTATAAATTCACTGAAAAAGTGATTTTCCACTGCTGGTACAAACTTTTGTTCACATTGTTACGACATAAATTTTCATTGCTCTCGAGAAAATTTTTGCGGAGAGTAATGCTCGTTATGTGAAGAAGTTTTAATGGGTTATTAATTCTATCAAAAATTCACTGGCTGGAAACTTCTTCAATGGAAAATGCATACCATATTTCACCTTTGTTTACAGCTTGTTTAACTACTAAAAGCGCTACTTTTTCAGACCTGGTATAGATAGTCGACAATTCTTTTTTATGATTACAATTTTCATTGCTATGCCAATAGGTATAAAAATTTAATTCAAACCATATTGGCTTAAAACACAAAATGTATTCTATTAACCCTCTAATGCTAAGTTTTTTTCCTTTTTTAAATTATTTCCGTATAGTTTCAAGTTAGCTTATGTATAATCTACATCTTTTTTTCGCAAATAGTTAACTGATTTACATTAACACTTGTTCTCACAAAATGGACCTATACTGAAGACGGACATGGGCAGTTGAACTAAACTGCTCACAGGGAATAATTTTGTATCCACTTACATGCAACCAGTCTCAAGGCGGAGTTGGGTATTAGAGGGTTAAACTATCAGAAAACTACGATCGAGGAAATGTTTTCATTGAATACATCATGACCTCTGTTTCTCTATTGGATAAATTGAATGCCTCAAACTCAAGTGCTGCCGAATAGATAAAATATGAAGCATCACGCTTGAATTATAGAAGTCCATTTATTTTTCATGGCTCCTAGCCTATATATGACATGATTAATGTATATAGTTCTCGATGTGACATGGGTAGGAGAGAAGGGTGTTCGTAGGAAAATTCAAATTGTTCGATATGGATCAACGGCATGCCAAAGAGAAAAATGAAGCACCATTTCCCATATCTTTGGACACACCTCAACACTGGACCCGAGAATAGGAGCAAACGGCGTAAATGATATAAAAACATGAACGATAAAGTGCGTTGTCAACACCGGGAATGAAACGAGAAACTGAGAGTAATCGTGAAAAATGGTTCTGTCAGAACTGGTGATATTTCGTATGTGTAAACCTGAACTGAGAACGTTTCCAACGGACATTTCAGGATGACCCTACCTACCCTAGTGAAGGGGGAATTCAGATTAATTTCCTCTGAAAGAAGGTGAAAATAGAGTGTTTGCTTTTTATGTGATGCTCGTAGTATCGACATTTTCATTGATGGCCCAACTATTTCTCGGTGTTACGAATTCAATGCAACAAAATTTTAATCTTAGTCACGGATTCTCGAGACAAAATGATAATACCCCATACTTTATCTATACCAGGAGACCCTTAATTGGAAGTTAGAGCTAATTTAATGTCGCATCTAACTTTATTCCGATTCCAAATCACTGAATTTGTTACATAGGAGTTTCATGAAATCTCATATAGCTACCTTTTTTGTAGTTTTTTTATTGACTAGTAGAATTTCAGACTATTGTCGAAATGTGTTCAATCATATTTTCAGGTTTTTTCCTCTTATAAGATAGGGAAGATTTCCATATAATGGGCTTTTTAACGATTTAACAATTTGCAAGATAATCAAATAGGTACGCGTTTAATGTTCAGTGGTACCAAAGATATTGTAGCGTGGTGAAAAGTTTGTTAATGGAGCCCTTTACCAAAATTGGTGAGATTTCGCATATCATAAAACTCGTGTGAACAAAGTTAAGTGAATCTCGTTTAACCACATATTTTGTTGCCCAACGTCGGGACAAGCGGTAGGTTTATATTCGAATCTATTCCGATTTTTTTTTCATTTTTTTTCATTTTTTTTCCGCAACAGATGAATTGGGAAGATGAATATTATTCGTGAGACAACGCTATAAAAAAAAGCACAACAAACATATGAACAAGCATTATACAAAATTCTTCTCCTTTCACGATACACAAAGTTTTTCAAATGACTTCAAACAGATGGCGATCACTTAATCGCATCTCACAATGGGGTTTTCTCGTTTTGTTCCATATTCTATCAAATTAAAATCTGAACACCTAATCAATATTTTGTATATAAACCCATATAGGCTATTTTCAATATTCTCCCATAAGGCACTTGATACATTCTGAAATACTGATGTTCATTTTGTCCCAAGTAGCACATGATCAGAAGACTTTCATAATAATTTCATATACCAATCCAACAATCAAGCATTTGAAAGGCTAAATGAGGGTTGTTAAGAAGTAGTATAGTAGATGTCACTAAAATACAATAAATAATTCTCGAGATGAAATTGTTATGTAGTTTGCAAGTGAATGAATTTTATGTGTCTACATTTTAAAGTAGAAATGAAAAGCAACGGCTGTAAGGTTTTTATGACATTATAAATAAAAATGCCAAATCTAGAAAAGAATCTGCCCTACTAGAGAACAGTTCAATGAAAAAAAAGCGAAAAATAAAGAGAACAGGGAGTCTTCTTCTTCCTCCTCTCAGAATAAACATCTGGCATAATTAATAATAATCAGGCCATCGAGATACTGAGGAAGTGGCCATTATTTTATGAAATTCAACACATCCCATTGAATAATCAAATAAATATTATAAATTAAAAAATATTGTTTGGTTGAATTTGCCCACAAAACGCATTCCTTCAACTGTCCACCAATTCCAATTAATAATAATGATACGTTTTTTACCCATTCTTGAAAGCATGTAGCTTCTCAAGGAAAAGCCAAAGAGCTTTAGTTTACATATAATACTTTCTTTTATTCCCGACAAGGAATCGCCCCTTGAAAATTTTAGCAATTATTTAGTTACACTCTGTGTATCTATACGCAAGTCGAATTCAGCTCACTCGTGTTGTCTTCATCCATGCAATCAAAACGGCAATGAAGGATTTCTGACCCAAAGATACGAACAATTAACGTTGGTGTCTTTTTGAACTCAGGTCGGCAGACCTTTTATCGATTTTTGTACAGTAGAATTCCCGTGTAACATAAATACCAATCCAGTCGGCGAATTGCAACGATAAAAACTAATCCTCGGTCGGTATACGGGCTCTCCTTAACAGATAACAATGTTAGGCTAAATTCCCAGGTAGCAGAATTCAAATTCCATAATTACGAAGAAAAAGTATCGTATCTTCAGACAAATTGAGACCAAATTTTTTTTTTAATAAGAGAGATAATTATTTTGTCGGTTCTTCTCGCCTTGTTCAAAGCCAAAACCGTCAAAACGAACTCCACTGAAAGCAATATTCTTTAGAAAATATAAAAAAAAATATGATCTCCCAATCGATTTTTCTCACGATTGTTGTGAAAAATTTAAGCGTTAGGTTGGCCACACAAGAGCTCTCTTTAATCCCATATAACCTAGTGCTAGACGTAAGGAATTCCAGCTAATTCAGAAGGTTCAGAAAATGGGCGATGTGTCCAAACGTTCCACTGATCGCAATAATAACTGAATGAAAGTCTACTTATCAGACCATTTCAAGCTAACACTTCAAATCCAGGATTCATATAGAGTCAAAGAAAGACCGAGAAAATCGAGATTCCTGAAAAATAAATTTGGAAAATTGTCGCTCCAGTAATGCGAGCTGGTCATGGAAATCATAAGAAATCCCCTTGGAACATAGATACAAGGAATGGAAAATAAACATTTGTTGTTGTCCAAAGACTGGAGGGAGATAGTTGCTTAGTGTCGCCAGTCACAATTGAGATTAATGACTGTGACATCATTGTCACATCAATTTTCAATACGAAAAGGCAAGACCGTATTTATATGTATACGTGAGAATTGAAATCATTTCTATGATCGGCCAAGCAGTTGAGTACGGACAAGACACAAAAGTAAAGGCTTATTTACACTAGAAGAGTTTCTCGTCTCGAATATACGGGAAATCGAATGTATGTATTTGCTGTTGTACACACATTCGATATTCTATGCTTCTCTGTCTAGCGCGACACTAAAGCAGAGGCGTAAATTGATATAAATTTATATTTATACAGGGTGAGTCGGGAGGAACCGACCAAACTCCAAGTGTGTATTATATACGTGAAAATAGTTTCAAAAAACCCATACGTTCTCATACGATTCTCATTTCTTTTCAAAATATAGTGTAATTATAAACAAGCAAAAGTTCCTACATTAACATGATTTTAATCATAGCACTGTTTCAACAAATGTTCAAAAATACCGAAATTAACCTCTAAATACATTCTACTTCGTCTGCGAATGGCTCTTGTTGCCTTTTTAAGTGATTCATATCTTTCTTTGACAAGCATTTCTATCTAATACGTCGTATTAGGACCTCTCGAGTGTCGACTTTCACTTCGCACACTTCATTTTTAAGCCAGCCCCACATACAGTGGTCCAGTGGTGTGAGGTTTGGAGATCTTGGAGGTCAACTAATAGGACCACCGCGACTCATCCATAGTCCTGTAAACTCTTCGTCCAAATATTTTATAACCTGACGACTGAAATGTGCGGGAGCTCCATGGTGCTGATAATATATGTATTTGCATTCTGATGTTTAGAGGAACTTCCTCTAATAATGCTTTCAATTCATATCGCAAGAAAAATAAGTAGTTCTCTCCAGTAAGACGATTTTCTAAAATATGAGTGCGTAGCTTGGTGGTTAGAAGCGTCGGCTCAATATTTCGCAACCGCAAGGTACTGAGTTCGATCCCGGGCTAGAGTAGGAATTTTCTAGTCCATACGGGTACGGGCTACCATTCACTGCTGGGTTCAAATTAACAGTGCTGTGCCTAAGGACACAGTAACAAAGCCTACACAGAACACAACTGATTGTCCGAACTCGCACAAGCTTACGGAGCTTCTGAGGGGTACTTCAGTACCTATGCAGAATCAGGATAATATTAATATGATTTTATGAATATGAATTAAATAACAATCGACCGTACCACACCACACGTTAACCGAAAACTTGTGCTGGAAATTAGTTTCGACTGTTGCGTGTGGATTTTCGTCTGACCGTACATGACTGCCAATTCACAATTATGGTAATGGTAATGTTAACGATAATAATAAGAAATACATTAAATCTACTACGATACTATTCACATCAATGTTAATGTCAAGCGTAATGCTAATGATAATGGTATTCCGTCAAAAATAGTTCTTGAATTATTGTTATTTTTAAGCGTGTACATCGTAGCCCACCGTTATATTACCATCACCATTGACATCATTTTGAATTGGCAGTGAGAGTTGTGAGTATTATTGCGCCAAATACAGTGACACTTACAAATGTCAGAACAACAAAACAGACCAAACAATCGATAAATACAACATTCGTCATAAGAAGGGGTAAACTATTTAAAACATTTTAATTACGCTATATTTTGGAAACAAATGAGAATCGTATGAGAACATATGGGTTTTTTGAAATTATTTTAACGTGTATAATACACACCTGGAGTTTGGTCCGTTCCTGCCGACTCACCCTGTATGATAATAATAACGGCAATTTAAAAAACTCTGAATGACTTGAGAATTTGCACATGGTTCAAAGGCTAAAGTTTGAATGTTTTATCAAGTATCTCATCCAAGATCTTCAGAACAAAAGAAAAAGAGACCGGCGCTTCCACCAGTTCGCCACATAACGAACCACCAAAATAAAGCAAATTGATATTCGAACTGTATAGAAATGTCCGTTATTAGAGATATGTTGTTTCTTGCTAGCAGAAAAAAAAATTAAAATGGAAGACAGCACAAAGAAAGAGGAGACTAAAAAAGAATATTCAGAAGAAGATACTGCAGCAGCCTAATTGCAGGGCCAATATACTGCTGAGTATAAGGTATTACAGTTATTTAACCACAACACCTGATATAAAATCATGTAAAAGATGCGCTTTTTTAGTAATATTCTGATTTTACTACTCAAAAAGGAGTTTTTATTTTTTATTTGTTTTCCTTTGAAATTAATTGATCATTATGGATAGTAGAACTTTAATTGTTTAAACTCTTTTTAATATAATAATTATTTGTGCCGAGGACAAATCTAATATTATTCGCATATGGAAAAACAAGACCGAATAGATTTAGATGAAAAATTTTCCCAACTGCAATAGATACTCGACGTCAGTATAAGTTAGGCAATTACCTGATGAAAAGATGAAAAACATTCAAGTTCAAAGTAGATTCTGTAAATGATCAGAAACAAGCACCTCTCAGAAGTTAAGTCCTATTCATACGACAGCCAGCGAAATCCTAAGTGCATTTCAATGTCAGCTTCCTTTGGGTTCAAGTGTTGGATTGGGGAGAATTTGTTTACCCATATTCTGTGACATTTTTCTTTCAGTGTTCTCAAAACCTCGCATGATGAAATATTCCTCTTATACTCTTGTACATACTCCAACATCATAACAAGCATTTTATTGGCAAGGGATCGCGAAAAAAATATTTTAAAGTGTTTTGACGCTAGCTACTAGGAAGGAAGGTCATATTGAGGGTATTTAGCATGGCTGTATCTTTCCACACACTTTGACAAGCGAAATTGTTTGATAGGAAAGTGGTTGTTGGTCATGTCCTTGAACAGGGTAAAATTCCCCTCAAGAAACTAGAGTGGCAATAGGGATAATACATCATTCTTCATACTTTGCCTTTCTTCTTATGAATAAGTCAATAAATGTTTATGTGGTATTTATTCCAGTGTAAATGATATGTGAGAAATGTTGGCAAGTTGAGTGGATAGATATCGTACAAATTTTGATTGATAAGATATTCAAATTGCCATCTTCTTTTCCTGAAGAGTAAAAATTTATTTTGTTCAAAATTTTCTCTTATTGAATACTTTTTTTCGTAACATATTGCATAGGTACGTATTGGGAATTCCATGATGAAATAGTTATTTTTCTAACAAGTGCGGAAAGTGATACTTGCCCTCACGAAACTGCCGTTGCCCGACAGATAGAGACATTACAGAAGTCAATTTACTTTTTAACATTTGCGTGCGGGAAATATGAGTCTTTGGGATTTGGAATGCGTGCGGAAAAAAGGTTGAGGGCGCACGCTTGTAGAAAAAATTTTTGGCACATATTAACTTTGTTCTCATTACTGATCGCACCTAAACAAAAAATTTCTGATTAAACTATGGAGTGAAAATTTTGTAACTGCATAGAAACAAAATGACACACAATGTCACTTCTTCTTCAAAACTTGACCACTTGTTGCCATTCATCAATCAGTTTCAACAAGTTTTTGAAGACGAAACGAACGCCATATAGGTACCTAAACATGAGTTAGCATGAAAGGAATTCAAAATGATGTATCACTCGACCCCTATTGGCCCAGTTGCCATTTGAGATTTTTGATGGGATTTTTACCTCACTTTGGAGATAATCGAAATCAAAAGATAAACCACAAAATGAAATTTGCTCATTTCGGTGCCTCACGGAAAATCTTATATTCAAGGAAATATTCGGACGGAATAGGAATAAAAGAATAGTAGAGGGTTATAGTATTAGAATTATATTATCTATTATGATGATCTATTTCGTCGCTTGTAGTTTGCTGGTAGTAGGTATACTTAAGCCGTATCAAAAATTCACAACATTTTGATATTGTTTCTATTCTCTATTATTTTTCAGATTTATGGATCACTTACCTTGTAACGTCCTAAATTATTGACTGTGCAGGACAAAATTGCTTCCCTTCCAATTGGTATTGTCATATTTTCAATCGGAGTTAAGAATTCTGGTTCCTCATTAATCCTGGTAGTCGACCAATCTTCTGTAAGAAAATTTTTGTTTTATTTACGCCAATTGAAATATATGCAGAGTGAACAACATATTGAAAGCAACTTCATTATCTCAAATGGGACACCCTGTATATTTTTTATTTTTGGGTAAGTATTTTTTCTGATCTCGAATATAACGTGCGTTCAAAAAAATTCGTCGTCAAGTAGGCTATGGATTTCGAACGTCAATATTTCGAGTCTTAACGTAATTCTTAGCTTTTGCTGTACTATTTTCCAGTTGAACTGTCCAGTTAGAAGTTAGTATTTTGTATTGTTGTCGAATTAAAATTATCAGGAAATTATAGAGATGGTTTTTACAGACGTGAGGTCTTTGCCTCAGAGTTATTCAGCAATAATGAAGATATGATGACACAAACAGAAACTTCACGAACCTCGGTTAAAATTTTTACCAAGAATTTTTCTAACCGTCTCAGATTGTTTGGATTTTTGTGATCTGACTCAATGTAAGAAATGCTTTTCGCACTTTGGGGGAAATTAACTTTTCCTTAAAAGTGCCTTTCCACTTTTCATACAAAATTACAATGTTTAGGTTAATGTCATTATTGTTTACATTTTGGAAAGATGAAGTAATTCAAGAAAAGATTTACGATCAGACACCGAATATCAACGTTTAAATTTCCATAGCCTACTTGACGACGAATTTTTTTGAACGCACGTTATATGCATATAAAGCTCTGTGTCTCTTATTTCGAGAACTCGTGTAGTTTCAAAATTTTGAAACAAAAATACACAAAGTAAGTATTTGAAATTATCCCAAATTGTTTCGATAAATACTTAACTAATGAAAATGACAAAAAAAATTAGTATCTTTGTACTCGTATGGTGGTATGATATAAACCGTATCAACTAAAAAAATAGCCTGAATTGGCCACCTCTATTTATACATGGTGCATACCTACCTACTATTTTCTCAAATCGGTAAGACTATTTTAAATAACATAATTATGGTTCTGTTTCAGTCTCGGTTTCAGTGCATATCGTTATCTATGAAGTTTGTTCATTTATCGCCGCTATAATTGAGCTTGCCAGGTGGTTCAAAATTTGAAACTCTGTAGTACACAGACAAAGATTAGACCAACACATTCATATACAGGTAGAACAGTAGAACAAATACTATCGAATGACACCAACATTAGTTCAGCGAAAATATACCGTTTCGAAAAAAAAAAACTACTCTGAAATTGCCGATTTTCGAAAATTTTGTTTTCAATCAAAGTACTAACTTGTGATTAAGGATAGCGGTTTTCGCCCTTAACAATAATAAATTATTGTATTATCACCCCTACAGAGAGGGTTCATTTTTTATAACAAAATTCATTTAGAAAAAAAATTGTTTGAATGTACATTTAGTGAGGTTTTCGATTAACTTATTAGAATCATTTTAATGAGGTAATCTAGGATTGATATGAGCTGAAAATCGCTATCTTTTATCACAAACTGGCTCTGGACTTGAAAAAAATAGGCAATTTCAGGTATTTTCACAAAATTCCAATTATTTTGGAAACGGCACATTTTCTTTGAACTAATGTTGGTGCTCGTGTTGGTGTCATTCGATAGTATTTGGTATATTCTATCGTGGCGTGACGTTTGATTCACTAGTTTTGAGACACCTTCTATATTCGACTTCAGGAGAGAAAGAGCTAGCCAACAATAAGAAGGCTGTTCCAATATGTATATATTTCTTTTTATGAGATCATTTTGAAAACGATTAGTCGATTCCCTATTACTTTCGCGGTAACAAAAATAAAAGGGGTCAAATTAGAAAGAAAAACCTTGTAACTAGTTTTGGCCTGTTATATCATCACGTTCTCATAACCAATGATCTCACCCTTCTGGAATTCATAATATAGATGATGTATATAAATTTAGAGGGTTGTTCTCGTCAGAAAAAAAAGATGGGTCTTTCTTTTTTTTAAGTCACCTGCTTAGTAACAGCCCCCTAAAGGTGGCGCACGAAAAGCAGTTTTTATTTTATTATGGAAGAACTGACAAGAATAAAATCGAGCAGTTATCTTATACGAACGAGAAGGTACTCAAAAAAATCTGTTCCACTCTGACTGCAAGAGTAGGAAAGGCCACAGCTTAACCCTTTTACGCAAGTAACTTTGTTCTTTATTCATATTTTACAATAAAAATTAATTTTGGAAGGCTTGCTGCATCCTCAACAGATGAGGTCTCATGGTATTTCCTGCTAAAGTTCACGGTCTTTTTCCTTTCAATAATTCGAGGCGTTTCAGGAAGAATAAGGATTATCCAGACAAACATCAAATCATACTCTCATATGGATCTGTGCTGAAAAATTTCCATTAACAGAGAAAACAATAAACTTCACTCGTCAGTTGATGGCTGACAAGTTCTGTCAAATCAATTTCATATGGAATTTCTTATCAAAATATCGAGATGAAAATGTCACCTGTCAACCGAGAGTCTGAAAGAATATATTTTCTACCTATCTAAGAAAAACTCCCTTCAGATTCGATCTATTGAAATTCGGATGCCGGAAGTGCTCGCAAACTTCACACAGTGACTAGTAAATATTATCGAAAAAATTTTCCAGGAAGTTCAGGAGAGTGTGGTGAACTTTTATATTAATTTTTTGGAAGTTTTCGTCCGGAGTTAGAGTGTGGTGAGTTCACATTCGGGAAAGTTATTCAATATCCAAGGTTTTCAGTTGAATGGAAAATAGTTTCGGCTGGTGGGGGAGTGAGAAAAATATAGGATCCGATTCATCAGACTCTGGAGGCCAATTCTTCATCAATTTCGCGGATTGGAATGCAAAGTTGGGTTGGGAATCTTTATTCGATATGGAATTCAATTATAAATCTCGTGGAACTTGCGGAATATTCGAAGACCTGATGACAAAACTTTCGGTGCCGGGCTATGCTAGAATGGTCACATTTTTTTTTCATGGCTAAAATTCTTCGATTTACTGAATGGAAAACCTCATACCGAAAAAATTGAAGAGTTTAAAGATAATGATCAAATAAATATGTCTACTCGTATTGAGTTGAGGGTTGCATATCCTGTACTGTCGACTGAATTAATAACCTTTTCGAGTTCACATTGAATTACAACTATTTTAACTTTCGATGTCAAAAATATAGAGTCATTCGAGGTAACTGAGCGCAGTGGGTAAGTGTGCGCAGTGCGTATATCTCGACTATGCAATGTATGAAAGAGGGGTTCAGTTGGGTTAAGCAAGGGCGCAGAATCCCCAAATTAGTTTTTCATAGGAGTGCGCATAGAAATCATAATATATATACTTACTCTAGAATGCTAATCCAGTAGTAAAAAATGCGGCGAAAAATTGACAGTTGTCGTTAAAGCGAATGCGCGACATTAGTTTATTTCAACTCGAACATTGCCTAGACTTTCCTACCTTATGTCAGTCGAATTGTTTATTTGGTATAAATGAGGAATAAACATATTTCATTCGGTGAAAAAACTTATTTTTCGATTCATACAGGACTTCTTGTCGGTATCGAACACATGCATGGATGACTAATTGTGTTTATATATGCTTTGTTTCAGAAAATCAGTACAATGATGTTGCAGGATTCAATGAAAATATATCGGAATCTAAAAGGTGACGTGTTATAAGTCCAAATCAAAATTTGTCGATAGAGGTATTATTGAGTATTCATTGATTGTTTGACCAAACCTTGAATTGGCTGAAGATTGGAGTTTTATAGCGAATTCCATGATAACAACTGGTGCTTACTAAATATTTGGAACTCACAAAAAAAATTCCAGAAGATCTAAACTTAATATCACCAATGCAATTCGATATTATCGCAGATTCGATTAGATGAACAGATACCTAAGCATTGAGTGCATATTATAAACTCCGTGCAACAATTTTGAAATATCCTGATCTAGTGCAATACTACTATATACCATCAATGGAATTCGCTATCAGTGGAACTCGATAATTCATTCAAGTTTTGAATTTTTTGTTTGCATTTATTAATTTTAATATGATAGACAAGTACACAAGAACATTTCAGAAAATGTGACTTAAAACTCCTTACCTCCGAGCAGATCGTGCAACAGTGAAAAATCAAATGACTGAAAAAAAACGCGTTGTTGTCCGACATACGTTCGTTATATGAATTGTTCCCTCTTCATAAGATTCGATCGACAGAATATTCAGAAACAAGGCAACGTTCTACTAGAAAATAAACTAATGATGCGCATTCGTATTAACGACCACTGTCAATTTTTCGCCGCATTTCTTACTAATGGATTAGCATTCTAGAGTAATAATATATAATATGATTTCTATGGGAGTGCGCCGTGCGACGTTTCGTTAACTTTTTATTTGCAATCAATCAAATTCACTAGTTTTCTTGTTAATTTTTAGCATCTCTGCAAATTCTGCCAGGTCCAAGTTCCGAGTCCGACAGTGTTAAACAATATTTTATTCGATCATGGGCATATTAATTTAAATATATAATAAAAAAATTTTGCTTCTCTTAGCTGCTCAACTATATAAGAAGGTCAATTCAAATTTTGGCTTACTGGGGAAAGTGTGCACGGGTAAGTGTTCGCATAGATTCATTATATGGGCATTAGTTCAGTGAGGAATAAATTATGACATTGTTGATTTTCTTGGTTAAGACTCGATCAATATTGTCCTCTTTGTTCGGAAAAATATGAAGAGCCACCAACAGGGGAATGTATCAAGTGTTGTGTTCACCAGGAATTGTGGCACGAACGATAATGCACTGCTTGTAATAAGGGGCTTCTGTATTGACAATAAACAGCATTTCTCTAATATTGTAACATTTTGATGACATTATTTTGTAATTTGTTCTGATTGTGTGGTTCACTAAGCACTGCGTTCACTTACCCCGTGAGGGTGCGCACACTTACCCGCAATACGGAGCATGTGAACGCACTCCGACTTTCACTATTAAATTTTAGTTTGCGAAAAAAAAACGTTTTTGTTTGTTTGCTTTTTGATGTTTTTTTATAGATAAGAAAATTCTCTATCTAATGAATATGTTTTAATTTGCCTAGCTTCAACATTTGAAACAGGGTATGGCTTGAAAGGCAAAAGTGCGCACAGTTGCCCCGAATGACTCTTCGTCTCATTTCAAGTGTGCGTAATGAAGACGTTCAGGATATCCAGAAAATTTCAATTATTTATATACCTACTTGGTCATAAAAAATGGAAACCCCTTTCTCGAATTCATACTCAGATTGGGGCGACATTGATAATTAAAACAGTTTTTCATTTCTTATAACGTGGCTTATATCTAAAATTTACCACGTACTATCTGCTCCTCAATTTATTTTTTCAATTTTAGTGTCTTTGATAATCTTTGTCATTTCACTTGGGCTATGAATAAGCAACCCCTTAATATCTAAGTTGGAAATTAGACTTTATCGGTTCATCTCTGCAGAAGCAAAGTAGCTCTGATCGATAATCAAGAAACTATACAAAAAAAAAATATTGTAGAAGGTTACCTTTTCGACTGACCATGTTGCGGATGTCAACCATTAGAACTTGGAGAAATGCAAACTGGTTCTACATAATTAAAATCGGGTATCAGAGTAACCCATCAAATCACATTCTTTCCTTCCTTTTGATCGTAGTGTAGGTAAATAGATTGCTCTGTTGAAACGTAAATTATTTGGCCAAAATAAAAAACTAGATAAAGTGATTCAGCATTCAATACTCAACTAGGTACAAGGCTCCAATAATCAACTAAAAATTTCTTTACATGATATAATACACAAAAGTCTACATATTCTAGGTAGGTATATCCAAGGATGAGTTTTCATATATTTTTTTTATAGAAATTAGAACTTATCAAAATGAATCACCTGTTGGAAGTCCCCAAGCATTTAAGGCCGTTTTAAATAAACTATCTACCCAGTTAGGTACTGAAGATAGTTAAACCATCTGACCTCTTTTCTATAATCCGTCTGTAGATAGGTTTCAGAATAGTTTTCCGTATCGTCAGTATAGATTAATTGAAAACGGCCGTTAGTCCACAAAATCGCAGGGTCTGGTCAATGTGAACCATTAATATATTTAACCAAGCCAAGGCATGTATCTTGAACGAAAAATTCTCAAATTTGTTCAGAATATTATGAAGACCAATATAACACAAAGGACATTCTACTTATATCGTATTTATCACGAAAAAATAGTTTGAGTTTGTAACCTTATGGTCACAATGACTATTCATGGTAATATTTTGAAGATACACTTGACTCAATTAAGAACAGACAGACATCGTTCATTGGAATGAGAAAGTCCTGGAGGTTGATCAATATTTATCGGTGTGTTTTGAACTTATCTTCTATATTATTCATATTCGTGTTTTCTGAGATGAACTCTTCTGTCAAATGGTAGTATGAAAAATTGACTTAGTCCACAAAAAAAAACGAAATAAATATTACTCGAGTTTTGATGAGACATTTATTCTCATTACCAATCGAAAACCTAACGGGTCAATATTTTCCAATGTTTATCATTAAGTGTGGAAACATATTTGTAAAGTGCAAGTGAACACTATAGTGTTGAAGGTATAAATAGCCATCTTTCACAGATTACTCATTTTCCGTTGAAGCCCTTCTAACGAAAAGTGAAACGAACAGCATGTCTTCAAAAGTTGAAGGCGATATGGAATTGATGAGTAAAAGCGAAAACAGGCCAAACGGAACAAAATATCGACGCTATGAGTCGAGAAAACTCAACCTGAAAATCTGATACAGAGAAATGAAATTTTATCATGAGATCCATCTTTTCCATTCAAATTCCCATACCAAGGTATTTCCGGGAAAGAGGGAGGGTTGGAGGTGCTAGCAGAAGTATCTGAAGATTCCAAGTTTCTTTGAGTATTGAATGACGAAGGAGGAGGTGGAATATTTTTATCTACAGGGTTGGAGGACAGGATCTACAGGAAGTTGGAGGCATAATTTCAAGGGGAAGGTACCACTCGGGGAGGCGTGATGACTCTTTGACGTTGCATACAATGTATGTGCTATGAAATATATCCACAGATCGTTGAATGGTCTATTGAGATGGACTATTATGACGAAGTAGTCTATGAATTTTGTGACACGACGAGGTAATGAATGATTATCAAAGTGAATTTTGATAATTTGGTAGCGTTCTTGGAGCGTTATTTTATTTATCACGATTTGCCGGAGTATACAGATCAGAAATATCAAGATGTGAGCGCAGTGAGCTCGTTTAGTTAACAATTTCGGGAATTGTGGCTCAGAAAAAAATACCCTCTAAAGGTAAAATTTCCGATAATTGACCTAATATATGGGTGAATCAATTTTTATGTGATCAACATCAGACGTTCAGAGATCCTGATCGATTTGTATAAAAGTAATGAGTTCTATTTGAATTCAGTTATGTTGCCATTGATATTATCTTACATTTTATCACAAAATATTTTAGAATTTTAGAATAAATTACAGGATAGACGACGATAATGAAGATTTGGAAGAACTGGTTGAAGAAAATGAAGAAGAAATGGATGAATTACCAGCCGCTTCTGAAATAGACAAACCAATATCGCCAAATGAAATCAGGGAAAGGGAAGCTCCCGGAAGCGATAAAATAACGAATGTTATTTGTTAGGTATAGCTGCTTTAACAAATACATATCTCGAATGGAATTATGAGGACAGAACACTACCCGGGAAAATGGAAAACAGTCATCTTGTTCAATAAACCATTCAAAGAGAAGAAGTTCCCACAAAACTACACACCGAAAAGTCTACTGTCGGCGTTAGGAAAAGTAGGTAGTACAAAAAATTATAGCCACGAGGCTAAATGAGGAAACCGAAAATCTTAAACTAATACCACCAGAACAGTTCGGATTCAGAAGAGAGCTCTCTCTTCTGAATCTGTTGAATGCTCATTCAACAGAGCAACAATTATTTTGGCTCACAGAATACATTACAGAGGGATTCCAATATAAACAAGCTACAGGTCTTGTTTTACTAGACGTCGCCAGAGCATTCGACAGAGTATGGCATGAAGGATTGTAAAGGGCGCGATGAAAACAGCTCTGTTAGGGGGCACAATAGACCTTAAGGTCGCAGTGAACTGTAACCCCTTCTCACTATAACTATATAACTATGGCATGAAGGATAAATATATAAGATGAGATGTGCTGAATATTCGATCCAAATTGATCCGGAATTATTTCAAAAATAAAAGATTTTACGTGAAAGTGGAAGGAGAATGATCCACAACAAGAGATATAGAGGCTGGAGTACCCCAAGGGTCAGTACTTGGGTCACCACTTCTGTACAACATATACATTCACGATATTCCGAAGAATCCAAGAACAATGCTAACGTTATATGCTGACGGCACAGGCATAGCAACTCGACACCGCAACCTAGAAGTAATAGAACGAGTTCTACAAGAAACAATTGACGAAACAAATGACTGGTGCATGAAGTGGAAAATCAAGCTCAATGGACAAAGAGCCAAGCAATATTACTACAGAAGAGAAGACTGCGACCCACAACGAATCTAGAAGTTGACGGCAAAGAAATCGACTGGAAAAATGAAGCCAAATATTTAGGAATAATAACGCTTGACAAAGGACTTACTTGGAAAAGTCATATCAAACAAGCAATCGACAAAACGAAAGCAACGATGAATAGACTCTACCCTCTGTCGAAAGAGACAAAATTGAAGATTATTAAGGCCGTTGCCTCAACTGACTTATGGATCAGTTTCCTGGGGTTTCGCGGCAAAGAGCCATATCAAAAGAATTCAGGCCACTGAGAACTAGCTGCTACGATGTGCAATAGATGCACCTTGGTTTGTTAGGAATAGACAGATTTATAGGGACCTAAAGTGGGAAACCATAGCGGAATTAATGATTAGAAAAGCAAAGAAATTATTCGAAACAGCGAAAAACCACCCGAATCAATAACTCAGGAGACTAGTTGACTACGACCTAGACTCTAGAGGAAGACAAAAGGAGAATGCGACTTTACCGAAGGAAACCAAGAGATTAATTAAAAAGAGATTAAAATGAGAACAAATATTTAATGAACAATGCAATAGTGTTATCCAATAGAGGATAAACACATAAATCCCTGCACGATAGTGTGCGAGAAGAAAACCGACTAAGAGATGAACGGTTTATAGGCAAATGCCCGGAACCAATATTCAAGAAGAAGTTAAGGGTCTTTAGTGGGTATCGAGCTCAGGAGAGTGGGAATCCCCACACTTGTTCCCCCTCAGGAGAGGGTGGCTCGTCTGACTTGCTACACCCCCTGCTACACCAAAAAAACAATTTTATTTTATTTACTATCTACCAGTTCTTTATTGGCTGTCCGAAATACCAAAAGTTGGTTTTCAATACTAGGACAGATTGTCCCTGTACAACGGTGCAGCATAAAACTTTGCATCACGAAAAAAATACTTGCGGAATTGATATGTATAGGCTGAATAATTTGGATGGATAAGCATAATCGACGAAATGTACAGAATACTTATATTTGAATTGAACGGTTTATGAATTTCTGAGTTTTGATTTTGTCCCTATTATTTTCGTCGTGTAAGTCCACCGGACAACCATAAATTAGTCATGTAATATAAATATCGATGGAGTAGTAAAATACTTGAAAACAAGCTGAAATTCTCGAAAATCAGATAGACCTAATCGCCATTTTGATTATACAAAAATCGCGGCGTCAATGGGTATAGTGTACTGTTTGTACTCTATACCCAAACTTGAGTTTAGGTGGTTTTATTGGCTGTCTATCGGACAACCTGCAGTACGTGAGTACTTAACTCATTATAATAAATTTGTACCATTTACTATTTTATGTATATATTTCACGGAAAGGGTTAAATAAAACCCAAAAAATCTTGAATATTCATTATATGGCTTAAAGTTTTGGATAAGTCCCTTGGACAACCGAAGTAGTTATTCGTAGGAAATTTTTGTTGTCCCTTCAATGAAATCGATGTAATAAGGTTTTATTTCTTGAGAAATATGAAGATTCTAATGCTTGACACCCTCATTCAAACAGTCGACATCCTATCTCAAGACTTAAGACCTTTCGCTTTGAAATTATTTTGTGAGATTGTTTATTATTAAGAACGTTGATAACGCTTTCATTGTCCGGATTGACGTACCATTAAAACTGCTGCTACTGATACTTTATTGAACTTGGTTCATTTATAGTACCTTCTTTGAGATTGTTGGTTGTAATATTTCAATTGGACAACAAGATATGTCTATCGGGCAACTAAAAATAAAAACACATATGATCGTTTTTTTCTCTTCAAATTCAAGAAGAGATCTCAATTCTTTAAACATTCAATTACACAATATAAAACAACCTAGCTGGAGGAATTTTCTTCCATTACTATAGCTATTTCGCAATCCTTTCAATCCAATTAAAAAGTTCCGATTCTGTAGAATTAGAGTTGTCCGGGGCACCTGATTATGGAAAATATTGTGAAATTTCATAAGATATATGCCATATATGAAGATAAAATGAAACTGTATTGTTTAGGGAATGTGAGTAATATAATTGTTTCAACAAGAATTGGATGTATATATTCTGTTCAAAAATACTTTTGTATAGTGGTCTAGGGGACAGGCAGATTTGGCTGTTTTTTTAGACAAATTTACTAATTTCTTGAAGAAACAGCTCTGCTCTATACAGAATCGTAAACAGTGGGAAATTATCCTTTGAATTAAGTATTTAAATGTGGACAATAAGAAAAATAAATAAAAATTCACAATTTCATCATGTGAATAAGTATTTAAAAGTTGATTCACACGTATACTTGCAGATAGAACATAAGGAAGATATATACAAGAAAGGCGATATCTCAGCATGCCCTTAATAACCGCAAAAAAAAATGCTGAGGCGAACCGAAGCACGCTAAGGATAGGTCGATGCTGATTCGCCTCGGTGAAATTTCCTCATTCGGCCCTCAACAGCTAAAAAACAATAACAAAAAAATCATTTGGATTACTTTCCTTAACAGGGAGCGTGCAGAATAACGATCAATCAAGTGTAAGAATTCGAAGGTAGCAAATGGTGTAGAAATGTATTTGTCAGATTGTATCTAAACGAGGAGATAATGGTTCGCGAAATGTGGGAGTGCGGTTAACCGGCATTCATTCAATCCGCTTTGATTTGCAAGCTCCAGGTTCTCCTTTGTACATCGTTCGATTCTTCAGACTGAGCGGGTCTTATGGTCGTTCGTATTTCCAGATGAAACAAACGCCAATTATGGATTCCACGCACATCCAATCGCAAAATTGGGGAATTATCTCTCTTATGGTTTCAACAGGCAGACAATTCATTTCATTTTTCGTCAATTTTTCCGCAATGTTTCTGAGAGGTATGACTATAATATGAAATGAATGAAGTGATAATAATTATCATTGTGATTCCCATGGAAATCGAATATGTTTCGTCTTCGGTTTTAATGCTCCTTAAATTATTTTTATTTTTTGAATTCAGGAAGGTGGGACTAAAATTCGTAAAAAAAATTCTTATTCTTTGAAACTTCCAGGTTCGATTTCAATAATATCTGATAATAAACAATACAGGCACATTTTATTGATTCGCTTCGACAATAGCTGCCAGATACTAACATTTTAATGAGTAATTAAAATGCTTACTCGAACACAATAATACGAGGATGTATTGATATCTAGTTAGCCTTGACCAGTTCCATGCATTAAAAAAATATTGCTCTACTATAGTAACGAGCAATAACTGATTAGAAGTGTCATTGTGGAGTTTGAGGTCAAAAAAGTAAACCAGAGTTAGGCAATAAATTGAAAGAAAGATGTCCACTGAATTTGTGAAAATCAAAAAATTGGAGTATCGAGCCATTATCAAGTACCTGTATTTAAAAGGGTGAAGGGGTAGGCAGATTTACGAAGATATGCTCAATACCCCTGGCGATCAATGTCCTTCGTATGCGAACGTGAAAAATTGGACTGCATTTTATGACATGATTTTATTCGACCGTCTAGAATTGGTCTAAAACGGATATCTGCACTGAATATTTCATACGAACGCGTTCATCATATAGTTCAGGTCGATTTGGACCTGAGAAAAATTGCTGCAAAATGAATCCCCAAATGTTTGAATGTTGACCAAAAGCGCGCAAGGGTAGAAGCATCGCTTTCGATCTGTGCTCGATTTGAAAACGATGCAAACTTCTTAAACCGAATTGTTACTATGGATGAAACTTGGGTATATTTCTACGATCCAGAAACAAAGTAACAATCGATGGAATGGCGACACTGGTTCTCCAAGACCTAAGAAGTTTCGTGTCCAAAAATGTGCTGGGAAAGTTCTTGCTTCAGTTTTTTGGGATTGACATGGAGTAATCATGATTGATTATTTGAATAAGGGTAGAACAATAACCGGAGATTACTATTCGACATTACTGACCACACTACGAGAAAAAATCAAAGAGAAAAGGCGCGGAAAGCTATCCAAAGGTGTTTTGTTTTTGCATGACAACGCCCCTGCACACAAATCTCATATTGCCATGCAAAAAATTCGTAATTTAGGGTTTGAATTACTAGAACATCCCCCCTTTTTAATCAGATTTGGCTCCACCCGATTAACATCTCTTTCCACAACTGAAAAAAAGTTTGAAAGGTCGTAAATTTTCTTCCAACGAGGAGGTAATGAAAGCTGTAGAGGTCTGGTTTGCAAAGCAAGAAGAAACTTTTTTTTCTACGAGAAGTTACAAGTTTGCTGTAATAAATGTATTCAATTAAGAGCAGAATATGTTGAGAAATAAAATAGTTTGACATTGAAATTTTGTTTGGTTCTATAGTAGGCTAAGAATTTTTCAATATATCCTCGTACATTAATATGTGAATTTAATAGTTTGTTAAAGGTTTTTCGCATGTCACAAATTTCATTCAAGAAATTCCATAATGAATTTTGATAAAAGTATTTTTATATGTATTTGATTGTTTTGTCATTAGGTTAACAATATCAAAGCAGTAAGGAATTATTCTTGGTAATAGATAACTTCGAAAAGATCCCAAAATAACATCTATTGCGATTGGTACCTATGAGATTCGGAAAAAATGTTTGCCGTCAATTAAATGGAATCGTTAGAGCAAACGATTTTACCACCACAAAATTAATGGAATAACGTTGTATGTGGAATGTCTTGTCTGTGGACTCTCTATAGGCTCCATAATCTGTGGTTAGAGATTTTATTCCAGTTGAAAGTGATTTCAACAAAATAATAATATTGTATAATGCAAGTGATTTTAAGTGTGCTAACAATAAAAAGAGGATGTTCTAAATGGCCTAGTAAAGGAGGAGAAACGAAAGAAAACAAAAAGAAATGCTTGCCACTATACTAAAACGAGTACCGATATACTATACCTAGTGGCAAGCGGCTCTCAGATAAGATGCAGTATTGATAAACCACCTTCACCGCTTGTTTCATAGAATATTTATTTCTAGTAGGTACTAATTTCAGAATTGTATTATTAAAAGGTCACTTATCAATAAATAGACCAGATTACTGATTCCCCATCTCATATTTATAGAAAAAATTATTCGAGATGATCTTAAAGAATTTAATTGTGCGATATTTGAAAATGCCCAAACAACCGAGTGAGGTACCTACAGCTAGAATCACTGAAAATTATTTTAGTTTTACTCTGCTTCAGGGATTCCTAATTTAGATTAGTGAGAAAGGATTGCGATATTTATACCATTCAGAGAGACCCTCTACATCATCTAGCTAAGCCGTGGCTAAACCACACTTGAGGTTTGTATACAGGGTGTTCCATAGCAGGAGAGCCAACCCGCTTATCCCATAGTGATTGGAAAAATTTCCCGAAACACGTCGAATGATTTTGTTTAGAGGACATCTTTTGACGTATATTTGAGGCTTGAACGAGCAACCTCCTAAGAAGGGGTGCTTCCACCCCTTATAATTGAATAGGGGAGAGGGAAAAGTCTCGGAAGCCTCATTACAACGGTGTATGAAAAACGTAATTTTGATGAACCGTTTTCGCCAAAAATAAATTTTTCAGTTAAAATGAGCCACCTTGAATATTTTGGTCATTTTTACAATGGAGGAATTTTTGGAGACCACCTAATTGGGCCTCTGTTTATTACTGGTAATTTGAAATACCGAAATTTATTTTGAAATGTTGGAAAATGCGATTGATCCGTAACAAAAAAATTAGAAAACGATCCCCCTAGTTTTAAAGACCCTCCAAGACGTTTCATATGAAGTATCACTCAACCCCTCTCCCGTGATCAATTGTGGGGGGTTGAAACGCCCCTTCTCAGAGGGTTGTTCATTCAAGCCTCAAATATACGTCAAATGATGTCCCCCTAAACAAAATTTGTTTCCCGTATTTCGGGAAATTTCCATTCACTATGGGATAAGAAATATACGGGGTGGCTAGTCTGAGATGAAACACCCTGCATATGAAATGTAAATTAACAGAGTTGATACTGTTTAATATTAACATATCCTTATCGACCGTGGTGCCCGAATCTAGTCTTACTCACTTTTTAAACAATGTCAGTAACGACTCTGAATGGAATACTTACGAGGATATATTAAAAAATTCTTAGCCTACTATAGAACCAAACAAAATTTCAATGTCAAAATATTTTATTACTCAACATATTCTCCTCTTAATTGGATACATTTATTACAGCGAACCTGCCACGTCTCTAGATCTTTAAAATAAATGTTTCCTCTTGCTCTGCAAACCAGACCTCTACAGCTTTTATTACCTACTCGTTGGAAGAAAATTTACGACGTTTTAAATTTTTTTTCAGTTGCGGAAAGAGATGGTAGTCGGATGGCGCCAAATCTGGTGGATAAGGGGGGTGTTCTAGTAATTCAAACCCTAAATCACGAATTTTTTGCGGTTATTGTTCTACCCTTATCCAAAAAATCAATCATGATTACTCCATGGCAATCTCAAAACACCGAAGCAAAAACTTTTCCAGCAGATTTTTGGAGACGAAAGTTCTTAGCTTTTGGAGAACCAGAGTGTCGCCATTCCATCGATTGTTGCTTTGTTTCTGGATCGTAGAAATGTACCCAAGTCTCATCCAAAGTAACAATTCGGTTTAAGAAGTCTACATCGTTCTCAAATCGAGCACAGACCGAAAGCGATGCTTCTACCCTTGCACGCTGTTGGTCAACATTCAAATATTTGGGTATTCATTTTGCAGCAATTTTTCTCATGTCCAAATTGACGTTAACTATATGATGAACGCGTTCCTATGAAATATTCACTGTTTCAGATATCCGGTTCAGCCCAATTCGACGGTCTGATAAAATCATGTTATGAACTACATTGATATTTTCGGGGACTGACACAGAAACTGGCCTTCCCGATCGGTCATCATCTTCAATGGAAAATTTACCTCTTTTGAAGCTTGCAGTCCAATTTTTCACGGTCGCATACAAAGGACATTGATCACATAGGGTATTGAGCATATCTTCGTAAATCTGCCTACCTTTTAAACCTTTTTAATACAGGTACTTGATGAGGGCTCCATACTCCAATTTTTCGATTTTCACAATTTAGGTGGATCTTCTTTTTTCACTTTATTGCGTAACTCTGGTTTACTATTTTGACCTCAAACTTCATACTGACACTTCTAATGAGTTAATGTTCGTTGCTATGGTAACGCAATATTTTTTTTATGCATGGAACTGGTCTAGGTTAACTAGATATCAATACATCCTCGTAGATTTGTAAATATCTCGATTTTTATTCCAAATTCCAAAACTCTGAGATGTTGGTGATAGGTACTTGTTATGGCTATGAGCTCACGGGAGAATTCATATAAATCTAGAGGAGAATTCCAAAGCAGTCGAACACAGTTCAATTCACTTCATTGGCATATATTTCAAACGGATGGATTGCATAAAACTCGAGAACTAAAAGTTAATTTGCCGCAACTCCATTTCAGATCAACATGAGTAGCTGTAACAGAATTACTGGTACACATAAATTTTCGAGGCAGAGGCAAAATCGATTACCGAAACTTCCATCGAATTGAAACAATTTGTCGTTTCCTCAATGATTCAATAAATTGAGCACAAGACGGAAAATTCGGTTCTGCATCATTGAACTACATTCGTTCAAACTTGTAAATTTCGTTTCATTTGCATTTACGTGTTTTTCTTTCCATTATCGTTGAACGATAAATAGAGAAATTGAATCTATCGATCATTATCAGTGTTGTTATTATTGTAAAATTATTTCCATCTGATGCCGAATTTGATGTTTATTATTCATTTTGTTAATGATTGCTTCGAACACATAATAATATTCGATAGAGTTTGACTGTTTCTTCTCGGGAATGCATCAAATGTGGAACGAAACAAAATCGACAACTGTGTTTGAATATATATGAATGGAGTGAATTTTTGTTTCCTATTACATGGAGAGAATGTTTTTGAATTCATATGTGTGAGAAAATTCGATCATGAAGTGATAGAAATAATTGAGATGCCGAAGGATGAATTAAAATCTACTAGAAAAATATTGCTCATTTTTTGTATAGTTCAAAAATGCACAAAGAATTATTTGAGCAAACTATAGAGGATGATTCGCCTCGATGGCCTATTAGACGTTTGTTATACAGGGTGTCCCAGAAAGAATGCAACAAACGGATGTGGAAAATTTTAAATAAATTTTTTTTCTCAATTTGCGGAAAAGTTTAAGGACACAGTAGTGAAGGGTGATTATACTGCAAAATTGGAAATAATTTCTGTTAACGCCATTTATATGAGTATTCGATGTAGGGAAGATTTCATTTCCACATTCATCCTTAATCTTGGAATTCATGGACAGACGTCGTGAGTCTTACATACCTCGATTTTATTTTCTTATCAACGTGCCCAAAATGTTCATTATGATTCGAATTTTCGCCGATTTATTCATTAATTTCGCTAATTGTTTTCTCCTTGAATTTTCTTAAGTTTCCTCCCTAAAGTTGTACTCAGTTTTCGATATTTTCGTGAATTAAGTGTTTATCCGCATTCTATATTATACGGATTCAAAGGCCATCATTTGAGATCACCACAGCATAGTCATAGTGGAAGAATTCCCTGCAAAACTTTTATCCGCTGGCCAGTTGGATTTTGGAGCAGAGCAGAGGAATTACAGAAAATCATCCCCTGAGAATACAGGTAGATATTTTATACTCTTTAAATGGTTCTTTATTCTTTACAATCTCGGACTTTAATCTGATTTAGTCTCCGAACAAAAATACAGTCCACTCAGTAATTTACAATTCCATACATACGAACACCCACGAAGACATATCCAATGTCTTCTACATGACCCTTAATTATGGAAGCTAGAGAGAAGGAGAACAAATTACGGGGCTCTTTGGGCCGAAAAGTATCCGCGAAAAATTTTAAATAGGCCAGGTGGCGCTGACAAGCAATAAAAATTAACCCTTGGAAAATATAAAAGATTAGTTTCTTTTTAATGTCAAAACAAATATATTCAGTGATTCTAAAACAAGCATTGGTCGTTTTTGTGAATAAACCCTCGTGAGATTTGAATTTTGATTTTCTTATCTTTTGAAAATTTTTGTAAACCGTGGAGAAAACAGCAGGCAAATTATGATTTTTCCAATTGAATGTGAATACAACGTTTATAATATTGTAACGAGTTTTATTTCATGACCTGTAACGTTTTATTTATAATTATTCGTCTTTCTTAGCCGACCCCTGAGAGGGTACGAGGTTGATAGAAACCGACAGATATTCTATTGAAACCGGAAGGAGTTTAAGGTAAAGCAGAAATTATGCTGCAAGAAATGAGAAATGTGCAGCAGTAAAAGGATGAGAAAGTCTCGGCATAAAAATGTACAAAAAATAATTTACCAAATAAACAGGTGTCTATCCCAATCAGGAAAAACTACAAATACATGACCATATAGATGATAGCATCGCATGAGGATATTTATTGGTAACTAAAATAAAAAATGAAGGTAATTGATTGAAAGCTCTCAATAACATTATTTTCATATATTACAACATTTTCAGTTTGTCCGTTGAATACAAAGGAGGTACTCTGAGAGGTTATATTTACAAGAGAATCCACCCAAATTTCTAAGTCTTCCAATATTAACTGAAAAATACTGAAAGCAAAGTTGCTGACCTGGTATTGAACGATTTCTGTTGAGTATAAAATATTTATTTGTAAAAATTTACATCTACACTCCTTTCCCTATAAATTAAACCTATTTATCACAAATCCGCTAGCTCCACTGATTGAATTGATGAAAAACTATGGCGAGTAATGAAGAGAACAATTTTTCTTTCTTCAAATTTGATTCACAATGTTTCAGAATGTATTTTGGAAAACATATATTTAAAGGAGTTTGATTGAGGCTCTGAAAGGTTTCACACAATTCTTCAACTGATTATTATTTCCGGTTCTACAGGAAGCAGCCTAGTACTTTCTCATTTTAAACGGCAACACCCAATATAGAGGGTGTTTCATCATTAACTGGACAAACATACCTATATGGTCGTGTAGATGGCACCGGGAGAATCATTTCTGCTCCATGACATATACTCTGTTTTTGAAGCATAGACGAGATACAGGCTGAGATCATTTCTACTCCTCAACTGACTCAGTTTGTGATTCAAGCGAAGTTATTAGTACTCTCCCCAAATCCAGATGAATTTCCAAATATCAGGCGCGTGTCAACGTTGTTCTAGAGTTTTTTGTGATATATCAGTGCGCAGGCAGGTGAAGCTCACAAAGTTACCTCGAATATAAAACTTCGCTCTGTTCTCTATCTATACTAAAGTGTATTCACTTGGGATATGGTTGGAAAAATAGTGAACTTTACAGATGACACCATTATAGTGGTGGGAGTAGTAGACAATCCAGAGAGGTAAAGGCGGGAGATCAAGTCTTCCAGATAGCCAACAATAGGATCGGGCGAACAGACTAGTCAGGTGGCTCAAAGTTGATTTGAAAAATTCCGCTAAAGGAAAACCACAAGGGGTTCGGAAAAAAAGAGTTGGCAGAGGCCTTGTCTGTGAATTGTCCTTTTTTCACACTGCTGAGTTCCTGAACTGGCAGAAGCATACAACCATTAATTTCCAGGTTACAGAAATTGAGAAAACTTTCAGTTTGCTATTTATGGTAGATATCAGGGAAAAATCAAAACGTAGTAAAAATTTCATAGTGACAACTTCGAAATGAGTTGAGATTGAAAAATTCATATCCCTATTTTTGTTGAATTTCATATCCATATCAAACAAAACTTCCAGTCGTGAGGTAATGTTGAAGATTTAAGCTCAATCTATGGTTTCGAATGGACTGGATACAAAAACATGAGCCAAATAATACGTTTCATTCGCCAGCATTATTTTATAGAATGATATTTACCCAAAGAGTATTCTTTTTCATTATTTGAAGCATATTTGTGAATTCCACCGCGAATATACCTGAAGCCCAAAGATATTTCCATCTAGCAATGCAAGAGCACTTGAAAATGTAAATCAGAGAACTAATTTCCAATGTAAAAAAACTCACGTGGCAACGTTCGTGAATTCCTTTCATATAAAGTACCGCTCCGGTTTATTTTGAGTTCCAAATGAGATGTGGAAATATGTAAATCAAACAATTAATTTAAGTTGAGAGTTTAACATGCAACTAATTTAGACTCTGGAGTCTGGTTCTCGTAGAGGTCGAGCTGGATGCCTACGATATGTTGTTTTGAATGGAACTCCTATACATCCTTACAATTCATCACCTTAACAAGAGCTTCAGTTCCCAGAAACTTCATAGGAAAGTATCAGCGAAGTTTGTTTTGATGTTTTGTGAGTACCGCTTCCATTTACTTATTGGATTTCCTTTTACGTCCCTTGTTAGGCATCTACATTTGTATCCTCTAAAACCGTAAACGGCTTACGGGCCATCCGAATCGAACCATTCGAAATTGTGAATGTGCTTCTTTTGGGGAATTCAGCGTTTCCGTATGACCCTCCGAAGTTGATAATAATTCCTGAGCGCCATAAACTGATTTTGAAATTAGTGAATTGTGACGAATAATCATTAGTTTTTCACAAAAAAAGGAAATATTTACTCCCAGACTGAACGAAATTACAATATTACTTGATGGGATAAAATGGATTTTGGTGTTCGATGCCAGAAGTCGCTATGGTGTATCAATATACCCTAGCGCCACCTGATGGGCGGAGAGGTCCAACTAAATTCATATTCCTAACTGCCAGAGTGTATAATATGGCGCTGTCATATATTCAGAAAAGAGTAGGCGATCATAGTGTTTGTTTTCTGGATTGAATTTGCATTTGATCATCGTACAAAACCTCGTGATGAGCAGCTTTAGATAATTTGTTTATCATGTCTATAGTAGGAAGACAAAAAAATTTTCAACAACTTAGAGGGTTCAATAGGGGGCTACTAGGGCCTGGTTTGTCTTTTGGGAAATAGGCACAATGATGCATAGAAGTGTGAATACGGTAATGGATTGCTGTCGGGTATGGAATCAGGGAAGGCGTACACGAAGTGCTAGAGGTACGGTACGTGTCATAAGAAGAACTCCACTTCAAGATTGCCACCTTAAACTTTTGGCTCTACGAGACCGCTTCACATCCACAAGGTGACTTGCGTAACAGTTGCCAATTACAATGCGATACTTTGATTGTGGGATCAGAGGTTTTGATGAGAATAATGTTATCTTTCGAGATGAATCCAGATTCTTTTTGCGCTTGCATAATGCGGCCATGCAAGGTTGAAAAGGCGGGATGGAGAAAAGATAATCCTCAATTCTTTGCGGGAAGGCATGTGCATTACACTGTAGGAGTAGTGACATTGGGCGCTATTGCTCGTGGAAGTAGGTCATCCACAGGCAACATGAATGCCGAACGTCACATCCAGGAAGTGGTAGAACTACATGATCTGACTTATATTCCGACGCTAAGCAGCCCATTTTGCCCAAAAAACGTTGAAGACAATAATGTCAATTTGTTGCCTTAGCCCCTAGAACTCCCGATTTTCCACCCATTGAACAGTTTTGCGATTCTTCGTTTAACCCATTCTTCACAGTCTCTGAAGGAACTTCGTCGTGACCTACAAGCTGCCTGGGATGGAGATACATTGTCCTTCTTATGTCTCGAAGTGATTTAGAGAGTTTGAGAAATCGTGGAGTCTCAACACAATATTGATTTTTTTCCTTCACCATTGAGTTTAGAGTTTTCTCAAAATTTGATCGATTACTCAGGTACCTAACCCTTGGAGATATGTCTGACAAAATGTTTGTATAAAGTTATTATCATTATAACTGGGATTTTTCTATATCAATTATATTTGGGTAGCCGACGATGCTAAATCCGGATTAACTTAGTGGATTCTGAAGATTAGATGGTAGAAAGAAAAAAAATTGTATGATGTATGCACGTTCAGTGGTGGGGAAAGCGTCTGCAGGTTTTCAAAGATGTAAAAAAAATCGTCATGTGTACAGTGTGTGTTTTTTCGAGAAACTCATGATGCCATCAACTGCTTTCCACTATCTTCTTTTGTTTTCGAGTTAAGCCCGTTTGTAACAGCCGAGAATTATTTACCAAATTTTGGTAAGAAAACGGCAGAGATTATTTTGCATGCAACTGAACAGTGATATATACCGAAAGTGCGTATGTACGTAACTCACGGCGCATGAATTCTCGAGTAAATTCCCAAGAGAATTCTTGGCTGTTGCAAACGGGCTTTGAAGGAAATAGTCCAAGATCCCAGAGCGACCAGACAAAACTCATTTTCACATAGATGAAACTTTAGGATCTCAATAGAGTCTCATGTGCATTGAATACCTGCGAACTTGTGGAGATTGCCTAGTGACACCTTGGCAGATACCAGGTGGCAAAGTTAGCTAAAAATAAGTGTTAACTTATTTTCACATGGCTGATTTATATAAATGGACAGACACTTTCCATAATTAGACATTATGGACTTGCCCAAGTTATTGGACTCGTCCATAAAGACCTAAATTATGTACTTATTACATAAATAGCTGTTATAATGATTGCAAAAACAATTTGAAGCCCAGGAAAGGAAATAATAAAAAAAAATGGTTTTTGTGCCATTTATGGCCAATTGTTTTGTTTTGGCTTGCTGAAATTGACAGATTATATTTTTTCCGTTATTCTTGAATCATTAGCTCCAAAAGAGGAAAAAGCCACCTCACTCGAGAATGTACAGGCTGGGCAAAATTGGTGATACCTGAATTACAACTTTTTCAACCCAACGAGATAGAGGAAAATGTATGGCACATTACAGTCGTCTTTTTTCAAGAAACTAATGCCATCAACTACATTACTCTATCTTCTTTTATTTTCGAGTTATACGTCAAAAATAAAATTTCATCTTTGGTCATTATCTACGTTTTTGTTTAAGCGAGGATGTTGAAATGAAAAAATTATACAGACACTTTCCTTATAGCAATCCAGTGGCGTACTATGATTATTTCCAACAGGTATATTTGCTAAGCTATAACATAAAGCTATATATTTTTTCATGAAAACAGTAGTTTAAAATGACATAGAAAGACTGAGGGTGCTGTATAATATATTTCTGAAACAGTAAAAAATGGCGAGTTTTCCTAAGTCATTTTAAACTACTGTTTTTATAAGAAAAAACACAAGTTTATATTATAGCTCAGCAAATAAACCTGTAGAAAAAAATCATAGTACGCCACTGGATTGCTATAAAAATATGTCTGTATTGTGATTTCATTTCAACATCCTAGCACAAACAGAAACGGAGATAATGACGAATGTTGAAATCACCCAAATTCAAATTTTGGCTTATAACTCAAAAACAATAGAAGATAGAGGAATGCAGTTGATGGTATTATTAGTTTCTCGAAAAAAGACGACATGAATGGTACATTCATTTCTCTCTATCTCGTTGGGTAAAGTTGTAGTTCAGGTATCAAAAATTTTGCCCACCCTGTACGCTTTTTTTGCAAGTTTGGCACCCTTCCACATATTTTCGTCACGCTCAAATTGTGAGATCAAGACAGTATATACTTTTCAACATGAAATCAACGACATTTATCTTAATCTGACACGCTCGAGTATGTACAATGATCGTTTTTTCACTATTCTGACAGGTTGTCCTAGACCCATATATACAGGTCTAATTTTTGGTAGAGGTACTCTACACTGTGCAAGATATCTCCTCTTATATTATTCTGACACGCTCTAGTAAATCCCGAATTTCCCCAACTTTTATAGCATAAATAAGTACGTCATCGTCTACCGAGTGAATGATTATGGCAAAGTTTACCAAACGGTGACTCAACTCCAGTTACTTGAACTCAGAGTAAAATTCAAACAGACTGTTTCTGCTGTATACAGTGTAGTATCAATTGTGTCATGACTCTTGAGTTTAGAAGCCTTTCAACTTGAACCATTGGGGCCATTTTCACCAAAGGGTGATGAACTCCACTTAACTTAAACTCAGATCAAGATTCGAACAAACTGATAAAACAATGACATCTGCTCTGTCTATAAAGTGTAGTAGAGACGGTAGAAGGGTAGAGAGACCACAGTACACAGAGAAAATCCATTTTGGCTGAAGTTAAGATGCGTCATCGGCATAAATCGGTGAGTTTCTTGAATTACGGTTCGTTACGTCTTGGTTTATATCCTTGGTGAAATTGGCTCTTATCGAATATTCGTTGTACATATAGTATTCAAGTTATTACTTTTTGTTCAACTGTCCACACAAATTATATTATTCATTTTCACTACCACTTATTATAGCTTCATTAAAAAATTCTTCATGTGTAATGTAGGTATACGAAAGATGCTTCTCCCTCAGTTTAAGTATTCTGTAGGTTCTTAGCGTCCAAGTGTTCCTGGAACCCGTTGCTGGAGACCAGCTTAGATACTCCTTGAATTTTTGGGATTGGTGGTGGAAACGATCATTAAACTTATTAATCCTGTCTTTTTTAATACTTATGGGACTAGCATTCATTCGTCAACTTACTTTCATTTTCCTGTGCAGAGTATTCTTCTTATCACCAAGAAAACACCTTTATTCCGAATATAATTCAGTCGATCGGTCGAGAATTTTGATATAAATTATCGAAATAATAAATCAGGCCTTGAATTTCAGTGAGTTCAAACTCGCATACGGTCCAAAGTAGCCGGAGCAGCTCATTCATAATAATAATTCAGAATCGCCACTCGAGGGATGATTTAACGTTCGGAGCAGACATGAAAGATTGAAAAGAAATGTATGGTTATAAGCTGCAACGGTAATATTGATTAATGGGAGCCCTGTCCTGCGGAATCACGACAGAAAAATGGGAAATATTTCAGTTGATGTGCAGGGGAAATACGTGCCCACAATTTGCAATGCCTACATTATCGAGTATTATTTCACTGATGAAAATAAGGAAACAAATTTGAAATTTCGCAAAATATCAAGAAGACTGAGTTACCAGTTATCCTACTAGTAATCCTTCTTCATGAAGAAACCATAGATAACATAAGTGAAACAATCATTTAGTTGAGGGTTATTGAAAACTTCGTAATGATTTTAAAAAAAAGTGAGGAAACCTATGGGTGTTGCCACCTAACTTTTCTTTAAGGTTTGTCCAATATCATGACAATGGACTTACTTCGACGACAATGCTCTTTGAATTCTTTAACTGATATGGTATTTTCAGAATAATCTATTTTTCTACACATTATTGACTTGTTTTAAAAAAAAATTTGAGAAAATTTTCACTGGAGTTCAAAGTCGCTTTTAATGAAACCTTGTGTGCAGTTTTTGTTTTTGACACAACTTCTTTGAGATTATTTATCCTTGAAAAATGTCCGATTGGCGACCGAAACGTCGGTGTAATGATTGAATAGGGAGTGGTGAAATAGATAATCCAAATACCTGATAATAGTTTTATCGAAATGATAAATTTTTTTAATGAACTAACATTTATGATCAGTCAATATTTCAACTATGTGAAGCTAACAAAACCACCTTGAAATTTTTCTGGCAATAATATTAGGCCATTTTCCTAATTCGTTACCCTAGAAAAATGTTTTTGGCTACCCAATTGTTGTACGAATCATGCTTTCTGCTAGCTTAACGTTACACCAGAAAAACCAAAAACCTAATTGTCTAGTGAAAAATTTTCTCTCTAATTGGTAAAAAATCTTGGATTCTATAATCGCTTAACGTCAAGCCAGCAACAAACAAATAACCGAACGTTTATCGATAATATGCACTCACTGCATAGGCCGAGGTAAGTTGTGACAGGGAACTGGATTGAATGTTATATGTATTTTCGAGTACCTACAGTTGTATCAATGTGTTAATTATTTATCACTAATATAATGGTTTCTTTTGGTAAGTGTCACAACTTACCTTAGTATTTGTCACAACATACCTTGAAATTAGGAGAGTTGTGGCAGGATGATAATTTTTTTATCTATAGAATTGCTCAGAAACCTTAATGAACTAATTAACTCTCAAAATTATTTCTGATTGAATGATGATTGGGCTACATTGACTCCCATAACTGAAAGATGAAGAATGAGATAATATAATAGTATAAAAAAAAATTGTCACAAATCACCTCGGTTTCCCTATATAGTTTCAGGTGGATTCACGGCTCTTTAAAAATATTCTGCCAACAGTCAAGGAGGAAGAATTCAGGCACTTTTTGAATCAAGCAGGTTTTCATATAACTATCACCTGGAACAACTGCCAACTTGTTATGAATTTAGATTTTCCACATCATATCTTTCAGATATTCTGAAAATATTCCAGAGTTCTGGCTATAAATTGGCATTCAGGAAAAGACGCATTTGTCGAGGCCATTAGGTAGGTTCGCATTCTATTGGATTCCAACTGGAACTTTCAATTTCTGTGCCCGATACTTAGCGAAAATTCACAATTGAACTTAAAACATAATAACATGATTTCCTCTAGCATAAGTAAGAATAGTGCAGGATCCTACTTATTTTCTGGACAAATGTATGCAATTAAACAAGGGTCCTATGCACTTTGAAAACATTCCAATCTGCTAAGCTGTGTAGATGGCTGTAGATAGATATTTAATGAGAAAGATCTAAAAAATAGGAATAACATTACTGATGTCCTATTTTCATATATTTTATGCATAATATAATTACAGAACAATTTTCAACCCACACTTAAGACCTTTTTCGTCGTCAGTGTACCTATAACTACCAGAAAATCTGTGAATAGTGTCTGTAATTTTTCACATCATCCATGAGAAAATGCAGGACATACTGGCTGTATACGATAGGACGATTAAACGCCTTCATATGCACATGACGTTCATTCACAATCAGGTGTTAATTGACCGCTAAAAATTTGTAAAACCGAGAGAATTTGAAAAGCGATAACTTTTAATGTGTTTGAATTCATTGGAGCCTTGTCCATTCAATGAAAATTGATTCAATACGCCAAATGATTGAAGATATGACAGAAATTCTCTTATTTGGTTCATTCACTGAAAAAAAAATGATCAGAGGTTTGCTATATACTCCTATTGAGACCTGATCGATTATATTGAGTTCGAGAAAAAAAACAGTAATGAGGATAATCTTCGAGAGAATCTGAATGTCGAATTCAGCAGAGTGAAAGTTTACAAGAAAACTCAGAAAAACAGCCCGATTAAATTCAAGGGGCTAAAAACTCAGAGATGTACTTTTTCTTATCCCGATTTGGAACGAGAATCTAAACTCGAACAATGGAGATATTTTAATTTCGACTTGAATGTAAATCCCCATCTTATTGCGCTTTCAATATAAAAGAAGGGCCTTCGTTTCAAATGGGGAGAGCCGGATTTAAAGATGGGATAATGCATGATAATGTCACGATATCTGAAATAAAATGAGAACGGTTTAGGCATAAAAATAGCAGAAACTCCTCTGGAGAGACAGAAATCCCATTTTGGCAATGAATAAACATCTGAGGAAAAGGTAGAACGAAAAGACGGTCTGTAGTCGTCACATAATTGAAAATTATGCATTCAAATCACACTCGTTTTATTCATAAGCTCTGGGAGTGGAAATTTATTTTTTGGTTTCTAGGTCATAATCCAAGCCGCTTTCGAAGGAATGAATGCACATCCTCGAGTGGACGTCGACAGTTTTTTCATAATTCGCGAATTTAGGACGTGAATGCAATTTTATTGGACATTTAGCCTGTTTAATATATTTCTTGAGAGTACCAACTTTAAAAAAAAAACCATCCTTTTACACTGAATGCATTGAATAATTCCATTGGAAAAAACATCACATAAGAATACACTCAAGCAAAGTGCAACGAAGATAAACGAACAATCAGAAAAAATAATTTTTACTAACCATAGCAACAAAAAACAGCTTGTAATATTCAGGAAAAATGCTTGTTATTCTAAAATGGTCCATTTCTTTAGATTTTTCACTGGTAATTTGTTTTGCAGTATAACAGTAAAATGAACAGTACTTTTCCAAATAATAATTCCAAATTAATTGCTTTTTTTCAAATTTCATTTTTGGTACAGATTGAATACGTCTAAATTTTTTATAATTTCAAATAATCAATAAATTTGAATAATTTCTACTGAACAATTTTTTTATTATAATTATTAAAATGATGCATAAAACCTCCATCCTATGAAATGTACATGAAGAGTGAACATCCGGATACTCACACACCGACAAAACCGAAATGTAGTCTGTGTATCTTTTTAGAAACATAATGTTAATGAAGTGCATAAAAAAGATAGAGTAGTGCTGAACGTGCTAGACGCTGTATAGTGGTGGACTGAGTCGTTCCGAGAGGCAACAATTCAACGAAATGCTCATCGCAGTGCAAAAAGTGGCCATAGAACGGAGTATTTCTGAAGAAAACATGCGAAGCACAAAAGCTTACCTCAAAACTCACAATCTTACACCACAAACAAATAATGTTGCACTCGAAAGAGTAAAGGAGCTGCAAAAAATTGGCCAACTGCCAAACCTCGTTTTCTGTGATGACAAATTTTTTTATTAAGTGAGAACCAATTCATTTAACAGATGCAGAATACAGATGCAGAAATTATTGTTTTATAAAAAGTAACACATCATTCGTTGTGCCAGGTAAATCAGTTCTCATCGATTAAATATTTCGAAGGGGGTGCGGTCAAAAGAAATCAAGTAAATCTTTTTCCATTCCAAGAAGTTACAGCACAAGTTTATTTTTGTATCACCAGAAGCAACTTGAAATACAGCATGTTTTCTCCGCTGAAGTTACACTATTTATATAGAAACTGAGTTGCTTTGTATAAATTATGAACTTGCGAACTTGATAGAAGCAGGGAATGGAAACTGAAAATGGAAATATTATATGAACTGGAACCGTAGGGAAATTTTGAATGGAATCCTTCGGAGCTTTTACCGTGAATTCCCAAATGATTACCAAACTGCAGCCCTTTACATCGAATCAGTATTCTACACTTTTTTCGTTTTCATTTCTAATTTTCTATTGCTCACCGTATATCATCATCAATTGTTCAACATCAATAATTATTCACCACCATTCTAGTGATGTTATTTGATTATCAGTTCATTGGTTTATAATGTTGAATGGAAAGTCAGTGAAAATTCAGCTTTTGAAGACGTACATATGTATGTATGTCTCGCATCTTTGTAGATTAAAAAAAAATATTACGTCCCACCTCATTTCCGTTTCGTAAGTGAATTTTTTCTCCGCAGGTGATGTTTTTCCGCACTTTTGACAGAAAGTAGTCTAGTAGAATAGAAAATGTTTGCTCAGCGAGTTTGATGGGGGCAAATAGTGGGCGTACGTGATGAGTCCAGATTCTGTTTGGGCATGCATCATGACCGTGCAAGGGTGGGGAGGTGGCGTGGTGAAACAACTAAACCCCAATATTTTGAGGAAAGACATGTGTGCAACACTTCGTAGAACACACTGTTATGTTATGATATAGGGCACTACTGCTTGTGGAACTAGGTCAACTTTGGTATTCATCAGAGATAACATCAACGCCGTGCGTTACATGTAGGAGGAGGTGAAACCAAATGTCATCCCTTTTATTCTGACGCTGTCAAGCCCACTTTTCTAACAAGACTACGCACGACTACATATGCCCAGAATCAGGCGCGTACCCAGAAAAGTGTGTTGGGGGGGAGTTCAGCTAACATCCACTAAAACAGGAAAATGTAACAAAAACGTTTATTTCTTATAACTATAAAAAATTATGAAGATCAAATAGAAAAATTTCAAATTATGTCAGAATTGACTAGTTTTCAGTTATTAAATAAAATAGAAAATTGATTTCTTGTAAATATAAATCTATAAAAAGGGAAAAAACGAATATTAAAAAGTTTGCTAGTTTTAAGTTAATAAATAAAAGCTTCAAGCTCCTTGGGCCAGCATTAGCAAATCTGGTTACAACCATTTTTGTATCAATGACTCTCTCTAGAAATTTATGTGCATTAGAGCTACTCCATTCGAGCAGTTTTCTGCCATAGTGCTTTTGAAGGTCTTAAGTCTCCTTAAGGAAGAAAAACTGCGCTCTGTTTCTTCAGCTGTTGTTACGGGAAGTACACAAAATATTTGAAAAAATATGTACAAATTGAGGTAAAAATCTTCGCAACATTTCTCGAGAGCTGAAAGTGCTGATGAAAGTCATGATTCGGGATCATTCGGTGTTGAAGTGATCCACTTTTTTTCCATCTTTTTAATTCACTGGAGAGAAGACCCTTGTCACTGTCTGGTTCATCAATACCAGATATTTCTTGCTGTATTCCACTGTCAGAAAGATTATTTAACGTTGCTGGAATAATGCACTGCTGCGAAACAACTTTTTTGATAAGTGAGGAATATTTGGATGCCAATTCATTCACCCCGATGGCTCTAGAGAATTTTCCACCACCCATCCCGAAAGAAGGACCAGATGACAGCACGAACAAAATTCTTGCGAATTACCTTGACATTCAATAGATGGCTGTATTGTAGCTTCATATAATAATGTTATTGGCCTTCTTCTTATTTTACTCGGACTATACTTGAAAGTTCTATGTGCTGAATGATCATGAGGGACCTTCTGCAAAAGCCTTGGGGGGGCTAGTGCCCCAATAGCTCCTTTTTAAGAGAATCAAGTCGATTTGCTCTTTTGGTCCTCTAGAAATCCGGATCTTTTACCGTCTTCGCAATTTTGGCAGAAGATAACTTCTCTCACATTATCCTCCAAAGACTCTAGCCGCACCTCTGGATGAGGTACAAGTTGACTCGGATGAGATACCTAAAGAAGATATCGATATTATTGACAGCTTGCCGCACGTGTTTCTAAGTGCATAAGACAACACTTCATTAATTTTTTTGCCTACAGTTCGATTATTCTCAAATTTTAATGAAATACTTACCTATCATATACGAAAAATTCCTTATTACTAGGTGTTCCGTTTTCTATGTCACAAATTATATTTTTCATTATCAAAATTACAAAAGTCCATGTACTTTTATAATCGTTAAGAACATATAATCCTAAATCACAACTTGTTAGAAGTAAACACAGAGCATAACAGATGAAGAGGAAAATATACTATTTGACGCAATAAAATTCAATTATTCGAATTTCGGAAATTCATCATTCATTTCAGTTGGGTAAAAATAAACTCGTGCCATGGTTTAACCAGTAAGGTCATTTTTGTGGAAATCATATAATCTGATTTAAAGTTCAATTATGGATTTTCATCAAGTATTGGCCACATCAATTCAATATTTTTTTCAGATTTTTTGGAAACCGGTTGATGAAACACAAACGTGTTGTCTGAATGGAAAAAGTGTGAGAAAACCTTCGTCCCAAGATTGAATTTTTTATGAACGTGAGTAGATACATATATTCAAATGCATAGTGAAAAATCATCAGATGGCACTGTTCGAAAAATTAAGTATCGGCAAAATATTTTAGGTTTGTATTGTGTAATCGGTGTCTTTCTGGATGAACTAACATAATCTCTAGTCGTTTCTTATGTTGCCTTTATACCGTTTGCACTAGTTTCAAATATATAATATTTCCTCTCTGCGTAGTGCACCCAAAAATTAGTAACTTATGCCCGTTTGCCTTGTCTTACTCATTTCTCTGATTTCTATAGAAATTAACAGAGCAATCACTGAAATAAGTATGTCTTAACATTCAGGCTGTCTTATATGTCAGTGGAAACATGCATTATAGCTTCTTATATATGCGTTATATGGACAGATAGGGAATCATACAATTTGTTCAACATTTCACTTTGTCTAACTCGACAGCAAAACTCCAAACAATTCCGACAAACGGAAAATCAAACGAAAAACATTCAAATGCGTATAGAGAGAAAGCATTTATTACATTCTACTGCTAACATAGCAATTAAATTGCATAGGCAGTATTTAAATAGGCATGCAGTAATTTCCATTATTGTTGAATTTCCGGGAACTTTGCCTTGTTTGAATTACAACCCGTTGGAAAAGGGAATGGAGATAATATTTAAATGCATTATTTTTCAAACAAATTTTCTCAACATTCCGTTTCTGCTTCTAGACTGTGTAATATGATTATTTATTGAATGCAAAATTCATAATAGCTGAGCGTTCTTCGGATTACATATGAAAATCCCATTGAATACAATTGTCCACAATCCCGTATGAGAATGTAGTCGATTCATTTGAAGGCTTAGAAACTTATGCGATAGATTGAATAGTAATGCATGAAATTGAGGCAATTTGTGCCTGAATCTTCCAAATTTTAGAGTGTAGGCTAATATTAATTAATATTACAAAAATGCCAAAAATGATTTGAAAAAGAGAAGTACCAGGAAGTGCTTTTTAAAATTGAGGGCTGCTTATTTGAATAGGAATCCTGATATCCTACGACTTATATTTTAATTGAATGTTTCCACAATCAGAAAAATTGTAAATGAAGAAGGTGACATTAAAAAAATTCAACATTCTTGCAATTCTCAATTAATTTCTATGAGAGATACCCACTCCCTAATACTGCATCAAATGCGTTCCATCTTTGAATTGATTTTTTAAATTCTTCAACTGAGGGAGCGCCTCGCACATTAGCCGAAATAAGCTGAAAATCAACAGAACTGTAATTGAGCAGTTGCATATAACGTTTCAATAATTTAATTGTCTTCCATTACAAAACTAAATACCTTCATTTAAAAACTGATCTCTTGTACTTTCCATTCGAATAACTAAATCAAGAATCCTTTCGATTAGTTTGCATAAACGTTATTTGATTTTGGAATTCATCTACCTTCTGACGTAAATTTGCACTGCGAGAAACGCATAATGACTGACTTTTACGTTGAACGGACAACGTAGCGCTGATTTAAAACCCAAAATGTTTTGACAAGGGTCATAACCTCACGTTTTCATACTATACCTCTACAGTGTGGAATGGCTCAAATTTCCATGGCCAACCGAGTACTTTCATAAGATTAAGTGTATTAATGTCTTTCGGGGAGGTAATTTAATAATTGATAGTTCGAATAATTGACTATAGATATTCAATCCCATTGAAGAAAGACGCCTTATGTTTTCTATGAGAAAATATCATACATCTGTAAGGTTTTGTACTCTTCTCTTGATCTATATGAAAGAAGACCCATATCTTCGTACTTGTTGGAAATTGTAAGAGGACATAGGTTTTCATTTTGGTGAAATCGCCCCTACTTCGTGGTGGCATTGTATCTCTCTGTTGTGGAATTGCGGTGGAAACTGACCGAGACAAAAGTTTTCGCATCAGGGCACGGATATATCGACCATTAGGAGGGTGTTTGACGCGTCACGTGTAATAAGCACGTAGAAAGCTTTTGTCCTGTCATTGCCTTTCCCGTCGTGATACCCAGAACGTAAGGCATGTTTTTATTGGCTGTTATTCGGTTCTGTTATTTCAATGTCAACTGGCAGGGAAGAGATTCTTACAGTTAAGAGCTGGCAATTTGATTCGGTTACTTCGCCGAGCGATTGCTTTACCCATTCGAAGGTTATTGTACGGAAAACACCTAAGGTATCTTATGGAAAATCTCATGGCTTTTGTAAGAACATACTTTCAATCGAATATGGCCATATCCTTGAACGTTCTGAAATGCTGCATGAATCCAGAGCGAAAGGGAAAATCACAATGAAAGTAGTAATAGTTGGTTTATGCAGAGTTACTTATACCTAGGGAAGGCAACAATCTCATGGCAAACACCTGCACGCCATCTGCCAATGAGATTAATCCTTTTCTTAGGTATTAGCGCTGTGTATTCAACTTAGTTAATACTACTTATTCAACCTGAGTTTATACTCAATATTAGTTATAATTATAATCATAGTAACTCTGCATAAACGCACCATAACAATGATTACCGTTTGCCGCAAGTAGCACCTCTGCAGATCACATATTCAATGGGATACATTTTTTCCAGATTAACACTTACAGCAGTAAATGGCGGTGAAAATTTTCTGAATGAACAGACTCATTTCTACTGAACTCTTCTCTTCTATTAGATCATCGAAATTTTATTAGTTGTATTATTTTCCAGACAAAGATTATGCGAATATGCTTCAAGATTCCTTCACTGCATATACTAGGAATTGAGGTGGTTGATTTCACCCATATAAGGTCAATGATTGAACAGAAATACGTAAACATGCCAATTTTTGACAAGTGATTTACCAAGCTGATCGGCCATTATTTTCAACCATCTGTTTATCTTTCCCTTTGAAGATTAGTATTATATTTGAATCCTTGAAAACAGTCGGCAAAACACCGCATTCAATGCATCTATTGATTAGCATACTCAAGGTTCACATAAAGGCTGCAATTTTCTTTAGTGTTTCGGCTTTGATTCCGTCCATTGCAGCGGAGTTTTTGTCTTTCACTTGGAGGGTGAAGTTCATCACCTCGGTGGGATCGGAAGGTAGTAAGACTAAAGAATTTTGGATAGGTATTCTAGATCTCCTGAATTGTGGATCTCTTGATTGAATTCCTCAGCTATTTCTTCATCTCCCCTCAATAGCTCACCCAAGTAATTCTTAATAGCTTCAAGCTTCGTTCTCTTCTTTTTGCTACATCTTACCGCGTTCACAATATTCCAGCTGTCTTTATTCGACTCGATTTCATTTTTGTAAAAAATCAAATTTTGTTTTTTCTATAAGAGCCATTAAATTATTTCTGTAGATTTTATAGTGATTTTTCAGTTCCAGGTCGAAGGGGTCTTGTCTCAGCATTTAAGCCATATTATTTTTGACGACAGTCGACCTCATGAGATCATTCGTCATCCATGGACCGATCTTTGTGTCCTTCCTACGGCTTATTCAGAAACAGCAAAACAACAGTAAATGAATTCTTTCAATATGGGTGCAAAATTCTATACTCCTCTGTTTAATGTCGACAAAAGCACTCATTGCGGAGTTTGTGTCCGATCTGAGAACGGATCCCAAACCTGATTAGCAAGCATGTCCCTCAGTTCCCTGTGATCTATGTATCTCACATTCGTTTTCACAGTTCAGTCAATTGCACTAATTTTTTAACGTTTTGAAAACCTGACAATCAACAATAATTAACAAAAAAGTAGCCATGCAACTTTGGCAAGAGCCAACTATCTGCACAACCTGTTTTGAATATTACTGTTGTCTTCAGAATATTACAAAAAAATATATTGAAATTATGAAATATAATAAAATACGGACACTTTTTATACGGACTATATAACGCCTTTAACATCTGCAATAGGCATTGCAGACATTATAATCATAGGTGATTGGCAAACGTCTGGGTATTCTATACTCACAGTTGAGCTTTGCGCATTTAACTATGAAACACCCAGTAGAATATAGATTAACAATGTGAAGTATCAATAGATCTTTATGAACAAGCTTCGCTAAAACTTTCACTATAAGCGAATTAACTCAATAGGTATGCATTATAAACATATTGAATGTTAGGCTTCTAAATCTTATAGAAAGAAGCATACTCAATACAAAATATTCATATATAAACAACGTGAAAACAACTGACTTTTTCCAATATAAACAAGTAGCAAGTTCGCACATAAAGAATGCACGAAATATGCGCTGGAGCAATACTCAAACATGTGTATGTATGAATGCCACAATTCAGAAAACAAATATGAGAGCCGGATAAAAGTTCCGCAGTTCAGAAAACGCCATGATAATTTCCTTTATGGAAATTCAGGGAAAAAGCACGTTTTGAGCTTTATAGCAAAGCGGCGATGGAGAACGAAAGTGAACACATTTCAAAGTAGACAAATATGCCCAGAGTCGACCTACTTTGTTACAGTTTTCTTTTTATCTCCGAATTGTAAGGAAGAACCGTTGCTTTAATATGGAAACACACTGAATGCAGAGCATGAATATGGGAGTGAATATTTGGCACTGTAATTTCGCGTGACTGCAACTGACTCCATACTCACATTATGTTAGGAGTGAAAAGAATTTTTATTGAAGTTTCTAAGGAAGCCGTTTGAACATATTCCTTTGTAGTTCGATTCTTGTTACCGAAAATTGTTCCAGGATTTAGTGTTACAGATCGAAATGTTCATTTTGGTAATCCAGTTCTATTCCCGATAAGCACAAGGACATCCGATGGATCTCCAAATCATGCAATATAGCTATTCATTGGACATCATTTGAAGGAAAAAGGATGTCCATTGTATACCCCAGGGGTATCCAATGGTTCAATTTGGTCCAATATTTTGGACATTTTGGGCATGAATTGTACCAAAATGAACAAACCATGGAACAGCTGCTGGATATTAATTGAACATTTTAATGGACGTAAACTGGGCTAGTTTTGAACCTCATATCGACTTCAAATGAACTTATAAATGGATTCACTTACCGACGATAAAAGTTTCATAACTAGCCCAGTTTACATCCATTAAGTCCAATTCAACTTAATCAGCTGTCAAGACAACTTCCAGCAAATGTCCATTGTTTGTCCAGGTCTTAGAACCGATAACTTTCCTGACAAAGAACATACGAATCAAATATCACAAGAATGTATAGGATGGTTCAAAAGTTGTAATTATTATTATTATTATTAACCATACAATTAGAGTTGAGGCAAATACCTATGAACTCAAATAAGCTTATATATAAAAAAATTCAACGTACACTTCCCCAAAATAAAGATAAACTAGTGAATGAATATAAAAAAATATATCGAATCATTTCAAATGTGAGTAACACACACAGGACACAAAAATTCGACACAAAAATTCGGCACCAACACAGCGAACATTTCTTCACCATTAAAGTTGTCTCAGTCTGTCTAATCCATTTTTGAAGCTATTGGTGGTAGAGCTATTGACCACGGAACTGGGAAGTATATTCCAGGATGAGAACACTCTGTTGGGTAGAAACATCTGCCTTGGAATGGTCCGGAAATTCTCCTTCCTCAATTTAAAATCGTGACCTCGAAGATTATTGATATTTTTGCAGAATATGGCTTCCACCTGATTACCAAAATTTCCATGCATAGAACTGAGAGAATGGAGAAAATCCGAAGATCAACCTGTGTCTTGGTTACGAAAAATAATAAAATAAAGGTTATTTAAAATCATTTCGGTGTCAGGGTGATTTACTATTTTTCCTCATTCTTCCAGTTAATTACAACTTATATGAACCACCCTATACATTTTTGTGATATATGATTCGTATGTTCTTTGTCAGGAGGGCTCTATCGTATAACATTATAAAAAATTCTGATTCCAGGTCTACTACAATTAACTAAGGGTGTGATAAATAGACGAATTGTTGCCCGGTTGAGTGGATGTGTTTCATAAGGCTGTCTCATTTCACACTATCTTCGTTGATATACAGTTTGAAGGACGTGAAATGGTTGATATTACGAAATAATAATCCCATCAAGAATGCAGAACTTTCAGATAGACTTAACTACCTCATCTAAACGAAAGGCACCGCTGAACAGTAGTCTTTGCGATGAGTTTCATTCCCATCAGGTACCAGAAAGATACAGCCGAACTGAGCCGGATATTAGACAGGAGTAATTCGATAAGAACTTCCTTGTCCCAACTGAATCCTTAAACATTATGGAACATGGAAGGAGAGGTTCAAGTATAATCTGATGAATATTTAGAACTGATCCACGGAAGTTTTCCTTATGAGAATTCATTCTTTGTCAATTAATAATATCGACCAAAGTTCATCATTTCTACTACAAAAACAGATGAGACTTCATTATTTTTCTGACTAAATCAAGATATCATCCTTGAAATAACAATCCCTTATTTTTAACGGAGGATTTGTTCAACGAAATGAAATTCCTATTGTTATCGATGCAACAAACCCTCCTCTTCAGCACAAACTTCAATATCATACCGGATTCTCCAACGTTCAAACCCATGAATTCCGTTCATAATATCTCTCACAATAATCTTCGACCTGTTGCTTGGATTTGGGAAAGTTGTGCGATTCTTTGTTGAATGCTGCATTCCGGATCTTACTTGAATAAAATGGAACGCTTCAGAATCGAAATACTTCTGAAGGGAGTTTTTGAAATATGAATTTCCAGCGTTGCCTACGAAATATTGCAATATATGAAATGAACGATCATGGTTGAGAGCAAGAATAGTTTATTATGATACAAATTTCATTTGAGCGTTCACATGGATGAGTTCCGAAATAATTACATCCAACATGGATTTTATAATAATAATAAAACATTAAATGAAGAAATGAGAGAAAAAAAATTCAAAACCATCCTGAACTTATATCCGGCAACCGCCCAAAAGCAAGGTCAACTTCTACTCTTCAGAAAAAATAAGTCGCAGTCACCCTGGGCAATCTAAATTGAATCTTGTTATGGAACCAAAAAAACACATTAAAGATATTTTATATGCTGACTTAGCAGTTCATACAAAATATCAGATCCACCAGGACTGTTTAGTTCTTCAATCTGATATAAGTAGCAGTTGCCAGTTGCGTTACCTAACAGTTCAGTTTCGTGCAATCCAAGTCAAGAATGTTAAGTAGGCTTAAGATTGTTAGTTATGTGAATAACCAAGTGTGTCAATAAAACATTCGAGTTAAGTGTTAGAATTTCATCCTTACTAGTTCCTGAGCTGCCCTTGTGTCCCCCAAAATTTGTTGAAGGAATACACATTCTCAAGGTCACAGAACCGCTGTGAGTATGTTTTCAGACCGGAATATCACCAAAGCTGAACATTTCCATACCAGCAGAATGGTTTCCTATTTCAAAGATTCATGCAAAATATTTATTTATGATCCTCATTTCGAAAGAACAAATAAATACCGAAATACCCAAGTATTTTATCCGGGTTTTCTGCGTTTAAATTAACCACAGGGATCTATTTCGGAATAGCTACCATATCAATAAAAATCGTGAGCAGTAGGTAGGTATACAGATTGAGTCTTTGAATTGTACATATATTTTATCAGTAGATTTAGCTTGCAACCACCCGTATACGCTCTGATATTCAAATTTCAATATTCAGTCATTTGCCATAGTTCTTAATTTCCATTCGTACAAGAGTTACCAGTTTTGATCATAACCCATTTAACCTTCCATTTTTATATAAATCTATATTAATAAAAGAGGATCTATGGTTTACTTAAAAATGCTTTATTGTTCAAACGATCGCACCAAATTGGACAATTCTTTTTTTGTTGTGTTTATTATTGTTAGGGCAAGGTTTATATAACAAAATATTCCCAAAAAAAATTGTACAGAACAGAAAGAAAGGCATTCCTTTTTCTTACGACCAATCGAGCAATCACGATGAGTTAGTTATTATTATCTACCCTAGAAATATTTTAAATGGCAAAACTAGGTTTGCCGTGTCAGCTAGTAAATTATATTTTATCTGAACGTTCAAACGTTTCCAAGTTGAAAAACACAAGACACTTCAATGACAACAAAATTTCCTTTAGAACATAAAGCTAAATCTATGACATTACACATCTGTAATGTGTAGTTGGCATCAGCTAGGCACAAAACTGAAAAGATAGAATAAGAAAAAGAATAATGTGTTATGTTTATCCACTCACTCACCTTACTTGTAAAAGTTTTGCAACACTTTCTGTGATTCATTCATAAGCTCTGAAGAACGACAAAAGAAAAAGGCGTTTCAAATTATTTTGTTTAGGTATAAGTTCACCGATGGTTTATGCTATACCATTGCCAACGAACCGAATTCAACTTGGTATCGCCACTTTTTACGTCATCACCTGGGTTTTGAACTGTATGGCACCCCTTTCGCTATATCTTCTTGGTTCATTCAACGTAGCAAGTATTTAATTCTGTGGATCTTCTGAATTAAGTTGCACTCAGCCAAAGTATCTACCCAATTCAACAGTTATTTATCAATTACTCGAAAATGGCAAATTAAATGAGAAATACAAGGAATAATTTTATTTTCTAAACTGGTAGAATCAGTGACCGTTCAACTTATTTATTATCTTCGCTAATACTGATGATAGAGCTCTGAAATTGAAACATTATACAGGCACTTTTTTACGTAGAATCCAGTGGCATGCTCGACTTTTTAAAAGGATTTTTAATTACGAAGCTATGACCCACAGTTATGTTTTTTTAAATGGGAGTACTAGTTTTCTGTGCAATTTTTTGAAAGCTTAATTTTTACTGATTTCAAAAATATATAACATTATATGGTTTGTATCAATATAAATAATAGAAAATGGTCAAAAACCTTTTTTCTCAATATTTCTATGGTTTCAACTTTTGATGAGCATAGAAAAATATAGCATCGTATGATTACCACTGTCTCCTTCTATAAGTCTCTTCATTATTATGAAAATTTATGAAATATATCTTGATTCAAATTTTGTGAAAATTGGTAAAAAGCATAAAAAGAATGACATTGCCGGAAGAAGACTGCTTTTGTTATAGGAAACTCTATTTTTCTGTGCTCGTCAAAAGTTGAAACCATAGAAATATTGAGAAAAAGTGTTTCTCACCATTTTCCATTATTAATATTGATACAAACCATATGATGTTATATATTTTTGAAATCAGTAAAAATTAGGCTTTCAAAAACTTGCAGAGAAATCTAGTGTTCCCATTCAAAAAATCATAACTTTGGGTCATAGCTTCGTAATTAAAAAACCTGCTAAAAAGGCGAGCACGCCACTGGATTCTACCTGAAAAAGTGCCTGTATAATGTTTCAATTTCAGAGCTCTATCATCAGTATTAGCGGAGATATAAATTTATTTCGATATCGCCATTTTTCCAATTTTTGCTTATAACTCGAAAACAAAAGAAAGTGGCCAAAAATCACTACTACTATTGTAAGTTTCTCAGAAAAAGAGAACGAGAATGGGGTATCAGATTTTATCTATCTCCTCTGGTTTAAAAGCTGTAGTGCTAAAACATCGAAATTTGCCCACCCGGTACAAGTAAAAACTCTGATTCAATTTTTCCTGAAATCAATGAATCTGCGTCGGAAAAAAGCTTGAAACAATGGAGGAAACATATTCCTTGAAAACGCAGATAAAACTATAATAATTGTACCTATCAGTCCAACTTTATAAAAAACTACAGGCTTTCAAACACTTAATAAACTTTTTAGGGTTTTCACTCCCAATCTCTGAAACAAAATCAATTAAAAATGAAATAAACAATTTGCTCCTACGCAAATCGTTTGGAGAGATTGTGAGTGAAAACCCTAAAAAGTTTATTAAGAAATGCAAGAATAAATTTCAATCGATATTTCAAATACTTCCATGTAAAAATTTTCATTTCAGCACAAATGATCCTCTTTATGGCTTGTAACATGACGGGAGATGAACGTAGCCTAATCTAAAGTAAATAAAAAAGTTACCACAACTAACAAATGTTGCGAAAAAATTTCTTATAGGTATAGACTTCATGAACAGCGAAGAGCCGACTGTTACCGATTACTCACCTGCAAGAAAAGTTTAGTTTATATTTAATTCACTAGATGATGTCTCCTTCCCATCATACTCGAAAAGTTATATCGTGTGAAAAAATCGATTATCATACTTGCAGATGTCTAATTCAACCTCGTTTCACTAATGGCCTACGCCTGAAGACACGATGCGGCAACGTTCATTTTCGGGCAATAATCTTCTGTAATCTCATATTCAAAGAACGTGAAACTTTTTCTAGTTAAACCCCATCTAATGACATGGTGCAGAAAATTCATGCTGAAAATTGAGAAAGATCTAGTAGAGAAACGTGAAGTTCTATATTTTTCAATTCCGATACGAAACCTGTTTCCTAATATCCATCCTTTGACCTTCCTCATAGATTTCATATAACGCATTATTGATTTCAATCATTAAAAATAAAATTCTGAACTGTTGGAATATTCTAGATGTTTTATCACCATTCATTCCCAAATTCTCCTATTGACATTCTAGTCATAAAATACATTTTACATTGTTGAATTGGAAATATCTCAGGTAAGGAAAATATAACCTCCGCAATGCTTTATTTTATTGGCCATTTTATCCTGCGTTTTCCGAACCATACTTGTTCACCTGAAGCTCTTTTTCTCGGAATTTTTTCTCTCGGCGCATCGTGTACAGTGTTTCTCTGTCTGGGTGGCCTACATATTAGATATTTACAGACAACAGATCATCGGATTGTTCTGAAAATTTGGGTCCCAGGTGACCATATCTCATAACAGTTGTGAAGCAGAGAAGAAAGGAGCATAAATAGTTCGAACATGAATCCTGCAAATATTTGTTTCATGGGAGATCTATAGGTATTACCTTCATGTGTTATGTTTATTATGTTTCATTTGTTATTGAGAACGCTTCAACAAAATGATGAAAAATTATGGAAATTAATGAAAACTATTGCTATACCTAATATTGAACTCGAATTTTGCTTTTTCAAATAAATTATATGTTATATGCTTTGTGAGAATGAGAAGAATACTGTATGCGTATTGCATATCTTTCTGAAGAAAATTTGAAATATGTATATATGATTCATTCATTTATTTCTATATATAGGTAAGGTACATGCAACGCGTGAGGAAATAAACTATATCGAAATCTACACTAAACAGGACATTATTCATTCAAATATAATTTTTATATTCTTGATTCCATTAAAACACAGCCTAAAATGTTTCATAGGTCTGCTATGAAAATACGAGAAATGATTTATTGGCCTACAGTTCTATATCCATAGCAGTTTCTTTTCAGTAATTCACCATTTCACTGGAAAATCAATATGACACACAAATATTTAATCAAACGTTCAATATCTGCACTTCACTTTCAGTTATTCACTATTCAACTGACAAAACGTCTAAGTGATAATAAATACATATCAAAACGACAGTATCAATAGCATTTTTCACAATCCTCCATATTTATTTTCGTTTTACAGCGCCCTCGACGGTAGTTAAAACGCTTATGGTAACATGCTCTGTTCATGATCTCAAAATGATACATGGCACGTAATGGTTACAGAAAAATAGCACATAACAAAGTTCCCCATTAGATCTCCCAAGAAAACATAACAGATATGTTACTCGTCAACTGGGGTACTACGGTTTATGCTTCTGATCTGTCGACTAAAATACACTGCGCAAAAAAATTAACGCACATTATGGAAATCTCAAATTTATTCTACAACTGGTGTTCTCAATGATAATTATTTTTATCAGAATTATGCATGCATATGTTTTAACGGTTTTCTTCAAAATAGATGTTTTTCCCAGCAGGAATAAAAAAAGATGATATTATCAGATTTTGAATGTATTGGCACCATTCTAAAATCAGTTGTTCTCGATCAATTCTAGTGATCAATAAATTTTCTTTCGTTTGATTTTCTACACTAGATCGCTATGCAACGCGAAACACGCAATTTGACCCAAAAGGAATGTGCCCAAGCGGTAGTTTTGCGAGAAGAAGGGTGGACATACACAAGAATTGCAGAAAGGTTTGGAGTTTCCCATACAAGTGTGTCCAGAATGTTGCAGCGATTCAGGGAGACAGGTATGAATGTCCGAAGACTAGGACAGGGTAAACCACGGGTAACAACTGCCATTCAAGAACGTTACTTGAGAGTTTCTTCGTTGAGACAACGGTTTGCAACCGCTCGCCTCCTTCAAATTCAGCTTGAGCAAACTCATGAGGTGCAAGTTAACACTCAGACGATAAGAAATCGCCTCAGAGAATATGATTTAAGGCCTCGCGGCAAGAGGCCCAGCTCTTACCCCAGCCCATCGAAGGGCGCGTTTGGATTTTGCGAGAGAGCATATCCATTGGGAAGAGCCCGATTGGGAAAGAGTTCTCTTCACAGATGAGTCTAGAATCTGGCTCTACCATTGTGATCGACGTTTCCTTGTATACAGACGTCCACATGAAAGATATACTCAGTGCAATTTCCTGAATACTTCTGGTTTCGGGGGAGGATCGATTATGGTATGGGGTGGAATATCTGTGACTGCTCGCACAGACCTAGTGGTCGTTGATAATGGAGCTATGAATGCTGATAAGTATATAAGGAACATTCTTGAAGAGCATGTAGTGCCATTTGCCCCACACATTGGTGAAAATTTCATTTTTATGGACAATAATGCCAGACCCCATCGTGCGCACATCGTTCAGGAGTACCTTGAAGAGATTGAAGTCTCTCGAATGGAATTGCCAGCTAGAAGTTCAGATCTCAATCCGATTGAACAGGTTTGGGACAACCTCAATAGAAGGATGAGAAGTTCAGAAAATCATCCAGGTACTCTTAATGACTTAGGAATCCAACTCGGAGAAATCTAGGAAGGATTAGATCAGAACATTTTAAGATCACTCATTTTGAGTATGAACCGTCGTTGCCGAGCTGTAATTAACGCAAGGGGTGGAAATACCAAGTATTAAATCACTTTTCAGCATTTCAGAATTTTGAAAATTGTTAATTTCTCTTCTTTCAAATAAGATTCGGTGAAATCCTGAATTTATCTTCCATTTAATGTGTCTTGTTTCGTTCAAAACCTTCCCGAGAGAACATAAAAAATGAGCTATAAAGTCAATGTTGAGTTAACTTTCATTAAAATTGAGATTTTCAGAATGTGCGTTAATTTTTTTGCGCAGAGTATTTTCAATGTTGCGACGTTACCGCCTATACAAAAAAATTTAAAAATTTTGTTATTTCACCTAGGACACCATATTCATTATACCTTTTTTCGCTTCTCTATTCCCATCGGAGTATTTTTGTCTCGTACTTCCCTATCCCTATTCCTGATCATTTAAGAGATTTTGACGTTTTTTCACAAAAAATAGCCGAAAAAAATAGATCCAATGAAATAGGTAGAGAAATCATATTTCGTTTTTTTGGAAGCTGAAATTTTGAGAATAGGTCATTGAGAGGATGAGTGCGTAGAAAAAACTTGGTTTGTGATATACATTCTTCGTCTTGCTACTCGATACCAAAGCGGTAAAAACTTGTTTTTCCTAAATCGAACAAGCTACTTTTCATCTGACATTTAATGAACTATCAAGCTACTCAGAGAAAACTTAATGGGGTTTCATTTCTATGAAAGTGAAGGTTTTCTGAATGCCTTGCTATTTTTATCGCTCTGTAATCGAATTTTCACTAGATTCTTTTTAAATTCAGGAGGTGATTGTTTCGAAATCTTGAATGTTTTATACAGATTTTTGTTGAATTGATTTATTTCTATGATAACTATATCTTATCAAAAAAAAAAACTCTCCTTCGAAAACTTGTTGTTTCGTCGTGTCTATTGTTAGTGAAATCTCTATGTTCTGGGATAATGTTGTAATAAAGAATTCACCGATTCCTTCAAGTCATTTTCCTTCAGGAATTAAATTCTCAACGAACAAGTGAACCACTCTTTTTCTAGAGGGCAACTGTTATTTTCTTCTCCAGAAGTCTATCCAAAAGTGGGCCTTCTTCATATCCACAGGAACATTGATCACGTAGACAATTTTCAAGTTCGTTACCAAATTTGCATCGAACTGCCAGACCTCGTCGAATCAAACTATCGAATGATTTTTTTCGGGTTTTTCTGGACTACAAAGACTATACATAAGCTTGTACGATTCTTCATCCAGCATGTTCAGCAAAATCGGTCTTTTCTTAGGTACATTTTCTTCATCAGTGTTTTTCAACCTTTTTCATGAAACGACCGCCATCATAAAACAAAATATGTTTCGATCCCCATAACATTTGCTTATTTTATATCACCTATTAATAGTAATGAGGAAATAAAATAAACATTCGGAAAATATATCCAAGTTGTCGATGCTTCGAATATTGAGGTTTTATTTATTTCATATTTTCTTTTTGTTGATTTGAAATTGCTTGAAATGAATGTGAAAGAACCATTGATTTTTAAGTTCGAATTGCGAATTGAGAAAATTTTTTCGAAACAAAACTCCTAGCTGATCTTTCCAAGAATCCAAAACACTTACTTGATAGTTTTATCGAATCACTACAGAAGCCGAGCGTTATGTTTAAACACAAATATAGCATCCTTCATTATTCTTTAGCCTAGCAGACGACGAATTTTTTGAAAACACTTTTTATTTAGGAAGAAAGATCCTTTATGTTTATAAACTTGAAACAGATTTTACGATTCTCACAAAATGAGTTTTTGAATTACCTGAAGATGCTATTGTGATAACGAAACACGTGTCGTGGTTTGAAAACTCATTTTGTGAAAATCGTATTATCTGTTTCAAGTTCAATTACGACATCAATTCAATACTCCACATATTACATATACATATATGTTTCTAAAATACATGAAATCTATTTTTGTTTTCAGAAAACGGTTTCCACACTTTCTTTCTATAATTGTTATGATAGCACATTTGGCTTGCCCTTCAAAAATAATATTATATTCATGGTATACTATTTAATTTTGCTCGATAAAATACTCACGTGATACACGCTATCCAATTAGAATTGTTCGGACAAAGATAGCTGTTTCAATTTCTGACTGCTAAACTTATATGACCTTGAAAAGATTGCTTTGATTTTGAAATTTGACCTTGCAAACAAGATAGACCATCGCACATAGAACTATAAAAAATTAGACAATTGAAATCCAAAAGGTACAATATTGAATAGTTGGAGCGATTATACGGTATTTAATATTTATTAATTAAAGTTTCATTATTGAATTATTTCCCTTCTAGTTGACCATAAAAGATAGAAGGACCAAATGATAACCTGCATTTATATCAAGTACCTACTTGATCATCCAAAACCCACAATATGAAGTTAATGCTTAATAACTAAATCACACCAGGTTTCATATGTATTTCAATTTTTCAAACCGACATTGGGATACACCGTTAGGATTTGGAGGCATTGACTTGATAATGTAAATTCGAGAAGAATAACCATTTATCAAATTTCACTCCTTCCTCTCGAATATACATCAAGGGAGGCAAGAAATGCTGACTCGCAAACCAATTTCTTTCGACAGCATCAAACCTACGAGTTTGCCAAATTGTACGTGTACACAATACCAAATCCGTTTCGATTCGCATTTCGTATTACGTTTCATGGGTATAAATCCCGAATCCCGCAGACAAGTAAGTAGTTTAACAATATTTGGAAACTGCGGAGTGAATAAGCGGACAAAGGTCTTTTTCTCCCTTCCTCATTGATTTCTGATCAACATAAATTGATCCATCGGTGGCTCCTGTGGGACTGTGAAGAAGTACACGTATTAGTAAAGCTTTGATGCAGGCTAATTACTTCATTACCAAATAAGCTATTATATTCCTACGGGATCTTTTTATGTTTATATGTTATATGTTTATATGTTATATGTTTATTATAATGAATGATTGTAACCTAGCATTGAGTTTTTAATTACTTGAGCCTTTCGAAAAAAACATCATATTCATAGTCATTATAATCACTCTATTCTTTTTTTTTGAAACATCTTCTGTTGAAATTATCAATGTTCATTTTTCAGCGTTCATTGTGTGGAAAGTCATTTCAATAAAACGAGATAAAAGATATATTTTTTATCAAATTCGATTTTTAATAGTAATTTATTAATAATAGTATTTTCATTCCGTTGTATTGACAAGACTTTCCATAAAATAAACCTTCAAGCATTAACTAAACGTCTTCGATATGGCACAGGTCCGTCAGTTTCCATAAGCACAGTCAGAATCCGTGTCCATGAAAAAATATAACATCTAGACGCTTGACGAGAAGACTTCCATTCACTAGTGAAAGAAAGCGTCAAATATCAAAGTTCGCAATCTGATATCAGTGAAAACGAATATGGACATACGAAGAAACCGCCGCTCAGTTCAAGAAGTCAATCCTTTTCAAAAAGGAACACTCATAATCTGATTGATTAGTACCAAGGCTCTTCGACTTTGCTTGTGGTAAAGGAAAAAGGTCCTCATGAGTAAGCTTCTCATTGAAATGCATCGATTAGAAAAAAATCGTCGATGGACCACCCAGGAAACCATACCTTTAGGGTTGCGTTCACAAACTTACTGTGAGCAAGCCGTGAAGTAAGCTCTGATTACTCGAAGCGTTCACAAACGTATTCTTTTAGTTCCTCAGAGCATGCTCTCTGAGCATGGCCATTCTCATACTCTACTCTCGGAGTAAGTTTGTGAACGCAACCTGGGCGGTCAGTCGATTGACAGACGCTCTACTGTACTTGCTCCATTCAGTCCGTTCGCAACATCAACTACTTTAGTATAACTGAAGTTGCCATAGTGAATATTCACTATGGCAAAGTTATTAATTCCTTCAAAGTACAAAAATTATAAATTTCAGCCATTTCAATATGTGTGCACATTTTAATTAAATCGTTCCAACAAGATATTTTCGGTAATATGTTACCGGCAATGTGTATAATTCAGGCATTGTATACAATGCCTAGGCAATGTATAAAATGCCTGGGTCTTTTAGGCAATGTATGAAATAATACGAATGCATTTCCATTTCATACTTTACCTAGGCATTGAATACAACTCCTAGGTATTACATAGAAAGCCTGCTGATCTGCCGGGAATGCGTGAAATGATAACTTATTAGAAAGGGTATGTACAGGGTGGGCACAATTCGTTCTCTACTGAAGGGATCTCGAGAACTAAGTATAAGAGCTGGAAGAAAACCAATGATACATTTCCGAGCTCTTTTTCAGAGAAACAGAGAATGGTGATAACCGTAGCCTCCTACTATTCTTCATTTTTGAATTATTAGCAAAAAATTAGATTTTGGCAATTTAGAAAAGTTCTCATAACTTTTTCATCTTCGAGCTTGGAGATCTGAAATTTGAACCTTCTTAGGCACTTTTATACGTAGAATCTACTGATGAGAGATTTTTTTCACTTCATAAATAACTATTTCAATAAAAGTTTGCTTTTAAAAAAACGAGAGCTCGCCTAATAATTCGAAATGGAAACATATTTTGAGCTCTTCGATTCTACGTGAAAAAGTGCTTGTAGAAGGTTCAAGTTCCAGAACTGTAACTTCAAAGGCAAAAGAGTTATGTAGAACTTTTCGAAATCGTCAAAATCTCATTTTTTTCCAAAAACTCAAAAACGAAGAATCGTATATAAAGCTACGGTTTTCATCATTCTTTGCTTATTTGAAAGAGCTCGATTCCTTAGGTCTCTTCAGTAGACAACCCTGTACTAGTTATTATGATTTGTAATATGTTATTGATAAGATTTTATGATTAAAAATTTTTTTTTATTTCTTTTTTTCATAGAGGTTTGAAGAGATAGAGATATATCTGAAAACACATTCTGAACAAAAATTACTAAGTTTTCAGATCCTACATGATCTGTTTAATATTTGCTTTTTATTTAAAATGAACAGCAAAGACAATCGTTGATCGGCCGCCATTTCATTGAATCCGCAATGAACGAATGTGCTCGTTAAATTGTCAACATCTTCCCTCATCAATGAGATCTTACCTTAACACATTGCCTGCTAGGCGTTAGGTATTCTATAGAATACCTAGGTAATGGCTGAAATGAATAATATTTAATGCATTGCCTGACTTTTTCAGGCATTCTATACAATGCCTAGGCATTGTATGCCGGATTATACACATTGCCGGTAACATATACATTTTCTGATGGAATATGAATCTCATCTGATCCACCACTGTATGCTATATCAAAAAACAATTCGTATAATCAGGCTGTCTTCATATTCACATAAAATTCCGATCTCCTTCTCGTAAGCCGCTCTTTTTCAATTTATTGCTTTTAGTACGCTTAACAAGACATACATAAAATGCTCTTGGAATTTCACGATCGTAGTTCAGAAATTCAAACAACCTTCATTCACTGTAATAACGGCTAAGAGTTATGCAAGTATATAAACATGCCTATATAATATGCAGGCCTTTAAATGGTTTTTGCTCGGGATAGGACATTAATTCGAATTATCCACTTTTTCAACGATTATTTTGTGCTTTCTTCCTGAAAGGCTGGATTTCATTATCACCGACATGTTATGATGAAGCTATAACTTAGTTAAGGGGAAGTAATACCTCAAGAATCTCTATTCAAAAACGGCATTCACTAGTTCTCAATTTACGCTTTCCATTTTGTACGTAAAGTTTTTTTTAATGGAAGTTGAAGGACGTCTTGATGTCGCCCAGTCGCGTTTTTTCCCAATTTAGTTGTTTTTTTATGGGAAAAAAAGTTGAAAATTTTGTGTCTATAAAATTTGTTTTCACAATCATTCTTCGACGATTTTTCAACATATTTCGATCAAAATAACGGCGCAGGGATATCATTCAATTCTTTATATATTGCAAAATTTTCATAGTGATATATACCAAGATTACGCCGAAATTCAGGAATAACTGAAAACTATTCAATATTCCCAATATTATCTCTCGCGTGGTAATTTATATTTTTCAACTGTATCAGTTGAGGCTATAGCTCAAATATGTGGCACATTTCCGAATTTGAGGTAACATCCGTGAAACATATTTAATGTAGATAATCTGAATAGAGAAGAATTCATTAGCAAAACGTTTCATAGTTGTGTAGCTAATAAATAATTATATTTTTTTAGCGACATATATTTCGCGTTCCTAGCTTTAACAATATGAAGTGAAATAAAATCAGAAAGCAACTATATCAACTATTATCTCTTCTGTAATATTATAGTTAGCCTGTAGATCTGCCATATTGATGAATATTTTTGTTGGTGAATACATTGTTAAGGCAAATGCTAGGTTCCCACGAGATATTTGGACGGCTGCAGTAAAAAAACGGTTCGATATTTTTCGATTATGTTTCCATATTCGTGTTAGGTATAGAAGGAAGTAAAATCGGGAAACATTTCAACAATTTCGGGTGAAATTTTTTTTTCGCTATTGACATGTAAAAAAAAATTGTGTTCGATTTATGAAAAAATTTCTGTACAGAAATTGTTCGAAAATTGTGTTCATTCAGAAAAAGAAATTCAATTCGGCAACCGAAAAATAAAAATCACGAACATTGAAGGTTTTCCGCCATTTTGAAGAAAAATTCTCGGAGTTCTTCATTTATTCTGAATTGAGCACTCAAAAATACTCGGATCTGACCAGAAACCGTTACTTTGAGGTTTATGGATAACTGACCACACGCATTAAAATATCGCTCAAATATGACGTTGAACCCCTATATCTCGTTTATGCGTCGAAAACCGGGTATACAGGGTGATTCATAACTATTGGGACATAGGCTAATGGCAGATTGTTTGGACCAAAATATGGCGATAGGACCAAATATACGTCAATGAAATGTTGCTCTGGAAAAAGATAGAGGGCATTAAAGTTGATTTTTTTTTTCGTTTTTTGCTAATAATTTCACTGTATATTTTTTTACCCGTTTTTGAGAAAAACACAATTGAACAGTTCAGAGCATCGGAAGGAAATAACGAGCTAAATCTATAACACAACACATCTGTGGATCTTTCAAAGAGGGCAGTATTCAGCCAAAGTACCCAATATTTCAAATCACACACATACTTTTTAATTTTTCAACATCAAATACTCGAAATCGGCACATTATACGAGAGAATATGAAGAATATTTTCATTTTACAAAATGCGTCTAGCTCAGTTTCAAGTGTTGGATGTTCGAATTTTTGATATTTTTATTGTACGTAATACAAAAAACTGGAAGACGTGAGTGATATCTTGTGCTCGAAAAATATTCATCGAATAAATGAAAAACTTTCGAATTTCATTGAATAAAATTGTCTGTTAGAACTAAAAATAATTTTTTTATGGTTTTTATACAGCTTGTATTTTTTAAATCGAGACAATTTGATATTTCCTCAGTAATCTTTCCTAAAAAATTATTTTATATTTATGATTAGTTTTTAATTGAAAGGGATAAACTTCGTTTATAACTGTTTTACACTAACTTCTCCGCAAGCATCCTATTAATTCCGCATGTTCAATTCTTTAGTAAGGAATGATTACCAATCTATGAATCATGCTGTAATACACCGCTATTCTCTGTGAGTAGGGATATGCTCTGATCTTATGAATGAAAACCTATTATTAACCAGTTCGTAGGAATTCTTGATACTGAAATTTGAGGAAAAATTGCAATACATCTTGATTGAATGGATCAATTTTTCGGATAATTTTCCACATGGGGCCGAAATGAAAGCCATTCCTGGTCCTACTGGTGAGTTTACTAATTCATAAGGGAATATGGGATTCATTATCACTTATATTAGGTATTTTCTGTTTAGGATCAAGAACATTTTCAATTTTGGCGTGGTATAGAGATTTTTTGGATCTGTTCTGAGAAAATAGAAGGAGAAAAATATATATATTTTAAGGTTATACGTTATGCATGTTTATTCAACATATTGACTTTTTATTTCCATGGATATTTCAAGAAAATTTGCTTTCAGACAAAGTATCCTATCCTTGTTTTACATATATTTTGTATTTCTGAATAACAAATAAGTCGCAAATGGGGGTGATACGAAAAAATATGGAGAATACTTTAAATTCGAAAAAAGGGTCAAATCTTCAAAAGTAAGCGAGCAAGTGTAAAATGTGGGTGGAATTTGTGTTCGGAGAAGATTCATCACAACAAGGAAAAACTATGAACTATGAAAATTATTCTATTCGATAAAATCGTTCATGAGATGTCATCAACTGAAATTTACATTTGTCATAAATTTTCAACCTCCTGTATCTTTTCAACCGAGCTGAATTAGAAGAATGGTAAAGGAAAAAACAGCTTTTTTGGACATCAGGAATCGTCTGTTAATACAGAAGATATTTAGAAGACTCACCCTCTGTACAACTTTTATTAATTTCAGTGATTGCTCCAAATAGCGCTAACTTGGCATCATCAAGCAGGCTGATACACAATTTGAAACCTTCATTTCGAATAATGGTCAAAACGATACACTACGCTTCTCAGGATTCATTGGTAACAATCCTTCGGAGCGTACTCATTATTGTCTCCGACCATATTTTTGCGAAGGGTCGGATTATAACAAAAATCCTCTTTCCCTTTTCGTTTCCATTAACTTCGGGTGTGAAAATGTAGGGGGCCATGGGAAGAAAAGGCAGCGCAGCCTGTTTTCGGGAACAATGATCCCTAAATTAGGAGATTCTCACGGATCCAATTATTTGCGAGCATCGTACCGTAATTAGAACAGGGTCCCAGAACAAGAAAAGTAAAGTGAAGCTAGCCATGATGATTACGAATTGTGAATTCCCTGATTCTAATATTTGCACGCGTTTGTTTCTCATAGTGCCCCGAGAAAGTGGGCATTCCGTTTTGTTTTAAGCATGATGAATCATTATTGTCTACAATTTCTGTGCCAGGCGATGCGACCTTGAAATATATTCACAGGGAAAATCTTCCGTTCCATGTTGTTAATAGGTAATGAGATTTTATCCAGGTGGTTGAAATAGCGTTGAGTTCAAAACAGGAGTTGGCACGTTTCCAAAATGCACTCAAGATAGTATTCCTAACGAGTATGTTACCAAGCCTCGTATTTAACTAAAAGAATGCGCACACATAATAGCAGTAACTCCATTTGTTGTAAGAAGACGAAAAATGAAGCTGAGAGTTACATTTCAATCCTTTTAGCGGAGGTTGAAAAATCCCGGAGATTGACGTTTCTTCAAAAGATACGAGAGCGATATATTTAGACCGTACTATACCAACATTCAGACAATGTGCGTTGTATGTCTTGAGTGCGCAATATTTGAGCATCATACTTCGATAAAGAGAATTGATTTTTTTCAGTATTATTATAACAATCTATAAAAGTCGAGGATAAATCCTATATGTCTACAAAATGAAAAATATACATATATACTCAAACAGGTAAACACATATAAACCCAAAATATCTCAGGCAGAACTAAATTAAAAGGACAAAAACATGAGCTAGTTAAATGGAAATTTGTTCGAATAAACAACCACACATCTATGTAGGGAGTTCTTGAAATCATTAGTTGGGGAACCAAAGCGGGCAATTCGGGATTTACTCGAGCGTGTCAGATTAATATAAGGGGACATACCTTGGACCCTGTAGAGTACCTCTACCAAAAATTAAGACCTGTATATAGGTGGAATTGTCTAGGACAGCCTGTCAGAATAGTAAAAAAAAAGATCATTGTACACACTCGAGCGTGTCAGATTAAGATATATGTGGTTGAGATAAATATATTCTCTTAATCTGACAATTTAAGCGTGTCGAAAATGTGTGGGAGGGCGCCAAACTTGCAGAAAAAAAAACGTCACGTGTACATTCTCGAGCGCGTTGCCGTTTTTTCTTATTTTGAAGCTAATGATTCAAGAATAACGGAAAAAATATAATCTGACAGTTTCAGCAAGCCGAAACAATAAAAATTGGCCATAAAGGACATAAAAATCAGTTTTTTTCAATTATCTCCTTCTCTGGGCTTCAAATCAAAATTATTGGAGTTATAGAGCATAACATTTTCTACAAATTTTGTCCCAAGCAATTGCTTCTATGTTTAAACTTTTTTGAGATATATGGCGATTAATGCGAGGTGTTGAGCGATACATGCTGAAGCGAAAATGCACTCGTTGGAAAATAGTACATTCTAAGGTTCAGTCACAGACAACACTAAAATTTTCGTGACTAATTTCGAAATTGTCATCATAGAAATACCTTGTCATTTTGACAATTGTAGATTAGACTGGGATTCTACATTGACCTTGCCCTTTCGCATGTGTGGCTAAGCTTCTCGCCCTTCTCGCCCTTTTCGCCCTCTAACTCGAGAACGGTGAAGAGTATGTAAAATTGCTTCAGACAAAAGTTGTGTAGAATTTTATTATCTACAACTTTCATAATGAATACAAAAAAAAAACGATTAGAGGTACAGGAAGGAAAATATTCGAAAAAAAGGGATTTTCATCATCTTCAAAGTGTCAGATTAATGGCTCCAAATTGTCAGTCCCTTGAAAAGTAGCTTCCTTTGGGTCTAATTAACATATCCTCCAAAAATCTGACACTCTGGAAAATTTTTTTTTTTTAACCATTTTCAACGCTTTCGTACGGCCATTCCCACCGCGCAAACTGTCAGATCAACATGAATTCATTATCAGAGACTCGTGGAGCATATACACTATCTTAATCTGACACGCTCGAGTATGACGACTTTTTTTTACATCTTTGAGACCCTGCAGACGCTTTCCCCACCGCTGAAAGTGCATACATCATAAAACCTTTTTTTCTTTCTACCATCTAATCTTCAAAATCCACTAGGTCTCCACGACGCTCGAGTAAATCTTGATATAGCATCGTCGGCTCCCCAACTACATAGTTTGAGAATCGAACACACGGTTGGGTAGGAAGTGCTGTGGAGTGTTGGTCCTAAATATGTAATACATCTGTATACACATACTCCGCAACAATATGTTATAAACATTGTTTGAATGTGCGTGCAGACGAAAAAAAGAGGAGAAATTGGGCAAATTAAAATTTCAGTTTATATCAGAGCCTTCGCATTCATACAGGGCTGGTCCTAGGTTTTAAATGAAAATAATATTTCTTCAATCAACAACTCGAATTGAAAACGCTCAAACCAATAAATTTTTAATTACTCTCATTTTCTGGCATAAAAGTGAGATATTGAATTGATACTTTCTCAACCAGTCCTCCAACTAGCGTCTACATAATAAGTACATATTTGTGCTTATTTGAAAAACAAATATTGAATAGGATTGCGGTTGAAGAAAAATATTAAAATTGAAAAAAAAAAACGAACATTATGGTGAGATTACATTTTCCATGAGGTTCACAATGCCCACACATGGTTTATTTTTCCATTTGAAATACGAAAGTTGGGCAGGGATGCGTTAAGAGGTTGACAAAAAACAATAAAGTTTATTGATAATGAGAGTAATAAAAAATCATTTGATGGGTTTCAGCAATATAATTTTGAGTTTGTGGTTGAAAAAAATAATCTTATTCCAAACTTAGGCCCAACCCTATATACCACTCATTACTGAAAGTATAGCCTGAAAAGAACCGATCAGATTGCCTCAAACCAAAAGCATGAAGTAACTCAAATAGTACACTTTGATTCGAATATCAAAGATGTTATCGGCCTGGCATGGTCTACAACGTATAATTGAGATAAAAATATCTTCATTCAATAAGGACTTGAAAATATTATACAAGAAAAGCATCATCAATGAAAATTTTTCGGTCGGATGGTTTAGTGCCACTTAATTTTCACTTTTTATACCCAAAATTTTATTCAGTTATTTAGAAACGCCTAATGATCAACCTTTTGTGAATACCCTCGTATATTCATGTTTGGTGCTTATCAGGCATCTATTTCAATACAAAAATAAGAGATGAAATAATTCCAAATAGTTCATGTTGATTCGAAAAATCTACAAATCCGAATGAAAACTCACCTAGACCTATATTTTTACCTAGAAGGGCTTCCTTTCAGATGGTTCATATTTTTTATCATGCCATCACTCGTTGATGAACAAGATTTACGTCAATAAGTTACCTGAAAAAAAAGTATCCTGTTTAATTAGGAGCTGTGACAAAAATAATAGATAAAAAAATGTGAAGAAATGAGAATGCAGAGGCTGTATCATTAATGATTTGAAAAGTTGAAGCATCTTGAGCTCTGAATACAAATATTCACTCCAAAAATAACCTTTATGATTATTTCTCATTTCTTTGTCTTAAAAAAGTATGTTGGGCTCAGTTTCTTAAAGAGTACTCATGAGCACTCAAATTATTGTCAGAATAAGGTACAAATTTGTATGCAAAAATAAAAATAACAATTCGAATATTAAATGAACCAATCATTATCATCTTCAAGAAGAACATCAATGATTAGGAAAGTAAAGGTACTTATAAATGGAACATGAATACGAGTAAACACAAGAATCATTTGCACCTGATTCTTCTCTAAAAAAGAAATAATTGAATAATTGAAACGAACAGAACAGTGAATATGTTATAAGAGTTCTGAATGGTGAAGAAGTGAAAAGTGCATACTCCTTTTTACTAAAAGGCCAAAAATCTATCAATGAAAAATCGGTGACTATATTGGCAGAAAAATTGTCTGTCTAACTATATGCAGCAGGGCCAAGAGCTTTAATGAAGTGGTAGATTGAAAAGCCAACTTCATCCTCATCATGTTTTTTTTTCAGAAAATCCCATTGCAATAATATTCTTGTGTGCAAAAAAAATTGAATGATTATGAAAAAGAGAGACTCATAATCCTCAAAGAACATATGACATGTTTTCAATATCTAAAGAATCGTCCTCTTTAGCATTTCATGAAATTGGAGAAATTATTTTCGTTTTCGACTAGACCTTCAGAATATCTTCTTTTGTTTTCGAGTTATAGGCCAAAAGTAAAATTTCAACTTTCGTCATTATCTCTGTTTCTGTTTGTGCTAGGATGTTGAAATGAAAATAGGACCCTTTTTTGATGGCAATCCAGTGGCGTGCTATGATTTCATCCAACAGGTATAATGACCAAAGTTGAAATCGCCCAAATTTCAATTTTGGCCAATATCTCGAAAACAGAAGAAGATAAAGGAATGCAGTTGATGGCGTTATTAGTTTCTCGAAAAAAAAAAGACATGAATGGTATATTCATTTTCCTCTATCTCGTTGGGTAAAAAAGTTGTAGTTCAGGTATCACCAATTGTGCCCACCCTGTTCTACTTTATGCTATTGAAGATAAATTTTCAGAATAAGGTAATCAAGACGAGGATTCGATAATCTTTCACAATTTATTGAAACACGACAAGAGCTCTCCAGTGAAGAAAAAATGTTTTTTCTGAATAATGGCGACGAAGGTGAACCACTCTCATCAGAAACTAGCTTATGTGTTGAAATGTATTTCGAGTAATTACTCCTGATTAATATTTTATGTCATTCTATGTATAAATTGGATTACCCATTAGCTCATAAAAAATTAATCTGCAAAAACGAGTACAGTAATTGTAATTGCCCTATTTCAGTTTCTGTCACATAATTACTATCCGGGATATAATCAATTTGTATATCGTTCCTCGAAATAATATTGATGGAACAATCCATAGGCTAGTAGCCCTTACACATACTAATTATATCGCTAATGCTACTGGCTATTTTGTATGATTCTTTAATGAATAGGTACGAATATTCGTGAATTAAATTTAGTGAGGATCACTGGAGTCTCGTTTCGAGACAAGGCTTTGTTTCTTTCACAATATGAAAGATACCTACGATTTATGTAAAAACAAAGGAACTAGAGTTTTTCTAATACAACTGAACCCATAAAAAATCAGTTACGTGAAAAGATATAATAGGTAGTTGGAAGTTCGATTTTAATAATCTAAAACTTTTCTTCGAGATTATTACATCTACTTTAGAGTGAGTTGAATGAAGCCAAATTTAATATAATTATATCATTAAATTTTTTTTTCTGATACTGGACGATAGACGGAAGTCTGCTCCATTTCTTTTCACAGATCTTGGAACAAGTACGACAAACAATAAATGAAATTTCGTATGAAATATCATACCTAAATGATTTAATTAAACATCCAGAAGCAAAAAATCGGAAAAAATTCCTCGAACATTTAGAGTGTCCGTTATAATTATAAGATTTAAATATTTCACTTTCACAAAAACTTATACATGACAAGACTACGAGATATTTACGAGACTCTCGCACGAAATACGAGACGAAACTTGAGCCGGCAAGACGATACTCGAGACGAGTCCTTAGTAAAGTCTCATCTCGTTGGTCTCGAGGGCATCACTAGAATTGATGAAAAATAATAAAAGAATGTTTATCGTGGATTCTGCGGTATTCATAAGACTTGTTCGCAGAGTGGTTCAGAACGGTTGCGAAGTAAACAGGACAAGTGTAGAAAGATTCGAAAACGCTGGTCAGTTCATGTAGCCTTCTTTGAACTTATACCTAAAAATTAACCAATATAGTTGACAATTTTACGCCATCTGTCAAAGAAATTGGCCCCTGTCTTAGGTATTAGATCTCAGTAACTCAGTGTAAACATTAGATTGTTCCTTCCTCAGATGAGGAAAAATGCAATACATTTGCCAAACATCTTGCACATGTCTTCACACCAAATGACCCCTATCCTGGTATCAACGATGCAGAAGTTGAACCTTTCCTGTATGTTCCATGTCAGATGTCCTTACCAATTAAAAATTTTACACCAATAGAAGTAGCCAATGAGATAAGAAGACTGAGAAAGAAGAAGGCTCCTCGCTACTACTTCATAACGGCAGAAACTCTAAAAAGACTACCCAGAAAAACTGTCGTACTGCTCACAAAATATTTCAATAGAATGATGAGCATATTCTATTTTCCCATCAAATGGAAGTATGCTGAGGTTATAATGATAACCAAACCTGGTAAACCTGAACACAATGTGGAATCATATAGGCCCATAAGTCTGCTACCAATCCTGGGTAAACTCTTTGAAAAGCTGCTTCTTAAAAGGCTGAAAGATGACATGGTTATGCACCAACTAGTACCAGACCACCAACTAGGCTTCCGAGAGAACCACTCGACAACACACATCAAATCCATCGCATTGTAATCACCACCTCAACAAGCCTCGAAAAAAAAAATTTTGCTCAGCAGTATTTCTAGACTCATCCTAAGTATTCGACAAAGTTTGGCACAACGGACCGCTATACATCAATCCAATATGGACGTACGGCATCCAATTCTGGGGTTACGCTAAAGCATCAAATATTCAAATCATCCGAAGACTTCAGTCTAAAATACTACATTCATTGGTTAATGACCATTGGTATGTCTCCATGAGGATTTAAGAGTCCCATATGTCACCACAGAAATAGAAAATTACTCGAGGCAATATCATCAGAAGCTAGAAGGACATGCCAACAAACTGATCGACCAACTGACAGAAGATCTGTTCAACTCAAGGTTGAAAACAACCGTAATGGGTACGATCTCAGCTGGGTGGACTCCATGATGAGGAAGGAGGAGCTGAAACGTCTGAACAGTGAAGCTTCGGCTCTTCAACAACATAAGATTGACACTAAGTACATGAAACTATCTTACATTGGGTCTCTATCTTCCCGAGTGGGCAATTTGTTCCACAACTACGATGTCAGAGTGGCCTATAAATCTACTAACACCCTATATAACCTATATATAGCATACCACCGTTAAAGCAATGCGGAGTCTACAAATTGACATGTGGAGACCCAAACTGTAACGTTGTTTACATTGGAAAAACTGGTAGACCTCTTCAACAGAGAATTAACGAACACCTTCGAAGCCAAAAGAGAAGCAACTGGGATAAGTCAATATTCGGTAAGCACCTGAGATTCACCGGTCACCCTTTCGATCCGGAGAAGGATGCTAAAATCATTCATCCATCCAGCTTCGGTTTGAGGCAGTGTGTGTTGGAGGAGATGGAGATTTTCTGCCACATCGAAGACAAGACTCTGCTCGCTCTAAATTCTTTGTCCACGCACGATTTCCTCCGCCTTTTCGATATGCTTAGGATGGAACCGGCTGTGGAGGAGACAACCCCGGTAGTGAGCGACTAACGACCTCAGGACCCCGCACATTTTCACCCTTCCGTGCCCCCGCCTATGAGTTGACTGACGGTCGTGTGTCGACTCCCGTATGTCGTCCGTCGATCCGTCTTCAATGGTCGCGGTCCATCCCTGCGCGCTGTGCTCTTTACATTCTTTCGTGTGTTTGTGTTGTCTATGATTTATATAACCTAGATATTTTGACGAATTTCGAATTTGAGCTAAGTATTTTTAATATTATAGTTCATAGGATTTTATATGTCGACAACAGTGAGGACTGATCTCACTGATTCTGATTTTTCTGCTCACTTGAAAAGTCATAACAGGGCTGCTGCAGCATAAGTGGAGTAGGGAGTAAAACTCCCTATTTTCTTAAAAAATCTTTGAATCTTGAATATATCTTATTTCGTTGCAGTCGTCCTGTTACTTGACTCCTGAGGATGGTGATTTGATTCACCGAAACCGGTCGAGCGGACGTTGCTTTTGCAGTCTTCAAATAAAGTTTCACCAAAAACAAGGCTCTCTTTTCTATTCACTATGAAGAAAACCTGTCCAAACGACCTAACTGGCTAATCTTAACTATGAATTTATCAATGTTCAATACTTTCTCTTACGGCCGTTTTCAATAAACCTATCTATCCATAGTTTCAGTTACTGACGATTGGTAACCATTGGTAATCATTCTAAAATATATCTACAGATAGATCATAGAAACGAAATCCCATGCATTTTCTATCTTCAGTAACTGAAGCAATGGATAGATAGGATTATTGAAAACGGCCGTAAGTCTCTACATATAACACATTTACTTAATATTTTTGAAAGTAGATTGTAAATCTCGATAAATTCAATAAAAAAAATATATTATTATTATTATTGAGAGCATTGAATATTTCAAAAAAAAAATGTTTCTTGGTTGTCCTTTCGAATACTCCATTATGAAGAATATCAAAATTTTCGTGAAATCCAAATAAATTCCGACTTTCTAAGTGTGCTATATTTGAAATAGAACCTTAGTGATAACGTGCATTTTTCTTTTTCTTCTATGTTTCCCAAACTGTCACGTTGGAAACCTTGGGCTCGTCCATTGGACATGCACCCAGTATCAAAAGTGCATGTTTACGATGTTGCCGGAACATCAACTTTCATGATTCATGCAGATAACCTGTCACTGATTAGAACAAGTCGTTCACAACCTGATAGGATCGAGATGACCCTTAAAATGTGAACATCACGATCGCAATATAAAATACATAATTCGGAACAGGATCATATCCATGTATTTTGTGTAATTATTTGAAAAATTCCTTTTTTTGTTATACTAAAGGGATGCAAAATGTTTGCTATATTGAACTTTTTGTTGCAGTGTTCTGATAAAAGTATATCTCTTGATAATAAATTCGTATTTTCGTATATTTTATTTATTTCCTAATAAATCCAGTTAACTAGAAATAACAGTAAAATGTCGTTAAGATATATGTTTCACCCTGGTTTCGTTTCATAGCCCTACCTCCTCACGATTATTCTAGGTTCCTCACACGTAGTAACCGTTCTTTTTGTAGCAATAATAATTGGGAAAAACTAACGTTGAAATTTCATTTCAGAATAACGTTCTTCAGATACGAATGCTAAACTCAACATATCATGAGTTAGATTCTGATTAAGATTAGGAGCTTAACCTTCGTTCAATCAATGAAGCGATACATACTGTCATTAATTTAGTAGTAAGAATATTGGATTCAGAATGAAGATGCTGTGCCAAGTGAATATAAGAAATTTTATCACAGATTAAAAATAATCCTGAGTTGAATTGTTTGCCGCACACGGCAAATAGTGGCGAATATAACGTTTTCTACATCTACTACTATCTTACTATCTATTATAGAATAAGCGTTGAGGGGACATGATAACAATACATGTTTCATGGTGGTGGCTAAAGTAACGTGTTTTTGTAGTTTGAAAATCACATGTGACCTTATATGAGCTTCAAGGTCAGTAAGGGATAGGCAGAAAAAAAAAATCTTTCGTATCAAACATTTTACTCTAACATGCTCTCCATTATAATTTTTTCATCGTTATTTTTGAAATACTTTACACATGTACGTTATTTATGCAAAGGAATATTTTGGAAAGAATATCATTTTGTTGATATTCGTAATCTTTTCAAATGGAAGTATTTATGGAAACACCCTCTTTGGAGGTTGATTCAGATTACTGCGTCCATAGGCGGTCCTACGGGGGGGGGGGTACAGGGGGTAATTACCCCCCCCCCCCACAGAGCCCATAACGATTACGATTTTTTGAATTTTTCATATAAAAAAACTAAGAAAAACAATATTATAATGAAATGAGAATGAGAGATTCCTTTACAGTGCTACAGTTTACTTGGCTGAGACAGCCAGGTTTCTCGATTGATATTTAAAGCCCGTTTTCAACAGCCGAGAATTCTCTAGAAAATTTACTCGAGAATTCATGCGCCGTGAATTATATACCGTTACATACGCACTTTCGGTAGAATTCTCTGTTCAGTTGCATACAAAATAATCTCTGCCGTTTTCTTACCAAAATTTGGTAGAGAACTCTCGGCCGTTACAAACGGGCTTTAGATAGAACTTTTTTGTGAAACTCAAGTTATCCTAATCAGATTTTGCATAACTGTTTCCGCTTATGAGATACAGGGCGATGTTGGAAATTGATACTTTTCGTATCCCTCCTTTATCTCCGAAGTTTTGAGAAATAATGCTGATCTGAAAACTACGTCTGATACAAAATTTTGCGTAGAATACAGTGTCGTCTTCAATTTTTTTTTCGGGGTATGGTTTTGAAGATACGACACAAACTTATATTTTTTTCAATGGAACACCCTGTACTTTATTACTTCGTTGAATTCAGAAATGCTGAAAAACACTAAAACATCACATAATGATGATTTTAGAGAAGAAGAATCAATTAGATGATTCTTCTATCAAAGATAATACACTCATCACTAACACGAAAAACAAAACGAAGGTACTGTTGTTATGGTTTGCGTTTCCCCGATATAATATTGTTTAGTTTAGTTTTTCCAATGAGTACTAGGAATTAGAAGAAATTTTATTTAATTTATAAGCAATTTATTCATCATAGATGCTATGCTAGGAAATTTTGGATGACATGGAAACATAAAAAAAAATAATAGGGAGTTGTCAGTCAAGAATAGTTTTCAGAAAAGTCACTCCTTGAATAGACTAATTGAAATTATTTGCTTTTTATGAGTTATGATTCTGTTGATGGATTTTAACAAAATAATATATAAATAAAATTTGAATTCAGCGGTTCGTAACAGTACCTACCTAATAGCAGCACATAAATAATACAAAAATTCCTAATACAAATAAGATAGAGAAGAAATACGAATAAAATATTCATTGGTATTGATACAAATTTTCAACATTGCATAATATTTTACTAATTATAATTAAACTATTCAAATTGCTGTCCGTTTTGCCTAATACATAATTGACAAACCTTTTCAATACGTGGTATAAAGACTTTATACTTTATAGTGCATTTAATATTATAAAAGGGCTGTTTTTTAATTTCTCTATTGATAGACGAAGTTCTTCGGGACTGTTGTGTCTAAACACAATAAAAATTCATAGCGATGACAGCTAGATCAGATTTATTTTTTTCTCTTCAATGCCTACTTGATTAAACAATGCTTCCAAATGTATAGTAGCCATAATAACAACGAGGATGTTTGTATCATACATGAAATACTACTCTTAATAATCAAAAGTAATAATCCTTTTATTGGAACTTATTGGAAATTCATGGCTCACTAACAAAAAATCATTATTATGTGATGTTTTAGCGTTTTTTAGCATTTCTACATCCTACCTATATAATGTTATACATAATTATGAAGGGAAAAAAATAACGAATTCAACGAAGTAATGAAATACAGGATGTTCCATTGAAAAAAATATAGGTTTGTGTCGTATCTTCAAAACCAAACCCCGAAAACAAAAATTGAGTAGGCCACTGGATTTTACGCCGAATTTCACAAAAAAGTAAGACAGAAACGTGAAAACCGCACGGCTCTATCTTAAATAACAAGCGAGAAACCTTGGCTGTCTCACCCAAAATGGGATGCACTGTACAATTTGAAGAACAAAAAATATGGTACTGCAAATGCTAACTAAAGATACCTACAGGGTGTTATTTGAAGTCTTAATTGGAAATTTCAATTGTTCTTTCAATTATTACCCCCCCCCCCAGAAAATCAGTCTAGGACCGCCCTTGACTGCGCCTGTATTTCCTATAGGAAAGATCCATTTTTCTTATCTGATTCGGGGAAGTGCTATCAAGATTAGTTCAATTGAATTACATCCACAGATAGAAATGAATTATAGACATACGATTAGTAGTGCAATAATAATTATAATCTCATCAACGTCAATCAAAACAGGTTGCAACAATATACGATAATAGATCAAATTTCCAGTTCATTGCGTGTGCCCTCATTGTGAGAAAGATACAATCCCTACGTTGGTATTGTATTGAGGCTGCATTATTTGGTCGATACTGGTTGGAGAACATGTTTATCGTCTTCTACTCTGAATTATCAGTCAGATTAAAGCCACTCCTGACACATAGTCTCTTGTTGAGGTGAATACCATTTTGGGATCTGACATGATGTAGGCAGTTTGAACACTGATTGACGAACATTGCAAGCCAATCGGATAAGATCTGTTTGTGCTATACTGTCCAACTATTATTGTGGATGTGCACAGAAAACTGACACATAATTAGGCGAATAAGATTGATTCACTCAAACTGTTGTCACTTCTACGAATGTTTTCTTATGTACAAAAGAATCCTGAAAAAGTAGAAAATTAGGGATTTGAATCGATTACGTCTTTTTCAACACGGCTCCTTTAAGGGTAATTTCAGACCATCGCGATATCTCCTATTGAATTGATGATGACAACAAATTCAAATTATTTCATTACACATCTAGATTTCCCAAAACTTCATGCTGAAAGCCAAGTGTTTCGATATGAAAAATCGGCTGTTTTGTCATCAAACACATGACTTTGCGTTAAAATGAGAAAGGTTGTATTATTTCGATAAGTTTTGATCACTATATTTAGATCTCCTATTTCCTTTTACCTAACTTGATAGATATTTTTTCGATAATTCAGAAAAAGGTAGTTAAGCATGAAAAGGTTCAAATATGCAATCAATTATGAGGTCTTGATAGTTCGGCAAGACAAGATTTCTTTTAATATTTGCTGTTTTAATTCTTCGTATGCACTGTATATACTGGTGTACACTGTGTGCACTTGTGAGCACCAAGTGGTAGAGTCGTCGTTGGAAATCAGAAGATTTAGCGGGTTTCAAAAATGGTATACTTGTCCAAATGGCTGAGTCTCGCCGGCCGCGAAAGAAAACAAAAGAAAAGGATAGTGGAATAATCGATAGGGGCAAGTAGTGTTTTTGGCCTCGGTATTAATGAAAGTCATTTCATTATGGTTTTTTAAGGCTAATCGGCCCGGTGAGGTGGATCTCTTGGCCACCTGAGTTGGACATGCTAACCTATCCTAGGTAACGTTAGGTGAACTATCTACTGGTATATAATTTAAGGAAGAGTGTATCTATGGTCCATGTATGAATTTTGATTGGTCCGCACTCACCTCTATGTCAACACAAAAGAGACAGGTAATGGCCCGACGTACATTTCTCGCTTTTGTATAGATAGCCAATTTCATGCTGGCATTGCTCAGTCCATGTCTCTATGTCTATAGATCGTTGCTTGCATACCATAGATAGTTACCAGAAATTTGTTCATGTTTTAGCTGATAGATGCGCTGGCGTTAGTGACAAATTACGAGTATTCGATTTAAACTTGTAGTTGAAGATTGCTGAGTGAATTGATTTATGGTAGTGGTAACAGATGATTGAAATATGTAATAAATTTCTCATTTCTGATAAAAAAAATGAACCATGATAAAATATTGGCTCGGTGTAAAAGTGACTCTAAATCAATTTGTGTGATAGTACGAGATCCCGCTGCAGAATCACTACGTTCATTACGTACAGAGTCAAACACACATTTTTACATACGTTTATGGATAGGAGAGTACACTGATAACACCACAGCCTGTCAAAAGTGGCCGCAAGTAATTTTAATTAAATTAATGTTAATCAATATTCGAAGAGAAATTTCGTTCACTCCGTATTGAAATGAAATATCATCCACATCATAGCAATGCATGTAGAGAATACTAAAATCCATGGCTGCCGTTGCACACTTGGCCGCAACTACCTCGCAGCCAGGTGTAAGCAGGTAACATAATCTCGCGTTTTCAACAGATGGCAGACCTAACTTGCGCCCATTTTTTCACAGGCAGCCATATATCATCAGATTCGAAAAAAAATTAGCTTTAATTTGATATCAAAAACATCCGTGTACGTTATGAACGTAGAAATACATCGAAATGTTACCAGCTTACACCTGGCTGCGAGGTAGTTGCGGCCAAGTGTGCAACGGCAGCCATGGATTTTAGTATTCTCTACATGCATTGCTATGATGTGGATGATATTTTATTTCAATACGGAGTGAACGAAATTTCTCTTAGAATATTGATTAACATTAATTTAATTAAAATTACTTGCGGCCACTTTTGACAGGCTGCGTTGTTATCAGTGTACTCTCCTATCCATAAACGTATGTAAAAATGTGTGTTTGACTCTGTACATAATGAACGTAGTGATTCTGCAGCGGGATCTTAGACTATGACAAAAACATTATTTCGATGAATATATCCAAAAAACTGATCGATTCATTATCAACGGAATACAAATTGTCATTCCCCATGAAAAGTTGACTCTTTTGAATGAAAATATTTGCAAATTAACTCACATGTTGTAGAAATGGAGTTTACTGGGCCTTTTATGAAATATTGTCAATATTATAGACTTTAAAGCGGTTCTCAGGTGTTTGTTGGAAACAGATTATTTTCCATCAAGTCAGAAATCTGAGATTGCCGAGCTACCTTGTGATGTATTGATGTGTTTCTTTCCTCACTGAATATATATAATTATAAATATTAAAGTAAACCAGTTATTATCATCCACTATCCTAATGTATAACCTTTTTTGAAAAAATAAAAGGTATTCTTTCGTTTATTAGTGATTTATTTTTAATTTTATTGATCTCTTCATTATTTTCAATGAATGAAAAAGATAACTATTTGCCCAACTTTTTAGTCTATTACGTTATATATTATTCATAATATGAATTTAATCGCATATAATGAATGAAGGCTGTTAGTTTATTTTAAATTAACGCCTAATTTCGAACTAATGTTCGATTAAGATCGTAACATTTGTTGATTTAATCATCAGCGGATGTTATGCCTTTGGATTACTTTCGTTTATTTTTCTCCTACTGGTATATTTGAAAACTTGAAATGATTTCATTGGCAAACTTCAAGGAATCCTGAAATTTTGTCGTATCTCATTTCTCGAGAAAATCACTGCTGAACGAAATGCTTCCATTTTCCTATTATCAAATCAAAAAACATTTTAAATCATTAGTTCGATGAAACGTATTGTGACTTTGATTCTTTTTCAAAAAATGCTCCGAATGCTCCACTCCTTCTGCCGAATATTTCAAAAACTGCAGGAAGCTATAAACGAAAAAGTAAAATATAGTTTAACTTTTAACACCCTCTATCTGCGAAACTAAGTTTATAGGAAGTAGAAATTACTGGGCAATATATCCCTTAAATAATTGTACTGAATTTCAAAACAAAAAACAACCTGTATCTACTTCTCAAAAATCAATTTTGAGGTCACTATAATGTGACGTATCTACTTATTTTCACCACCAAAAATATTGGAACAATTCCACATTCCCGATTATCATCCATCCTTCGAGTTGGCATTTATGACTGTAAATTCAGCATTATCCCCACATCAGGCGGTTACCGAATTCTTCCTCAGTTATTTAATAAGAATATGTATAAGGAGCAAGCTTGGAAATGGGTACTAAAATTCTTCATATTCATTGCTGATTCATTCCGCACTCTTTATTCGATAGGCGTACAAATGTTCTTTATAGCTCGAGTCTTCCGCCTGCAAAAAAGCCCTGAACCGTAATTTTATTTATGTGTACTCCCGTGAAATTATCTTCGATTGTTGCTTCGGGCTTTCCCTCCCTTATACTTTCATACACTACCACCAGACCCTTCCCAAGTAGGGGTGGAGAAAATTGTTCGTTGAAAGGAGGCAAACTCCAGACTTCGATAAATAGTGAATTACTCTTTTCAATTTATGTTGAATATTTGCCTGATAACTTGGTGAACCCAATAGCTCTTCCGTTTTATCTTTGAGACAAATAGTCAATGAAAATCTTCCCCTGACAAAGATAATATGCGAGCGATGATGCCATTTTTATACTTGAAAAATGTTGCACGAAGTAATGTGTCAACAATGACAATGTTATTTCTATTATTACTATCATATTATAATATCCTGATTGTCCTAGGTACCGAAGAACACCACAGAAGCTCTGCGTCTGTGAGCTTGTACGAGTTCGGAGAAATAGTTGTGTTATGTGTAGGCTTTGGCAGGCCCGGATCTACAATTTTTTCAACCCGAGTTATTTTGTTCACTATTACGAGATCGTTGATTACGAATATGCAATTAGATTTTTCCTAAGATAACTATTTTGGGAAAAAAATCACTCCCATTGTTCCATTCAAAGTTATTTTTTTCCAAATTACTCATATTTGGAAAAATCTAATTGCATACTCGTAATCAACGATCTCGTATTAGTAGAAAAAATTACTCGGGTTGAAATCGTTCGAAAAATAAAAAAGTTTGTATTTAGAAGAATGTCGTTTGCAACCCGCGCTCGCCTATCGGTTTTACCCGCGCTTTATGAACGATATTATTCCGAACACAAATTGATTTTTTCAGCTACATATATCGACCGGGGTCATTTTACTCATTAATTCGAGGTCGTAAATCACGAAAAAACATCATCCTATTTTCCATCGACCATAACTTGAAAAATATATATTTTTTTTAATATCTGTTTGCATATTCGTGTTCTACGCCTTCGAATTAGTATACAGTATGAATTTGGTTTGGATCGGAGACCAAAAATATTTTAAAAAAATCGCAATGGGAAATTTTAAAAATTTTCGATCTCTGCGATTTCCACCAAAATTGGTGTATTTACTAAATCGAGGGCGTAGATTATGAATATGCGAACAGAGTTTTGCTGAAAGGATTAGTTTTTATGTTATGGTCCATAGAATATCGAAAATTTTGGCCCTTAGTTCCCCAGGCAAAGAAATTACTGGCTCTATGCTTGCGACACATTGTAGACATATCCGATCTTTTAACCTATTTCACCCAAGTGTGGCGCAAAGATTATAGAGTTAGGTTAGGTTAACTAACTCTATAATCTTTGGTGTGGCGGTCATTCGTAGATGACTGAATAATATGCAGTTAATTGATCTCTCATTAATTATAAAGATTTTTGGCATAGTGATGGTTTATCATGTTTCCTTTCTATAGTTTCGATTTTAGCCCTAGGAAATCAATTTTTTCCAAGAAAATAAAAAAAATTTAACCTCTGGTTGATTTTGGCGCCCCCTTAAGCTGGCGCCTGGGGCAAGCGCCCCGCTTGTCCCCCCTAGATCCGGGCCTGGGCTTTGGTACTGAGTCCTTACGCCACACTTACGCCGCACAGCGCTCTTAATTTTAACCCAACAGTTAACCCCTATCAACATTGACTAGAAAATTTCTTCTCTAGTCCGGTAACGAACTCAGTACTTCGCAGTACTAAGCCAACGGTTCAACCACCATGGACAATGTTACAGTGTTGACCAAGTAGGACTAATAAACCACTGAACATTCACCAGGCCTAAAGCTATAAATTTTTGGTAGGCTACTCTCCAAATTGTAACATCTTATTGCTTATTCTTTATAGAATCTTCCGATGTTGTACCACTGAAAAATTTTTGGACGAAATTTCTATAGTCATTTACAGAGATTTATTAGCTACAGCATTTTCTTTTACGTTCTGTCGAAAACGGTTCAAACCATTTTAATCGTTAGTATTTTTCTTTTATGATTTTGTTGTATAATATTCATTTCTTTTGAAATTGGTTTTGAAAGTGAACAAAATCTCTTACTTTTGGATAAAAGAAATATTAATATCGTTCTGCAATTACTATATTGCACACACTTCAATGACAATTTCATTAATGTCAAATGTATAGAAATATACAGGGTTACAGGAAAAGTCGTACTGACTATTGAAGGACGTTATTATTCAGGTAATTTCTGATCGATTTGGTTCTATAATATGTTGTCCGAAACTCTATCATTATGGAGATATTGAGTTCTGTAGATTTTTTTATTCTTTTTGGCTTTTTTTATCGATTTTTTTTAGAATTGGAGCTCCTAGGGGCCATTTTTCATATGTATCCAGTCAGAGGGCATGTCAATTAATAAAAATGATCTGCAAAAACTGAACCTACCACTAACAGCTCAATACGACTGCTCGACAACGGTTAGAATTGAAGAACTTGCACTGAGTGTTTTTAACTTTGAAGCGCTTTTTGAAAAAAACTTCATGGAAATTATTTGGCATATAATTTCAAAAACTTCTATGTCTCTTCAGCTATTCAAAAAGGTATAACACTTGCTATTATATACGCGAAATATCGACCAAATGGCAGAGTACACGTAGTAGAGGGTACATTTTCAGTTTGAGGTAAAAGTAGCTAAAATAGGTAAATGAAACAAAAAAAAGAGCAATATTCTTGTAATTTATGTTCGATAAGGCTGCCGCTATTCCTTACACAAATTCTCATTGTTTTTATCAAATTAGTTTTTACGACAGGTTCGCCTTCTTCCTCAGCCGCATCAATAATCTTTGTCTGAAAATATCGACATTTGCGATCGGCGTCATTTGGTCGTATACTAGGGTTTTCACATGCTCCCACACATAAAAATCCATCGGCGTTAGATAAGGGCTCCTCGCCGGCCATAGTATGGGTCCACCACTTCCCACCTATTGGTATTGGCATTTCTCGTCCAACCATGCGAGAACACTTCTACTGAATTTCGCTGGGCAGGCATCATGCTGCCCAGCACACACTGTCAAAGTACTGTCAAATTAATTATTATTTTCAACACGAGCAGTCGAACATACAGTTGAAAGGTCAGAGGACATCTGTCAAACGTGAAAAGCAGGCTTTGGAAGTGGTTGATGCATTTGGTTAACCGTTATTTTCAGGATTTTGGTCCGTAAGTGCCAGTTAATTTTAGTTAAACAATTTTGCAGGGACTACAGACCACGCGATCGGAATTCTGGTATGCATGGTAAACTTACAAACCATTACCTCAGTTGCTTGAATACATCGCGAGTCCGTAGGACGAGTGATGTAGAAATTATGATGTTTTGCGAAATCCATGTCAAGAATATCAGTAATAGGTAATCTGGTTGCCAATCAATTTCCGGGAACAGATTTATCTATTAATAAAGAAAAAATAATTCCACCAACAACTTTTTTTGAGTTATATGAGGTTGGTCTGATCAGATTTCGTTGGCAATGAACGTGCTAGTTATCTTCGAGAATGCATTTTCCAGATCAGAATTGAACGTCTCCACGAATTCTCGATGCACTAATTCATTATGTGACTTGGAGTTTGTAATCCGAGATACATTCCGGTGCGAAGTTGCCCCATCAAAATGGTATGCACAAACCGGGACAATCAAGAGGATTTTCAGCTGAAGGAACAAATTAATGATATGACGTTATATTTGGTCTCTATCGGTAACTTTGCCGCGACAGGCATTCGATCATGTCCACGAACCGTGAAAATTATCCTAAATCGGTTCAAGCCGCCACACTCACGATCGAACATAAAACCTCGAATGGGGGCGAAGGGTCCAGAATGATGAAAGACTCCCCTCATACATTCAACCCCTGTCTCTGAAGCCTAGAGCATGTCCAAATAGCTACCCGAAATTCAGTTTGTTTCACTAGTAGGAAAGCTTGAAATATGAAATAATTCTCTCGAATGGCAAATGTCGACTCGAGTTGGATATATTGTGTCATTTTCTGAAGAGTCAGGGCTTCTGACATGTTTCAAGTCTTCTTGCAAGAACGTCCACTAAAATTTTATCCCACATTAAAATTTAAATCGGTTATTATTGAAGGGAATGATGGGAGATTGAAATTTTCATGAACCATTGAATTTTAATGGAATTTCTGCAACTCGACTCAAAATTTTATAAGATTCCCGATGTAATGAGTTTCCAAAAGAATAGTATTAAGATGGATCTTCCACAAAGTGCCGGTGAACACTCATTTGCTACCCTAAGCCAATAATACTTTGCATTTCCAATCAATTATATAATTCAAATGATGATTTTTGATATTATTCATTGAATTTTTCGCCTCAGAATTATATTATTTATTATAAAATTGCTGCAATTGAAATTTGAACTCAGAAATTGAAACCTTCTTATTATTTTCCTTTGTCTTTTACTGTGCATTTCTCTCTGGAAATCGTTGCAATACTCACTCAGAATCTGTAGATTTATTTTCATAACACCCTAGTTGATCATTTCGGTATTGCTTTCTTTCATGAATTGCCAATAAAACCTACGCCAGAAATTTAAACTCGAACAAAATAATTATCTCTTTACCTGGAATCTGAAGAATAACTGATAAGCATAATAACGTTAAAATCCTCGTTAAAATCTATTGATTTCTCAACTCTCAAACGAAATATGTGATTTGGGAGGGTGTATAGTTTTGAAAAATTAGAATTTGTGAATTTATAGTTGAAATTCGGTAAGGAAATTAAATGATAAACCCCTATTACAGCGAAAGTAAATATGCAACTCAAATGTAAAAAAAAAAACTAAACAAAACAAGAAAACTTTGATTTCTTTCATTCTTTGGTGATTTCTTTGTGGAAATATCGTAAATAATAATATCCTGCGAAAATTCGGCATATTTCCTGCTGCCAATGCGCCGCTTGTATCTATTCGGCATTGTCCCAAGTCACCCTATGAAACAACAAAATAAATAAATGAGATCCGTGTTGCTGTTTGATTTGTAAACAACCTTGTTTCAAGACATATCTTATATCCCAATATCCCACGTATCCAGCAAAAAAATTGCACCTGCATAAAGTAAAAGACGCGAAATTGTCTCAAACGATCTGGTCACGGCAAACTCAACAGGAATTAATTGTTAAACGAACCGAAAAGATGCTACACAATCTTATAAGTTTGTCCCTTTATTCATACATGGTAAGAAACAAAGAAATCTGCGAGGGGGGTAATTGTCCCAAGTTACAGGACTGTCCCAAGTCACCCGAATCTAGCGGTAATTAAAAACCTCCTACAAGTCTATAGGTATTCTACAAGGTGATTAATTTCAAATAACAAAGTTCATTATTATTCCGGAAAAATGAGCCTCAACAATTCGACAATCTTCACAAAGCCCCATGATCATGCAGAATAAAAAATCTCTCAAAAAGGCTCGTACTTCATGAAAATAATAAAAATTATGTTATATCCCCCTTATCTTTCAAAATATCTTCCAACATTGCTGAAACCTCATATCGTAGTACTGGCATTCACAATCTTTGATCTTTCTGATATATGAGGAAGTAATGCGTTTACCGGTTCACAGTTAGTCGATCACAATTTCCCTGGAATTTTTTTGAATTGACGCATTGCCTGTACTCAACCCACCTGGCTGGGGGCTTATACTCGATGGGTCTTTGACTCTGAGGTGAAAAAACACATTGCTTTTTCCTTCACCATTTTTTCCAATTCGGCTCAGGTTAGTAAAAATACATATCTAAAAAAGTTAAGCTTTCAGTTAGGTACGAATCAATCGAATGGGATTGTATATTGTAGGTATATTCGACCATTAAAAAAAATTCTTCATATTTTCTCTTATAATGTGCCGTGGTCGAGTAATTCAATAGTTACTAAAAAATAACAAGATTAATGCTTTTATCTTTCGTCCTTATAATGCTTTATTACGTTTCAACGTTCGGAGAAAATGTAATTTATAGATTTATATGAAAATGAAAGATGAAGTAGGTTGTGTTTGAACCTGGTAATTTTAGTAGTAAATGAAATAAATAACGATAATAAATGAATACATACTGCTCATGACTATCAGTGTTATTATGGGTAGTTGCATACTGAATTCGTTATTTTTATCACAAATTAAATAGAAATCAAGGGGAACATATTCAGTATTTATTAGGACTCATTTTTTATTGTATTATGAATATTACTTCATACACCAAATGAGTTTATGCTTGTTTTTCTGATATAGTATATTATTTGAAAGATTCAAATGGTGGAAAAATTCAGTATCAGGCTTCCATGATGGGTTGATTGAAAGGGTTGTCAAAAATATTAAAATAAATCACACAGTTGTGAGAAAGCTCAGGATGCTTATTATACCAATCAATATTCTTTCTTCTTCTGTCTCAGCATCAGCAAACAGCATATCAAGTTCCGTCGCTGAAACGTATATGCTCCCCAGTTTCAACGCTGAAATGGAAACACTACTACGAATCCACACACATCCCCCTACTAAATTTCAAGTATAGGATCACTGAAAGATGCTCCTCTGAATACTCAATCAAGAGGCATCAGGATGCAGTTTAAATTCATCATTTCGGGGTTAGTTTACATTCAGCATCGACCTGTCGACACGCCATCTACCAGCTTGTACCGCTTTCGTATACAAAGCTTCCAGACCACATTATGTGCTGGGGCACGATTCACAACTTGCACACTTCCATACAAATATTCATTTCAAGGCAACTAAATGATCTAGAAACATCCATTTATTTCAGTGGCATACTTCTCCAAACAAAAAAATATTGAAAACGTGCCGAGCTTGTTGTTTTTCCAGACACGAACATTGAATTAGATGGCAGAATTACGTTGTCTTCGGATATTGTATTCAGGAGTTGCTGGGGATAGCCAATTGCCTCATGCAGCGACCGTCACCATATCGTCAATTTCGTTAAATTGAAATTGAACGGAAATATTATTTATCAATCTCTGATATATTTTGATTTGGTGACTGTAGATTTCAGTATATCCATAGTAAAAATATCCAATTCAAACGAAAATATTGAAAATGAATTCAAGTGTATATAAAAATTTGTGCATTCGATTCATTTAAATTATTATGTGTTTAAGTGAATACTGAGTGGAAATATCTTCTACAGGGGAGGGTCAAAAACATCAACCACTTATCACTTCTATTTGCCATAAGGTTCAATTCTAGGATTTGAATAGTAGTGCCTAGCAAAATACATTTGAAAAGTTTGAACTCCCTGTGAATGAGTTCGACTATTTCATCCCTATAATAAATAAGGAGGTTTACAAAAAACCCATTCTCATCAAGTATTGAAATATTTTTGCACCAGATGATAAACGAATGTATGAATTTTGGCATTTTTACCGCCTAGCGATGGGTCGTTTAAAAAAATTTTCCATTTATTATTGGAAAATATTGCCGTCTGCATTTTTACTTCAAGAAACGATAACAACTTCCAACATTTCAGTGCACTTCAACCACCTTGAAAAGGTAAGTAAGTAAGTAATTTTCAAGAGGGAAAATATAATGGTCCAATTATTCGACAAAATTTTATATACCTACTCAACCGGTATTATTTATAATATTTCCAACGCTTCACTGAAAATTTGAGAATTAAACTGTAACGGGTTTTCCTCGGTGTACTCGAGCGCCAGCTATTCTTTAAGGGAGAATAGCAAACCTACCCTGGTAGCTACTAGCCGAAGACAAGGTTCCTTGGTGTCTAGGGTGTTAGCGACGCCCAATGATAGTCAAAATCAACGTACACAACCTTTATTTGTCGACTCGTAAAAAGGGAACACAAATGGCACTATTACAAAATTCGTACAGTTATACGGGGGTATACGGACTAGTTCGCCAGCCAGAACCTGAGACGCACACTTAAGGGACAGATATCGGACTTCAGCCAGGTTAGGGGATGAAAGACGGCACAGATTTCCGACAGCTCACCCCTAGGTGCGTTCTTCGCCCCCTGAGTATCCACGCCAGCGGGGTTCTTCGATAACAGCTGAGGTGAGCCTCGGAACAACGGGGGAGGAAAGAGGGTTAGCCACTCCAAAGTGCTTCCGCACCCCCCTGAGTATCCACGCCAGCGCGGTGCTTTAGCAGTAGGGGTGGAACTTAACCCGGGGTAGGAAGGAATGAAGGAAGGTTTTTCGCCACTCCAAAGTGCTTCCGCACCCCCTGAGTATCCACGCCAGCGGGGTGCTTTAGCAGTAGGGGTGAAACTTAACCCGGGGTAGGAAGGGATGAAGGAAGGTTTCCGCGCCCCCTGAGTATCCACGCCAGCGGGGTGCTTCTGCAGTAGGAGTGGAACTTATCCTAGGGGTAGGAAGGGATGAGGGGAGGCTGAAGTTCCAATGATACGAAAGAGAGAAAAAAAAATGGCGGAGTGTCATCTTACCTATGGTTTGGCCACTTGCACTCGCAAATTTCAAAATCACCCACTATGGTGCACAATAATTACAGAGAAAAAAAAACTAAAAATTTATATTCTGAACGGTGAAAACGAAACTCGAAAGAAATCTTCTTATAACATTCAACGGCGGAAGGTAAGGCGATTAATCGGAAAATGAAAAGCAATTGAACAGCAGGTGAATCAAGCGTAAGTCAAATGTAAGTGAAGTGGCCTGCGGGGGAACATCTGATTTTATACCCACAGGAGGGGTGCGGAAATCAGATGTGCCCGACAGTCGAAATTCGGTAAATTTGCGTCGATGAAAACGTCTTAATTTCGACTCATCTAGCTAGCGACCAAAAAAAACACGGTTATCTACCAATTCAGGATGTTTTATACGGTGCGACATCGTTTTTAGGAAATGAAAACGGAATAAAAACGGTGCGGTATGTTTACAATTCCGAACGTTGTCGGAATCCTGAATTGGAAATTGAGAATATTTTTCTCCAAAATTAATTCGAAAATATAATTACTTGACAGTGAAAACTAAAAGATTCTTCTAAAATGAGGGAATAGGTTTGAAAAACCATTCTCTCATTACAAAACATGTCCAAAATGTCTGGTGAAAATGATGATATAACGGAATGACAGTTAAGAGAATAACGTCAGAGTATGCTGAGGTGCGAGTAATAAGGTCTAGCTAAGGATGATTTGGAATGACTCGGAAACTATGAACTCAAATCAGCAGAAAATATGATTGTTAATCAAACTCAAAAATCGAATACTCTCAAATAAAAACAAAAATGGCAACTTCTTCTACGACGAAAAGACAAAGTCGAATATTTTTGAAAACTTTGTCAGTAGACTTTTTTGAACCACTATAAGATAATAAGCCCTTTTAGACTTATACATCCAGTAATATTCAGAAGAGGCTTACTATCTTCGGTCACTGAAACCAATATTTAATTATTATGCATAAGTTATGTTTAACTCCAAAAAATAATATCAAATTTTCATATGCAACAGCTTTCAGTTCGTTGTCAGGCAACAATTTTTTCTAGTTGATTTGTTCCTGAGAAATTAGTGCAAGAATTTACCCAGGAGCAAATCGTCTATTTCATTTTTAATTGATTTTTTTTCAGAGATTGGGAGTGAAAACCGCAAAAATTTTATTAAGAAAAGCAGAATCCTCCCAGAATAAATTTCAATCGATAGCTTTCACGACACTCAAAATCAACTGCATCACTCGCTGACTATCTGACGCACTGTGATGCTATCACCTTCCGCATTTAATACCACTTTGAGGTCTAACGGGTCCTGGCTACAGTGACTCTGACGAGATTCTAGTGCTACTAGTCATAGCCGCTTTGAGGCACCATCTATGAATGATTGCTACCCACTACTGGGATTTTGAACGCTGGCTAGTGCACCTCCCAATGAATCAGTAATCAATCTCCTTGTGAAAACACACTTTGAATTCAATAATAGTTATTTTCCTATCAAGTGCGGAAAGTGATACTTGCCCGCACGAAACTGCCGTTGCCCGAACGATGCGAAGCAGAGTTCGGGTAAGCAGTTTAGTGCGGGCAAGACACTTTACGCAAGAGTTAGGAACAATATTTTTTCTACAAGCGCTTGAAATATATAAATATATCCATTTCACGAAACAGATCATATCTCATTTGATTAATTCATATATAATGACAGACGTAATTCTGCATGTCATTACTATGGGTTTCTCATCGTTGACGTTCTATGCTTAGAAACATGATAGAATTTAATGTACTCTATAATATTTGCGTGCGGGAAAAACCCCTGCTAATCCATTTGCGTGCGGGAAAGAAATAGCAGGCGTTTTTCCCGCACGTTTTGGGAAAGTGACTCTTTGCAACTTGGAATGCGTGCGGGAAAAAGGTTCAACGCGCACGCTTGTAGAAAAAAGTAGTTTTTTTATATCATCCTGTCAAACATGAATTCTAGTAAATATGTTTTGAATTCTTTCAGTTAGGCGTATCCTGTCACGGAAGAGATTTCTCAGCGGAAAAAAATATTATTTTATTTGATTGATTTTGAAAAATGATTATTGTTGAACTGTTAGTAGCAGAATTAGTATCTATACTCCATTCACATTTATTTTAGCAGTCGGTTGGCCATGAAATAATTTTCTCAAGTTTTTGTAACTAGTACGGAGTAAGTTTGGCACTCATGAAATGTCGTTAATGTCATAACGCCGTTGCCACAATTAATACCAATTTTTATTACGAAAATGCCGAAAGTGATTGAAAAAACGAGGCAGGGTTTCAGGATGTGCTATTTAGAATTCAGGTCCTCTCATTCAAATAGTTATACCCTGATATTCTTAAATCCGCAATACTTCAGACGGTAGCGAACATATTCAATATAGAAGGATTTATATAATGTTTCTTTTGAATCTAAACGACTTATATTTCAGCTGAATAATTCCACAATAAGAAAGATTGTGAATGAAGAGGATAACAAAGAATTACCTTCTATTGGTAGACCCAAAAAGTAGTGGCATTTGAGAATTTTATGTTTGGGCATTGAGTATTAAACTTTAATACTCAATTATTTGGGTGAATTGATGCGAAACGTTACTACAGGATTTTCGATGAATGTCATCGTAGAATAAGTTCCTCAGAATTGATTTTTCTATTTTTCATTTGAATTGCCCTATACATTGTAAATGTCTTAAGGTACCAATAAATACCTAATTATTATTATTATATCAATGTATTAAGATGAACAGACACAAATACGAGCCAGTTGTCCTGTTAATTGTTTATTCATGTGAAATTTTTGTTCAAAGGTATAGTTCATCTTGACTTGAAACTTCCTTCAACACCCGTCACCAACCACTGTATCATATGCATTTCATTTTCGGGTTAATATTTTTGAAATCTACAAGTGATTTTTTTTTATTTTCTTCAGCCAAAGAAGATAACGAACATTACCTATCCTCAATCTAGTGCATATTATGATATTATACTGATCTCTTGTCTTTCTTAATAATTTTTTTTATGGTTTTCACTCCCAATCTCTGAAACAAAATCAATTAAAAATGAAATCGACGATTTGCTCCTGCGTAAATTCGTAAATTTGTTGTAGAAAAAATTGTTGCCTGACAAATTAGTGCAAGAATTTACGCAGGAGCAAATCGTCGATTTCATTTTTAATTGATTTTGTTTCAGAGATTGGGAGTGAAAACCATAAAAAAATTATTAAGAAAGACAAGAGATCAGTATAATATCATAATATGCACTAGATTGAGGATAGGTAATGTTCGTTATCTTCTTTGGCTGAAGAAAATAAAAAAAATCACCTTTTTAGGGTTTTCACTCCCAATCTCTGAAACAAAATCAATTAAAAATGAAATCGACGATTTGCTCCTGCGTAAATTCTTGCACTAATTTGTTGTAGAAAAAATTGTTGCCTGACAAATTAGTGCAAGAATTTACGCAGGAGCAAATCGTCGATTTCATTTTTAATTGATTTTGTTTCAGAGATTGGAAGTGAGAACCCTAAAAAGTTTGTTAAGAAATGCAGAATCCTCCCAGAATAAATTTCAATCGATAACTGATTTCTTGTATTTTCCATGCAAATAAGTAGATTTGGTATGCCTTCAATCAGTGTCTATAAACTTCAATTACTTCCGTCACATATTTTCCGAAGAGACATTGTGATAAAATACGTAATAACAGAAACTATTACTTAGAGCGGGCAACATAGCGTTGATTTAAAACCCAAAAATATTTTGACAAGCGTCACAATCCCACATTTTTGTACTATACAGAGTGAAATGTGTCAAATTTCCATTTCCAACCGAATGCTAAAATAAAAGTAAAAGAAGTATAAGTATATGTATCAAAAATTAATAATTTTCAAGGAAAATATTTTTAGGTGGAATAAAAAAAAATCAATTAAATGACACAGCTATTCATTGAAGGTGATGAAATATTGTAGGAACAGCCATACAGTTTAGTGCAATTTAATGTTGTTGAAATACATAGTAAGAATAATGAAAAATTGGCCTTAAAGAATCGCGGAAACGATAGAAAAAAATATTGAATTGATGAAGAAAATCTCAAGTAAAAGATGAATTTCACTATTATACAATTTGGAAAAGAGTGAAAGAATGAATGAAAAGAATAATATCAAACTAAAAGTTAATTCAAGATAATACATAGTTTAGGTTTTTATATAAAATTTTGGATTTATTTTTTCATTAATTTCATTTCATTCAGAATTTTCATCAAAGAGGTTTGTTAGCTGAGAACCCTCTCTCAGATTCGAGTTTCTGTCAATTGAAAATTCGAACTAAAATTCAAACAATTTTTAATTGGGGTTTTGTATTCGTTTTTTCGTTCAATTCATAGGAAAATTTGAACAGGAGATTGAAACGGGCCGTAAAGGTGTTCGACCTCGTAAACTATACTTATTCAGAACAGAATTACCGTTATCAAATCGAATGAACAGGAAAATCTTTTCATTTTATAAGCATATTTATTACACTGGAACGTATTTTAGGCCATATTTTCAAACATATATTGGTTCTGAAAGCTTGACAAGTGAAAAAATCCAATAAATAGCGAACTGTTATATAGGATTATTGCGTCGAATGTGGCGAATCGACTACACGAAATATCAATTGTGCGTTGAGCTAGACATGAGGATATACGTGCTTCCAGGGGAAGAATGGTCGCTTTTTCGGTTCAAAGTGACATAATGAAACTGTTCATTGTGACCGATATCCACCAAACCGTGAATTAGGCTCTGATGGCGTTTCCCCATCACCAATATCAATCAAGCAGAAATTTCGATCAGACCCCGATAGTATTGAAAAAACAGAAAAACCTGGAACCCCCGAATCGGAGTCTATTTTGCAAATGAACCAATTTAAAAACTATTCAAGTCTCACTCATTGCCATGCAACATGGTCACGGGCACGTTTTAGCAGTACCATTCGAAGCAATCTGCCGGAACAATTCGTATCAATTCGTCCTGACGGTTACAAATCAAACCGAGATTAAATTTAAATTCGCATATAGTGCGATAAATCCGGTTAGGCTTAATTAGCAAACAGTACCAGATAAACCGCATAAAAATTCATGTTTCGCAACCATGCATACGAAGCCGACTCGATGAGATGTATGGGAAGCAGGGTCGGGCTACCCCCCGGGGACTCTGTAGGGATCGGGTAAAAGCTGCTTTCCGGTTGATTAGCAGGTTCGAACTGGTGTATGACTTCGTACCAACGGCACGGTTTGATATTTGGATATGTAGCATGTGTGAGTGCATAGTTGACTCGATTTGGATTGTATTGATCTGGCTAAAAACTGGGATCGATGAAAAATAGAATCGAAAAAATTAATCAATGAAAGGCAATTCGAAAAAGGCTCAAACGAAAACCTCATGGTTTCGAAAATGTAGTCAAATTTCTATGAAAAAAAGTGTTTCAAGCGTACGATTTCTGTAGAATTACTCAGAATCACCGATTTTTCCGAAATTTGGAATGAAGATAGCTTCCATGAAGTTTATCACATAAATTTGGACAGTTCTTAAAAGTTCGCGAAATCACCCTGTACAATGAATTTAATGATTTTCTCGATATCTGCGTTAACTGTAAGATTCATTTATTCATTTCGCCAAATAGTATTGCATGGCACCATCATGATTTTTTTTCTTGATAGTGATAAAAAAATTTTCTCTCGTGTCGATATTTAACATTCTATTCATCTTATAACGAAGTGAATTCTGAATCTAATTTCCACTAAAAAATTATAATTATTGAACAATGTCCATTATTCATGTAATAATTATGTTTTAATTTATTTATTAGTTTATGAGTAACTTAATGATTATTTGTATTTGACAATTTAAATAAAGTGTATTATCAATTCTGATTTTTATATTTTATTATATTTTACATTGAAAAGACAGTGGGGGAATATATCTCCAGCTTTCTTTATGTATCATTAAATATGGCATATTAAAATTTTGTTGATTTCAATAATAATAAAATTGTGAATGGAAGCTAGTTATCTTCTTCTTCGGCGTCGTCCTCTCCCTGTTGTCGCTCAAAAATGTTCAATTCATTGTCATCATCCTTATTACGTTCATATTCATCTCTAAACCTTTCAGAATTTCAGGATCGTGCATGCTTTCTCCATAGGGAAATAGTGAAGCGTTGAGGCAAGCTTGTCCATTGCACTGGCCACAAGCTAAAGAACATAGTAGCCCTGATTTTCTGCATCTACAGCGGAAACCACAACCATTTTTGCAATGGGGAATTCTCCTCAATTTGGGTTATCACAGCATATGCAAGTTTAAACTGAATAATTATGAGTTTCATTCATGAATTTTTCAAATGCAACGCGGAAACTATTCAAAATCATTCTTCAAATATGAGGTTTTAAAATTTAAATCGCTTCGCTTCTAATTTACGATTTGTCAACAGCGCCTACTAGAAAATAAAAAGAACAATGGTTTCTCTATAAAATAATTGCTGTTGATTTACAGCAATCATAAGGTGCGTGCTCGCTGGCGAGCCTCAACAGCAACCGGTCATAAAAATCCCATAAAATTTTACGACCTTCCTCGTTCGTCGCCGACTTCATAGAAAGCCATCTTCGTCTATCTCATCAAGATGTTGTATTTGATGTCCTTTATTATCAACGCATATTTAAGTCGATGTTTCCAACTTGTGCAATAGAAACGAAACGCTTTAAATTTTAAATACTCATTTTTATTTTTCATTTTTCAGTACCTACTCAAAATGATTTTCTTTTGGGAAACGGTGGACCTGGTTATTTCAAAATGTGAGGTTTCAAAGATATTCAATAAAAAATATATCATTTTCGTCAGTAGGAGTATTCCCTATTGCAATGTATTATCGGCTGATGCTGGAGGTAATAGAGTTCTTATGGGTTCCAGGATTTCATTTTCATGCATCCAGCCGCATTCTTGAGGTTCTAAGTTCTTTCCTTACCATGTTTGAATCTGGTAGTAGAAACGATTTATATGTTGATGAATTAATAATTTACAGTTTCAGTTAAATAGTTGAATATTAAGTTACTTATTTTAATTAAATATAATTAATGAATACTAAGTACATTGTCTGATAATTATAATTTTTTAGTAATAAACTGATATAATACGACGTAGTGATAACCGTAACAACTAACGCTTGATGCCTTGCATTAGCACAGATTATATGACGACTGTGTGCACTCTTCGAGCTGTACCCCATAAACGGTTGATCGTATGAAAAAAAAATTTCAAACAGAGGTTGTAGAGAATTTTGTAATAATAATAACAATAATTCAAGCATTCAAGCAATAGGAACCTAGGTATTCTGGAAAGACCGATTTTTGCGACCTTTGACCTTACATATCTTAAGACGCGGACACGATAGCATTTGTGACTTTTGAGACAATATTAAGGACGACAAAACAAAGGTTTATACCAATTTACCGCTCATTATCTTTCATTCCGAGGTTGACCTCTTTTTTACCTAATATGACTGTGCTATGAGCCATATTGTATCATTGAATTATTGGAATCCCATTCATATGACGATTTTTTCCGCAACTCTTATAGATTCGCGATTATAAAGTATAGGTTGTTTTGGGGACACACCCTGAACATTTTTGGGGACTTTTGAAAATGACTGACGCGCAGTACTTGAATATCCACAATCTTTATGAGAACAACGAAATGAAAATATGGATCAACTAAAAACCGCTTTTTGGCATCACATTGAATAAGTAGATGGAAACCCGAAAAAATAATTCTGAAATTCTGAATAATGTAATAACCCGAACCGTGAAAGCGGATCGGCGAGATTCATTTTACCTAGAGCATTTGTTCTAAAATTCATCATAAGCCGATTTGCCCAGGTTGAAGATTAATTCTCGAATTTCCAGATGGAACAGAACATGTTACGTCCTCCACAGATCAAAATATACGCTTCCATCGTCTCATAGTGAACCAAGTTCCGTACTATACGGACAAGGATGGGGATTTATCCCAAAACATAATATTTCCATTGAGCCGCGATAGTTATAACTTTGCATGGACAAGAATGGCGAGCAAATCATCCCCAACCAACGGACACTAATTTGAATGTATTGCGGCCGGGCGATGTTTATATGAAGTAATATCCGAGCGGAAACCAGATTCCAACGGACAGCTTAACCCCAACCGGCTCGTAACTCAACTAATCTAAGTGAACGCGGACGTCACAGAAATCGTCATAAATCGCTCGCTCCTATTTTAATCTTCCGAGGAATTTACCTGGACGACAAACAAGAGTGGCTCTGTCTGCGGTTTCATCCTATTACCACTCGGACGGTAATCCGTCCGTTGTTTGTGGGACCAGTCTCGGAAAATGTCCAGTCGAAGATTTAAATTTCAGGCGGACCCGCCAATTTGCAACGACATAAATCAAAGCAAATGGTACGCATGCGTTATTCTTTGGTGAATACGAGGCAGTTTTCACATTTTCAACTAACAGAATATGCAAATTTGTAATGTACATAATTGAAGTGAATACTTCTTCGGGCACGCTCGGACGTTGTGATTAAATGGGCATTTGTTCAAATCTGCTTTACGGCCGAATCAAAGAGTATCAAGTTGATAGTGTTGATACTCTTTGGCCGAATGAAACGAAATAATGGTGGGGGCCGACTGCTTAGCAGTGAAGGAAGGGGGTATGTAGTGCGATCTTGATCTTGCTAGTATGATTCGCACACTTCTGAGTCTTGGTATCATTGCTCTTCGTAAAAAAATTATCGAGCCGTTCTCTAGGAATTAATTTTCAAGGTTCATGGAAGTTGAATTATTATAAATATTGAAATGCCAAAATCAAATTCATATAGATTGAAAGACTTTCATGAAAGAATAAAGAATTTGGTGCGTGGACAGCCACGCGAAGTTGAACTTCTTTGGTCGTAAAATCAGAAATAGATCTACCTACAGTTATGCAGGCGCAAGTTATTTTAATCGAATAAAATCATAACTCCATTCATTGTTTGAGTATAGGTAATATATTCACTCAATCTTCTTTATAATGATTTTTCAAGAATGATAGTATAGGTTTGTGGAAACTGAAAAGAGATATGGAAACCCACGATTGCAATTTATCAAGGAAACGTGAGGAAACTGCAACAATCGTAGTTCATTTTACTATCGTTCTCTCTCTAGCATCTGTATTCATTGTCAGATTCAGTGCTCGTTTTGGGAACCCAAGGCTTCGCTTCTTCTGAAGCAAAATTAATATTGAAGTCCCAGTTGGAGTTTTATCATCATCAGATCCAATGATTGCAGCAGCCTCTGGTGTGTACCTACAGCACTAAAGCTTAATGAATGAAAGTGACTATAGTTGCGACAGAACGATCTGGTGACATGTAGGTCCAGGCCAAGAGGATGTCTTTTCCATTATGTAATGAGCTGCACGCATTTTGTCAATTTCTGAGGCATTTGGAGCAAGTGAAAAATTTTGTCTCATCGTTACATCAATAAAATGCGGATTAATGACATCCTGAGTATTTTGTTAAATTGTATCTCCTTCAGTCTTAATATGAGATCGTTTGACATATGCAATGAAAATTTGAAATGTCAAATGATTCATTTTTTAGCCAAGTTTTAGAATAGCGTAAGATATTCACTCTTTTTATGACTATGTCTTTGAAATCCTCAACATGAACGGATAAACTCTGAGGAGAAAAGCGATAAGCCTCTTTTACCACTAATGAAGTTCCTCAGATCTTCTAGAAGTTAACCAAATGATTGCGAGCAACCCTACGAAATTCATCTTCTAGGCTTAACCCTGAAGTTTTCGTAATTATTGAATATGATGATGAAAAGAAGATGATCATCTCAACTGGAAATTTCCACAGCAGTTTATCATAACTAGATCTATTTTTGTATTCAAGACCGAATTCGCCGAAAAGTTTCACTTCTATCGCGTAGCTTTAAACGCACCAATTTTTCGTTGAACTACTTGTATCAAGCCGTTTAGCTGAACGAATATTTTCTCGAAAAAAAAATTAGGTAATTACACATCAACTGACAATTGCGTAAAAAGTCACTTCACAGAGAGGTATTCGTTTTATTATAAGCCAGAATCACAGCAACATCTTTTTCCTGTGCCATATGAAATACCTATGTGTGGAAATATTTTCAGCGATTAATTTTCAGATTGTTTGTGTTCAATCATTTTAACACTAAGGTAATATGTTTCAACTGTTTCACACTAAATCAAAATCCTTAAGAGGGGTCTACACCGTTTAATGCTCAGTTCAAAAGATATTCATTTATTATAATGAAATTATAATGATTATAATGAAAACCCCATATAAATAAGTATTTATATGGGGTTTTCATTATAATTCAATTCAATCATTTCGTCACCCCGGAAAGTCAGAAACTTTTTTATTCGTCAAACAAAACAAAAAATTTTTTTTTCACGTGAGAACAAATATTCATTCATGTTATCAACTATCCGAGGTGAAATACTCTCTTCTATGAGTTTCCCGAAAAGTCTCGCCATTGGCTACAGTTCGTATCCTGGTAAAATTGTCCTCCGTTCGCGTAGGAGCGTGCGGAACAAGTGGAGTATTTAGAACACTTATCGTAGTGTAAATTATATAATTCATTTCAGATTTATTATTATTATATCCTGCTTGTTCATTTACTTATTTGTTGATGATTTGTAAATATTTAGTTAGGAAAAACAATTCTTATAACACATTGTTCATCATATATTTTGGACTGAATTGAACAAAAAAAAGATTGTTTGACGAAAAAGCTCCACCAATTAGAGCAAATTCGTAAAATCTGTTTTTTTTTTTAATGAAATCACGTTTTAACTCTGAACAATACGATATGGACAGAAGAAACTCAGCTGTATAAATTGTTTGCGAGAATGGAGATATTTCTTGCGCTATACATATTGCATTCTGTTATTATTAACAAGACCTCGAATTTAGGTTAGGTGTATAATACTGAGGTTTGGCATAGCTGTAATATTTACCCAGATATACAAAAATTGCTCAGTACTTATTTGGTGCCTCTGGTAATTAAAGTAGAAATGGTTTCATTAGCATTTATTGAAGCTATAAACGTGGAATATTCGAACAGAATCATTAGAGTTTTATGCCCCTGTACTTACTAATTAGTTCTTGTAATATGAACGGATACGAGACTCGAATTTGACGTAAACTTAGAAAACAAGAAAAGTTATGTTCACTATCATCATTCTCCCTGACACATTATATCCATTCTGCAAAATATGTCTGATAATGAATTATATTGTGTGAAAATCTACAGGGTGAATCTAGACTTGTTCAGTGAATTCCTTCGCTGAAGTGTATGATTACACATTAGGCTATCTGCTTTTTCTAACAGAGATGTAACCGAACTGATGAATAATTTTTGAAATTATAACATGTCTATTTGGTCGTAGTGATAGTTGCTGATATTTAGTAGCAGAAGACTTTTTCACTATGTGGCGCTCTATTTCGAGGGAGAAAAAAAAAGTTCTTCAATTCAATTCATGAGAGGTATAGTTCCATTGATTGTAATAGTTAATTTTATTTGTAAAAATCTGAAATTTCCCAAATTTCATGAACATGCATTTTCCTGAGCAGAGTGTACTACTGGAAATACCTATTAGAATTTTGCGCAGGAGTATATTGTTTTGAAATTTTGAGGAAAGACATTAGATTGATGAACCTTATAATTTGAAATATTTGCTACGATTCATGACATCCGGTTGTGCCGGAAGTGGATATAAACTGAATTATTTGAATAGGTATGCCCTGAATATAATTATATTCTTGAGAGTGTTCTGATTCTACGCATACAATCTCATAGATGAAGACCTGATATAAACTTGTTATTTGTCAAGAGGGCAATGAACAAAATTACACTGCTCAAAAATTTAAGTTGATACTAGACAGAGAACTTTTGGCATTTAAATCGAATTTTCAGTTTTGCTGTATACTGTATACTGTACGCACCATGTGGACAGGCTTGCATATTACCCACACACTTTCACAAAATATGGTCCTCATGACACTTAATTGCTCCATTGAAAAATATTACAAGGAACTCATTACTTGTATGTGTATTATATTTCTTCTTGTGGTCCGTATTCGCGATAATGGGCTATTGCAACTCATATTGTGAAGTACCAATTGTGGATATATTGCCACGTCTAAAGATCTTGGAATCACTATCGTACTAGAAGAAGTGATGCATGTACTCAGAAGGTGGAAGCGCAAGAGCTACATCAGTTGCACAATATCTGCTATTACGGTTAACTGCACGACGAAATCCCTTATTTACAGCATCCCGAATTATTAGCTCATTCCGGCAAGCAACTGGTCGTATCGTTTCTGGTCAAACAATACTAAATAGGTTTCATACTTTCATTTGCGGGCAATAAACGGCTTGTAAGATATCTTTGAGTTGACGAAAATTAGAACGGGAGCACACATAGATGGAGATCGTGTGCCTGGATAACTCCTGATTTCGTCCTTATAAGTCTAATTGGCGGATGTTGATGTAGCTAAAACATATATAACGGTTTAATAAACATTTCATGACGACACAGACTCTTTTCAGTGGTGGCGCATTTTTCTTTCGAAAAGGCATTTGTTTTAATGTGCGCACAGATCTTATTATCTATTGAAATGCATGACATTTAGGCCAGGCGCAAATAGAAACGCAGGTTAGTGAGGTAATGCATAGAAAAAACAAGACCACGCATATAAAGCGTGACAGGGACTTGTGAGATAGTACGTGCAGCACAGGAAAAAGCTGCGTCACCTCTCCAACCTGCGTTTCTCTTTGCGCCTGGCCTAACTGAACGCCTGCTGCCTTTCTAGATCAAAATTGTAACATGTCTGAGCTAGTCATAGCAATTACTCCGCGTACTAGACCCACAACAGTAGGTTGTCAATGCTTTGACGAAAATTTGGCATAACATTTCTTGAAATTTCATTGACACGATAATGAATGGTGCAATAACACCACGAAAATCTAATAAGGCCTCACTCGATATCAAACCTTGCTTTCAAGATCTTCGTAGGAGACCAAATCTTTTATGAGCCTGCAGACGCCAGCAGGTAGAATTTCTTTGTCGTTCATTTAACTACTGAGTTGTCGCACTAAAGTTTTCTTGATTATTGGTTTTGGTTCAGTCAACCTGACACTATGTGGATATGATGTCATCGTAGAATAACGATTGAAATTCAGGATTTTTCATTTTCTGAAACTTTTCACTTCCAATCTCTGGAACACAATCAATTAAAAAAAAATTGAAATAACCGATTTGCTCCTGCGTAAATTGTTGTACTTATTTGTCAACCGGTAAATCGTAGCTAAATCTGTGACACTATATATACCTAAACATTTGTGAATCTTTCAAAAAGCGTTGCATTCGTTCAAAGTACCCAATTTTACGAATTCCACAGATATTTTTCATTTTTGAACATCAGAATACTCGAAAACGTCGCATTATACGAGAAAATATGAAGAATACTGTTACTTCACAAAACGTTCAAATATCCATTAAATAGCGTCAAACTTAGTTTCATGAGTTGGCTTCTTTGAATGTTTGGTAGTTTTAGTTGATACGTCAGGGTCATAATGAGAAAAATGAAGAACATTGGTGATCTCTAGTGTTCGAAGAAGATTTGTCAAATAAATGAAAAACTATATTCCGAAATTTATTTCATTTTGTAAAACCGTTCGTGAGATAGATCTAAAATAACATTTTTTTATGGTTTTTCAATAGCCTGTATCTTTTGAACCGAGCTGATTCGGAAAAAATTGTAAGAGAAAAAAGTGTTTTTTTTGAATTCAGGAATCTTTTGTTAAATGATATTTATATGTACGAGGCAAAGACTCACACTCTATATAATGTAATCTTTGTATTCCTCTGTTTCATACGTGCTTCACAGAAGTGATCACAATAACCTTCCTATATTTAATCTAAATTCAATCAAATAAAAAAATTGTGACGTAAGCAAGGAATAGATACTCTAATTATGTGGGTAATATTCTGAATTGCAAACAATTTATAACTCATATTACAATTCCTCTTTCTGTCTCGAAATATACCTGAAGGCTCAGTAAAACATGTGTTTTCTAAATAATGAAAACTCCATGGCAATAGGTTATCTTTTCATGATACCGCTGTGAACTTTAGGTTAACCCACGATCCATATTCTTATGCCTTGATGGAAATAGACATCATCAATTACTCTGAATTTTATTCTACAGGTAAACCCAACTTACAATGACATGACGGTAAAAAGAAAATAAATAATCTAAATGTTTTGTGACTCTGTACGAAGTGAGGTTCTACAGAAAAAAACAATTCATTAATTAGGGTCTTGTTCATTCACGAGAGCAGATGATTTAAAGTCGCAAGGAAAGGGTTAATCACCTCTGACCGTGACAATTGTCGGTGAATGACCTATTTGCATATTGCACAATTCTACCCTAACAACATTAGTCAGTGAAAAAGGATTCTTCTCGGGAATTGCCTTTGTGGTTTCGAGATAAAAGACCCACATATTCGGAAAATCGCAATTCTCCAAGATAATGTCAAATTGAATTAAAGGGCGAATGACAATTAGAAACTTGGGACGACTAGCCGGACTTCACCGGACAATTATACGGTTTAATCAGATAAGAGTGATTTTAAATTGGCACTGCGGTCTGCAGGATTACATCCAATTAGAAACAATAACTGCAATCAGGTCTTTGCTGACTTGGATCTGAGGGTCCGCTCATTTTCGCTACCATTCTCGAGATTGCACAGTGCAATCGACTTCGACAGAACGTGGATGCCGTACGGAATTATCTGCGCCATTATTGGGTCTTCATTGAGTTATGCCCGATGAAAATTAGTTCAGATCTTCCCGAATTCTTGCGTATTTTTTTTGTAAGTTCTTTCGTTTCACTTTCATTTGAGGTCATAACCCCGAAAAAAGTATTGATTCACAAGCAGGGTTATTTTTTACTGAATTGATGTTTTTAAGAAAATGAACTCATACTTTTTTGAATCGACCAATGGAATCTACTCTTGTACTGAAGGTATCGCAGTAAAATTTGGAATATGCATTGCAATTTGAAAACTATGCGTAATTTAAAGGTTTGGATGGAATGATCCTATTACAGTTTTGAAGAAAATGATGTCGTTTTCTTCAAATTGAGATGCAAATTATAAATATATTTAGTGATATCCTTATCACTAAATAAATGTGGAAATTAATATTTCCTTTCAACGTGATAGTTTGACCAGCAGCAATTCAGCCACCTAAAGGATTGAAACTCTCAATATCTTGGGCTCGAGCTTTCGAGACTTTATTTTCTCGTGATCCGGTGTATTGAAAGAATAAGTACAGACAACAAGAAGACGTGTTTTAATTATTTGTACGATTGTATATGATGTCGTATTTCACTGTGTTTCTGATGTCCGTACTCATTGTTTCAATCTTCCTGATTAAGAGTAAATCAAACTATGGAAAGCTCGAACCAAAGCAAGAAGAGTTTTAATACATCAGGATGCTAAATTCTCAATAGTCTTGAACCATCGTATTTTGGTATAACCTGCAAGTATTTCGGTCATATCCCAAGCTATTCTCACGCCCAGAAATCTCGATTACCAAAGCTGCTTCAAACTTCCAACATCAGAGAAATCTCTTGCAATACGCGTTGTCAAGCGTATCTAATGATCTGATTCAAAGGTAATACCACCCAATAACTATCATCGCGTTTTGTGGTCATACGATCAAATATCTTATTTGATCTCTAGGATGTGGTTTATCTCACCTTTCTCGCGTTTTCCATTGTATTCTCAGGTGATTGAGGTAAACTAGTTAAAATTCGTTATTCCCTATGAAAAAACTTTCGAAGAAATACAATATTTGAAGTACTGTAACGATACTTGATTGTTTGTAAAAATCAAGCCCTGTTTTAAATGTCCGTTTCCCTGAATTTTCCAGTTGAAGCAATGCAACACCGTCTGATGGAGATTTCAGTTTTAATATAGGTAGATATTCCGTTTCATTTTAGATATATTTTTCAGAATCCTGATTAATAAATTCAAATTCCGTAGAATTGAATTTTCCATCAGTAATCCACCGTAAGGATCCAAAACAAAGAAAAAGTGTCTTTCTTTCTGCATTCGGCGTTGTTTTTCCGTCCACAAAAAACACACCGAATTCAGCATAAAAACGTGGATTGCAGATAACGACAGTTTTTTTTACTGATAAAGAGAGAACCGCCTCCGAGAATATTTCTGCTAGGGAGAATATTCGAGAATACCGAATTTTTGGATGCAATTTTGATCACATGTACGTCCACATGTGGGAAAGTTGATAAATAGGGCCGCACCACCAGACGATGGTCATTCTTTCTTTATTCGTGATTCCTTATTCACTGTCCGACAGTTCATTCATCTTTTAGTCGGCATTTGATTTCACTTTTAATTTTCTTCTAAATTCGAAGATCCTACGATCTGTTTTCTTTTCTTTTCTCTAAGTGGTGGTGTGACCGTACCGGAACAAACTGTAAGTCTTTTCTTGATACCGCATACTCTGTGATTCAAAGTTGCATTCTTTAATTTTTTTTTTAAATTAATCCCCCTGTTTAACGCAGACTTCTGTCGCCTGGTTCTCTGGTGAACCAAGACCACTCGACAGAAGTCTCGAAGTCGTTCCTTTGGTAATGCTTGGCGTGTACACCCAAGGCTGCCACGGAAAGACCACAGTAAACTATCACGTCCTACCCCTGTTGTGTTCCGTTTAGATTTCCCGTTCACCGCAGACTTCTGTCGCCTGGCTCTCTGGTGACGGAAACCAATCGGCATAGGTCTCGAAGTATCTCTGCTGGTGATGCTTGGCGTGTACACCCAAGATTGCCACGGAGAGACCACAATAAACTACCCCGTTATCCTGTAAATTGTTGCATTGTGTTTCACCTGCATCAACCCCGTCCCGTTTATTGAATAGTTTCAATTCTGATTGGCCTGTACACTGAAAATCACTGAAAGTGCTCGGGATCAAACCCATCGATAAATTAACCGATTACAGGGACTTGGATCTTTCTGAGACAACCGGTTGCTGTAAATTTTGTGTAAACCCCGTAAATACCTCATTGTCTCAGAAGGAATCAGAGTGACCGCTATTGATTTCTTTCTTTCTTTAATACCTAATATTTTGACTTAATATAATTACTTTGAATATTGTTTGATTCAAAAATTTCCCTGTGTTGAGTTTGAATTTCTGATCACCGTGATAGATTCATTATTGCATTTCTGTTTTCCTCATTTTGAACTGGGTCATCAGTTGCTTTGGAAATCATTTTATGGTTCACTGTAATTCAGATTGTTGTACTACATTCGGTGTTAAGGTACTTGTTATCGCTACCACCTAAGATAACCCCGAACTCTGTCTCCGACTAGTAGGTACCTGGGTGGGTTTGCTATTCCTCCCTATTGAAAGAATAGCTGGCCCTCGAGATTGAAACCTTTTGCAAACTAAACCCATTACAGTACATATTTCTGAATTCGATGATAAAAAACGAAAGTTTCATAAATTCAATGAACGACCGCAAAAGCTTCACTTTCCTATTTTTGTTGGTAGCCGATTATGGAGAAATTGTGGAGAAACTTTGAAGAGAATAACCGTTTGTCACATTTTACGTTCAAGATATTCTTGGAACGAGACCAGTGGCGGCTCGTGGTCATTTCAACTAAGGGGGCTAAAATTTTGATGAGAAATGAATTCGAGTATTAGCAGTCAATCAATTATATTTTTTCGATATATTAAAAAGTGATATTTTTTCTGAAATTAATTATTTTTGGAAATGGTTTCCAGAATAAATATTGTCGTCCACCGAGAACGAATCGTTCAGCGCGGAGACGGATATTCCAGCTGTCTGAAACTATTTCCTAAAATCCAATGTACAGGGTGGGCAAATTTCGATGTTTTAGCACTACAGCTTTCAAATCAAAGGAGATACCCCATTCTCGTTCTCTTTTTGTGAGAAAGTAACGTGAGTAGTAGTCTTTTTTGACCACCTTCTTTTGTTTTCGAGTTATAAGCGAAAATTAGAAAAATGGCGATTTCGAAATGAATTTATATCTCCGCTAATACTGATGATAAAGCTCTGAAATTAAAACATTATACAGGCACTTTTTGAGTAGAATCCAGTGGCGTGCTTGACTTTTTAGCAGGACTTTTAATTACGAAGCTATGACCCAAAGTTATGTTTTTTCAAATAGGAACACTAGATTTCTGTGCAATTTTTCTAAAGCTTTATTTTTACCGATTCCAAAAATATATAACATTATATGGTTTCTATTATTATAAATAATAGAAAATGGTCAAATACTCATTTTCTTGATATTTCTATGGTTTCTATAATACTTTTGATGACAATAGAAAAATGTAGCATCTTATGATTACCACAGTCTCTTTCTATTAGTTCTTTCATTTCTATGCTTCTTATTCAATTTCTCCAAAATTCAAATTTTGTGGAAATTTGTAAAAAGCATAGAAAGAATGACATTGCCGGAAGGAGACTGCTCTTGTTATGAAAAGTTCTATTTTTCTGTGTTCGTCAAAAGTTGAAACCATAGAAATATTGAGAAATTAGGTATTTGACCATTTTCTATTATTTATATTGATACAAACCATATGATGTTATATATTTTTGAAATAAGTGAAAATTAAGCTTTAAAAAAATTGCATAGAAATCTAGTGTTCCCATTTAAAAAAACATAACTTTGGGTCATAGCTTCATAATTGAAAATCCTGATAAAAAGGCAAGCACGCCACTGGATTCTACTTAAAAAAGTATCTGTATAATGTTTTAATTTCAGAGCTCTATCATCAATACTAGCGGAGATATAAATTTATTTCGAAATCGCCATTTTTCCAATTTTCGCTTATAACTCGAAAACAAAAGAAGGTGGCCAAAAATGACTACTACTCTCCGTTAGTTTCTCAGAAAAAGAGAACGAGAATGGAGTATCAGATTTCGTCTATCACAACTGGTTTGAAAGCTGTAGTGCTAAAACATCGAAATTTGCCTACCCTGTACAATAATTTCGCAAAATTTCGCTGATCCATATCTAGCCGTGTCAAGCCCTAACTCTAAAATCACTATGGTTCTGGCATGTACAGAGGATGTCCGACAATAGGATTCTGAAGAAAATCTTCAACTGGACCCCACGAGTACGCAGAAAAAGAGAAAGGCCAAGGAGAAAAGTTGGAAAGAAGGTGTAGATAAATAAATGGAAAACCTAAGACTCGCTGAAGAGCTAGGGAAAAACCGGGAAAAAAGGCGATTATAAATCCGAAGATGTCGGAGAACGTTTTTACCCGATATACGATGTATATGGTATGTTCTCCCAGTAGTTTGTTGTAGTTCTTGGAAAACAAAGTGAATGCTCATTATGAGGATATTTCCCTCTACTGACCAGCGCACTCTCCCATATCGTCTTGTAGGTACCCGAAGCGGGCCGGGTATTCATTCCAACCAAGCTAAAATAAGTTCCTTCTCCGTTAGGGGTTCCGAATTTGGGCTTACAGTGCCAACTCGGGGGACTGTGCCGCTAGCATCACAGTTTACCCCATCAGGCTCTTCCTCCGGTAGACTCGAAGTAGCCCGCTACCCTCCACCACCTCGGGTTCTGCTTCTCATGACAGGAGCAATTTAATTATTCTCAGGCTGCTAACCTGGGAAGTTGGATGACTGGGGTATGTGGGGCCGTCAATACCCCAGGCCAAAAACTTAGAATACTTAGAATACATATCGAAGAAGCAGTTTCAAACGACAAAGTTATTTTTCAGAAACTAGTGCAATAAAATGCCTCCATATCACTTGTAGCAGTTTTGAATCAACCATTTCAAAAATACGGAAAAATATCATTATTATTCAACGAGCATGTCATATCAATATTTCTTTTGAATTGAATTCTAGCAGAAGAATTATGACTCATAAATCACAAGTACCTCATGAATGCCATAAAGATGAGCAAAACGGGTAGATTCAAACATTTTTTAACGAAGTGAATGACGATGAAGCACCCTGTAAAACCAATGGAAATACAATGTTACCAGTTTCATTGAAGCATTATGGAGTAACTGGAGGAATATGTCGTTTTCATCAATTCTACATAATAAACTTTAATAATATGAGATTCAATGACTAAGTATCGAGGTCGTTATCAAGATTTAAGATCCAATAAAACGGAGGGTTAAAATGCACTCCAATTCAACCTGACGGTCTATTGTACCACTTTGCTTTCTTGTCTCTCAGCATAAAGCTCTCCATTCAATTCCAAAGCGTTTATGAACTTGAACAACTCAGAAGGCCCAAGGAAAATATTTTCCTGTATCTTATCGTTTTACGGACAAGCATTTCTTGTGTTGGAATCGGTAGCACTAAATAACTAGTTGCCCAGCAGTTACTTCCCCTCCCCTCTGAATGAGCACAACTTAATTTGTACAATATCAAATCTTATTCGGTAAAATATTCTGCTCGAAAAATTCATTTCAAAACACAGAAGGTAATTCAACGTATAGAGCGCCGTTTTTATGCAAAAAAGTAAATCCTATCAACGTATATTTTATACATCTATACATTATCTGTCAACAATTATCGTTTTCGCATTTCGAGCTTTCAATTTACTTCATATTAATAGTGATGTTGTAACGTGCGTTTCTCGGAGAAGCCTTAATCTCGAGCGCCAGCTATTCTTTTCAATAGGAAGAATAGCAAACCTACCAGGGTAGCTGCTAGCCAGAGACAGAGCTCGGTGTTGTCTGGGGTAGTAGCGACAACGAAGAAGTCAAAATCGAACTATGTAAAAGTTTATTCACAACTTCGGAAACTAATCACATGTACAAGGGAGATATGTGTGATATAAAATGTGAGTGATTCTATCAGTGAAAATACATTCGGGAAATCTTATCCGGTCACGAGCACTTTATGAAATTTGTACCGGGTGTAGCGAAAAATTAACGGTTCAATAAAAATGCGCCAACCAGAACTGACGAATGCTAAGGACTTGCTATACGGTATCGGTGTGTAGTTGTATTTCTCCGGGAATGAAACACAATAAGGGCGGATCTGTTCGAGACTTTTATTCGCTGCCCCAAGGGTTAACACGCCATGACTGACAGCGAAGAAAATGTCTATTTTTAGCGCAACTACGGGATTTCACTGACTACTTGCGGTATCTCTTATTCTCTGCCCCAAGGGTTAACACGCCATGACTGACAGAAAAGAAGAGATTTCGGATTTAACACTTATGACGCGGACAGGGGGGTTGACGGAACTTTCCCTTCAGTACCCCAAGGGTTAACACGCCATGACTGATAGCGAAGGGAAAAGTCAGACTCGCGAAACAGGGTAAAGAACGATAAAATACAACAGGAAACGATACAGTACAGCAGTGTCAAAGTTAAAGAAGTAACGGCGTAGGTCTAACAAAGAAACTGAACGGTACAGACGGGGACCTACCTCCTTTGTTTCAAGCACTCGAAACTCAAAGGATTTAAAAAAAGAAAAACTAAAAAAAATTAACTCCAAGCACTGATGCAAACAACACAAAATGATTATTCTCAACGGCGAAAGTACTACGGAAAATCAACTGAATTTATACTAGCAGTTAGAAACCACGTTAGAAAGCGAAAATAATACTCAAGCGAAAGGAAAGCACTGAAGTAAAATTCAAAAGTCGGCCGAAGAACTGAAGTAACAGTCGAAAAGTAAAGTGACCGTCGCGGGGGGAAAATTTGTTCTTATAGGCATATCCCCTCTCACGGTAAAAATCTGAAAATTCCAGAATGCGACAAGACTGAAAAACGTCGTCAGCTCCGGTTTATCGCATATCAACAGATGAAAAACGTTGAAATCTTCAGCGGCATGTAAGAAAAACGACGTAAAATACAGATAAGCGGTTTTTTACATTTACTCCGCCTGTCGGAATGAACGTACGGAATATTCGAGAATTAAAATATTTTCAAAGACGGAAATTTAAAACGAAAAAATTCACTAAGATGAACTCCAATTTTCCTCAGAAAACTGGGGTTCATTACAATGTTTGTGTCCATACGTTGAGTAATCGATAGTGATTGCGCAAATTTGGACAGAAATTGCTCCAAAGTCAAACTTTCATTGAAAACATGCCCATATTCCGGAGAAATTTACATTTTTCTCAAGACTGTGGGGGCAAGCAGTGACATTTATTTTTTTTTTTCATTTAAAAGAATGGAAAACTAAACGAACGAGGCATATTCAGACCCGCATTTTGACTATGGTCGAAGTAATGGAAATGATTAGCAATCTCGAATGCTGAGTTGTATCCAGGACGTAGGGTCAACCAAGTTTGTCTCAGGCCAGACACGGAGTAGGTCAGGATAACCTTGAGTAGACCGTTGGAAATATGAAATTTCAAGTTAGAAACTTATGGGATACTTTTTTATGATAAATTCAAAGGTGCCTTCCGTTTCTAAATAATGTTGATCTTTGGAATTTACAGGGTCATTGTGAAATTATTGCATTTTCAGGGATACTGTGTATCGCGAAAACCTCTTATGATATCTTCAACGTAGAAACTGTCTTTGATAGATGTCTTCACGTGAAGTTCATTGGCATACATGCACTAAAAAAATGTCTGTCCTATCGTTTTCGAGTTATAATTCGAACTTCTAGTTTTTTTGATGCGACACCCTGTATTTTATTTCATTAAAGTGCATTTTTTTTCTGATTGAAATAACATACATATATAATACCTGGTATCTAAAAATAGTATTGATAATTGAAATTTGAAATGTTTCACGCGTGGAAAGACTGAAATATTCTGGAACAAAGAAGATTACTGACTTCTCTCAAGGTCATAATTTTAATAATTGTCAAATCACCTTTGATTGATAAATAAATCGACTTCAAAGTGTATAATTCGAATCATAATCATCAAAACCCTAAGAGCTGCGAAGAAACGGATGACACGTGAACGACCTCGACCAAAACCCTATCCCTCTTTCTTTTTAAGTTCTCAAATTATAAGTGAAAACTCAATTTTCGGTATTTTGAATTGCTGCCTCTATTTTGTTAAGTCCCAGTCATATTCAAAAACAAATGTAACATTCAAGTTAAACTTTTTAATGTAGAATGCAATAAACAAATTAATTCAAATGCATAACATCCGCAGATAATTAAATCAACGAATGTTACGATCTAAATCGAACTAACAAACTATACCATCGCTCGAAGTATTACCAGAATTTTCATTTCGTCGACAAAGAGTAGAATGCAATGGCTCAGTCAAAGATTATTTTTCAGCTACTTAAGTGATATAGAAGTAACTTTAATTTTTTCGAATATGAATGATAAAATGCATATTCCAGTCCCATATTTTTCCTGATTCAGAATATATAATAAACATCGTGTCTTTAATTGTTCTTTCAATAAAAAACGGAATTTCAGTTTTATGTCGTTTTTTTTGGCATTGTTGTGTTGTCTTTAGTTGAGGCGCTGGTTTAAATGTATGACGAGATACTTTGCTTTGGTGTCGACTGGTATTTCCTTTTAAAATATTTTGACAGGGGAACATGGGTTTTTCCTTGTTGTAAAGGTAGTAGTGACGGGTGGACGTCAGAGGGAAAAATGAGTTCTTTTAATAAGAAAAAGTACGAAATGCTGATTCAGTTAATAGAATGTTATCTTGAACTATACATGCCTCACAAAGTGACTATAAAAATAATGTACTCAAGCATAATGTTTTTTAGAGGGTGAAATAGGCCGTGGGCATCTAATGGTTGGAGGTTTTGTGATTTCATGTTCAAATTAAACTTAATATTCTTGCGAATTGTTCTTGGGAAAGTCGAGAAAATTCATTAAATTTTGTATCATTGAACTTAATACAGTTATCCAAACCGTAAAAAGTGCCTTCCTTTTTCTTGTTCTGGAACATTGTATCCGTTTTTTGCCTCTTTGTTGACAAAGCCAATAGTTCATCGTCTTCTTCCCCAAAAATCGAACGAGTAAGTAATTCTACTCGAATTCTACATTCATCTTGAAACACACTCTTATACATAGTAGCCAATAATGGGTAATCTCAGCTTGAGAACTGGTGAAACATCAACAGGAAACAAAAAACCATTGTTAAAATTGCCAACGTTTCGAATCTTCATTGATTCTTCATCAGGGCTACAAAAATACACAAAAATATAACAATAAGTGATACCTCATTAGAGGAACAGAGCAAACGACAAAACAGGTTCAGCAAATCATCAGCATATAAAGTTTTTGTAAAAAATAAAAGCACAATATAACAATATAAGGAATAAAAACCTCACTAAGCCAGATGACAGCCGCCCAAGAAGTCAAAACAATAAAAGACTAAACGTATATTTAACTTAACATTAATTAAAAATAGTCTTTGATCTTCGATTTTACAGATAAGTATGAGACTCACCTATTTATTGGGTTTTGTAAATTTACTCATTAAATTTCATGTTAGACCCACCCTGATCTCGATTAGGTCCATGCAGGCATTCAAAGGCACCTCCCGAGCATTGCATAACCCAGAAAGAAAACTCACACTCGCCAGTTCACTCTTGTAACAAAACTGCTATGTCGAATTGTTTTTGGATTGATATGAATTAAAATAAAGTTTCTAGGTAAATGCGTTCATTGAACAACGTAGACTCCAATACAGGCAAAAACGAAATGAAGAAGTGAAAGATCACACATGCAGAATAGTCCAAAATAACTCGTCCACCCGGAACTAGGCAACACGAGATACCAACTGATTAGGTGGATAGAGTACATTCAACAATTTTCCTTTCATTGACAGAGTTTCCGAACATAATTTCCGCATACCTATGACAACCATACTCAGCCATAATTTTCCAACACGTTAGCATATATTGCACTCAGGTTTTGAGTATCTGTTCTCAAATTTACGGTTTTGTTTAAGAATATGTTTATCATCTCAGAGACACATCGTTTGAAATAATTTCTCTCAAAGTCTACAATCTTCACGTCCTCGAATCCAAATAAATGCCCCGTTTGAAAATGGTGTTCCGCCAACGCTGTTTTGTCATTCTTATACTTGTTGCTCAATCTACAGTCATATTCATGTTGGTATAAACGGTTTTTCAAGTATTGTTTAGTTATTCCAATGTAACACTTGTCACATCCGCCACATTCAATCCTGTATACTACGTTGGATCTATACATGTTGGGAGTCGAATCTTTAGTTTTCGAAAAGATCTCACCCACCTTCCTGACAAGATAGAAAGCACACGAGACCTCCGGGATCTTATCTCGAAGAATCCTACAAATATTCTCAGACAAACCTCTAACGTAAGGAAGTGCAATATGACTAGATTTCGCCGTTTGTTCTCCTCTTGATATTGTTGGAATTATATTATTCAACCTATGTCGATAGTTATTCATTATCCTATTGACCCAATTAATTGGATAGTTATTGAATAATAATAATAATAAATGTATTTAAGGCCATCGACCTGAGTCCTTCAGCCAATAATAAATTCCAGTTACATTCTGTATGCATTTACAAAAAAAAAAAAAAGTATACAATATAAGTTACGTAATATCTAATACATTCAGTTTTTGCAATAATGTGCATGTGGGAAATTTTCTTTGTGGTTGTCTAGGCACCTCGTCTTGTGCTAGGTCAGTTACATCCTTCAAGTCGTGTAGTCTCTTCATGAATTTTCTATTTAATTTTTTCATACGCTGTTTGATCGGTTCTACTTTGGTTAGCTGGTATAGGAGATTATTAGGCGGGTTGTGTAGCCGGTTCCTGGGATGTCTCAACTTGGTTATTGTTCGTAGAGATGATGTTTCAGCCACTTGTAGTATTTTTAATACTGATTCTCTACAATTTGCATACAAAGGATGTGCATACTCAATCATTGGTCGGCATATGGTTTTATATATGGTGGAAGCAGTCTTAATGTCAATTCCATGGTCTCCATAAGTTAAACATTTTAAGTGTTTCGCTCTGCCGATAGCTTTCCTTTTCATGTTGTTGGCGTGGAGACCTAAATTAGCTCTATTGTCCACCTGAATACCTAAGTATTGGATTGACGATGCAGGTTTCACTTTTTTATTGTTTATAGATATTGTTGGGGAGTCTTGATTGATGTTGTGGTTAAATATAATCAACTGAGATTTATCTGGATTTACTCTGAGTCTCCATTTGGACAACCATGATGTGATGTCATTCAGGTGTAATTGTAGTTTGTCCATACAATGTTGTAATGTTCTTTCATGAGAAATAGCCATCGTGTCGTCTGCGTATTGTAGGGTATATTGGTTGCCTTGTTCTATTGGGCTTATATCGCTGCAGTAAATATTGAAGAGGAGTGGAGATAAAGATGATCCTTGCGGTGTGCCCTGCATGGGGATGAAAGGTTCAGATAGTTTTTTTGTAAGTTCTATAAGTGTATGTGTTATAGAGCGGAAATTCGTTCAAATTCAGTGTATTCAGTGTAGAGTCCAGATCCCAAGATCGCTGGTTCCACGGATATCACTGGTGAGTCGATTTATTTTTCTGATAGTATAGAAAATATTTAATTTAGCCACATAGCTTAATAGTAACATAGTAGTAAGGATTTCCAATATTCATTATTATTCCGAAATACCTCATATAGTTCAATACGGACAAAAGCCATGTCGGAGGTCTCAGACAATGAGAGCTCCTACATGGAAGCTACGGACAACGAAGAATTTAGCGATGGAGATGCAGAGGAGCTTGTAAGGCTCAAAGAAGAGAATGGGCAGTTGAAGGCTCAAATAAATAAACTGACTGAAACCGTGTCTCAGTTGGTCGGGGAGATACGCCTCTTGAGAGAGGAAGTTAACAAAAATAAAGCTCCTCAATCCCCTAGTTTTGCTGAAATTGCAAAACAGAATACGGCACAGAAATCCCCCACATTTGCAGAAATTGCAAAGCCGGTAGCGGTCCCCAAAAATTCCTCCAAACAGGAAGTAGCTCCAGAACCGGAGAAGAAGAGAAATTTTGCAACTCAAGTTGCTAAAACCCAGAACGCGCCGCCCACAAAACGCGCGCGTAAAGAAAGTTCATCTTCAGACGAAGAGACCGCAAAAAAAGCAACGGAGTTACCTAAAAAAGATAAAATTCCACCCATCACGACGATGGGTACAGCCGATTGGGTAGAGATCTCAAAAGCTCTCTACTTGAAGAAATTCAGCTACAACAGAGCAACCGTCGTAAAAGACGGGATCAGGATCGTAGCCTCGACTGTGGACGACTACAGGAACATAACAAAATATTTTGACCAGATTGGTAAGGAGTACTTCACGTACCAGATGGAGGAAGAGAAAAAGATATATGCAGTTATAAGACATCTCCCAATAGATGCTGACCTAGATTTAATAAAAAATGATCTAAAGGTCCAAGGAATCCATGACGCCGAGGTGTCCAGAATGACATCCAATAAAACCAAAAAGTTTATACCCTTATACCTGGTAAAAACTCAGAGAAAGGAGATTTTCGAAATAAGACGCCTCTACAATCTCTGCATTGTAGTGGAATCAAAAAGAAGGGCAGAAAATCCAAGCCAATGCTTCAGATGTCAGAGGTACGGACATGCCCAAAACAAGTGCTCTTTTCCATACAGATGCGTCAAATGTTTGGGCAATCATTGCACAAAAGATTGCGAACTTACCAGAAAAGGTGAGGAGAGAAATGCCACATGCGTTCTGTGCGGTGAAGAAGGCCATCCAGCAAGCTACAAAGGATGTAGCGAATTCAAATTAGTTACAAGGAAGAGGAAAACAGGCCAGAAATCGGCTCAGCAGAGCACGATTCCTCTAAAAGTCCAGGAGAAAAAGAAGCCCACCCCCTCCAAAGTAGACGACAAGAAAAAAGAAGTACCCAAACCAGTACAGAAGAAGGAGACACCGAAAATGCCCCAAGCTAAACCCACGATCAACAAAACAAAAGAAAACAGAAAAGTCTCTGAATCCGCCGACGATTTAGACACTTTTACTGAAAAAATTTTCAACAAAATCATGTTGAAAATTGAAAGAGAGATGGAGAAAAAACTCCAAGGAATGTTCAGTAAACTGAAATAATGGAACATACAACTAGGAAAAATTCCCTTAAAATAGTCTCCTGGAACATAAACGGGGTCAGAACTCGAAAACCCGAGATAGAAGAAATAATATCAGAGAGAAAACCTGATATTATAGCCTTACAGGAAACAAGAATACAACCAAATACGCGATTGAATATCATGAATTATGAGATATATAGATGTGACAGAATCGCAAACACTGGGGGAGGTGTTGCCTTACTGGTTAGACGAGATCTGAAACACTATTTTAAAGGAAGATCTGACGAGTCACAAATAGAAACAGTGACGATTGTAGCTGAAATAAATCGACAAAGAGTCGAAGTCACATCGGCATATAAAAGACCCCCAAATAACCTATTGGAAGAAGAAATCAACAACTTACTAGATGGAACAAACCCGAAAATCTGCATCGGAGATTTTAATTGCAAATCTCCAGAATGGAACAGCAGGATGGAAAACAGAAATGGCAGAAAACTGAAAGATCTCGCTGAAAAACATGAAGCTATCGTTATTGGACCTGAAGAACCAACGTACCTAGCATTCGGAAATGGATTACCAGATATAATTGATATCGCAATTATGAAAAATATCACTAGAGAATTCTCGATAGAGACCTTGTGGGACGGAACCTCTAACCACAACCCCATCGAATTAACAATAGGAGATGGGCCAAGAAGAGAACTAATGCAAACAAGAGAATACACCGATTGGACTAAATATAGCCATCTGATACAATCGGAGGTAACAGAAATACCGACAATCAACACACCGGAAGACCTAGAAAGAGCAGTTGATAAACTAGAAAAGAATATAATAGATGCCTACAAAAAGAGCACAAAGAAAATAACGAGACCAGCACCGATACATCCACACGGTGATACACCCAGAGAAATCAAAGATCTCATCAGGGAAAATCGGAGACTAAGAAAAACATACAGGCTCAACAAAACAGATATAAATAAGAGAAATCTAAACCGACACAGCCAAGTTCTGAAAAATGCCCTGAAGGACATGAGAACAAATAGATGGAACAAAAGAGTTCAAGAATTAAATACTATCGATCATTCTGCATGGAAAATGCAAAAATGTCTGAGAAGAGAAAAGACTAAAATACCACCTCTCCACGGAGAAAGAGGAATGGCATATACGAATATCGATAAAGCAGAAGCACTGGCGGACTCGATAGAAAGAGAATCGAGAATAAATTACAGACCTGATGACGATAATGACGAGCTGGAAGATCTTGTAGAGAACAACGAAGAAGAAATGGACGAACCACCAGTAGACGACAAAATAGAAAAACCAACTTCTCCATTTGAAATAAAAGAGATAATCAGAAGCTTGAAAAATAGAAAAGCTCCCGGAAGTGATAAAATAACGAATGCTATGTTGAAGAAATTACCTAGAAAAGGTATAGCTGCTCTCACAAATATTGCAAACGGTATAATGAGGACTGAACACTATCCGGAAAAGTGGAAAACTGCAGAAGTCATAGTGTTCAACAAACCAGGCAAAGATAAGAAATTCCCCCAAAACTACAGGCCGATAAGTTTATTGTCCGCCCTAGGAAAAGTAGCAGAAAGGGTAATCGCTAGGAGGCTTACAGAAGAAACTGAAAATCTGAATCGCATTCCAGCAGAGCAATTCGGATTCAGAAGAGACCACTCAACTGAACAGCAATTACTGAGACTCACAGAATACATAACAGAAGGATTCCAAAATAAACAAGCAACCGGTCTTGTACTACTAGATGTCGCCAGAGCATTCGACAGAGTATGGCATGAAGGATTGATTTACAAAATGAGATATGCTGGATATTCAATGAAACTGTGCAAGTTGATTAGGAATTATTTGAGGAACAGAAGATTCTACGTGAAAGTGGAAGGAGAAAACTCCACAACCAGATATATGGAAGCAGGGGTGCCTCAAGGGTCAGTACTTGGGCCGTTACTGTATAACATATATATTCACGATATACCAAAATCTCCAAGGACTATGCTGACACTCTATGCCGACGACACAGGAATCGCAATGCGACATCGCAAGCCAGAAATTATAGAAGGAATGTTACAAGAAGCTATAGATGAAATAAATGACTGGTGTATTAAATGGAAAATAAAACTCAACGGACAAAAGAGCCAAGCGATATTACTGCAGAAGAGGAGACTAAGAACTACAACAAATCTAGAGGTAGATGGAGAAGAAATCGAATGGAAAAACGAAGCAAAATATTTAGGTATCACCCTAGACAAAGGTCTAACATGGAGAAGCCATATCAAACAAGCCGTTGACAAAACCAAGGCAGCGATGAATATGCTCTACCCGCTGATAGGTAGAAAGAGCCATATGTCAAATGAGACAAAATTGAAAATAATCAAAGCCGTTGCTAGACCGCAACTGACTTATGGATCAGGTGCTTGGGGATTCGCGGCAAAGAGCCATATACAAAGAATTCAGGCAACAGAAAACAAGCTACTACGATGTGCCATAGATGCGCCTTGGTTTGTCAGGAACAAACAGATATATCGAGATTTGAAGTGGGAAACCATCACCGAATTTATGAAGAGGAAAGCTGAAAAGTTATTCGAAACAGCGAAGGAACATCCAAACGAAGAACTCAGGAGACTAGTGGACTACGATCCGGAGGAAGACAGAAGAAGAATGAGAATTTACAAAAGGAGACCGAGAGATCAATTGAGGAGAGATTAAAATGAGTACGACAACTTATTAAAACTATACTAAGAAGAGATATCCGAAATGGACGAACATGAAAACCCTAGCACGACAATGTGCAAGAAGAAATCAACCGATTAAAGGATAAATGGTTTATAGGCAAATGCCCGGAACCAACAAAAAGCAGGTTAGGTTTAGTGGGTCGCGAACTCAGGAGAGTGAGTAACCCCACAGTGTTCCCTAGAAATGGGTTCCTCTGGGCGAGAGATAGAGCCCCGTGTTTTCACGGTCGCAGATTCCCCCTGCTATAAAAAAAAAAAAAAAAAAAAAAAAAAAAAAAAAAAAAGTTCAGATAGTGTCTCGTTAATTTTTATCCTCAGTGTTCTATTTTCTAAATAGGATTTCAACAGATGGATGAGGTAGGAAGGAGCATTTGACTTGTAAATTTTGTATAGTAAACCTTTAGTCCAGACGCTATCAAATGCTTTTTTAATGTCGATGCTCACTGCTGCTGTTTTTTTGTTATTCAACTGTGCGTTTTGTATATTATTGAAGAATATCGTAAGTGGGTGTACAGTGGATTTGTTTTTACGGAATCCGAATTGGTATTTTGGTATTAAAGTGTTAAAATGTTCTTCTAATTTAGATTTGATAATATTTTCAAGTAATTTCCCTAGAACTGGTAAGAGGGTTATTGGCCTATAGTTTTCTACTTTGGAGTGGTCTCGATTACTTTTTCCTATAAGAATGATAGTTCCAGATTTCCATATTCGTGGAAATATACAGTTATTAATGCTCCATTTGTATATCTCAATAATGTGCGAGTGAATGAAAGGATCCAATTTCTTGACGATCTTCCAGGGAATGTTGTCTGTTCCTGGCGAACTGTTCTTAGACTTATGTAGGATTTCGTAATAAGTACTTTCTTCTATTTCAAATATTGTGTTATTCACCTCCTTGGAGAAGTATTCTGCATACCAACTCTCAACTTTCTCTTCTATTTCAACATCAAATTTTGGGTCCTTATCGTATTGATAGGTTTTTTCAAGGTATTGTGCAAACAGTTCTGTCTTTTCGGTGTCTGACCTATGTGGTTTGTTGTTATTGTCTTGGATCGTCGGGATATTGTGAAATTTTTTGTATTTTGATAATTTTTTGATTTCTTGGTGAAAGCTCCTTCCTTTGGTTTCGCAAATTGCGTTACAAGCCTTAGTCCAGGTGTGTTGTTTGAACTGTTGTATCATTCGATGTATTGACCTATTGTATTCATTAATCTGCGGTTTGAGGGCTGGATCTTGACGTTGTTGGTATTCTCTGTACATTTTTCTCCTATTTTTTATCATCCTTATTATGAAGGAAGGTAGTTATTGTCCCTCAATAATTTTTTGATCACCACCTCATTTATTCTATGAAAGTCAACATCAGAAAGAGTGTAAGCCCGAAACATAAGGTTTTTGATAATGGCCACCTTCTGCACCGTAGAATGTTCCGAAAAATAGTTCAATATTCTACCGGAAGCAGTTGGTTTTGTATACCAGTTGGTGCAAATCGAACCATTAGAATTTTTCATCACTGTCAAGTCCAAAAAATTGATCTTTTGATCCACTTCCAATTCCATGGTGAATTTCAACTCATGGTGAAAACCATTAAATTTATCCAATAGCTCGCTCGTTGCGTTTTTTGGAATAGCCGCAATAGTATCGTCGACATATAGCTTCAAAAATTCCACCTTAAAACTCAAAGTACTCAGCACAACAAAATGCTAACGTGTTGGAAAATTATGGCTGAGTATGGTTGTCATAGGTATGCGGAAATTATGTTCGGAAACTCTGTCAATGAAAGGAAAATTGTTGAATGCACTCTATCCACCTAATCAGTTGGTATCTCGTGTTGCCTAGTTCCGGGTGGACGAGTTATTTTGGACTATTCTGCATGTGTGATCTTTCACTTCTTCATTTCGTTTTTGCCTGTATTGGAGTCTACGTTGTTCAATGAACGCATTTACCTGAAAACTTCATTTTAATTCATATCAATCCAAAAACAATTCGACATAGCAGTTTTGTTACAAGAGTGAACTGGCGAGTGTGAGTTTTCTTTCTGGGTTATGCAATGCTCGGGAGGTGCCTTTGAATGCCTGCATGGACCTAATCGAGATCAGGGTGGGTCTAACATGAAATTTAATGAGGAAATTTACAAAACCCAATAAATAAGTGAGTCTCATACTTATCTATAAAATCGAAGATCAAAGACTATTTTTAATTAATGTTAAGTTAAATATACGTTTAGTCTTTTATTGTTTTGACTTCTTGGGCGGCTGTCATCTGGCATAGTGAGGTTTTTATTCCTTATATTGTGCTTTTATTTTTTACAAAAACTTTATATGCTGATGATTTGCTGAACCTGTTTTGTCGTTTGCTCTGTTCCTCTAATGAGGTATCACTTATTGTTATATTTTTGTGTATTTTTGTAGCCCTGATGAAGAATCAATAAAGATTCGAAACGTTGGCAATTTTAACAAGGGTTTTTTGTTTCCTGTTGATGTTTCACCAGTCCTCAAGCTGAGATTACCCATTATTGACCAATTATAAGGACGAGATTTGATAACCAATACATAGTAGCCTAGTGTTGCAGCACGCATGTAGCATGCGAAAGGTATTTCAGAGAGACCATGCGCCCGTTGTCAGCGACCGCCAGCGTTCCCGTATGACGTCAGCCGCACGTCGTCGGTAGCGGGCAGCGGGTGAGGGAGACCAGCGCCTTAGTTGAACTAATTTAGCCTTATTGATGCTAAGTCACCAATTTGATGCCACTGTACAGGGTCATTCAAGTGTGCAGATTTTCAGAAGCTGTTTCGCCGTGAGATGAAAGTTAGGCTACATCGTCTGCAAAAGATGTAATGGTGGTGTTCTCATATTCCTGTATGTCTGAAGTATGGATGATATATAGAAGGGGTCCCAATATACTTCCCTGTGGATTTGACTTTGGGAGAGATGCTTCTCCATATTTCTCAGAAAAATGGTGGTCTGCTAAATAGGATTTCAGAATCATGTAATGTGTTTTTGGGAGGAGTTGTTCAAATTTGTAAAGCAGTCCGTTGTGCCCAACCTTGTCGAATGCTCGGGATGAGTCGGGAAATACTGCTGTGCAGAAATTTTTAAACCTAAATTTAAATGAATATGTTCCAAATCTTTCCAACTAGTAGATAATCTATATACTACTACCACAGTCTTCAAAAATAATAAGGACAGCTGTGCTAGTACTAGTAAACGTAAATTTGAAGTTGTCATGAAAATTCCCGTTATTTTCTTAATATTCCTAGCAGGTTCTCAAATATCCGAAATTATTTCATTAATGAGAACCTGAGTCAGAAACTGAATTTTCGACGTATCTTCAGTAAATTCCCGGTGTTTTATAAACCCATTTATTTTTTGATTAATATTATGAATTCGTCTATTCCATGCCCAACATTTGTTTCCTTTTCATCTCTGTTTCACCCACGAATAAACCGAAAAGTCTTAAATAAATCCAATTGTTTACTTATTCGACATTCGGAAATTAAATAGACTGACATGAATTTTAGTTTCGAATACAAAAACTAATATGATGCCTAGACGAAGCGATGCACGGTCGTATAAGAATTGGATTCTGATATTTCAACCTGCGCTCTTCTCGAAAATGAACACGCGATGGTATAAATTTGAATATTTTCACACATTTCCCAGCTGTGTCGCAATATGGACTGACAGATTTTCCATCGGTACGGGCACGTACTTCCTGGCCACAATACGAATGTAAAATGATGTGTTTATAAGAGTAAAATTGAACGAATTGAAGTTATGTGAATTCTAGAGAGCAAAGTTCCGAAACAAAGCGTTCGTACCAGACAGGGTCGTTTGTGACACGTGCTCCAAATATTAGGGCAATATTTAAGGTTGGAACTGTAGTTGAACATACGTGTTAAATAGTATGGCCAACTGGGGCATATCTGAATGTCTTCCGAGGAACTTGTACGTAGGTGATAAAAATTAATATTTTCGACGATTTTCTTATACTCGTCGACTTGCACCTATTACATCTCCTTTGCTTATTTGCTATATCTTCTTGAGAGGAATCACTTATACCTTATACTTAGCTGGCAACTTTTCAGTCCCTACAGTTTATTTTCAAAGAAAGATCAACAAACAATTGGAATAATGTGAAATGATGGATGTTCCAACGAATAAATATCTATTTGAGTTTGGAAAAACAATGTTGTTTTTTAACGATTGAGACCAGTGATACACCTACATAATATCGTTAATTATATATTACTGATTGATCTTAATTTGAATAAAGTAGAGGTCAACGATGATTATCTAAGGTACCCTGAAACGGGGCGAGAATGACCTGCCGGGGTGAGAATGAACATTCATCATTGAATCGCGTATATGCAGATACAAGCGGCAGCTATAGAATAATTGCTGCAAGTGGTAGTATAATCATTTCCTTGGATTTGTCTAAGATTACTTCACACGGTTATTACTTTTGAAATTCACATTGTGAGGAAGAAATGTTTCTTTTAATTTATACTAATTTTTTTTCTATTTTCATAGTCCGGGTACTTTGGATAGTGAAGAAAAAAATAGAGATGAATGAGTTAATTTATGCCTCGCAGAAATATTTTGTATGTATTTTGATGAACTTGAAAACTTCGAACTTTGAAAAAATTAAGTTTTGATTGAATTCCTATTTGTATGTCCAATTTTAATTTTTGAAGACCCTGTACATCAGATTGCTAAAAATAGAGATGTAACGTATGATCCAATATGTTGACAAGGGCTGGGCAAAATTTGGTTTCGATACACTCATTAGAAAACTAGTATCATTTATTTTAGTGAGCAGCAACAGCTGTGAAAATTTTAGGAAAAAGTCGAATATCTCAGAATCGGTGCTATATAGGACCATAGTTGTCATACCGAAGTTACCTTGAAATTTGACAAGGATTTCAAAAATGCAATAATATATAGGGTGTTATATTTAAAATAAGAAAGTTGATACCAACAGGGAAAAAACGGAGCACCTTGTTTTAAGGTGGGTTATAAGAAATAAAAGTTCAATCGATTACAGACAAGTGTTGTATTCAACTTTTTCTTCCAGCTCCTTTAGTTTCCACAATAAGGTATAGGAACATTTTAACTCGGACACCTTGTACCTACGATCGAGGAAAAGTGACTGTGTTCGCTCTGTAATATTCGTATTGCTCAGAAAATATGGATTTTTTATACATGGAATTGAATCGATATCGAAGACAGATATCCTTTGTCGTTCTGCCTAAGATTTGATAATTTTGAAAGAATACATAGTTCACTAATACAAATATAATTTTCATATACATACACATACTTGAAATTTGAATACTTGATATGTATTGATGATTCAGGGTGATAAACAATTGAAAAGAGAGCTCTTTTCATTCCAAATATCGGCAGGTGTCATTGAAAATTATAACTAAGTAATTGAAAACATGACTGTTTCCTCAAAAATATGATTTCGTTCGTTAGTTTTTTTTTTTGGATCAAATGTACCATGCGAAGTAAAAACTGAATTTGATTGAATAAAATATGTTTTTTTTATTCTGCAATAAAGAATAATTCCACTGATACAGAAAATAAAGATTTTGGTAATTGAAAAATAAGTCTCAATATTTTGAGTTCTGTCCTGATAATCTGCAAATTGCTAGTACCATTGGGCTATTGGAAGTAATCGAGCCTACAAATTTTCATAGAAATCATATTACTCGAAGAACCCGTTTGACAAAAACGGCAGATACGAAAAGAAAAAAATTGAACGAATTCATCAGGTGAGAAATCGATCATTTTCTGTTGAGAGCACAACTTTTTAATGGTATGAAATTTTTTCCTGACGTAAAAGGGCTTTTCAACAAATATGCTTACACCTATATTCAGGTTGCTTTTTAGAATCATAATACAGTAGCGTAAGTACTAAATTATGATAAATATCGAAAAGTATTTGAATCATGACAAAAATAGACAAATTGATCAATCTCATTTCGGTTTATAGAACATAATTTCATTGGATTCTAACAAAAATTATCGATTCTACGTGTTATGTTGACTGGGGCCTTGAGATCGAGATGAATGAGGATACGAATTCTGCCTTGCCAACAAGAAAGGTCCTATCTGCAAAATGTGATGAAATTTACTAACCAGGAAAAAATATAAATCAAAATTATGTTTTGCAATTAAGTTTTATTCTTCGACATAATATATAAATTAAAACATTAAGAAAGCTATGTTTCAATCTCGACTTCGCTAATTACCAGATTTCAATGAAGAATAACACAAAGAAAGACCCATTATTGATTTCTTTTCCTGATATTGAAATCTGAAAACATTAAGAGTTTGTTAAAATACTTTGTGTTATGCAATGAAAAACCCCGGATTTACTCAAAACCAAAATTTTGCAGGAACTTTCATGTTAGGTCGGCAGAATTGGTAAAATCACAATATTCGTTGCAATACGAACAAAATAAACGTTACCGAAAAGTTTGAAGTTTGAATTATTTTGAGACGTGCCTTGATTACTTTGTAAAATAGCTATGGATATTGATATGTTTTCCATGAATAGCCTCTTATTTCGCATACGTTCACAAAAAATGCTGATAAACATTTTTGCATCCGCACAGACGTTCGTTATGTGGAAAAACAATTTTTTGGGAAACTCATCATGTTCCAACAATATGCGGTTGAGACTTTGTGAATTTTTAACATACTCTTATGAGCAATCACCATAGAAACAGGTCGCAACAATGCCGAACTCTGTTTTTCCACGATATTACCCCCACACAATTCCCAAATATTCCTCTTTATTAAATCGTAAACTTTTACCGTGGAAAGTAAAAGTTTGAACGCTCTCCCTCTGTCCAGGACAAAAACATCGGCTTGGAAACCCCGGCTTTCAGCATAAATCACTGGAATAGGTATAATGTAATGTTAATATCCCAATTTCGGCACGAGCATTAGGATAGTAGACTCTAAGCCATGCCTTCCTCATACTGAAGCTAATAAACCAACGGTGTTCCTAATTTGCTGCCGCATATATCACTGAAGCAAAATTCCAGAACGCCTTTCCAGACGTAAACGGAATCAACGAATCTGATTTAGAGGACCTCGAATCCAGTTTACGATCGCTTCATTTCGAATTTTGGAAAGCGGTGTTGAAACTTTGATGCGTTTGTCCTACAAGACCGGAAATGAGATGTCCAAAAGTTCCATTATAACTTATATTAGTCTTATAAACGGAGGTGAGCACGGTTCCATTTCAGGTCGCGTTCTGAATTCTGTTCCGAGATGGAAAGTAATAAATGAACATTTAGAAGCACATGTTTTATTGTCCCCTTGGTTTGCCTATTTAGGAAAATGAATTTCGAAATAAGGATTGTAGTTTATCATTAGAGTAGGGGTGATCAAACTGTCGATCGCGATCGACTTGTTGTTTGCGTGAGATATTTGAGTCGATCTCATAAAAAATAAGCCGATTCTGATCTACAGGGTGGGCCTTTGACTCGAACAAATAATTTAACAGTAGATTCTTGAGGTCAAAAGAAACTTTTTTTTCCCTTACCATTTTTGTCCGAATCTGCTCGGTTTGAAAGATACATGCTGTTGAAAAATCATACAAACATGTTATTTTTAGTTCTATCTTACAAACGGTTTTATCGAATGAAATGAATTTCGAAATTTAGTTCTTCATTTATTTGACGAATCTTTTTCGAACACAAGATACAACCCACATCTACCAGTTTTTTCATTTTAAGCATTTCGTACCGTTAAAATAACAAAAATTAAAAGAACCCAACTAAGTTGGACATTTCTTATGAATATGTGAAAGTTTCCTAACATAAGAGTAGACTTCATATTTTCTCGTATATTGATTGCACCGTTTTTGACTAATTTGATGAAATTGGGTACATTGGCTCAATAACTTCTGTTTAAAAGATGTGTAGTGTCACAGATTTATCTGAAGGTGATTTTATTTTCCTACAGGTGGCACAACTCATTATGAAAACTTAAAATGGCTATATCTTTTTATCAGTGATGAATCGGAAAAAATGGTTTAGGAGAAAAGTGTTTCTTTTGACCTCAAGAATCTACTGCTAAAATATTCGCACAAGTCAAAGACTTACTCTGTATAAATAACCTCCTATATTACATATATTTGCAGTTCCGGAAAGTCGATCGATCGGAGTCTGTTAATATTGAAGTAGATCGCAGGCGATTCAAGTCTGAGTACCTCTGCATTAGAGGAAGGCAGTCATATTAGTTGAATATTGGTTCGAATAATCTCAAATTGTTCACTTCGTTTTATTCCCTGCGTAGGATATTCTTTGATGACTGAAAATGAGGTAATGAAATCGAAAAGACTATGAAACATGTAGTACTCCATTATAAAAACGGTGTTTTTTTATAGCCCTGAGAATCACTTTTACGCACTAGTAACTGAAAAATTTGATAGTCATACAACGATGTGTATTTCACTTTTCTTCGAATTTCCGTTGATTACCCTATGATGGAAAATATTATTAGTTTTACGCTTCCTAAGAGTCAAAAAGCTAGCCATAATACTTCAGAAGATGAAATTGAAAATCATTCTGAATCTGGAGGTAGATGGAGAAGAACTCGAGTGGAAAGATAAACTGAAATATTTAGGTATTAACAAGGACAAACTACTAACTTAATTCTGATAGATGTGTGAAGTGAACCCATGTGTAATTGTGTTTGGTTTGTGCTGCTTTGTGTCGTGTATTCTATGCGGTTCTCAAGATATTCTAAGAAATTCATAAAAAGGTCAGCACTGTAGTTTTAGAAAATTCGGGTTTCAACGGCTGAATACATCGTACTTCGAATGTACTGATGATGGTTTGATTGTTAATGGTCGCATTCAGCGGACGGAGCGCAAAGCGCTTCTGCTACCCATCGGTAGCGGTAGCGGTTGGGAACATGTTGAACGTTCGCTGGCAAGCCTAGATAGGATAAGGCAGTCCAACGAGCTGTCACTATCAGCTGATTAGTTGAGAAGTCTGTAGGAAAGACGTAAACAAACGGATTTTTTAAGTTTCGTTAACCTTGTGCTGGTTAGTCAATTTTTATGTGACAAAAATAACCTAGAATTTTGACGAATTATTTTTTGCTCCAGTATATTTCCTATAATTTATTAAACATTCTTCTTTATTTCTTACAATCCATTTTCATTTTCCTCAACAAACTCAAGTTCGTACATCTTCCACACTAAATAACAACTACCTACTCAGTTCAAGTCCAACTTTCGCTCCTTTCCGCTACCGCTACCTAGCACAAATCAAAGCCGCTCCCAAAAGTGGCGTCCGCTCCAGAACGTGTTGAGAATGTAGCGCATATGTCACCGAACGTTTCCGCTAGCGTTTGGTAACAGTTGCGCAACTGTTTCGTCCGCTGAATGCGACCATTGTTTATAATTCTGAATAAATTATGTATGCTTCAAATTAATTTGAATCAGTTTATTTCATTTCTCAAGTCAATTCTATTGCTAACTTTTCACTAATTACTGTTATCTAGTTTCAGATGAATGAATGTTCATGTTCCACAGGCTGGCCCTGGAAATCGTTGTTTTCCTTCAGAACATGTGAACTTCTCAAATAATATGGTTCAACGGTCAATAGTAAACCATGATACTGGTTGACTGTCTCTCGTCCTGGTTCCACCTCTGGTAATCGTGTACTCTATCAATTGGTAATTATAGCTCATTATAATATGTATTCTCATGGATATATTTCCATCGATATATTCTCATATTCATTCATCTTGCTTGATATACAGATTAGATCTCAAGCCTGCTGCTCTTCTTGAAAACAACGATTAGTGTTTACCCTCTTTAGTACTCTTACTTTCTACTTTTCATAATTTATCAACTAAATCTCCTGTTTTTCTGATGGACGTTCAAATCGCGCTCACTTGTGAGCAGTCCATCACTGTAAATGTGTTATCATTGATGAATTTTACACTCTGCAAGATCAACGTTATTTATATTTATATTACTTATAATATAATTGCTCTGCTCATAGTTAATGTATTGATCTCATTGATGACCAGACTCAGATATTTTAGTTTTCACCTTCGCCCCTTCTAACCATATCTGTTTTTCTGATGGAATACAGAGACACTTAATTACTTTTCATTGAATGATCTGTGAACGTTTTGTTAATATTGTGTTCGTTGAACTCAGTGTCTAAGTCTGACCTCAAGTGACTTCTAATTTCAACTACTCTTGATTACCTCTGTTTTTAATTGAATAATGTCACTCTGAGTTTCATGGATGTTGTCAGTATTTGTATTATTACTTATTAGCTTCATGCGAGTGACTTATTCATTTTATGATTGTGAATGATATACAATAAATGCTTTTACACTACCATCTCCAACTCAATTATCTGGTAATAGTCTATTGCTTTAATTTTTCGCAAAATCTGAAAAACACCAATTTTGAATATATGGAGATGTGAATTTGTTGTTGAAAACAATTTTTGGGAAATTCTATAAGGACTATATTTCTTGCTTTCCAATCAAGGCTTAAATTACCACAATAACAAGAAATATAAATTGACAAATAGTACTGTTCAAAAGTTCAAAGGGCTTTTGAATGGTCTATTCAGTCTTCCTTGGAAATCTGACAGATATTTTTCAGCTTAAAAAGAAACGAAATTAAAATATGATGCCATGATGAAAAAAAACCTGAAAATTATAGAAAAGTCATCAAAAAATCTACAAATATATCACAAATGGTTTGAAACCTAATCACTAGGGAAACATCGAAATATATAAGGTGTAATAAATAATGAGCCCGAATCTCAAAAATTTTTGGACAAATTCAATAACTTTTTTATTCATTCGGTACTTAATGTTGAAAATCAATCAAATGAACAATACGGCCCTGATTCCATACCGCGTCATGAAAACAGTAAAAAATCAAGTCCAAATCAGCAGGATTTGATGGTGTGTCTACTGAGGTGATGAAAACATCTGATTGAACACACATTACGTGTGCTAAAGGTAGCACACGTTATGAACAGGTGTTTTTCCTGAGGCCCTCAAAATAGCAGTTATTAAGCCATTCTTTAAAAAAGGTAATCCCAATGATCCAAGCAGTTATCAACCTATTTCAGTATTATATATAAAGATATTAGGAAGAATTTTGGCATCAAGGCTCATACAAAACTGACATAAAACTAAAACTCATCGAGAGCTATTTGAAAAAACAGACATGATTTATGTCGAGCTTTTGTTCGTTGCCGATCATACTAATACTAATGTTATCCTGAGATCCCCTCCTCATTTGGATCTACCCTCGATATGGTGCAAACAGTGCTTGATGATAACTGGTGCAACAAAAATTGTATTGTGCTGATTGTTGCAAAAAAAATGCATGGTCTTTGATACTGATAGATCCTCAATTTCTGTTCTGAATGATATAAATGAAAAAATAACTGTGTTTATATCTACAAAGTTCCCGAGAATATATCTTGAAAACCACTTCCAATGGAACTGCCATTTCGACAATTAAGTGACGAGACTAAAGTCTGTGATATTCAGTGGGTGTTCTGAAAGTTTGATTGTTCTTATATACCTTGAAGATGATATATTTTTCGAACTTTCAATCAGTTACAGAGGATCATGCAGGAATCACTTTAGAGAACATAATTTACTTACAGTACCTATATCGTTCATACATATATAAAGTTCTTATTTTCATGTAACTTTATATTCAATATTTTGAGAACTACAGAAATGTCAACTCAATTACTAGAAGAAAAGGAGCTATTTTATCCTTATCATTCTTCGGCATTAACAGAAAAATCTCCCCTTTATCTTGACATAAAATTAATGAATCATTGAAATCAGAATAATAAGAAATGTGGAAATTCTTCAAGAAAACTCTGTATAAATTCATTATATATTGTGAACCTTATTCTTTGTCATTTCTCACCTTCTGTCTGGATGAATTGTAATTTACACGTTTTTCAATCTTATTGTAATGATCAATATTTCATGAACTGAAATGAATATCACTCTATCCTTCTTATGTGACCTAGATGATCAATTGATTAAATATTTGAATAATTGACATAAACGATCAATTAATTAAATATTTGAATAATTGACATAAATTAAATTATTGACAATCACAACAAAACGGTGGCCCTTCATTCGGACATTCAAAATGTTGTGTGTTCCGATCATTCTGGTACTATACTGTCCATACTTTGTTAGTGACATTAATTTCAAACTGCTGAACATTTTCGAAACCAATCAGTCAGTGGGTAAATAACAACGAGTACCGGAACTGCTGTATGACCATTTCGGCATCAAATTTAATATGCAACTTTTTGTATTATTTCGAATGGTGATTTATCCCCCCAGCAGGCCAGCGTTCTATGTGAAATCGAACATTTTAAAAGCTGCCCCACTTGAAGGACAAATTGTACTACCAGCAAGTAAATTTCATTGAAGATAGGTCAATAAACCAGCCCTGATTATTCAGAAATATAAATTCCTCGATATCAACTCTATATATATATTCAGAGATTCGCGAACCGAATGCACACCGTACTCGTTCGATCCCGAAGATTCGAGTTTATAACAGTGTATTTTGTTTAAGAAAATTCGGAATAATTTTATATTATGTCGGAGAAAAACGAGAACGAAAAGATTAACGCAAGGAAGAAACAAATAAAGGCAAATAGTGGTCCAATAACTAGGAATTTGTCAGGGAAATCTAGAACCGATTCAGTTCTCCCGGAGGTAAACAACACCATTATCTCGAAGGAAGTGAAAACAGCTGGAACCATCTCTGATAACGTGAGCGATATTATGAATGAAGAAGTTATCAATGAACATAATGTACGAGGGCAGGTTCAAAACTTAAAGGAACAACAACAGGATGAATATAACGAAGTTTTCACACCAAAGAAGACCGTAATGCGTACTCCACCTGAAGTCAAGAGAACAGGAGATGGACACATAGCAATATCTGGACCATCCATAGGAAAAATAGATATGAACCTACCATTAGTCAGTAGAGATTCGGAAAATACGGAGAATATAATAGAGACTATACTTGATGCGCTAAGAAATCTAAATGATTTTTCGGAGAAAGAAAAACTTGAAAAGACGGATCAAGAACAATTAAGGAAGGCAGTTTTCAAACTCCACGAAAAAGTGACTAAACTTGTTTATAGATTTGGAAAACTCGAAACAGAAAACCGCAAAGAAAATCATCCTAAAAGTAATATCCTCAAGCCCGACGAAATTAATAGAGATACAGAGATTGACAGAGAAGTATACCAGGAAAATCATTCACAAATCAAGACTTACAGTTCGATACTCACTACAAGGAAAAATACGGAAACAACTAAAACTCAAAAATGGAAAACTCCGGAAAAGGAAAATAAATATGAAATATTGATAAATTCAAATAATAGAGAAGAAACTTGCGACATCGTAAAAAATGTCAAGCTAAAATTTAAAGAATTGGGCAAAAATGAAACTCTAAAAAATATTAGACACTTGCAGAAAGGAGGAGTAATATTTGAATGCTATAATGACGAGCAACAAAAACGGATTCAGGAAATTTTGAAAAAACAAGGCAGTCTTCAGACAAAGAACATACAAAACAAGGATCCAATGATTATGATAACGGGAATCAAGAAAGGCTATCAAGAAGATATCTTCAGGAAGGAGTTGATAGAAGATAATCCGCAGATGACAGAAATTTTTGGCCCACAGGTGGAAAATAGCCTCAAATTCATCGCAAAAAAGGTATGTAGGAATAATATGAAAGAAAACTGGATATTTGAAACATCTCCGCAGGTTTTTAAATGGCTGATTAAAAACGAATCGTTACACTTTGACCTCACTAAATTGTATGTTCAAGAATTTGTGGATATAGCAATGTGTTTTAGATGTAGTAACTTCGGGCATATAGCCAAACATTGTCGAGCAGAGCCATGCTGTCACAAATGTAGTGGTAGACATGAATCGAAGGAGTGCACCAATAAAGATCCATTAAACTGTCCAAATTGCAAACGTTTGGGTATTAAGGATAGGAGACACTCTGCAAGAGATCAGAAATGTCCAGCCTATATACAAAGAAGGGAAAAGCAACGCCAATATATCAACTTCAATGGTGATGGTGATGAGCAAACTGATTTTTTATGAAAGAATCGAATCCAGGGACAACTAAACAAAATCAAGTAAGTGACAACTGTGGAAACTTTAGTATTATACACCAAAATGTACAATCCGTGGGTAATAGTATAGACTTAGTAAATGCTCTACTAGAAAGTAACGATGATTGTAAATGTCTATGTATCTCAGAACATTGGAAAACACAAGAACAATTGAAATGTTTCAATGTTGAAAACTTCAAACTAGCTGCTAGCTTTTGTAGGAGGAATGGTTATGGGGGTACAGCTATATATTTGTCTGAAAAATTGGAATATAAAAAAAGAAAAAAAATTGAAATGCTTTCATCGGAGAGCATATTTGAATGCGCTAGTATTGAATGTAAACTCAAGAAAGAAAATATTATTATAATATCAATATACAGACCCCCTAAGGGAGATTTCAAAATTTTCCTCGGGAAGCTAGAGCTGATACTGCATATGATCATATCAGAGAACAAGAAGGTATTTGTATTGGGAGATTTTAACGTTGAGCTGCTCGAACATAATAATTTTGGATCACAACTTCTGGCTGTATTAGCGTCTTTCAATTTGTATCCTTCAATTTTTGAAAACACCAGAATAACACCTACCTCAAAATCATGTATCGATAACATTTTTACAAATTTACCTGATCAGTGCATCTCAAGTTCAGTATTGTTTACGACAATTTCAGACCATACAGCTCAAAAAATTGTACTCAGTTTAGATTTACAGACAAGGAATTCCCCTTATTATAAAAGATTTTTTGATGTGATGAGTAAAAATGAATTCTTTGATGACTTAAAAGAACAAAACTGGAATGAAATTTACGAGGTAGATAATGGGAATGTGAATAAACAATGGCATATTTTCATGAAAATCTTTATGACTATATTTAATCAAAAATTCCCGAAAAAATTATTCAATCAAGGCTATAAATCTAGGCAAAAACTATATGAGACAAATGAAGCGATCCAACAGAAGAAAATTAAATTAGATAATCTCCTATTTTTGAAACAATTAAATGGACATTATAAAGATTTGTATTGTGCAGAAAAAAAAGAATATGAAAAATTATTAGTAAGGGCCAGATCGGAAAATTATGAAAATAGAATAAATAACTCTGACGATAAGAATAAGTGTATGTGGACTATTTACAAGGAAATTACTGGCAAGACGAAAAAATCAAGTGAATGCTTTATCGATGGAAATACAAATGAGGTAGCAAATGCCTACAATAAATATCTAATCGACATTATCCCAGACTTGATGAAAACTAGTGAAGAAGGAAAAGAATATACTTTCAAATTCGAAAACGATAGATCAATAGTATTGGAGCCAGTTACAGAAGAAGAACTAATAGCACTGAATAAAAAGTTAAAAAACAAGCATAGTTCAGGTGAAGATGAAATCCCAACTTCTCTTATTCGTGAAATATTGCCAGCAATTACTGAGATTTTTTGTCACATCGTGAATAACTCTCTCAAAGAAGGAATATTTCCAGACACTCTAAAGCTAGCAGCAATTCGGCCAGTGTACAAAGGCAAAGGGGATAAAAACTGCTTCGATAATTATAGACCAATAGGCTTACTCTCGGGGTTCTCAAAGCTATTCGAACAAGTGGTGTATGTTAGAGTGACCAAATTCCTAACAGAATGCAACATAATTACCGAAAGTCAACATGGTTACCTGACTAACAAATCAACACAAAGTGCTATTTTTCAGCTCACACAAGCAATCCTGAAATATTTAGAGAAGGGCAGTATGGGCATGGGCATATTCTTGGACTTGTCGAAGGCCTTTGATTGTTTAGACAGGAACATTCTCCTAAAGAAACTCGAAAAATATGGAATAAGAGGATGGGCATTAAAATGGTTTGAATCATATTTGAAAAATAGGACCCAAAGAGTGGTTATCCTGCAAGGAGGTACAATGACTAAATCAGACATTCTTGAGAACATGGTTGGAGTTGTTCAAGGCAGCATATTGGGTGCACTCTTGTTTCTCATATATGTGAATGACTTGAGCCTTATAATGGACCATTTGAACAGCTTGACTCGATTCATGGATCCTGTGATAGACCAACAAGATTCCAGCTTAACACAGTTCGCAGATGACACCAGTGTGGCAGTGCAAGGACCAAATATTCGATGCCTTGTTGAAAAAACTGATTTCGTTTTCGGTGCCTTGGTGGAGTGGTTCAGGAAAAATAAATTATGTATCAACAAGGATAAAACAACTGTCGTTATCTTTAGGACTAAGCAGAACAAAATAGAAATACCTGAAATGATTACCGTTGAAAATACACAGCTCGAAATAAAAAGTGTCTCGAAGTTCCTAGGTATTTATGTGGATGAGCAGTTGGACTGGTCTCATCAAATCGATTCCCTGAATAAGAAACTGAACAACATCTGCTATTGCATAAGAATTGTGTCAAAATATCTTAATGACACGGCCAGGAGAACACTGTATTTTGCTAATTTCCAAGGAAGAGCCCGATATGGTATAATGTTTTGGGGATCTAGTTCTGCCATGCAAGATATTTTTGTTACGCAGAAACGTGTCATAAGAGTTATATTCAACATGTCCTATTTACAATCATGTAGAGGAGTCTTTAGATCGAAGAGAATGCTCACAATGTATGCATTGTATATATTTGAAATCCTTGTTTTCGTATATAAGAATAGTCAAGTATTTCCTCGGTCAAATCATTGCTACAATACGCGTAAGGACGACATTTTATACCCTATCCATCGCTTGACACTCTATGAAAAAAGCCCGTACTACATGGGTATTAAACTCTTCAATAAGCTGGATGACAAGATCAAGAATGCCACAGTCGAAAAACAATTTAGGCAGATGTTGAAGCAGTTCTTAATAAATCTTGAACCCTACAGTATAGAAGAGTATATGAGTTATAAAACTGATGGAAACAGATAGAATATTAATTTTGACGTCATTTCATTTCATATTTGTTTTTATTGTATAAAAATGTAATTTAATTTGAAATAAAGAAGCATTGAATTGAATTGAATATACACCAAAACAAAATGAATGGTACCTGTGGAGAATCAGGGTAAAATAAAATGAATATAGGTATACCCATATAGGCACCTGTGACATTAATTCGTATAAACGGAAATGGCGAACATGTTATATTGAGGATGAAAATATCTGTCACAAAAAAAAAGAACCACTAATTCCTTCAAATATCTTCAACTTTTCTCTCGATATTGTTGGAAATTGTGTTATTGCTGACAAAATGAAATTTTTTCATAGTCATTGAAAATGACGTAAATTGTCCGTTAGGTTGCTGAAATCGAATTTTGTACATTATGATTTTTTTATGGTCCACCTTTCCTGGAGTGGGATAAATTTTCATTTCAAGTTTACTGTTATGTCAACTGAAGAAATTTAAATGGTAATAGAAATCCAAAAATGTATAAGCTGCTAGAATGATTTGAACTGTCTATAAGAATTAAATATCGATCCTGAATATAAAAATGGTAAATTTTGAGGGTCAACATGTAAGTATTTTATAGAATAGAAATAACAATTTTAAACTTCAAGAATAATGAGAAGTTTGGCTAGATCTGTTGAAAAGACAGAGAATTTGTGTGAATTTTCTACGTGGAATAAATCTATATTTTTGTGTAGCAAAACTGCCAACATAATGAAATACTTCTCGAATAAGGACCTAATAAGAGAATATTTTGTTGGAAAACATGTTTTTGAATAACTGCTCCTAACAAATAATATCGCCAAACCTCCAACTACTCAGAATTTCCATCATTACTGGTCTTTCAGATATTTGGAAAGAATTAACGCAATGAGTTCTAGGAAGAAGATCAACAGAAAATCTATGAGAGAATTGTTGTTGTGCTTTTCTGCTTTCGTTGAAGCTGCTTCCAATCTCTTGATTATCATGAAACGAAAACAAATTAGAGAGAAGAGTACTGCATTGATAATTCTCAGTTTTAATCTGAAATTATAACCTAAATGTTTACATGCGATAAAGTATACTGAATAAGTATTCCTATCGTAAATTGCAAAATTGATTCCGTCGAATCACCTTGTGCGAATTGAAGTTCTATCTGTAATCGAAAACAGCATGCTCGTCAGACAGCTAAACCAACGGAAATGGTTGTGATTGTAATCTGAATGGAGTTTGAATTGTCCAAATCCCAGTGAACACCTATTCAACACAAGATTTTAATCCATTTCCAAACAGATTTTCGATGATGATGCTATTCGTTTTTTCAGTGCATTTCATTCGAAAATTACTGGAAACAACGCAATATTCATGGATCAGGTACACAAAACACTTTATATATTCGTTTGAAAAATTCGTAATGAACAGTCCAAATGGTTTTAATTACTATTATTATGAATAGTTAATCCCTGACCCAATATTATATTACGAAAATGATATGTTGGATGAAATTGTCTATTATATTGTGATAGTTGCAAAACTTTCATTTTATCACTTTGAAATATGACTTAAATAAGACCTGCATACGGGGTGTATCTGAATAACACAAAAAAATTGTGAGGGGTGATTCTTTGGTCAAAATTTAAGTGGGTATTTGGTATAATATTTTTTGAAAAACCTTCCCTCGGAAAAGTTGAACCTTTCCGAAGACAATCAAAAAAACATATTTTCCCTGTATGTTAAACTATAAAGACACAAAACTTGGTGAATATTATTCGTCAATAAAATTACTCATGATGAAATTTTTGTAACCCTGCAGTATGCTCAGAAAGGTTTAATATAAATAACCTTTAAGATATTTTTTTGGTGAAAATTTTCTTTTGAAACATATCTGAAAAGCCCAATTCATATACTCACTTTTTTGCATCTACAAGTTTTTTTCACAACCCAAGCATTCACAAGATGAAAATGCAATGCATCTTAAAAAAAATGAGCTAACGCTAGGATATTTTGCTTTAATATAATAGTTTTTGCAATAATACCGATACCAGAATTATTGTGCATGTGTCATTCAGCTTAATATACAGGGAATACATTTTTTTGTTGATCTTCAGAGGGGTGCAACTTTTCCAGCGGCAGGTTTTTCAAAAAATTTTATAGAAAATACCCATTCCAATTTTCCTAAAAGAATTAACCCTTCAATTTTTTTGATGTCATTTAGATACACCTTCGGTTACACCCTGTCCATGTTGAATTTTTGTTATACAGATTAATTTCTGGAAGCTGCAAATTTTTTACAATGTTCAGCAAAGTATCAACACTCTCCTGCGTGCTTTTCTGTGTTTCTAGGGAGGGGTTAATTTTCACTAAGACGGTGTATAATAATCATCAAATTCAAACATAAGTTTCTTTTTGTTCCATCAGCACCCAAAGGTACTAAAACAATTTTGATGAAACTTCTCATTATTCTCTATTGTAAACTCATTAACTAACGAAACAATTGGGTCAATACGATAAACGAGAAATATTTTGCGCCTCTCCAGAATGGTGTATGCGCCGGTATCAAATATACTAACGTGATACGCAATACGCATACATCTGAAATTCGATAAATTCTTTGATAAGTTGTTGACGTGTACAGGGTTTTCCATTTTTTGAACTGTTGTGGGTAGTCTCACTTACCCTTGTAGCTACAAGCTTTAGCACGGTTTAAGCTAGGGTGTGCCTATTTTTCGAGATATTGAAGATGTCCTCGAAAATATTTTCATAGCCCTGTAAGTTCTCGTGATACAAGATTGCCTGGGGCGTTTAAATGCACCGGAAAATATATTTCTTTATTTTGAAGAACTCTTATATTTATAAATTAATTACCGTTACAAGTTTTGAACAATGTTCCAAAACGTTTAACACTTGACACATATTATAAAAAGGGTGACGAAGTTGACATGAACGTTCTTCCATGAATTTTTTTACTACAAAAAGACAAGAAATAATGTCAAAAAACAAATTATTACCTAGAATATTGGAATACTTAGCTCTCCCACAACCACAACGTGATGTGTAATGTAAAAAAAAATTATAATTTTTCATGCTTCCTAACTCAACTCACACTCATATTTTTGAACCTCTTCTGCTAGTGGGGTATTTACTCGAGAGTCGTGGAGACCTAGTGGATTTTGAAGATTAGATCGAAGAAATAAAAAAAGTTTCTATGATGTATGCACTTTCAGCGTCTGCAGGTTTTCAAATATGTAAAAAAAATTGTCAGGTGTACATAGTCGAGCGTGTTATCATAAATTTATATTAATCTGACAGTTTGCATGGTGAGGCTGGCCGTACGGAAGAAAATAGCGAAAAAAATTTTTCTCGCGCGTGTCAGATTCTTAGAGGTTGAGTTAGTTGGACCCAAAGGAAGCTACTTTTCTCAAGACTGCAAATTTGGTCCCAGCAGCCCTTTGAAATGCAAAAAAATCGTAACTTGCACATACTCGGGCGTATCGGTGTTGCAGACGTGTTGACCAATTAATCTGACATCAATTGGGGGGGGGTTCTCAATCTGACAGTTTGAAGATGATAACAAGGCATTTTTTAAGATATCTCCTTTCCTCTAATCGTTTCTGTATTCCTTATGAAAGGTGTAGATAATAAAATTCTATGCAACTTTTGTCTGAAGCAATTTTACATACTCTTAACCGTTCTCGAGTTAGAGGGCGATAAGGGCGAGGAGCTTAGCAACAGATGTGAAAGGCCAAGGTCAATGTAGAAACCCTGCCCACTGTACACTCATCGCCATATATTTCAAAAACGTTGAAACGTGAAAAAATTGCTTCCTACAAAATTTGTGAAAAATGTTGTGCGCTACATTTTATATAATGAATGCAAAAACTATTTGAAGCCCAGGGGAGGACACAATTAAGAAAAAAAAAATTGTAGCCTCTATATCCAATTTTTATTGTTTCGGCTTGCTCAAAATGTCAGATTATATTTTTTTCATTATTCTAGAATTATTAGCTTGAAAATAGGAAAAAAAGCCACTGCGCTCGACAAAGTAGGACAGGAACGTGAAAACCGCAATGCTCTAACTTAAATAACAAGCGACAACTCTGGCTGTCTCACCCAAAATGGGACGCACTGTACACGTGACGTTTTTTTTCTGCAAATATGGCGCCCTCTCATACATTTTCGTCACGCTCAAATTTTCAGATTAAAAGAATTATACTTTCCAGGCTGTCCTTGACAATTTCACCTATATGCAGGTCTAATTTTTAGTAGTGGTTATCTACATTGTCCATGGTATCTTATATTAATTTGACACGCTCGAGTAAATCCCGGATTTCCCTGTTGGGCTCCCCAACTATACTCTTGATGTCGAATTTATCCAATTGAATGAATTTAATGGGTGCACTGATAAGTCCAAATTTTCACAAATTTTATGACTAACAATTTTGATATGCAATTTATTATATTGTTTCTTGAAAAAATATCGGTTCATAGAGGTCCCATCGGCTGCAAAATATACAATGAAATGGAAATATGGATAGCTGCGACACTCAGATATAAACGGATATTTCATTATGTCGATATCATCTATTAGGACCCTGTATAATTGAGAATGAACATACACATTGTTACAAATAATTAGATTAGCTTTTTTATCAAAAATGATCATGAAAATTGACTAAACCTCCTTTCACCGTATTTCTCATAAAAATCCTATCTTCAATTTATACCAGCAATATCCAGGAACGAAATGGATTGAGGTTGGCCGGACCACAAAATTTCAATTCTTAAGAAGTATAGCAAAGTTATTAGTGTGAGTTCTGATATGTTTTATTGTTTGGTATCGTTTAAAGTAGTTTCGACTTGTTTTTATTACAGCAATTTCGTTGATTCTGGCTCCCTTCAGAACGAACGCTGAAAATGTGTTGGGAAATAAATTGTTCCTTTAATGACTTATAATAACTCTTGTTTATGTTTTACGATGTTGACGTGTTGAGCTAACGAACAGTGGGACATGGGCCTTAATTTTCATAACCGATATCAGATGACTAAAAATGTTGAGTTGCTTTGAATTACACTCCTGAAGTAGGTGTATGAAAACAAATACACATCAGATACCTGCATTGAGACAAACCAGAAAAACAAAGCTGCGATTGAATTATCTTTAGATCTCAAACTTTCTTAGCGCTCAAACTAACCACCTAACAACCTCCACACGAGTTCAGTTTATTCGAATAAAATGAGAAATTACGAAAAATAAGAAGCCTGATTTAGATTTAGGGTCTATTTTGGCGTGCCCAAGTTCGAAGTATGACTAACTTAAGGTTAGTTTAATGAGAAAACTTTGTGTTTAAAAAATCAGCTCAACAAAAATTACCCTAATGGACTTTTCAAGCTTAAAGGGATTTTATGTTTGATAATGAAACCTAGAATAAAAAATCACCTTACCGTGAGCTTTTAAAAGTATACATTTCAGCGAACTAGTTATGTGTTGATATATTATATAAAAATGTACTTATCCTAACTAACCCATCAATAAGCTACGGATTTTTGAATGTGGATATTCTGACTCCTAAACGTAATTTTTGGTAAGAATCAATTCAGATGCATACCATCTGAATGAATATCAACAAGTGTTACGATCTGGATTGAACTAGACAATTCATTTTCTATCGCCAGGACAACTAAATAAAGAAGGTTCCACTGAAGAAGACTAAGAAGAGCAGATGCTGACTATGGTTTCGGTTTCATTTGACCTCGTCTGACCAACAAAACTCCTTCTCCGATGGAAAACATTTGGAGTTGACGGACCCTAATCAAATACTGGTAGTACCTTCTGAGTATTATCAACTAGTACTCGAGCGCCATTGAGTTTGAAACGGGATCCGCTTCAATCCATCCAGATAGGAACCCAGAGAAAGACAATGGCACATCTGCCATGTTTTCTCCAATTCAGTCAGTACGCCGGCCTGCTCATTGCAGGCGACATGCATGTAAGAATCGAGAAGTTGAAAGCACGTTCAGTAAACGACAGAATCGATGTTTTTAATCGAACTAGCTAATTTGCCATCCTCAGGATAATTATAAGGACTTGTTGATATTCACATTAGCGGGTGGTATGCATCTGAATTTATTATTGTTATTGTATTTATTTTCTTCCTGTTGAGGCGTCATCATTATTTCTTAACTTTCAGATTATGCTGTACCAGGTGAACTTTCAAGTTAGCGTTCTGGATTGTGCTATTACATTATCAGAAAATTCTGAAATGTGTAGAAAATAGAAGACGGAGATTTAATATTCTGCAGACAAATGTTTCAGCGACTTCCAGATCGAGTACCCCAATGTTACTGTGAATTACCAATCCTTCCACAGTACAGGTAGTGTTTAAGGGAACAATGGATGTAGTAAACTTCAAGTTCAGAAGTCAGAGGCGAATAGAAGGACCTATTTTTTCCAATGCAAACTTACTAGTGGAGCATTAAAAAGAAGAAATTATTATGCCTTTTATAGCTCAATTGAATGTTGACGAATTTTCCAATAGCAATTTTCCACAGCAGCACAAATCTTTGCTTCTCTGAAGAAAGTTTTTCAGGATGAGCCTTTAAGCCCCAATATTCAACATCCATCCAGATCCGTGGTGGTTTATCTTCATCCACCTGAAGATGCTATAGTGATAGCGAAACACGTCCCGTGAGTTAAACAACTCACCACTACTACTCGGCTACTAATCAGCAAATAAGTCTGATACTGATCTTCGGTTGCAACCAGTCGTTGTTTTTCTCCCTACAGCCAACAGTATGCCCTTGTTCATACTGCTCCCAAAGTAACCAATTTTCTCGCCGTTAATTTATGTTCGTGTTTCACGTTACTCCACAAAACGTTTTTTGAACCTAGGGTACACCGTTATCTTCCGTTTTTCTTCTCGTTTTGTTCATGTAGAATCTAATAGAAATTCAATCTATAAACTTGGCACGAAAGGAAAATTGAGATTATTTCTTTGCTTGCAATGTTTTGTCTTTCTTTGAACAAAGAATTTTATCAAAAGTTGGGAATGAATATGTATTTCAATTTTCGATAAACTGGATATTTGATATACCATTACAAATTTCTTCACCATTATTTATTTCAATGCTCATGAAACTCCAACTACCTTTTGAGTTACCTTTATTTTCTTGTGTTCGTCACTGACTCAAAGGACTTTCGAATGCCAGTCCGAGATTTGTCTCCCTATAATTCTGTGACATCTCAAATTGCATACTATAATCTGGGCGAAACTGAAACTGGAAAAATTCAAAAAGCTGATTATTACTCATTAAAATAATGATTGAAAAAAACACAGCGGAATGCTTGAAGTCCCACTTCAATGGAGTAATAAATTGGGAAATGGCAGAGATGGAAAGTTGGATAATCCATCTATACTATGGAGGTAATCCTTGAGATTATTCGAGATAATTCTTCGAATATTGCTCGGCTTTCTGATTAGAAGAATGAGTCTGATAAGGTGATCTAGGTATAATACTCTTCGGTATAAGGTTTATAGGGAAGTCACTACCACTCTACAACATCTTTTTCTATATTATTCCAGATCAATACTGTACTATTTAAGCCCTTGTGTTGTTCTCCGAGCTGATTCATTTAGAAGGTATCTTTATATTTAAAAATAGAGCAATCATTCACACAGATATAATATAAATACTGATGAACTTTATTCATCCAATATAAAAGTTCCCAGTTACAGTGTCACAGCCGGTTTTGAAGCTTATCTATTTGAATTCGAACAAATAAACTGATGAGTTTACTAAATAAGTAGAGTTATTCCGGTAATATGGCACACCATAAGCCTTCTTGGAAATAAAATATAAAATTTATAAGATCGAACAATCTTTATTCGATGTATCGATGGAAATGCCACTACAATATAGTCTTATAGATTACCTACATTACTATGCAACCGCAATACAAAAAAAGATAATGCATAACGAAAGAGAATAAGTGGAACTTACCTAAAAAATAAGATCGCCTCCGACAATTTTCGATTTCCGCACAGACTTCACACATGCGCACTCGGTGCGACACAAGGTCAAATGAAGAGCCTAGACGATATGGAGGTTACGTACCCCACTACAGTTGGTTAGTTTTGGAAAAATCGGCACAGGCCATATTGGCCGCATAGGCCATATTACCCGACACTACTCTATATAAACCTAATATAAATTGATTAAAACCAAGAGTCAATATAAGAAAAATATAGGAAAGTAGACATTTCTGGGGGCAGACATATCATTCAACTCTCGGAAGCTTCTTAACAGAAATCCCAAAGATTCACATGCGGGTGCGTATAGTTTTCCAACTTGTGGAACTGAAATTAAGCTGTCAAACCAGATTCCCAGGTCACGAAACCGCAATCGAATGGTTCATAAAACCTATGGTAGTTAGTTATAAATGAGCGGCTCTACCCTCTTTGTGTAGTAACCTTGAAACATTTTTGCAGACTGAAACAGATACCATTCCGCAAACACCAATCACTGACATATAATCTAAACTGGATTGAAGAAGAACTTTGTCATAATTTCCACGTATTCCCAGGTAAAGCTTTAAATCGTCCGCATATAGGTTGAAGATTCGCAATAGGGATAGAAGATCGTTGATGAATATTACGAACAGCAATGGTCCAAGGTTAGATCCCTGAGGAACACCGGAATTCAGTTCGTATGCATTATCCATTAGCACTATATACATTATAAAAAATAATTAATTCTCTGCCACAAATAAGTACGAATCTATTTCAAATAATTTAAAGTGAAGTCGAAAAGTAATAGCTTATCCAATAGCAAATTATGGTGAACGGTATCAAAAGCACGTGAAAAATCCGTATAGATCACATCAACCTGACGACCATCATCAAGGGAATCAGCAATAACCCGCGATATTGTGACCAGGTTAGATACAGTCAATCTTCTTCGGACAAAGCCGTGCTGTGAGGTTTATAAATGTGGCTTAACATAGTGGTGAATGCTGGAATACAAAATCTTTTCGGGAACCTTTCCAAAATTCACAGAATGGAAATGTGTCTGTAATTTTCCACATAGGACAAGTCACCTCTCTTGAACAAGGTAACCACTCTAGCTGTTTTTCGTCCAGGAAATGGTTGAGAGACCTGGCCAGAGCTGAACTACACTTGCTTAGGAACAATTAGGGAAGCTGACCATCAACAGAAGTCATATACAGCTCTTTTCTATCCGGGGAATGTAAGAGAACTTTTAGAGATCATATGATAGAGAGGCTTGGCCAGAGCTACATTTTCTTATTAATACTGAGGAAAGCTGACCATCAACAGATGTCAATTGATAGGGAAACTTTACCATTAGGAACGTTATCGCGTTCTCTGTAACACATGGAATAAAATGATAAGGAGCTAATAAAACTCTTTAGAACCACCAGATTATTTCTCTTTTTCGTGGAATCAGAAATAACTGTGAGGATATAATATGTTCATATAGAAGAGAAAATGCCACAATTACACCGGAGGTGCTATATATTACACACTATCTTTATATGCGTGTTTGCCAGTTGTATTTTTCATTCTAGTTCTCCACTACATGTTGATTTCGTTTGTGCGATTTATTTATCCCCGATAAACCATGTTCAAATCTTTCTGTTTTGATGAACTGCTAGATAATAAAGAACAATATAAAAGGAAGGAGTTGAAATAGATTAAATCGAACGAGAGAGTGATCACGGAGTTCAATGAGCTGTGTAAACTTTCCACTTAGGAATCTATCTAATGCGGGGCCCGACTTCCGCCGGAGCTAAATCGTTCTTCCGAGACTTTATCATCAGTATTAGGTTATGTCCGGTCGTAGAAGTTATATCGTTGCGACCAACTCGAGGCACGAAGGGCAAACTGAATTCATGCTTCCTCTTGCTCTTCTATGATTTCGAGTCACGCGAAAGTTTTGTAATCCATCGTCTAAATGTCTAAATGCACTGGGAATAGGGTGTATACGCTACATTAACAGTAATATTGAAGTCAATGCTCGCAGGAATGAACGGAGAATTCAACAGGAAAGTTTGAAAATGCATCTTCTTATGGACAAAAATTATTTGATCAAGAACTGCCCAATTTCAGTTCAATCCTATGACATCAAGTGATTATAAGAATGTTTATGTTCGACTGCATCATAAACACTTCATTTATGAATTCGTTTAGAGTCCATAATTGACTACTTTATTGGACACCACTTTATTGGACTCAACTGTCACTATCATTCTGTCAAGTAAATATACTAGATGCGAATAACACTTTATTCAAGGAAGAAGAATTGAACTTCGACCTTAAAACAAAATTATGAATAACTATTCTAAGCATTAGTGTGGTAGTGAATATTAAAAACACATTCTTTGTTATCATAAAAATGCATGCCTGAGGAAGTCGAGCTTGAAGTGGAAGCACAGTTTTCCATCTGCAATACTCTTGATCAACTACTTCCTGGCCCAATATTCTGGTGGCAACACTTATTTTAGTACTTTCTGATTCATCTATGTAGTCCATAGCGAAGAAACTTTGTGAGCTTTCAATTCACTATTGAATAAGCCAGAATACTGTCTTCTGTTGATTTTACAATTTCCTTCGTTTTACAACACTTGTTATAGGCCGCATACATATTTTCATAAGCACTTTTAGATTTAGTGGGTAAGAAAGATTCTTTGTCGTTTACGGCTAAATTTTCTACGTTTTCTCCTCCAGCACTATCCATTTTTTGGATTATTATGACGTTTGTCACAGAATTAAGGAAGTAAACAACTGTGTTTACTGAGGTTGCTAAGGTCGCTGGTTACTAAGGTAGGAAAATCAAAAGCACACTTAATATTTTTCAGTAATTAAGCCATTTTGGAAAATACAATTTCTGCATGGCAGTCGAACATAAAGCTTTGTATGCAACTCGTACATAATTAGGCTTTATGCCCAAGTTAATAAACTTTTGGACTCGTCCATAAAGACCTAATTTATGTACTTGTTACATAAATAGCTATTATCTCATCTGTGAGGTTCAAGCAGAATCAGCTTTATCATGAAAACCTTTTTTTTCGTCCCTCATCGGAAATATCCTTAATTGGTTCGTTTGAAGCTCAAGAACTGAAGATGAAAGTACCAGATGATTGCCTTGAAAAAGTTTGTGATTTCGCTGCTCATGAGCATGTTAGCTTGTTTCGACAAACCGAAATGAATGATATCATGATGTGAATACTGTTATATTTCCAAAGGATATAGGTAGGTATATGTTTGATTAATTGGTTAAATGGGTGCCTTATCGATGGATTGAATCTCACAGCTAAGCCATGTTGGTAGAAAATATTGTATGTCTTGTGTTTCCAGATTGTATTTATTTTATAATTATTCTGTTTCAAAGGAATTATTCTCGCATAAAAAGTTCTCACAACTTTCTCGGCTCTTCCTTCTTATTTCTTTTTTCTATCTCTGAACCAATTGAATAATGGAAACATAGGTATTATTTAACGAACGAAATTCATCTAATCCAAGGTCTATATCGGCACAAGGAACCAGAGAAAAAAAAATATATAAATCTTTCAGCGATGTTTGGGAAAGTTCATTTCCTTCTTCAAGCTACAGAAATAAAAAAAAAGTCTAAATCACTAAAGTATACAAAAAAAGTAATAAGGAATACAAACGTCAAAATAGTAAAAAACTACAATGTTAAAAATACTATTGTCATAAAAAATTTTCATTTCAAAAAATCTTCATATCAATAGGAAATTTAAAATCTGAATCTGAACTAAAATATCACAACAATGAATAATAAACTTCATGTGTTGTTTATAGGGTGGATTATCGTGATTGTGGTGATTGTTATGTTGATCAGAGTAAACTGTATTTAAAAAACCAGCATCAGCCAACATATCAGAGATTTCGATTGAAATTTATTCTGGGAGGATTCTGCATCTCTTCATAAACTTTTTAGGGTTTTCACTCCCAATCTCTGAAACAAAATCAATTGAAAATGAAATCAACGATTTGCTCCTGCGTAAATTCTTGCACTAATTTGTCAGGAGCAAATTAACTAGAAAAAATTGTTGCCTGACAATGAACTCAAAATAAATAACGTTGAAATTATAATTCTGTAACGTTTCGGAGTCTATATCAGACTCCTTCATCAGACGAAAAATCTATTTTTTAGAAAATCTTCTGAGTTGTGGTTTTTGTTTGACATTAATTGTCAACACACAGAAACAATTAATGTCAAACAAAAACCACAACTCAGAAGATTTTCTAAAAAATAGATTTTTCGTCTGATGAAGGAGTCTGATATAGACTCCGAAACGTTACAGAATTATAATTTCAACGTTATTTATTTTGAGTTCATTGTCAGGCAACAATTTTTTCTAGTTAATTTGCTCCTGACAAATTAGTGCAAGAATTTACCCAGGAGCAAATCGTTGATTTCATTTTTAATTGATTTTGTTTCAGAGATTGGGAGTGAAAACACTAAAAAGTTTATGAAGAGATATCAGAGATTGTCGCAGTTTGTCAAAGGCTACTGCACTTTCTTCGCATGCAGTTCTTAATGATCACATGTAAGATTTGGACAATGTTAGAGTTTTAGGTGGAGAATAAAATGTGCTGAAGAGATCAATGAACGAAATGATATTTATAAGATGCACTTCGTACATTGAATTGCAGAACAGATATAGATATGTTGAGTACTGTATATTGTAATTTGATCAATGCAATTAGATTGATGAGCATATGTTTAATTATTCCAGGAAAGTTTTGTCGTTCATTGTTGTCTTGATTTTTGAACGTATCTGTTCATACTACCATGTAATTTTTGAGTTGATAAGGGATGTATATTTCATCCCTGTAGTTAATATTATTCTGATGTGGTAGGTTTTCTATTTTTTCAGCATTGCATATGTTGTTGTGATATTTTAATTCTTATTCAGATTTCATCATTTCCTAGTTATATATTATAAAATTTTCATCATATAATTTATTTCAATTTTAACTTCTCAGAAATCCAAAATTTTTATGACAATAGTGTAGTTAACATTAGATTTTTACTATTTTCACGTTTGTATTCCTTATGACTTTTTCACTATGATTAATTTTCCGAAACGTCGTTGTAAGAATTATGTAGGTATATGAGTTTTTCTTTGGTTCAGTTCGTTGTGCCGATATATACATTGGACTGTTATTATTTTTTTGAATGATATCTATTTCGACTGAAATTTTTCAATGAGGTAACTGAAGATAATTATTAAAGATTTTTTCGAACACAAAAATATAATGCTCCAAGGGAAGCCTGCGTTAAGGTCTACTCAAAATTCTGTAACACTAAGCTAAATAGCTTAGTGGGGAAGGATAAATATCTTTCAACATTGTTTGATCTACTTAACAAGGAAGAGTTCAGAATTAAAAATTATTGAAAAAAGGTCTTGACGAACATGAATAGTCTAACTAAAAACAAAATTATATGATTTTCACTACAATGAGCTGTTCAACTACAGTTGTAGTTGAAACACGTAGTTAAGTGTTTCACTATCACAATCTTAGAATGTAGATACCTGGAATGGAAAATAAACATTCCAAAGACTGGAGTGAGCTAGTTGCTTAGTTTCGCCAATCACAATTGAAACAGTTGACTCGGACATCATTGTCACGTCAATTTGCAGTACGAATAAATAGAAATTATGTATAATAAATTATTCAAAATAACTCCACTGCCTTAGTGTCGCACTAGACAGAGAAACATCGAATGTGTTTACTACATCCATTTGTAGCACTGAATCTCCATTCCATGTATCTATGTTCTAAGATCACAATAGCATATTCAGGTGGATAGAAGTGATAATAAACTAGCTGTTGAGCTAGCGAAACACGTGTCATGGTTACACAACTCATATTAGTGGAAATCATATAATTCTCTTTCAAGTTCAATGATGGATTTCCTCTTCTTCTGATATTTTTCAGAGGGAAGTTGTATAGTTTCATATCCATACTTCTGTCAATGAAAGTAATCTCTGTGAAGAAACAATGGGTAGAAAATAAAGTTTTCCATAAGAACCTACTTCAATTCCATCAAATCATGAGAGTCGTCCTTCGGAAAATCTATAATTCAAGTGATTGTCCTATGTTTCCACGCGGCTGCATCCTTGAAAATTCACAGGAACGGAATTCTTAACCCAGTAAAATATTTCTTTCCTTAAAACTTTGAACATTTCATGTTAAAGACGACACTCAATCTCTCGAGGATGCCTCTTGCTCCAGAGAAATACTTCAGGCCCATTGATATACGATAGGGATAAACGAAAAGACGTCGTTTCAAAGAGAATAGTGTCAAGAGCAAATGAGTAGTTGGAGTGCTATAAGAAGATTTCTCATTGTCTGTCCCACTTTGCAACATTTTTGCTCCTCTGGGACACTGGTTCGAATTTCGTCAAGATAGGAAGGAAATTTTCGATGGAGCTTTTTTTTTCAATAATCCGGCAATAGAATGATATTCAAGAATTAATGAATTTTGTAAATTTTCGAAGAAAAATTTCAGCATTGAATGAAAACTCGGTAGGGCTATTTAATAGTTGCATCATCAGGTCATTTATGTTTTCTTCAGGCAGATGAATTTTTCGAAAATTCCTACCAAAACTCGTAACTTTCGAAATTTAATGGTTAGATTTTGAATCGAAGAATATCACATGTTTGATGTATTTATTGAATGGCAATTTAAATGATATATTTTTATGTTTTTCGGAGAAGTGATATTTGTGATATGGCCAGTTTTCTCTGAAACTGTACTCACTGTCGTTGTACCTCAGGTAAGCGACTTCTTTTGTTGTTTTGCTAGAGCTTTACATTGGTTCTCGAGGAAAGAGTTCAAGATTATGTTGATGTAGTTTGTTATTGATTCTATTCAAGGCTGCAAAATCTTTTTGAGGTTATATTTATCCTTATTCGTGACTAAACTAAGCAGCAAATGAAGTGGAACCCCTAAAAATTTGTCAAAGTTTGACCAGCAATAATTTCGCTATTTTTTCGCCGATTTTGGATTTCTAGCCGAAGGTGAAGAGCTCTATTTTTTTTCTGGGAGTCACTGGCACGAAGTATTTTTTCTTCATTGACTACTTGCTGTACAGGGTGTGAATGTGGGGCATTTCCACGCGAAGAATTTTGAGATTGGCGATATGGGGGCTTCTACGGAGTTTTTTTTTATTTTGGGTAGATTTTTGGGTCAATACCTCGGGACGTAGGTTCCCCAGCAACGAGTTCTATACTCGAGTACCTAGAATGAGTGGGAATAGAACAATGTCTGCTGCTATATTGATAGTACTATGATCGCTGGGTGCTTTGTGGTATATCCGAAAATAAAAAAATTACTTCTTTACCATATCTGCGCCAGTGTAACAGTTGATTGCTTGCGACCAGTTACTCATTTTTTTATGTTCATGTATGAAGGCATTTCTGACTTACTTCTTCGTCATGCATTCTATATATCTGTTACGGCTAAAGATAGGTGTGAACATAAACTTAAGATTAGCCGGCTAAACTTAGGTTTAGCTTCGGGTATTTGCTAATGTTAGTTTCTTCCATCTTAAGCCGGCTAAACTTAAGTGTAGCCACATCCCATCGGCTAAAAATGTAGAAGGCTTGAGGGGCGCAAATTTTCGGCAATTAAAAGAATGTAAAGAAATAGCAATACGAGTATAATCAAACTATTAATGTAATGCATTTTTTGTAAGAATTTCACATATTTTAATAAAAGAAAAGCATTCTGTTAAGCAGTTGAGAAATTGGAGAATGAACATATATTTGTTTTAACTGTGTCTCAACGAATTCTTATTGACGAATCTAAAAATCTAAACGCTTGATGACAAAATTCATGACATGCTATTTTGAGTGTGAGGGAAAACTGTAGTGTTAATGATTATTTTTCATCTTGTTATTATTCATAATTTGAGGGGAATTGAATGAGCAGAAGGAGATAATGAAGACAATAAGAATGATGCCGCGAACTTCTTCATCCAAATACCAAAGGTTAAATTCTAGAAAAATATAAGTAGAAGTACCCAATCTTGTTTGTAGTTAACCGGACTACTTGGCTCAAAGATTATAGAGTTAACTCTATAATCTTTGATTTGGCTGATAACCTTTACGATTAATGCACTTATATCCCCCGGGATGATTCAAGGGTGGCGACACGCCATATTTTGGAAGCCGTATGTTCAATGACTCGGGAAGAAATTTTTAACAAAATCAGCCAGAGAAAGTGTTTTCAACTATGTTCATGTTCATAGTTTTTTTTGTTCTTTTTTACGAAAGAATTGGTTGGAAAGAAATTGCAACGTTAGAAACTATAGTTCCTATTTCGTAATTTTTCCATAAACCCAATTATTGAATGGTAGGGAAAATATACTTTTGTTTGCGGAAAAAATTTCCTGTCTAATATCTCATTTTCTTGTAGGGTCATATTATGGTTTTTCACAAATTAGGCTCGGTTTGAAGAGCATTAATCTCCTAAACAGATGAAAATAACTCGTTAAATGTTGAATTGATAACCCATGGGCGTTATGTAATACAATTCGATGCTCTTTTGCATATTTCAATTCTAAAAATTTAAACAAAATAGTGGCCGTATGCGTGCGTCCTATCCCATCCGACCATTCATGAGACATCACCTCTCCGCGTGTCCGTTCTTAGCCGAATACATTTTTATGTAATGTGCACATTAGCCGGCCCTGACGTAGATGAATATTTTATCGAACTTTAGCCGATCCTCGAATATACACCTAAGTTTAGCCGGCTAATCTTAAGTTTATGCTCACACCTATCTTTAGCCGTTACATATCTATATGAATCTATAACTTCCTACAGAAGTTTAACTTGACACATTTTGATTTATCACAAAAACTTTGTACCTACTTCAGAAAAAAATATTTGGATATCAAGGGGGTCAGAGAATAAAAATTTTTTTTCAACTTTGTCCTCGACTCAAAGGTTTTTTCAAGTTCAATTTGATTTTTTCTCATGAAAAGACAATTTTTTTCAGAGCAGATTCTTATTCACCATGAAAAATAATTTTTGTTCGAACCTTTTTCTCTTTGGATTTCATAGTTTTTTATTCAAAAAATGTGTTTAATAAATATTTATTCAAGAGAAGTAAGTTGAACGCACGAGTCCAAAGGGCGAGTAAGTTTATTTCTTCAAATAAAAAGAAGTTAATAACTCACGTGTTGTATACAAAATTGTATTCCGCATTTATTAGGGGTGAAATTATAACAGTTTCAGAGAATTATATAATTTATAAAATGATATTAAAAGGGTCGCTCTGATTGATTGTTGCTAGGGCATTCTTAAAATCATAGCATGGAATAAAAATATTGAACTAAATTACATTTAGGCGTTCAAAAAAAATAAAAAATAATAATAAGTGAAATCAAATGAAAAATAGTGTCGATAAAAAGTTACTACTCTCTTTAAAAAAAATCTGAGCTTATTTATGAGGGTTATGACATTCAACTTGAAGCAGTTAATTATCTCAACAACTATGTACTTCAGCAAATAATTTTTCAAATAAAAACTGTCAAGTGCTAATAGGAAAAAATAAATTTATTTTGTTTCAACCTCTACCTTGACTTCAAAGTTCTTCATAAAAAAGTAGTTACTTTTGCAACTTTTTCCATCGGATTTCAATAATTAAGTATTAGTTTCAATTTGGATCAACCGTTGAAATAATACTTACAATATTCTGCAATTCGATGAAAAAAGTTTTCCTCAAAAGTTATCACTTTCTATATAGAGAAAAACAATCTGCACTTTAAAACTCTTCAGCATGTGCAATGCTGTAGTCTGTACTTCTGCAGTTATTGGAAATACTCGAGTACGATTTATCAGTACCAGATCCAGACTTCCCCTAAACTGGTAATTTCCCAAAATTAGGTAGATAGCAAGATGTTTTTATATACCTTATCGAACGCTTTGGTCTTACTTAATTGTACCAACTGTGACTAATTATCGGTGGACCAGTTAAGTACCTGGATGGGTGCAAAATCAGGTCATTGTTTCTATAAAAAATTCAACTAGTCGTACATAGTGCAGTATCGTGCAGTAAACATTTAGCCACCTGAGGATGTACACGTGTGGTGGTTTAATAACCCATTCTAGTGATAATCTTAAAATTATTCAGTTCCATATTATTCTGTGCTCAATATTAAGTGTATCTGAGTCTGTAGGCTCATTTATATGTGAAGTATAGCCAACAAGGAACTCAGACTCCCAGCCTCACAAGCATATTGGTTTTCTCCAATGCAGAAGCAAGCTCCTCATATGAATTTCATTATCCCCAAGTGTTGAGCACAAAATATTAATACACTCAAAGTGATATATTTCTCCAGACATAGCTAATATAATTCGCCTAGTCGTGCCTCACATTTTACATATGCATTATGATAAATGCCGCCATTCATCTTGTAAAATAGTTACTTAAATCATCTGGCACTTGGAACTTAGAGTTATGGTGGAGTTAGTCAACATATGCAGAGATAAATAGTTTTACCCCATACTAAGGGTTTGATACTCTTCGGGAATGAACACCACCTGTGCCTTATTAAAATAATTAAAGCAACCATTAATAATTTCATCCTTATAAAGCACCTACCGGAATCAGTTTATAGTTGAATTATCCCCATCGGAGGGATTTGTATTATTAACTTCATTATTTCCGAAGCATGCCAAGTGCATTAGTGAACAGAATGTTTTCCTTCCGCTATTACTGCCCTCCATTTGGGTTTTACGTCTTATAAACCTTTGAGCCCGAAAAACGAAGTGAAAATTAATCTGAATGAATTTTCGGAAACAACCAAATCTTTTTCAGTTTTTCTTCAGATCTAAATTTTTCAATCAGATGTGATAAAGGAACTCAATTCCATGATCAGATTTTCAAACATTGAGATCCATTTCACGTATTTCAATAAACTGTTAGTTAATTTCACGAAATCAATTCTCTACATTTTCAAAATTTTCTAAATATATCTGGAAACTCCCCGCAATTTTTGGCTGTTTATTCCTTGAGCTGGCATGGTTTTTTTTTGCTCGCTCGCAATATTTCTCAACAATTTTAATTGCCATACGAAACTGCAAAAGGTGTTTTGAATTCTATGCTAGCTGAAGTATCCTGAGTTAGAAGAAACATCTTCACGGATTTCCGATCTATTTATCGAAACAGTAAGATATCAGAAAGCAGATCTTGTTTCGTTGTCTAGATACAATAACACAGCAGTTTTGAAGTCGCAGAATTGAAATGACTCAAATTTTGAAGATGTAACTCTTAAATGGATTTCACCAAGAACGAATGGATTTCTCCACGAACCAGCACCGGCGAATCTAGACTCTCAACCTCCTTGAAAATTTAGGTCCTTCCTAGCTGTTCCATTCGGTTGTGAGAGTGTTTACGAATAACAGAAATAGAAATTATTCACAATCAGCCACAAAATTGGCTGGTTACAGGTCACGAACCATCTTCCTGAATTACGAACATATTTCTTCTTGATAGCTCTATTTGATCCGAGTGAATGAGCTGAACACGCGCCCCTGCGATTTCTTCAAGATATTCTCTTAAACCAACTGTGTGTATTAAAAAAAACAATCTAGTTTCAACAATGGCAAATTCGGTCTTCAAGGTTTACTCGAATGCGTTGTGTTGTATCTTCTGTATCCGTCTCATTGTAATCTGATCCAATCAAGTACCATGTCACACAAGTAGTGATGATGTTCATTGAATGATGAACTTGCTCAAGAATAAAGTAATATGGTCACTGCAAAGTATGATAGAATTAATCAGAAAATCTAGGTTACGGTTTGTACCCAAAAAGTTTGTTTTTTCATTCGAATGCCTCACGCAAATTAAATTCATGAGCACATGTAAACATTCTTGAGTAGTTTTTAATAGAGGGTCTTTTTAAGTGAATAAAACATCGCAGTTGGCTTGATTCGGCGCTGCTCCTTACTAAGGTGCAATAAGGTGGCAGCAGCTGGCATTATTTTCTGTAGCTAAGCGAAGTGTCGAAAATGATAATATACATAAAAAAGGCATAAATGTAATTCCCCCTCTTTATCTATACTAATAGACTGGCTATTATGATTGAATAGTCACTTACTAGTACAGTGATTTCAAGAGCTGCAATGAATTATTGGGTGCTGGGCTCAACTTTTGAATCAGTCACGTTCTGATTTATGCCTTGGTAAAGAGAAGAAACCGATTTGGATAGAAATATTTCCTAGCTTTGGTCAGAGAACTGCAACGGACTCCTTCATGATGATCACATGTTTACCCAATAGACCAAAGAACAGACAGTCAAGCAAAAGAGATGGGCTGAACGCTGGGGATGGAAGCGTCATGCGTCACTGTAAGTTTCTGCCTAGGTTCTCAAATATTGTACATTAGGGATGAACAAACAAATTATTAATTTTGCGAACATTCCCCCTATAAATTGAATCCTAATCTTCAACATGGTAATCATATCCATATGACAGGGTTCTACAAACAACCCTCGTGGGCCTCGTGGCATCCACCTACGGGCGACAGTTTGCACATTCGCATTCATACTCCGAATGTCATTCATTCATTCATTCATTCATTGCTGTATCCCGTTGCCAGTTCTTTGATGAACTCTATCCTTAAAAGCAAGTCATTCTCAAAATGGCGCGAACTCAACCAGCGCCATGTTGGTGACCCCAACATGATGTTTCCGATTTGTTGATGATTCTGGTAATGAGCACGTGTAACGTGAAATCTGTTTGTTCTGGTCGAAGAGTTAGTTTGACTCTATAAACATTGATTTTAGATGTTCTCGATTAATTTTTGTCTGGTATAGGTACCTACTCATATTTAATTAATTTTTCACAATCAGTTTTTCCCAACTACACAATTTTCATATCGAAAAGTTCCATTTCGAAAACATGACAATATTTCATCTAAAAATTTGGGCTAAAAATTTATGATACCTTCGTCACTGAGTTATTTTGAGGATGAACGTGATAATGGGTAGCCATTTTTATCTCTTGCATGTGTAATTATCAAAGATCAATGTTTTTATGATATTTCTTACAGTGAGTTGTTGTTGCTTGTTGCTTAGGTGAATGGTGACGAAGAACTCACTCAAATAGAGTAAAAAAATCAGGAAATAAGTTGTTGATACGGACAACTTTGACCACACTGCTATATGCAATATACAGGATGTGTACAAAAATAATCGGTATATAAATCTTCTTCGATGGTTTTATGTTATGCATAACATAACAGAGGAACAAATCACTGTGCCGATATTAAAAAATGAACACAATGATTCGGCTAATGATTGTCATACATCATACATCTTTGTGAAATTGTTACACATACACTGTTGATTTGAAATTTTCTGAAGATGATCTAGGAAGGAGTTTAATCGAATTTCCTCCAACAGCTTCAAAAAGAATGAGATTTTGCGAAACCTACCTTCGGTACAGAAATGAAGAATTATGTGAATTAAGAGATAATCAATTACATAAGAATATAATCAATGTATTCGTTTTGTGATTGCAATTGTAGGAACGTAAAGAACTAGATTTTTTCAATTACTCATGATATGATTGGTGTTATTTCTTCAAGTCACATTTACTTTCTTCTCCTAACTGATATTCTAATGGATTTATTAAAGGTGCGGAACTTATATCATGCCCCTTGCGGTTATCCCTATTTTTATTTTGAAGCAAGATTCAAGCTCTACACATATAACCCTTTATTTATTTATTCATTTATTTAAAAGGAGTACGAAACAAACCCAAAAAATATGTATTCACTAATAGCTATAATAGTGGTCTAAGACTAAAATACAAAAATGACGAAAAAACAACAAAACAAAACAAACAAAAAGTATTGATCAATTAGGATTACTCTAATTTTATCATTTGCGACGCTGAGGATTAATGTTAATGGCTCTTCTGAATTTAAGAGAAGTTGATTCTTAAATAATTTCAAATAACTTTTTTTCATTCTTCGTATACAAGGTACATTAAGGTGAAATTGGTAGTTTAGATTTTTCTGATTCCGAATTGTTGATTTGGTTCATTTGACTCGAAATGGAAACATATTAATCCGGTCTTTCTGATCTTTGAATTGTTTCTCTGTATGTGAGTTTGGATGCATATTATTTCCATTTTCATCTTCTGTTCTCCACAGGGTGTTTTCAAACGTGAGGCTTTTTTTTTGACAGAAGGTAGAACTCATCAAAATAAGTCTTATAACCAAAAATTGTCAAAATAAAATATCCAAGCTGGCTGAGATACAACCCCTAGAAGTTCGACAAAATTTCATAGAATTTCAATTGTGAAATGTGACTCCGGCAACGCAAAAAGGAAACAAAACATAAACATGTGGTTGGACAATGAATGGTTCAGTAACAAGTTCATCGGATTAGAAGCATCAGGTCACTTTTGAGAGAATCATAATTGTTGTATCGTGCAATTTAGGGGAAAAAATGTTGGAAATTGAGGCACTTTCATTGAAAGTGCTTATGTGGGTGATGTTGAAAAAGTGCTATGATGTTTCCCCATTTCATCCCATTTTCACTGCGATTGTTGAAATGTTCGAACAAGAAGATTGTTATTAAAAAATAATTCGGCAATCCTAAGTTGACATTTTCATTACCACGTAAATATCGAACGAGCCAATATCCTAAACGAATCCACATGGAATTGAGTAGATAAGTTTTTCTCACTGCTTTGCGATAATTCAGCTAACAAATGGTAAAGGGTCGTATAAGGATCTATTTCAGTAATCGTTTTCAATTTTTTTTTCAACTTTGTCATTTTGGAAGTTTTGTATTGGTGATTTTTGGTTAAACGCTTCAATTTGTCGAAAGCCTCATCTTCAAATACACCCTGTATATGCGTAATACATTTCAAGGCAGAAAGGTGTCTTATTTTCATTTCCTGCGAATCTGCTAATTTTTCTTTGTTGTGATTAAGAAAAATTCTCACTTTGACTAATAATAAGAAGGTTCATCATCCCAATCAATTAAAGTCGTTCAAGTTCAATTTCCTAATTATTGGGACCTTAAAGATGTCAAACAGTTTAAATCGATATTTTGATCAGTCACCATGTTAATAATATTCTTTCAGCCTCAGCCAGCTTTGTCTCAGTATATAAAAATAGATGAAGTAAGCTACTGAAGTCATTCATTGAAATATGTTACTCAAACAATCTGTAGAATTAAAATGTTTATGTAGGTATAAAAATTGGAATCTGAATTAATCAGTATGGAAATTGTAGAGTCAAATAACCCATCATTCAGGATCATCCAGGATTTGGAATGATATTGATGCTCAGATATCCAATAACAGAATCCGTCTCCCACTTATGTGGCGATATCCGTGGAATATCCCAACAAACGGAAAAAAAAAATGAAAATATCATCAACAATTCTCCACTCCATTGTTGTCGCCTCTCGCCCACACGTATAAAGATTTCAGAGTTTAGCGAAAAGTTTCGGACGCCTCTGCGGAGACGAGAAAACAAAAGCGGGATCCGGATCGCACAATAAGGCCATGTCACTCCGCTGGGGTCTTCGATACCGAGACCCATTTCTGCCCTGATTCGTGTGTAGATATCGATGTCGATATTCTCGAGTTTCACTCCGATTCAGACTCCAGAAAAAGTGTATATTGAGAAATTAATGAATCGAGAAAACGTCAATATCTGACACAAAACATTTTCTTCTTCTGAACACACCGAGACGGATCGATGTTTACGGTTCATCTGAAAATATATTATGAAATATATCGAGAGCGACGTGGAACAAGGCTTCAAAACGTTCCAATTCGTTAAATGCAAGACTTTTCTTCTCGATTCGGAGAATTTCCAGAATGAATTCTGCGAAATGGAACATACGGAGAGTGTATAGGTTTGTCACTGGCCAAACTCTATTCACCGGATAAAACAGATTTTCCTAGGTAATAATATAGTTCATCCTAAGTGCATCTGGATTAAATTATTTGGCCTAGGATAACCCACTTCATCCTTAAAATTTCAGGTCCAACTTTACAATTTGTTCTAGGCGGAAGATATTTCGAATTATTAATCGAGTGAATACTTGGAAATTAGGGCAATATTTATTCAGACATAAGTTACCCTACTATAAGAAGAAGTATAGATAACACTGATGAGAGCACAGAAATGTTATTAGCTAAAGGAAAACCGGGGAAAAGTTAGTGATCAGAACTTTTAAGTGGATATCAGCTTTGTTGAAAGGGCAAACCGTCAGCGCCTACCAGGGGGAAACTGAAGTGACCGTGCTGACGTGCTGGGGATGCCCTCAAGGAAGGGCACTATCAGCCTTACTGTGGAGTCTGGTCATGGACGGTCTCCTGGAGAGGTTCACGGCAGGTGGTTTTAAAGACCAGGCATACACCGACGACAAAGCGGTTACTGTTCGAGGCAAGCATGAGTGCCCACAAAACAGCCTCATGCAAATTTATTCTTTATTCATCATATCATCATAACAAATATAAACAATAATATAAACAGAAGTACAGAGTCATACAATCTCAACTTAGGTTTGAAATTGCTCTCAGTATAATCGAGAAGTGGTGCGAGGTGAAGGGGCTAACTATCAATCCCTCGAAGACAACATTTCATTCACTAGAAAATGAATCTCGACCTCATATCTCCTGAATGGCCACACTCTGAAGTGCTCCAGTGAGTGCAATTATCTAGGCGTTATCCTGGACAGCCAAATAAACTGGCTGGTCATAAATAAGACTCTTTGCCACGGACAGCCATGTGGGCTTGCAAAAGACTCTTTGGAAAGATATGGCAAATGAAACCGAATTGTCTCTATTGTCACCAATGCGTGGAAAGAGTATGGTGGACAAAAACCGAATGGCCACCACACGGAAACGGTTTCAGAAACTGGCCTGTGCTGGTGTTACGGGAGTTATGCACACAGCTCCTACAGCAGCGCTTGAGGCCATGCTTGATATCCCTTAACGGAATTCTCTTACCCGAAAACTGGGTTGGACATTTAAGGATATTGAATCAACTGGACTCAAACCACTTAGCATAACCATCGGATGTTATGCCAATAATCTTTTATTTCGAAGCGCCCATAGAGGGGCACCGGCATTGGCGTATATGGACCTAAACTGAAGATCTCTCAAGCCCTGGGAAGTGAACCCTCTATTTTACAAACCGAGACACTGGCCTGAACTTAAGCGTTCAGGAGTGTCTTGAAATAAACCTCAAAGGGGCGCATATCTAGATCACCACAGACAGTCAGGCCACGCTGAGGTGGAAGTGCCACCGTAATACCATAAAGCAACCGCCCAGGCTTGAAAAATATAAATATAGGGCAGCGGTCGAACAATGGGAGTTGAACAACAGAAAAACCTTCTGGAGAAACACTCCTGGACTCTCACGAGCTGAACTTCAGGTGATGCTGAGACTGTTGACAGGGCACTGCCAGCAGGGTACAAATATCATTTGTACCATATGGGAAAGTCAACATGAGTTTTGTAGGCTCCATGAGAATCAGAAGCAGAAACAGCTGAACACATGGTATGCAAGTGTCCAGAGCTGGCTGTCCTAAGAACCATTCATATGGGGAAACCGATCCTGGATACTCACGAGATAACGGCCAAGGCCTTTGAGGATATTGTCGGTTCTATCAACACCATTGACGACCTCCTTGGGTTCTTATGAATGAGTTGGAACAAATGATCTTCATGGTCGCAGTTCCCGGAAGGCTAACCGAGCCTCAACGACCATGGTTCAAATAAAAATAATAATAAAGGCCACTTTTCTAGAGCCAGCAGCCGTTTGGCAAATGGTGCTGGGTGAAATATTTTTCATCACAACTCTCCACTGGAACATAGTTCTGGTCTGAAATTTGTAGAGACTCTTTCTGAAGTAATTTATAATGGTATAAGTTATTAACCTGATTAAAAAGATCCCAAAACTATGAAAAGAGCACTTTGACAAAAGCACAATATTGGGATCCTCCGAAAATCATCGAAGCAAAAATCCTCTATAAAGAAAAATCAGAGACTATGTTACTCATAATTGGAAGAACAAGTTCCTTCAATATCATCCCATTCGAACGGAGTTGAAGGGTGGATATCGGTACCATTACCATCATATATATTTTGTTCTAGAAAACATTTAAAAAAATACCTTTACGAATGGAATCGACAGGCTACTTTCCTTATGATTCGGATAACAATTCAAACTTCATTGTTTTCAGTTAGGAGTAAAGGCTGGAAATCACCGTCACTCTCAACAGACATATTTTCTTGCCTGATGAAACCTAGGTTCCATATAATATTGTGTGAAATATGTGGTATTTTCCATTTTATTAATTATTAATTAATTATATTTCTGACGGAAAAACTCGAAACACACATATCCTCTTCTTCATAAATCTATAAGAGAAGTTTAAATAAATCTCAGGCGCACGAAACATTCCAAGACAGTAGCCGACTTTCTTCTAATACCATTAAACCAGGAAAATTGTTTACGTGCTCACGGGTGATTTTGGGGTTCGGCAGAGAATCGGAATTCACAGCAGGAGTTGTGGCTGGCATTTAACTAAATGGAAGTGCGTCAGAGAAAGATACCTTCAGCACGAAGGGGACCAATTTCACTATCTTCTTAAATGAAATAAATTTTTATAGTTCTTCTGGAGTAGGAGAGTCAAAATAAATAGGATGATAATAAAGAATAGGCCGCGAATTTCTCACCCAAAAACAAGGCAAGATCCATATATGATTTTGTTTCGAATATCCAACAAAGGCTTAGACGCAAAAGTTAATTTGGAAAAGATGAACTTTTCGAAACACTCAAGACCAATTTATTCCAAACTGAAGCCACCACTGTACATATGTCTACAAAATCTGAATCTCTGGAAGAATTAAAGCAAGAGGTTGAAAATACCAACCAGTTATAAGTATATAAGTAGAGTGAGATTCTCGAGGAAAATAATGGTGGATGTTTCAACAAGGTGAAAATTTGTATCAAATTTCGTTTCAATGCAATAATTCGTGGATTATAAAAAAATTTGAACTTTCAAATTGTCCTGCATTTGAATGGGTATATCTCGAAGCATGGGATTATTTTAGTAGGGTAGAAAACATATTGTTGTGAGTTTGCCGTGAAAAATATAGTATATTTAAATAAAATATTTCATCTAGTTCATCCAATAGAATAGATAGATATACAGGATGAATCTTTTGACTCGTACAAATATTTCAAAAGTACAATTTCGGAATATAGTTCTTCATTTGATTGATGAATCTGTTTCGAACACAAGATATCTAATATCACCCACTTCCTTCAGTTTCCTCATTATGACCATTACGAACCATAAATATTCAAAAAATTCAAAGAACTCAACTCTTGAAACTAAGACCATCTAGTAAATATTTGAACGTTTTGTAATAAAAGTATTCCTCACATTTTTCCGTATAATGCGCCGTTTTCGAGTAATTGATGTTCAAAATCAAAGCGAATTTGTGAAATTTGAAGAATTGGGTACTTTGGATGAATACCACTCTGTTCAAAAGATCCACAGTTGTGTAATGTCAGAGATTTAGCTTGTTAGTGTAAGGAATTCTGTTTCTCCAGGGGTTGCATAGCTCATTATGAAAACTTAAAATGGTATAAGCAAAAAGTCTTTCTTTTCACCTCAAGAATCTACTGCTAGAATACTTGTATGAGTCAAAGACTCACCCTGTACAGTGTATATAGTTCATCAGTATAGTGAGAATTTCCAACTTTTATACCGAACAGATATCTAGTTTGTAATTGTTTGGAAACATAACATAATTATTCATTTTTGAATTATCTTCTATATTAGTGGATTTACGAGGATATATTGAAAAATTCTTAGCCTATTATAGAACCCAACAAAATTTCAATGTCAAAATATTTTATTAATCAACATATTCTCCTTTTAACTCTTTATAAAAAAAACCGACTATAGACTATGCAAACATTGTTTTGAATCTTTGGGTGGAGCACATTCCACTGAAAACATTTCCGTTAATAATGTTGAATGATAAAAGAATAACATTCCTATCTGAAGGCAGTCCATTGTAGAGAACATTTTGAATTCACACAATACACATAGTGGATTGACTAAGTAGCTTTAGTGAAAGGGCACATTGACCTTCGTAGATTGTCCATTACTTCGCTTTGTCTCCCAGTTATTCGGTATGTGATATAGTCATGCCTTCAGGAATCATGAAATATCCACAAGTAAAATTTTAGGCTGTTGAAACACTATTTGCCTTCAAAAACTGATATGGGTTTTGAACTTAAAACAGATTATACAATTTTCAACAAATGAGCTTTTAAACCACGACACGTGTTTCGCTATCACAATACAATATTCAGGAGGGCTACGGTACATTTTCAATCTAGTATCGGCCACATCAATCCAAGATGAGTATTGGCTATGTGGTATTTAAAACAAAGAGAGACTGAGGGTGATTATAATGTGACGAAATATCAGAACTTACATGCCCAATTTTACTTATTCGGATTTTCGACCTATCGAAATGTTCCATACTCGGTTTGAGTTGAAGCAGTCTATTGATCAGAAAATTGGAAAAACCTCAATTTTTGAAGTCAATCTGAATATTCGCAATACTAATCAAATAAACTTCAAACTTTCCGAAATCCAATAATGTTCCGAACATCCGTAAGTCAATCAAAGTGGGATTGCTAATTTCGAACATCGACGACCCAGAACTTGATAGTTCTATTCGCACCTGCTTAACATTGAAACTTTTATAAGTACCTGAGTTTGTAGTTCCGTCTCCGACTCAATTGCCAGCTTCGTTCCTCTTCAACTTAGATTGAATTTCAATCTTGTGAATAGTGCTTATTCAGGCCGAGAATATTCATCCTGACAAGTGGGTAAACTGATTTTCCTGGGGAACTTCACTGCCTCAATTTCCAGATTTATACAGGGACAAATGGCACAGTTTCAACTTTTGTTGTCTATGCAGACGCAAAATGGTTCTTCAACACTCCCATGTAACTATTGTGAATAATTCAGTATTTGTTAACTCGGCTCGATCATTCGGTTCCTTCCTGTTTGGATTTCGTTTCTGAATGGAATCTAGTGTTTGACTTAGCGTTCAATTTAGTATATAGAACAAATAAGATAGGTTCATTAGAATAATCTTCTCATTATACTGAAGAAAGAACAACAACACATGTGGATAAACAATTTATTTTTGGATGAAATAACATTCAATAGGCGTGAAGAATTAATCATCGTATGATTCTCCTGATAGTCACTTATATCAGAAAGATCCAGGAAACTAATTATAGTCAGTGAGACACATACATCTGTGTCATATTCATTAAGAAATTTTGAAATCTGGAATCAGTAACGAACACAACAGAAGTTGTATTGTTTAAGCTGATACTTGATAAACATCCATAAGGTACATATGATAAGTAAATTAGAAATTAGTGATGCCCACGAGACCAACGAGACTAGACTTTACTGTAGTCTCCTAGTCTCGTCTCTTCTCGAGTCTCGTTCGAGAGTCTCGTAAAAGTCTCGTGGTCTCGTCGTGGATGGGTGTGGCTGTGAAAAGCCAGGTCTGTAAGAATAATCCACAATCGATTCCTGAACTGAAGGATGAAATTATTCGTATCGTAAGATAAAGTCTTAATTATGTCAAAATTTCATTGTAAATTTTAACAAGAGAGTAGACGTCTGTAGAGCTGCAAGAGAAGGCCATTTGGTAAATGTTATTTTTCGTACATCAATGTCATAACTGATATTACCAACAAAAAGTTTTTGAAAACGAATGCGAATTATGTGTTTTATTACCTTTGAAACACCCTTTATATGTCGGATACTGAAATCAATCGCTTTGTGAAAGGACTAATGAGTTTGTAAACTGACGAACGTTTCCCAAAACCTTATTGACATAAAGATTACTTTACAGTCGGCCTAAATTTTTTAGTTTATAGACTACAAACAACGCGTACGACGCATTGTCAATTTATTAAATGAATCTTATCCTTGAATGTTTCGTGTCTTGTGGTGCCTGGTGAATTGAATTGTTGGCATTACCAGCGAAGTACCTATGTTTCATCATCAAGCCTGAAGTCACCAACTGGAGTTTTAAGTTTCTTATTTTCCAAACATTAACGGAATACAGCCCATTTCAAGTGAGATTAATTTGTAAATTCAACAAAATATTTGACAAATTTCTTTTGAATCTTTAAATATGCAAAGCAGGTTTCACAAAACTCTGATTGCTCGATCAACGATTTGACAGTCCCTCGACATAGCAATTTTGTTAAAAGAGTGAACTGGGGGTTATAAGTTTTCTTTCTGGGTTGTGAAATGCTCGGGAGGTGCCTTTGAATGCCTGCACGAACGTAATCGAGATCTGGGTGGGTCAAGCAAGAAGTTCAATGAGGGAATTCACAAAATCTAATAAATAGGCGAGCCTTATACTTACCTATAACATCGAAGATCAAAGACTGTTGTTAATTAATGTTGAATACACGTTCGTCTTTATTTTTTTTTACTTCTTGGGTAGCTTTCATCTGGCTTAAGAGGTTTTTATTCCTTATATTGTGTCGTTTTTATTTTCAAAAATTTTATATGCTGATGATTTACCGAACCTGTGTTTGTCGTTGTGGTCTGTTCCTCTAATGAGGTCACTTATTATTATATTTTTATGTATTTTTGTAGCCCTGATGGATTATCAATAAAGATTCGAAACATTGCCAATTTCAACAAAGATTTTTTGTTCCCTTTTGCTGTTTCACCGGTCCTCAAGCTGAGATTATCCATTACTCAGTTCTACATAAACAAATCTGGAACATATTGCCCAGCCTTGTCCCATGCTGGGGAACTCGCAGATTTACAGAGGCTAAAGTCAATTAGGAAATTAATAATCTCATATAGCAATAGCAAATCAAATTTATCCCTGCGACGCTGCAGAGATTCCATTTTCATTTTCTGACGAGTAATAGTCGCCTATAGCTTTCTAGAAAGAAACCGAAAGCTTGAAGGAAATATTCTTCAAAAACCTATTTTGAACTCTTTCAATAAATCATTATGATCATCATAATGAGGAGACCAAACACAGGAACAAAACTCAAGGGCTGGTCTACAAAAGGCATTATACAGAGTTTTTATAGTATTAAGGTCATCGAAATCAGCAGTGTTGCGCCTTATAAAGCCCACCATTTGAAGTCCTCTATTCATTATATATATTGGTATACCTAATGCTCGCGAAAACTTAAATTAGCCAATGTTACACCAAGATCTTGCACTTGCAATATTCGATTAAGAACAGCCCCATTCAAGATATAATACGCACCGAGCGGGAAATTATTTCTGTGAATGTTGTAATCATGCATTTTTCAATATTCAGCTCTAATATGTTAAGCTGACACCATTGTTCAACACTGTTCAAATCGAACTGAAGGTGGTGTACATTAATTATATCTCTAATTGACTTGTACAAGAATTCATCAGCATAAGGCAGAAGCTTACAATATTTGATTGTATTTTTTATCGCATTTATGATAATTAAAAAATAAGATAAGACCTAGATGACTCCCCTGAGGAACTCCAGAAGTAGCTTTTATTGGTGAAGAATTAAAATACATAATCTGAAAACGACCAGTATTAGTGTATAATAGCTTATCAAGCAGGACAGCATAGCTTCGCCAAATCCGACCAACTTCAACTTACTCGCAAGAATGGAATGGCTGACCCGATCGAAGGCTTTCTGGAAATCCTTAAAAATGCAATCGACCTGCGAACCACTTTGCGATTCCGCAAGAGCATACTGAACAATACATAACACACAACAAAATAATCGTAGAAGATCTAGAGCGGACAAATTCATGCTGCTGTGGGATTACAAGACTACGAATGCTATCCGATATGCTAATCTCAAAATACTTATTGGTCGCTAATAATGACCAATGCCACATCAACCAATTTTGTATAGATAGGTCGCACAAATGACTTCCAGGTATCTGGAAAAACACCCTCCTATACGGATCTATCAAATAAAAGTAAAAGAGGTTCGAAGGACAGCCCCACAACTCGCAGAAATAAAGGTGGCAAACTATATATAGCACAGAAAAGGGCATTGAGAATAATATTAAAACTAAATACGCAGGAGTCCTGTAGAGGCAAATTCAGGTCGAACAAAATTCTTACTTTCCCTGCAATCTTTATTCAAGAATGTCTCTTGTATTTCTTCAAAAATAAACAACAGTTTGAACATCTAAAACCGCAATCAAACTATTCCACAAGAAATCTCTGCTATAACTTTCCACAACATAGACTGTCATAGACAGAAAAGAGTGCCTATTACAACTGCATAAAATTCTTCAACAGATTACCACAACCTATCAAAATACTCAATTCTCTACATTCGTTTAAAAAACAAATACATGATCTTCTCTTGAAAATCGAACCTTACTCATGTGATGAGTTCCTGGTATAGGATGTTTCCTGTTTCTGTCTTGACTATTGTTTCAGTTAATGTCGCTCATACATGTATGTATTGTGTGATGTTTCTTGAAATGAAATTTTGTTTATTATTATTATTATTATTATTATATTATTATTATTATATGGGCTAAAACTCTCTTTTAACATCAAACTCACAAGCTTCCTAACAACTTCGTCGCTAGTTTGCACTATAAAAGATATACATAGAATAGAATCCATGCCTTCTCGTCCGAATTCAACAAAAGATTCTTCTGTTTTATACGCTGATGATAAATATTCAGCAAATGACTAGCAATGTCATTCCCGGCAGATGCCACATCATCCCCATACCTCATACTGTAAGACAATGAATATTGGCAATTTTTGTGGTCTACAAATTTCAAAAATTTGCTCAGGTCATAACTGAGGGTTGTTTTTAGGTTTACAAAGCACTGCACAAGATTCCCAAGGTTTTATTCGTTTATATTTTGGTTCTTTCTTGAAAAAATTTTCGATAAATCGTTTTGGACCGTTCTCGGCCAAAGATTCGAAAATAATAGATACCAATAAAAGTATTATCAGGTATTTGGATTATCTATTACAATCATTACACTGACGTTTCGGTCACCAATGGGACCTTTTTCAAGGCTAAAAAATTTAAAAAAGACATTAATAGACATGAAACAAAACTTTGATACACTTACATAAATGATCTTAAAGAAGTTGAGTCAAGAATAAAAACTGCATACAAGGTTTCATTAAAAGCGACTAATCGAGGGAACAACAGTACTCGACCATGAAAACAACAGTTACCGCAGAAACATAAGCGAAATGATTCACATAACACTTAACAAAACGGTGAATTATAGAGAAGACGTCAGTGGACTTGAATGATTGAGATTCTTCTTTTCCTACCAACTTCGATGATTCTATTTCGAAAATTATGCTCTATGAGTATAATATCTAACCTAGATTATTCTGTTTTCCCACACATTATTGACTTGTTAAAAAAAAAATTTTGGGAAAATTTCCACTGGAGTGTAAAGTCGCTTTTGATGAAACCTTGTATGCAGTTTTTATTTTTGACTCAACTTCTTCAAGATCATTTATGTAAGTGTATCAAAGATTTGTTTTATGTCTATTAATGTCTTTTCTAAATTTTTTGCTCTGAAAAAGGTCCGTATGGCGACCGAAACCGAAAAATAATAGATACCTACCTGTCTTCAAATGCTAGTGAAAAACAACCATCTACCTAAATTTTCCATGAGAGTTGAAGTCAAGTATTCAATTATTTTCAAGCATTGATGAAAATTTCTGTTTTCATCAATGACAAAAAACAACCAATTCGATAAATATTCTCGTTAATTTTGGTATTCAGAACTTCCCTACCTAATTAATCAGAATAAAATTTCCAAAACAAAATATCTGCTTTCTAAATTTCGTCTCTCTTCGAATAATCGTGCCATCTTAACTGAACGAAGTTTGTTCTGTGTAACGAGACAACCTTCCCCAGTTGTTGTGTTTCATGATCAGAATATTGGAGAAAACATTTTGTACCCTGCGATATGGAGAGTGATTATCTTCTTAGTATACCAGTTTCAAGAGAATACTCGGGGGATCGGGTAATCTTTGTTACCCGAAGCTGTATCTGAGCAAACAACTGAACAGTAGAATGTAATAGAGGTTTGTAGTAGGACCGTATCAGATTTGTTTGCGATTGCTTGATTCAGGAATGAATCCCGAATTAATGAACTTCGAGGAGGCATCATTAAATCGTGTAATCAATTCTAGGATAATTTTATCCATAAAATAGAGTGCCAATATCTCAAGGAAATATTTTTGTATGTACTGAATTACTACGAGTGCCATCTTCAGGATTCCTTAGAGATTTCATTGGTCAATAATTGGCATCGACCAACTGGAAGGTACAGTGAAAAGTTTCTTTCTGTACTACTATGCCGAACTTTAGGTTGAAAGTTAAGCAAACAACAGTAACCTCTTTGTGAAAGCTCTGAAAGGCGAGAACTATTTGGGCTAGCTTGTTCCTGCCCGAGGGCGTTATAATTTTCCCAAATCTTTTGAATTTTCGAATATTTTAGCGGATGCTTCGACTTTTGCAAAATTTCCTAGAGATTATTTCACTAGGAAAAAACTTTTCTCAAACAAATTTCATATTATTAAGTTTTGCACGAAACATCGAAACGATATTTTATAACCCATAGATTTTTTATTACCCTTAGCCCCGGTTTCGCAATGTCTGGTAAACCTTCAGGTTTCAGCTCCACTTACGTGATAACTCCTGAAGACGAGCTTTATTTAGTTCGAAACATGTCGAGAGATGAAATATCACCTAAGTAATTTATCTGGTGTAGTGTTTTCTTTTACCTTTTATGGATCACCCATACATAAGGACATTCACTTCAAAACCTTCAGGTAACTTGACCAAATACTTTTTAGTGAACTAGTAGTTAACTGTGAAAACGTTTCACAACAAATGCTCACGGTGTTGGTCAAATTACCATTGGTTAACTTAGGTTGGCAATGCTTGAAATGTTCCAAACCATATAATATACTGATTTACTGGTCATTTGTTCAAATAGGAAGGGAAAAAGAAGAAAAAACCTCGAAGTTCGCTGTACACAACAGCGTATATAACCTTCATTAGTTTTGATATTTTGGTTAGTTTACAGTGTCTAGAGTGTTCATGCAGAAGCAAAAATACCTATTCAGCAATATACTTGGCGACTTGGTATTATTTCATTATTTGTTATGTGAGAATTAAATTCTTTAAATGTAATCTATATCAATAAAAGAGGATCTATGGTTTACTTCAAAATGCTTTATTGCTTTATTGTTCAAACGATCGCACCAAATTGGACAATTCTTTCTTTGTTGTGTTTATTATTGTTAGGGCAAGGTTTATATAACAAAATATTCCAAAAAAAAATTGTACAGAACAGAAAAAAAGGCATTCCTTTTTCTTAGGACCAATCGAGCAATCATAGAGTACTTATAGGTTTTCGACACATTTTTGTTTGTGGAATATCATCCACAGCACGTCTCCTTTACTCATATGTCACATTGTCACACAATCACGATGAGTTAGTTATTATTATTTACCCTAGAAATAATTTAAATGGCAAAACTAGGTTTGCCGGGTCAGCTAGTACGTAATAAATTGAATTAAATATTTCGTAGTTCTCATAATATGTACTACTACGAACTTTCAATTTTATTGTTAATAAGTTATTTGTTGCTTTGATTCATGTAAGAATCGAGTGTGTATGTAAAAAAAAGGTTGTCAGAAAATAAAACTCTTTTTCGGACACGAAACTTTTTCTCTTCAGATTATAAAAAAATCCAAATAACAGACGGTCATTTGTAAAATTTATTCATTACTGCGCTATGAATATAGCGGATAACGCTGGGTTAAATAAACTACAGGTTAACTATTGGGAAATGTCTAACCAACAACTTTAAACACATATCTGTGGTTTCAGCTTAACCTTTAGGTTATCTTTTGGTAACCTAACATTGTGAAACCAGGACTTAGTGTTAAAACCAATACTACCTTTCAACTAGAAACTAGACCGGATGTCAATACTGAGAAGTCAGAAACTTCTCATAAATGACTCAAAACCTACCATAACCAATCTTGAGATTTTCGGAAATAGGTCTCAAATAAAACAACAGTTAATTTGTTGATCGGGTGCATCCTTGTTTAATGTTGCTGATGGCCTCAGCAGCCATAACAGGCTTGTTTAGAATATTGTTAACTGTATGATTATCTCTGTGGCTTGTACATGTTTATGTTAATGAAATAAATTTATATCTATCTGTTCTCTCGATATAACCATTATTCTTGACTATTTGTTAGGTTTTGGTTTTTGTTCTTGAAATATTTATCACATGAACGGGTATCTCTAGATAGCATTACTTTGAACATCACTATCTTTTGATGAGTTGTATGTATTGATCTAGAATTCACCGTTGTGTCAGAGTTTGTTGGCTTTTAGAAACAGTCTGTTTCTAAATTGTTGTTCGTATCTCAAATCAGCGAAAATCGGCGAGGCTCGGTTTTCTATAGCACTTCCAAAAATATGTTCATAATATTTTTCATCATATATGATAAACTCGTGTCGGAAATCTGCTTTACCATTTCTAACAACTCAGTCTTGATAACTCTGTCTTGGCAATTCTGGTGCGTGGTTCAATATAGCCAATATTTATTAATCGCATCTATGACCAATCCCTCCTGTAGGTTGATAAAAAGCGATATCATATCTAGTGACTTGAGCTCATAACACTTAGGGATCTTCACTTCTTCGGTTCTCTTCACATGATTTCTCCACAGACAACTCTAAAGATGGGAACAAAAGTCAGTAACAAACTAAGACTTCGAATGCACGATACAATAGGTCTTACTTGGATACATTTTTATGAATTTTTTGAGGCCCGTATAATTTTGGAGGAGCTGAGTTGTTAGGTTCTCTCTCACTAACCTCACATTCATGAGGCTTTTTTAAAATTTTGTTCGTCTTGTTCTAATATTGTCTCTTCTTGAGTATCTTGTTAATGTTTTGCATCGGAGAACAAGGCACTCATTTTCCCCCTTGTATGTTCTAGCTAGAGGATAAAATCACAGAGAAATTTCCTTTGTCTGCTCGAGTAACAATTATATCTTCATGTATGATTTATTCTAATGGACTTAGTTTTCATCAAGATAGGGGAATAATTGGTTAGAGGACTGATAGAAAAAACACCGTACTTTCAACTACGTCGACGTTTTATCAGTCTATGGTGATTTCTTCAGGACTGCAAACAATCTTTATTCAGTATTAATTCTTACCTAGTTAACTACAGTAAGAAGGTGTAAAAAATTGTGAAAATCATGAATTCATACAGGCAATTAACATGCAAATGGAAACGTGAAAACAATTCAAGAGAAAACTTACACATATGCTCGCCTCACTGAATTATGTTAGGGACACAGAAACAGGAACCACAAAGTGGGGACGATCATAACCTCAAACGTCAAACTCATCTTGACCGAAGGATGCAGTCATTGATATAGAGATCTACATACACTACTCTCAAAATTGATGGTAGCCTAAACTCTTGGTGTTATCTATAATATTATTTTTATTTTTGTGAATTTGTAGTAGGTTAGTATAAAAGGAACTCAAATTATTCGTGTCAGACCTATGGTTAACTGTGTCATTGATTTTAATCTTTATCATCTCTCCCACGCTCCGCCTAAATAATATCTTCATGTTCACTCCGAAAATGTGTAGTAACCTCGGAGTATCCAATAAAGGGACTATTCATTGTATTTTCTATAGTGGAAAATTTTGTATGATGAATTCAGTGTCCTAAATCATAATTCAACCACGGAAAGATTCTGTTTAGAGTGTACTACACTGAATTTGAGCTCCAACGCAAGTAGTTGAATTACTGTTTCAGCAATGAATTTTCTTGTTAAATTCGATATCCACTTGTTAGAATTTCCTGAATCAGCGCAAGTACTTCTTCCAGTTTGATCTTGCTATTTGGTCTATGTGTACCTGTTTTACAGCCTGAAAAGTTTTTTTGTATTGCCTGTGTTATGTCCTTTATTCGCTTTCCCATGTCCTCAGGTACCTATCTCAATTTGTCAGTGAGTGATTCTGATCTCCAAGTTCAAAATATCTTTCTAGAAACGATCAAAAGCTTTATCTTGCACAAAGAGGTGTTGATTATCCATAATGGAAAACAAGCAATTGATATTCTGTTGAATGTGCTTAGGATACATACCCGTGTATAGATTCACTACAATGAAGTAAAAAAATTCTTTTTTCCTCAAATTTGGCAAGTTTAGTCTGCTTATATTGTTGTTTTTGCACTTCGTTTGTTCTCCAAGAGTTATTCTGATTTCATCATTCATTGATACCTACAATATGATAGAATCGATAAACAGGATCCTCCAATGTAAAGGTGTCTCATCTGGTATTTTACATTAGGTCCTTCCGTTTGCATAAAAAGTGTAGCACTTTTCTACACTCGATTTTAGTATTCGTTTGTTGATTGAATTTACACCAGTGGAGAGGAGGTGTAGTTTATCTACATCTCCTTTTGACTATTTGTAGATAAGCTACACTTCCTCTACACTGGTGTAAATCAAACCGAGTGAAGAAAAGTGGTACACTTCTTATGCAAACGAAAGGACCTATTGTATAATTATAAAACTCAACCCCTTAAGTTACATCATTAAATATTTCAATTTGCAAACGTCTGTATATTTAATTCTCAGAAATATCAAACTCGAATATGGACAATTTCAGTTCAATTTAACTATCCATTCTGAATTATTAGAAATAGCAGAAATGCATTAAATAGTAATTGGTGACTACGAATTACTATTTGACTGACACAAAACTTGGTAGGTATTATGAAATATATACCATGCCAGTCAGTGCTCATAAGGAGATTATCCTCGTTACAGTTGCATAATCACAAAAGATTGATGTTTCATATTACCAGTGAAGTGGAAATAATATAAGCCATTAAAGCAGATTTATTGATTATCTATCACAATTGTGGAATCGTACTCGTGGAGCTAAACTTTTAAAGTATTTATTAGAATGAATTAATGTACCAGTATTATCCTTCCTAAATAACTCTATCGACTGTGGCAGTGATATGAGGCGATAGACATAGCCGCTGAATACACGTATATTGGAGACACTGGGGATGAACAATCAACAAGCAGAAATCTACAGAACAGAGTTTCAGACTTGCTTAGGCTGCAGCAGGATGAATGTGAAATAAAGGGAAAAACAAGAATATCGTCATTCTCGAACAGCCGCAACACATATTTCAACCTATGAATTGAAGAGGAATATGGTCTAGACGTTCTCTAATAATATTTGAATTCATCCTGATTTCACTAATATAGAATGTATTCAGCAAATATGCTAATTTAAATAAATGTGTTGCCATCTTCCTTTCACTCAACTGTGAGAAGAAAAATTCTTGTTTTTCTTACCCGAATTGAATCTGTAATTAAGATAAGGAACGTAACTTTTATTTTAATATCTTCTTTGATAATGTCGAAATTTGCACATCCTGACTACCATTAAGAATTCTAAACAATTGAAAGATGCATAATTTGAGGCCAGTCTTTTAGTATCAAGGTGCACAAAGGAACTTAAGCTCCAGTTTCGCGGCCTCCAAAAAGTTTTAACATTCACAGAGAGCTCATTCTTAATCCGACGTCGACTTGATTAACGTTCAATATAAACTCATTCCTCAGGGTATAATAAACTGAAAGTTTTATTTCATACAACCTCGTCCTCCCCAATGAGATCACTTAACTACATCTGCAGAAGCAGAAATTTGCAGGGACATTCCTGGAGATATTTAAATGAAAAGATATCGGTTAGTTTTCAATTCCGTTAGAAAAACAAATTCCAGGTTGATAACGCTGTGGAATTTGACAGTTTCACGAAAATAGATTCATTCGAAGTTTCAGCAAGTGTCTTCGTTTTGATAAAATGTGGTCAGTTGCTACAATGGTAACCATCTATAGTAGTGTAGTTTCAAACAACGAAAGTTACAAGAAAATATAGCAACTTTTTGCGAAAGCAAAGGAGCAAAGGAAGCGCAGGTCATCTATTCGTCGGAAGCTGATGACGTCATTGAAGGCTTAGGTCAAGCTAACTCGTCAGAACTGGTGTCGTTAGCAGTGGCGTAGGTTATCTGGAGGAGATTTGAATTATTGAGAATAATAATTAACTTTAATGTGTTAACGAACTATAAGTGCTGCAAAAATTGTACCGGGACATTTACATGTTGGGGGTACTTTTAAGAAAATGTTGTATTATTGAAAAGCGCGTACTTTTGAAAATTGAACTTTAGCGTTCAGTGTATGATTGATAATTATGCGAACACTTTCGCATTATTCAAAATTCGCTTGTAGAATTCAAAATGATGAGCGATATTTTTCAGGTTCAAAATCAAAGAAGATGCAGAGCTTCAAATATCCTAATGTGCTTCTCAACGAGATTAAGGCATCAAAATTAGAGCAGCTACGGATCTACACTTTTTGTTGCTCGCAAAAGTGGCTGTCAGCAAGCATGACAGCATAACAGCCCTGTGCTCGAGGGGGCCAGTGCCCGCCACTGGCTGGCGCCCAGGGCAGTCTGCCCCCTGCCCCCCTAGGTCCAGCACTGGCTAAAAGATAGTTCTTCAAACCTACAGTAAAAGGCTCAAAATAATGCAATAATTTCCTGTCCATTTGTTTTGTTAAATAAAATAAATTGCTTATTTTGTCGTGGATCACACATATGTACGTTATTTCACCTGGTTTGACTGAATCCCTACTCAAGCGTTTTTAGCAATTTTTCATTTTGATTGATAACAATGGTCTACTCTCACATATTGAAGTTTGTCAACGCTTTGAGCGCTTATAAGTGCTCGAATCAGGTAACCTATAGGCTATATATTCCGTATTTGATTTCATTATATCAATACATTTTTGATTAGCGAGCTAAGAATTCCCATTTGAATATTTGAACTATAAAGGATGATTGTTTAAAATTTCTCGTTTACCATCGTTGAACATATATCAGTGAGGAGACCAAGAATATTTTATATATTAGTTAAATTGGGATTGGGATAGTAGGTTTACATTGGTTGACATTCATTTCAACAGATGGTTGTATCTGTATAAACTAATCTGATTAATGATGAGTTCATAACTGGTAGGTACTTTCCTAATAAACGTTTATTCGGACACTTCTTTTGGAAGTTCCAATAATAGTTAGCCATAGTATTTAGCTGCCCTGGAATTGAACTCCTTATCCGGAAATAATATACCTAAAAACAAAAATTAATTGAAAGAAATTTTCTACAAATTTGTTAGGCATAAGAAGAACATGGACCAATTTATGACTGCGTTATTTTAAAAATGCAAAAAAAAATCCTTGAAAAACTTTAACAAGAGGACAGGCCGGAATTATGGTAATGAACATTGAATGCTGGGATTGTCCCCTTCTCTATAGAATAAAAAAAAAAGAAAGATATTCAAAGGTCTCCTTATTTTACAAAGTATTCGAAAAAGTACTTCACTTTGAATTATATTTCTGATGTTAGAACCGCATTTGTGTTTATAGGAACGATAACAGATAACCATCATCAGAGACAACCTCTGCCATTATCTTCGCTCAAGCCGTGCAGTAAAAATTATTCTACCTAGTTGCTTTGCGGCAACACTTATTCGGATGATCAGAAGTGCATGCAACAGAAGAGATTAAGAAGATAATTGCTTGAGGAAGAACTGATAACTTTTTTTTACTGAATTCTTCCAAACTTGTGTGTCACTTTGAGTGAACTAGGAAAAAAGCAATACAGAAATGAAATAAAACTGATGTGGAACATTTGCAATCAGATAAATAGCAAAACAAACAGTCTTAACAATATATTCTGCAGAGGAAAGTCGAATGAGCCTTCTTTCAGCTATCATCTTTGTGGTGTCACCATCCAAAGGATTCACGTGGTCGAGGATCTGGGGTGTGGTTCTTGATTCACGCTTATTTTACGATGAGCATATTACCCATGCCAACGAAAGAACTTTGAAGTTCTTCAGAGAAATCATTAATGTTCTCGAGTATGCCTCATCGCTTGTATGGAACCCTCCATATACGAGTAGTACTCGCATTCAAGTGGTTGAAGTTGTTAACAAAAGATTTTTCCATCTGGTGGCTTATAGGATGAGAAATCTTCATTAACTATGAGTTTATCAGAACTAGTTCAAGTATGACATCTTAGCGACAGTACACTTCTCGATCTTTTGTTTCTATACATGTTCTTGAATGGCTAGATAGATTGCCTTGAACTACTAACTGAGCTCGATCAGTTTCAATGCACCTTTGAGTATATCATGTGTACCTAATGTTGTACTTTTATTCTGATCTGGTCCGTACCAACTACCGCAACCATTTCCATATTAATAGATGTTCAACACGCTCTAAAATTATGTGACCCAATCTTCAGTTTCTTGGTATATCATTATCGTTTTTAAAGGGTTTTGAGGTCCTTATAAAGTTTTTAATTTGTTGTATATCATTATAGTTGTTAAGAGGGTTTTGAGTTTGTTATAAAGTTTTTGATTTAATTGTATGCAGTTTGTTTCATTTTACTCTACATTTTGTATCAAATGGTTTTACTGTTTATAAAATAGGAATAAATATAATGAAATGAATAGAACTGTAAATTGGTAATGAAAAAGTGAGAATAAGAAAAATGTTTCATTATTTGGAAATGATACCTCCAACAATGACAAATCTTCAGTTTCGGACAGAAGCTTTGCTAATATTTTGTTATCATTGAATTTCTTCACGTCGTATTTTTCCAACCCCATAAACTGATTTCAAGAGAATATGTAGATGAAAGGATACGATATATCCCAGCACCCTATCTAGTATCTCCTGAGAATATGAAGACAGAACAATAACCCTGGAATACATTAACAATAAATCTCCTATCCGTTCCAGTTCTCCAAGATTTATCTCAACCGTGTGCAAGCTTGTACAAAGTCGAGAAAGAAAGATATTCAAAGTTGTAGCAATGTAATTTGGATCCTTCCATAGCCGAATGGCCTGGAATGGGGATCCTATATAACAAACGAACACTCCAATATGTGGAATGTCGGAGACAGGGTCATTTCGAAGGAAAGTTTGTGAATAAGTAGACGGGAGCGGGCTAAGACGAACTTAACGGGGAAATGGAGGGGAATATAAGGGTTCATCACCTCTCTCAGCCATATCGGATCCGTACGCCGAAATAATGATGGGGCTACTTTTTCGGGTAGATAGAATTCAGATTTTATTTTGATGTCGTCAGCTAGGCCTTCCAAATGGAATTTTGTGCAGTTGGATAGATAGATAAGTGCTCGCATTCATTCCTGATTCGCATAAGTTTCCCGAGATATTTTGAAGCCGAATATGTATTCCAATATGCTCAAGCGTTTCTGCTTTTGCTGAGTTGCCCTTTTTTCAGCTGAAGTAATATATATTCTTCCTCTTTCATGAGTATATTTGATGGTAACCGAACATCTCTAGTCATATTTTGTAGTTCCTAAGGAACAAAAAACTGGTTGTATAACTCGAAGAATTGGTGCCTTTGCATCATTGAATACTTCATTGATCTGCATAAAAAGAATTCGTTATCGTTCAAGTTTCTCGATCTCGAGGTATTTTGAAGCTATACAATCTATATACAGGGTGAGTCACAAGAAACTGTATAGGCTGGGCAAAATTTCATTATCTTCCATCAAAGTATTGGAAAATGTGGGAGGTCATATTAGGTACGTACCTAATATATACAGAAAAGGTACGTTAACCGGAAAGTAAAATCTTCATCATTTAAAACTATAGCTCCAAGCAAAAGTGTTTCAGAACAATAAAATGCCTGATGCCTGACTTTTTGAAGACACTGAAGTCAGATTCAACGTTAATCATTAATTTCACTGATTGCTACGGCAACTGCTATAAAAATCAGAGAAATAAGTATGTGTTCATAAGGTGACCAGACGGTCCGTCTTTGTGACGGACAGTCCGAATCGTCCAAGAAGTTCGTCACTGGAAAACGTCAGTACGTCTTAGTGGACGTCTGGGCGTTCAATAAGTACGGCGGGAATTTGAATCTTGTAGTCTAAAAGTAGTAGTGTAAAATATTTGATATGGATAATAAAGAAAAGATAGAACAAATTTGTGGAAGATCCTACAAAACATTTCCATTCCTAAAAAAAATTGTTTGGCCAAATCAATCCAATCCAAATCAGGATTTAGACAGAATAGATATTGTACGGCATGTTTCAAGGGAAAAACATAAAAAAATTGTTAATGCAGCAGCTTCTTTCTCTCTGACCAAATATTTCTGACATTCAAATTTTGGCGATGAAGAAGCTTCTCTAGCAACACCTTGTTCCCATTCCACAGTGTAATGCACAACCATTATACTCATTATATTATTATTGATATTATTATATTTTCGTGTTTATGTTGTGATGAACTTTTATTTTCTCTTTTTCCCTGTTTCATTCAGATGATATTTTTTCCTAATATCACCATACAGGGTGGGCAACTGAGTAGCTGGGAGCATATACAGGATGAGTATTGGACTCATCAATGTTTTAATAGTAGTTTTGAGGTCAAGGGAAACTTTCTTTCCTTACTATTTTTCTAATCGGCTTGGTTTAAAAGATACACGTTGTTGAAAAACCATAAAAAAATGTTATTTTTAGTTCTCACAAACGTTTTATCGAATGAAGTGAGTTTCGGAATATAGTGTTTCAATTATTTGATGATTTTTTTCGAACAGAAGTTATCACCCCCGTTTTGCGGTTTTCTCATTATGACCATTACGTATCATAAAAATACTAAAAATTCAAAGAACTCAACTCTTGAAACAGAGTTGGACGCTATCTTATGAATATTTGAATGTTTTTTTAAATGAAGTATTCTTCAAATTTCAGTATTCTTCATATTTTCTCGTGAAAGGCGCCGTTTTCGAGTAATTTGACGTTCAAAAATAAAAAATTGGGTACTTTGACCGAATGCAACTCTTTTTAAAAGATGCACAGAAGATGTGTAGTGTCACAGATTTTGCTCAATATTCTGAAAGGAATTTTGTTTTCCTAGGGGTGGCACAGCTCATCATGAAAACTTAAACTGGCTATATCTTTTTATTAGGCACAAAAATGTATTGTATGTATTTTTTCGACCTAAGAATGAACTATTTTTATGATTTAAAGATTCGCCAACATTCACCAGGTCCGTCCGTCAGTGAACTGCGAATAATCTGGTCAGCCTACCTCAACATTAAGTCTGCCATCAATAAGTCGATGAGAACGGACAAATGTTGTTGATATTTATTTGAAAATGTTTAAGTATGAATAGAATAGACACACTCAACAGCAGGTTTCATAAATCTTTGATTGTCCGATCAACAATTTGTCAGACACTCAATTTCTTAAACGAAATTACTGAAACCTTTTCATTTCTGAATATATTGAAGAAGTAGCAATTGGAGAATAATAGAATGGACGTATAAAAATCATAATTTGATGGGAGAATGGTATTCTGAATTATAGATTGAAAACAAATTGATGTCTATTCGTCAATCAAGCGTTGATTCTCCGATCAAGCTTTATGAAACCCTGGGTCAGAATGTTGACTAACCCCATAATATTCTGTGGTTGTTATATTCGTCGAAAAATACTCCATCCATAGTGAATCATGTGATCTTTTTTCTTCTTCAAACTTCAAGATTTGTATCCAATCATAAAGTGACATTATTCCGAAAAATGTTCCTTTCTTGATAGACATTTGACTTCTTTTCAATATTATCACCTCAAACCTAACCGGTTGAATTTTCAAAAGACCCTTTCTTTCATTTCATTTATGTGAAAGGTCGAATTTTTCGATTTTCAAAAACGATCTGAGCTCAGGCAAGTACGACAACTTTTTATGCGTAAAAAAATGTGTGTCACGCAATGTTCCATTTATCCTAGGAAGATCTGGCTACGCTCTTGTTTATAGGCATTAAATATTCTAAGATTTATGGTCTTCTTCTGGGTAATTTTGTTGGGGGTTCTAAAAAGAGATTTATGTTAGGGCATGGTTTATTTAATCCTACTCTAATGAATCTTAAACATCCAATACCCTCAAGATGCTACAGAAGGGATTTTGTGGTGTCCATTACTGTCAGAAAACATTCACTACTAATGAAATGGCAAGATGAATTTTGTTTTCGATGGGAATACAGCGAAGACCGGATCCCACAAAAGTTTTGTAACTCTGCTGGTGAAGAGATAGCCTCATAAGAATAAATTATATAATTTCATTCGAAGCTCGAATCAATAACTACTTACTTACCCCTGAATAATGCATGGGATAAATAATACCCGTCATTTCGGCGCCTTGAGGAACACAAAGTAAATTGAGAAATTACTAAACGATTTCCGGAATTACCATTTATACTTATACAATAACATGATTTTCTATTAATTTTTTTTGCTAAATTTCACTTCAAATAGATGTAAGATATTGAATTGATATTGGTAATACTTGATGGAAATCCATACAGAAATTATCTGATATTGAAATTATTGAAAATAGGGTAATTTCTATTTTGATTTTTAACTACCAAATATATAGATAGAACACGCAGTATTATTCACTCCGACATTACGCTACTCACAAAGTTTTGAATATGTTGGTAAATCTTCTGCTGGTCACTTGCAAATAGAAATCTTTAAAACGGGAATGAAAACGCAGTTTTCACAATAAGGGCTACATAGATTTTCATTTCGGGACATCTTGAAATGAACATAATCTTAAAACAGATTATACGATTTCAACAAAATGAGTTGTTAAACCACGACACGTGTTTCGCTATCACAATAACATTTTCAGGTGGGTGAAGATAAAGTATTTGGTACTCAAACAAAAATACGTAAACGAGCATTCGACTCTACTTCCAAAAATTTGGAGAAGGCAGTGACAGTTTCCTTAATACTCAGAGTAATTTTGGGGCATGAAAAAATCAGAATAGAGGTAATTTCCGGAAACATTAGAGCAATCACAAGGAAGGTAGCAATCAGAGGAACGGTCATAAAATAATATAGAAAATGAAACTTTCTATTAACCTTCTATTAGTTCATAATTAAATCTTTATTTCTCGTTGCTATAGAAAGCTAAGTTTGAAAACATTTCCGCTCAATTTATTCAACTAAATATTTGCATGATTTCTTGGACCGGAAGTGAAAATCCGAAAGAATTTCAGAAGATGCAGAGTCCTCCCAGATTGAATTTCAATCGATATTTCTTAGCTTGTAAACTATATCGATTGGAAGTGAAAAATTTCAAGATTCTCGTAAAGTAATCGATATTTTCCATTTTATATGACACAATCCGTATTTAAGGTATTCAAGGTATTCAAGATCTCTCCCGAAAGGATGATGACAATAGGTATCAAAATATGCTTGCAGCCTGTAGCCTCTATCACAATTCTCATTGAGAAAAAACACAAACAGAAACAGGTACTAGCGTATCAATGTCTCATTTTCTCGTAGACCGAGTTCGAATGGAACTCTTCTTGAGACGTAAACATCCTGAAGAGGGTGCAAGAATACCAGCATTATCGAGATATCCGTCATAAACGATTCGATAGCAAAAACTTTTCGGACAGCTTGTGCATTGACCTGCTCATGGTGGCAAAAATAAAATGATATTTCATGTCACGAAAATTTTAACGGAAAATTAATTAAAGTGAGCTGCACCGAAAGCATCTGATTTAAAAATGTGTTTGTACATAAGTGAATAAAATAGTGGCATGATTATGTGAAAGAATTTGCAAAAAACAAAAACAGAAATTCTCTCTCAGAGAACACAGGGCATTAAAATTCGTAACTTTTCAAAATGAGCATGCATGCATTCTCATCTGAATTCTAGAAAAAAAAACAAAGGACGTCCTCATTTTACAAAAAATTACAAGAGATACAAATCACCCTGACCTAGTAAATGGAATGCGCTGTTTTGCACGCTGATTGCTTGATAAGCTATGGAATTGGGGGTGTGGATTGAATTTATTCGGTCGTGCAAAATTTGGAAATGATTCTTGAAATAAGTACAGAAATTCTTTGGAAACCTTTTTTTCATTTTCCACAACACAATTCCTTTTATATGTACATATATGAAATTAAGCACAAGTGCTCCAATCAGTACTTAGCACAAGTGCTCCAATCAGAACTTCAGCACAAATTTTAAAACTACTGCAATTTATTTATATTGAATGACAAAAAATTTATTCACAAAAATTTTCCTACATCTTGATTAAATCACTTGACTTTCATGAATTGTGAATTTTTGATTTAAAATTATATTTAAGTATATAATAAATAGTGTCGAAAAATGGAGTATGTTTTACAACTGAAATTGAAACATCTGGTGGATTGCAGTAACAACAGGGTTGGAAACCCTTTATAAAGTAGTCACATGCAAATGAACATTGGTACATAGAAGATAACTTTCGACATGCGGAATGAAGTGTGAGTGTTGGTTTGGACAGCTCGCAACACCGATCTCAATCCTCTTCGTTGTAGATTAATGCAGTAATCGTTCGTTTCAATGTTGCTTTCAGTAAATTTTATACTATTGGCTTTAAAAGAATACATCTTTTTAAATGAAAAAATAATAATAGCGTAAGAAATTTCAAAACCAGAATATTTTTGACACCAATCGAGAACTCTTGTTGTAATTTATGCAAATTGAAAGTATTAAATTACCCTCACATTCTTACACCTCATTTATTCTACAATATAAAACATGAAATGGAAATTTCAACAATTGTTGCCCTAGAATGTGTCGAAAAGTCATCGACATCAAATGATTGGTTCTAGACAAAGCCCCAGCAAATGAAGAAAACGGAAAAAACTGATACATAAAAATGTATAATTAAAAAATATATCTATCATCTAACCGTACGTAATGAATATCCAAAGGACTAAAGCATGGATGAATATAAAATTGAATTATATTTAAAGAAATAAATAACCAGTAGTTAATGTTATTCCTGTAATGATACCTACGTTATACCGAGCGTTATACTTGAGTGATATAGTCTGAAGAACGGGGAAATTTAAGAAAAAACAAGAAAATTTATTCAGATTGTTGTGGTGTGGATCGGTTCGAAGGATATTGTTGTTCTAAGGCTTAGTTTCGGTTCAAAAACAGGAAAAGAACCATAATAACTTATCAACTCATTCAATTATTCATTTTCAGAAAAGGGATTGTTCGATCTATTTTTCTACTTTACATATATATCGAGTTGAAAATGAACAAGTACCTAAGGTTATGTTCAACAAATTGAAGCGAATGAGAAATAAAAAAATTATAGATTTTATAAGCAATAGCTGTATCACGCAATCGCCAATTTGTTAGCTGTATCTGAATACATTTCTTCATTTCAATATTGAAGAAAGGATAACGAGAGGACTACTAGAAACTAGAAGAAGACATTTTTTGGTCGGAGTGTCCAACAAACTTTTCAATCAACAGAAACGAAAGAGCTGTAAATACAGCAAAGATATGTTATGTTCGAAACCATGGTCACTTCACTCTACATCCTTCTGAAATAACCCATTTGATTCAGAGATGTCAGATGTTGATATTCTAAACAGCAAATTTGTTGAACTCAATCAACAAAAATGGTAGCTTTTCATTTATTTATTCATTCATTTATGAACAAGAACGCTAAAACGTGAGAACACCCAAAAGCAGCGTCAACATAAGTCCACAAAGAAAGTTTTGAGAACTAACTTTTTATCCCATCGATAGCTGAACAAGTAGACCTGAAATTATCTTCGACAACCTTTCTAAAAGAGCATACCTCCTAACTGACAGCAGATCAAAAGACCCCCGGCAATAATTATTAACAATTCTAGCATTCTGCATGCTGATTATTTCTAGAGGTCCGTGGCGTCTCACAATATGGCAACCAAGATGAAATCGTTTTCTGTTCCATATAAATAACAGCGAAGTTCCAGTGAATTTCCGTGCTCTGAAGTAATGTGAATCTCAAGAAACTATTAGCCATGGAACACAAACTTAGTTACTAACCCCAGACGATTTTATTACTCAGAACCTAACAGGAAAACTGATGGACAAAGTTTACCCTCTTTCATCCCATCTCGCCTGAAGCGAACTCTACAAAGATTTTTTACGTTTTCTTATCTCTCCTCAGCTAGTTGGATCCAACGAGGTCAAAATAACTGTTGAGAATCGCTCATGTTTTTTTTTCTGGGCAGTAAAATGGATCGAATCCAATTGCCACATGACCTCTCCATTACCACTACTTACAGACTGTGAAATTTTTGACAAATAGTTGAAAAAATATTTCTTGTTCTGGGTAGTAATGGAATCCTTAAGAATGAGCCTCAAAGTATATTTAATACCTCATAAAGGAGATCGATTAACAAAAAACAAGAATCGTGTATATTCGAGTGCCCAACCAAATATGTAAAATATATCTAATTATAATAATCATCATAATTATTTCGAATCCCTCTTCAGGACACTCGTCTAAGGAAATTAAAAATGTTTCATATAATATCCGTGGTGCATTATAGAAGCTTCAAAAAAATTAGCCCATCGTACAAATGATTAGGTACCTACATTGTCATTATTTGTAGTCATTTTTTTTTGACGAATGAAAATCTTTACTACGTGTTTCCTAATAAATAAGGTTCTCATTTCTTCATCAATTGCTTATGAGTTCTGGTTCAGTTTTATCATTGAGTTTAAATACTCAATGGTTTTATACATGCGTATATCAGATAATATTAAATAAAAATTTTACCAATAATATTTGTTTTCCTCTTGGGTTGGTTTTCTTCACAATACTCATTTATATCATTTCAATAATGTATATTGCAAATGCAAAAGCTCAATGCGAATATTCGGCCATAAATAATATTTCGTGCAGAATATTTCATAACAATTGATTATCTGAATTATAAATCAATTAAGTATATACTACGTGACATAGAAACAGAGCAGCTAGTATTGATGTATTCATTACAACTAATTTCTAGGAATATATATGTTTGAGTTGTGTTTTTCAACGATATCTACAGAGTGGTTTTTGTTTATTATCGTCTGTTATCTCACTAAAAAGTAAGTACGCCTTGATTCTGTTTTCCAGCTACAATTGTAAAATGGGTTTTGCTTCATTTTGTTTTTTGTGGGAAGACGAGAAAAATTTCAACAGCTCAGCCAGTGGGCGAATTTGGTGCTCACGAGTGGCTGGTTTGTACAGAAAGAAATAGTCACTAGAATGAACATAAGTGTGATTGCTGTTGGATATGGATAAAGAAGGCCGTACATAAAGAGGTAGGGGAGCTGTCAGAAGAATGACCTCACTTCAAGGTCGCTGTCTTAGGCTTTTGGCTCTACGATTGGAAAAATGAAGCCAAATATTTAGGAATAACGCTTGACAAAGGACTTACTTGGAAAAGTCATATCAAACAAGCAATCGACAAAATGAAAGCAGCGATGAATAGACTCTACCCTCTGATAGGAGGAAGCCACATGTCGAAAGAGACAAAATTGAAGATTATTAAAGCAGTTGCTAGGCCTCAATTGATTTATGGATCAGTTGTCTGGGCTTTCTCGGAAAAGAGCCATATCAATAGAATTCAGACCACTGAAAACAAGCTGCTACGATGTGAAATAGGTGCACCTTGGTTTGTCAGGAATAGACAGATTATTAGGGACCTAAAATGGAAACCATAACAGAACTCATGAACAGAAAAGCCGGGAAATTATTCGAAACAGCCAAAAACCATCCGAATCAAGAACTGGGGTGACTAGTAGACTACGAGCCAGAGGAAGACAAAAGGAGAATGCGAATTTACCGAAGGAGACCAAGAGATCAATTGAAAAGGGATTAAAATAAGAACAAAAACTTGATTTTTTTTTTTTCAAATGATTGATTTTTAGTGAGTCTCGAGCTCAGGAGAGTGAGAATCCCCACACTTGTTTTTCCTCAGGAGAGGGTGGTTCGTCTGACTTGCAGATTTTCTTCCTGCTTCACCAAAAAAAACTCTACCACTTCACGTTCACAAGTTTAATAACATTCCAATGGTTTGTAAAACATGGCAAGCCAATTCCAATGTGAAGTGTTTATCGTAAAATCAGAAGATTTCGCAACGTCCTCAGTTTGTCCTACATCTTCCTTTATGGGCAACGATATGAACGACTGTCATTATCCTCAACGATAAATCCATATATTCTGTTTGGACAAACATAATAGCTGTGAAGGCAGGTATGGTGAAAGACGAGATTCTCAATTTTTGTGTGGAATTTCATGTGTACCGCAGTGTAGGAATTATTGTACGGCTATTTCTTATGGAAGAAGGTTACTCATCAAAGATAACACGCTTGCCTTGCAATACTTCCAGGGCGAGCTGGAACTAAATATTCTGCTTCATATTCGGACGCTTTACAACATACTATTCCAACGAGATAATACACGACCACATGCTGCCAAAAGTACTTTTTGTTATGTTGAAGATAATCGAATCGATTTATTCCCTCCATTTATTTCCTCCCAAACTGTCACACAAAAAAAAACGTCTGGGATAAGGAAAGAAAATCACTCCTTGAACCACACATCCTCCAAAGACTCTTCTTCGACATAAGGTACAAGTTGCCTAGGAAATCGGCCATTTTATAAGAAGTACGTCTAGACGTGTTTCTGAGAACTAAGATGTGGTCATTCTTCATTTTTTGTTTTCTTCTTAGGGTTGGATTTTTCTGAATTTCGATCGATTGACCAATTTATATTGATGATACATGTAGATATCAACAATTGTTCCGATAAATCCGTTTATACTGTGCGTGTTTTCTTATATGTCTTCTAGGAGAATTATTCTGCATTATCACAAGATGAGATTTCCTCCTAGAAAATTGGAGAAATGTTATAGCCGAAGCTCAAAAGCAAACCAAATGGATACTAAGATAACATCGACAAATTTGTCGAATGATTTTGAAAGCGATGAATAGTAATCATTATATGAAAGACATCGGCGACACGCAATAGGGAAATCAGCTGTTGTTGATTATAACCCCAACATTGAGTTTCATTCTGAGGAGTTCCATATATTGATTGATCTAATACTAATACATACCGAGTTATGAATATTTCAGTCAAATTTCCCAATATTGAAATGTTGTTTACGTCTCATTATTATAAGGAAGGTTATTAATTTAGTAGAAGATTGAATGAAAATAGAGTAGAGCTATCCTTTCTGTAGGCTTTCATGATAGAATAATATTAAATGTACAAATAATTATGATTGTTCAATCTATAGAGTATACTTCGAATAATTATGATTAAATTTTTTCAATTATAAAAATATTCAATGCATGCACATAGGAATATTAACATATTTGGTGTTTCCTTAGTTTACGGTTTCACTTGTGAATCCAAAAACGAATCAATGAAATTTCTACGTTCGGTATGCACAAATGTGCTTCAGCAAATTACTGGAAAACCATTCATAACATTTTTCAAAACTGTTCGTCCTAGATTGAAACTCATATTATACATAATATAACAAATTTATTCTTGGGTAGCAGAATAATAATAAGGATTTATATTCAAGGGGTGCAAAAACACAGGTACAGATAATTTATGAATCAATAATGAAACATAAAGAATGAAAACTGTTAGTGATGGATTTCCTATTTTAATTGAGAAGAAATAATATGAAAAAGTAAAAAAATTGAGGCTCAACTGCCCCCTCTGTTTAAGCAATTTAATATTCTGCACTACTTAATACTAATATACTGGGTCACTGGGGTGTATATATAGTCCATGACTTTTTTCACGGACAATAGGCCCCCAAAATAAAATACACCCATGGTTCCTATTTTTTCATGAAACGTAGCTCTGTTTCCTGAGCTTATTCGGCTTAGTTTTTAACTTACTTTCATATAACGAATTGTAAATTGCAATTACTCTACTTTTTGAAATGCAACACCCAGTATTTTGTTGCAACATTGAAAGACATTTTCTTAGCAGCTTTTTGGTGATACATGATTTGAGGGGTCTAATTCGTGAAATTTGAAAATACATATAGGGTGAATCTTTGTTTTATCGAATGAAATCCGGTAGCGGGTTCCAAAAATAATTCCCTTAATGGAATTGTTTCACAACCCGAAACAAGGAAAAATGATTCAACGCAGGTCGCGAAGGCCCCAAACGCGCCCCCAACTAAACGCGCGCGAAAAGAAAGCTCCTCTTCTGATGAGGAGACTGTCAAGAAGGCAACGGAAGTGCCTAAAAGAGATAAAATTCCACCCATCACGATGATGGGCACCTCAGATTGGGTAGAGATATCTAAAGCTCTCTACACAAAAAGGATAAATTACAACCGTGCAACTACAGTTAAAGACGGTATAAAAATCATCGCGTCAACCGTAGATGATTTTAGAAAAATCACTACATTCTTCGAGCAGCATGGTAAAGAATTTTTTACCTACCAAATGGAGGAGGAGAAGAAGATATATGCCGTTATTAGGCATTTACCAATCGACGCTGATCTTGCGTTGATTAAGGACGACCTGATATTCCAGGGAATAACAGACGCTGAGGTGTCCAGAATGACATCGAACAAGACAAAGAAACAAATACCTCTCTACCTGGTTAAAACCCAGAAAAAGGAAATATTCGAAGTGAAGCGACTCTACAACCTCTGTATTGTGGTTGTGCATAAAAAGAGGCCTGAAAGTCCAAGCCAGTGCTTTAGGTGCCAAAGGTACGGGCATGCACAAAACAAATGCTCCTTCCCGTGGAGATGCGTGAAGTGCTCAGGAAGCCACAGCAGCAATGACTGCACACTCACCAGAAAAGGTGAAGAGAGGAATGCCACATGCGTCTTATGTGGAGAAGAGGGCCATCCAGCTTGCTACAAAGGATGTAGCGAGTTCAAGTTGGTGACCAGAAAGAAAAATTCCCGAAAATCAGTTGAACAGAAAAAGAAGGTAACAAAAACAACAACTTCTGAACAAAAAATTCAGGAAGTAGCGAAGATCCAACCTACAGAGCCGGAAAAGAAGAGGGAGACTCCAAAACCCGTCCAGAAAAAAGAAGGACAGAAAAAGCTTACAATGAAACAAGCTGTGAACAGTCAACAGGAGAAGAAAAAGATATCTGAATCAGCCGATGATTTAGATATCTTCACGGAAAAAATTTTCAACAAGATAATGTTGAAAATTGAGAGGGAAATGGAGAAAAAACTCCAAACATTATTCAGTAAACTGAATTAATGGACCTTACGGATATTAGGAAGAAATCCCTCAAGATAATCTCGTGGAACATAAACGGGATCAACACTCGGAAAGCCGAGATAGAACAAATAATATCAGAAAGACAACCTGATATTATAGCCCTACAGGAAACAAGAATAAACCGGAACAGAAGACTGAATTTCATGAATTATGAAACATATAGATGTGACAGAATTACAAACACCGGAGGAGGAGTAGCAATATTGGTGAGAACAGATCTGAAACACTACTTTAAAAGTAGATCCGACGAAACACAAGGAAAAACAGAAAAAGTGACGATTGTTGCCGAATTAAATCGGCAAAGAGTCGAAATAACCTCGGCGTATAAGCCACCACAAAACAATCTATTGGAAGAAGAGATAAACATGTTCGAAGGATCAAACCCGAAAATCTCCATCGGAGATTTCAACTGTAAATCCCCATTATGGAATAGCATAACAGAGAATAGAAATGGCAAAAAACTCAAGGATTTCGCCGAAAAACAAAATGCCATAGTTATTGGACCAGAGCTACCGACATATCTTGCTTTTGGAAGAGGAATACCAGATGTAATAGATATCGCGATATTGAAAAATATAACTCAAGAATTCTCGATTGAAACTTTGGAAGATGGAACCTCAAACCACAATCCCGTGGAATTGACAATTGGAGAAGAACCAAGAGAAAAACTGCTGGAAATGAGAGAATATACCAATTGGACTAAATACAGCCATTTAATACAATCGGAAATAACAGAAATTCCAACAATAAACACTCCAGACGATCTGGAATGTGCGGTTGATAAACTGGAAGAGATTATATTGAAAGCTTACGAAAAAAGCACGAGAAGAGTGAAGAGACCAGCTCCAAGTCATCCGCATGGCGATACGCCTAAAGAAGTAAAAGATCTTATACAAGAAAATCGAAGACTCAGAAGAATATATAGGATGAACAAAAATGATCTAAATAGAAGGAACCTCAACCGACATAGCCAAGTTCTGAAAAATGCCCTGAAAGATCTAAGAACAAGCAGATGGAACAAAAGGGTTCAAGAACTGAATACAATCGATCATTCTGCATGGAGAATGCAAAAAAGCCTACGAGGAGAAAAGACTAAAATTCCACCCCTACACGGAGAAAGGGGAATGGCTTATACCAATACTGATAAGGCAGATGCATTGGCGGACTCGATCGAACGAGAATCGAGAATAAATTACAGGATAGACGATGAAAATGAAGATTTGGAAGAACTGGTTGAAGAAAATGATGAAGAAATGGATGAATTACCAGCGACTGCTGAAATAGACAAGCCAACATCGCCAAATGAAATCAGGGAAATAATTAGAAGTTTGAAGAAGAGGAAAGCTCCCGGAAGCGATAAAATAACGAATGTTATGTTAAAGAAATTACCTAGAAAAGGTATAGCCGCTCTAACTAATATCGCGAATGGAATTATGAGGACAGAACACTACCCAGAAAAATGGAAAACAGCAGAAGTCATAGTATTCAATAAACCATTCAAAGAGAAGAAGTTTCCACAAAACTACAGACCGATAAGTCTACTGTCGGCTTTAGGAAAAGTAGTAGAAAGAATTATCGCCACGAGGCTAAATGAGGAAACCGAAAATCTGAAACTAATTCCACCAGAACAGTTCGGATTCAGAAGAGAGCATTCAACAGAACAACAATTATTAAGGCTCACAGAGTACATAACAGAGGGATTCCAAAATAAACAAGCTACAGGTCTTGTTTTACTAGACGTCGCCAGAGCATTCGACAGAGTATGGCATGAAGGATTAATATATAAGATGAGATGTGCTGGATATTCGATCAAAATATGCAAGTTGATACGGAATTATCTCAAAAATAGAAGATTTTACGTGAAAGTGGGAGGAGAATGCTCCTCAACAAGAGATATAGAGGCTGGGGTACCCCAAGGATCAGTACTTGGGCCACTTCTGTACAACATATACATCCACGATATTCCGAAAAATCCAAGAACCATGCTAACGTTATATGCTGACGACACAGGCATAGCAACTCGACACCGAAATCCTGAAATAATAGAACGAGTTCTACAAGAGTCGATTGACGAAACAAATGACTGGTGCATAAAGTGGAAAATCAAGCTCAATGGACAAAAGAGCCAAGCAATATTACTACAGAAGAGAAGACTGCGACCCACAACGAAACTGGATGTTGACGGCGAAGAAATCGACTGGAAAAATGAAGCCAAATATTTAGGAATAACACTTGACAAAGGACTTACTTGGAAAAGTCATATCAAACAAGCAATCGACAAAACGAAAGCAGCGATGAATAGACTCTATCCTCTGATAGGAAGAAGAAGCCACATGTCGAAAGAGACAAAATTGAAGATAATCAAAGCCGTTGCTAGGCCTCAACTGACTTATGGATCAGTTGCCTGGGGTTTCGCGGCAAAGAGCCATATCAAAAGAATTCAGGCCACTGAAAACAAGCTGCTACGATGTGCAATAGATGCACCTTGGTTTGTCAGGAATAGACAGATTTATAAGGACCTGAAATGGGAAACCATAACGGAATTCATGAACAGAAAAGCAGAGAAATTATTCGAAACAGCGAAAAACCATCCGAATCAAGAACTCAGGAGACTAGTGGACTACGACCCAGAGGAAGACAAAAGGAGAATGCGAATTTACCGAAGGAGACCAAGAGATCAATTAAAAAGAGATTAAAATAACAACTTATTGAAAAATTCAATAAAGTGTTAATCCAATAGAGGATAAACACATAAATCCCAGCACGATAGTGTGCGAGAAGAAAACCGACCAAGAGATGAACGGTTTATAGGCAAATGCCCGGAACCAAAATTCAAGAAGCAGTAGGGTTTTTAGTGGGTCTCGAGCTCAGGAGAGTGAGAAACCCCACACTGTTCCCCCTCAGGAGATGAGGGTGGTTCGTCTGTCTTGCAGATTTTTCCCCTGCTACACAAAAAAAAAAAAAAAAAAAAAAAAAAATCTAATGAAATTTTTTTTTTATTTCGGAATATAGTTTTTCATTTAGGTAATTTATGAATCTTTTTCGAACACAAGATGACAACCACGTCTTTAAGTTTTTTCATTATGACCATTACGTAGCAAAAAAAAATATCAAAAGAATCCAACTCTTGAAACTAAGTTAGACGCTATCTAATGAATATTTGAACGTTTTGTGAAATAAAAGTATCTATTTCATTGTACAATGCGCCATTTTCGAGTAATTTGATGTCCATGAATAAAAATTATCTGTGAAATTCGAAAAATTGGGAACTTTGACTGCATTGAATTTTTCTCAAAAGATGAAGTAAATTTTGTTGGCGCAGCTCATTATGAAAACTTAAAATGGCTATATCTTTTTATCAGGGCGTAATCGGAAAATATGGTATAAGAAAAAAGTGTTTCTTTTGAACCCAAGAATCTACTGTCAAATTATTTGTACGAGTCAAAGGCTCACCCTGTATATTGCAAAATGAAAAATGTGGATGGTTTTTTAGGAATCTAGTAGGCCGCTGTCGCAAAATTCGATAAATCTACAAAATTATGAGTAGACAATATTTTTGACGTTTTAATAGAAACAAAAGAAGACGTGTACTTCACATGGAGCAGTGATTAATAATGTACCTCAGTCTGAAGACCAAGACAGCTGTTTACAAAGCAGTGGTCCTCCCTACGCTTCTTTACGGAGGCGAAAGCTGGACGCCCTACAGCCGACATATTAAACAACTTGAACATGCGCAACAACGTCATCTAAGACAGATAATGCACATCAGATGGTTCCACAAAGTTTCAAATGCAGAGGTCTTGCAACGCGCAAGTTGTACAACAATTGAGACTCAAGTAACGAGGGCCCGACTCAGATGGAGCGGCCACATTCTGAGGATGCAAGACACAAGACTCCCCAAAATGGCTCTATATGGCGAATTCACTGAGGGAGCCCGGAAACCAGGAGGCCAGTATAAGCGGTTTAAGGATACACTACATCATCAATCCCTAAAATTAGTAAATTCCAATCATAACTGGGAACAACTAGCGTTAGACAGGTCACAGTGGAGGTCTTTGGTACACAGTTATAATGGAGAATCGAGAAGGATACAGCGGCGGCCAGATCTGGTTGGTGACTATCCATGCCCTGAGTGTGCAAGGATCTGCAGGTCACGGTTGGGTCTCTTTAGTCACAGGAGGGCACACAGTCGCAACTAGCCCCAAGTCTGTTCGCATTTTTTTTTTCCTCTTTTTGTAGATTTATTCCCGGTAACGGGTTACGGCAATGACATGACAATGACAATGAATGATTAATAGTGAAGCATGAGAAAAAAAACGTCATTTTGTGGATGTCTCAGATTTAACGATATCTGTCTACTAGACTCAAAAACCATTCTTATTTCAGATGTTGCTTTATATTTCGAACAATTCATGAAGTAGCTCCAGCAAACTCTATATTGTCGGAAAGCTCTCAAAAATGTCGTACAATACTGCATTGAAATACTGGGTGTTGCATTTAAAAAAAATTTTTTAAAAGAGTTCTGAAGTTATTAATTTTTGTGTAAGTCTGTTGACGTCTATGGCACCGGGGCGCTTTATACCCATAATTCGACAATTAAATAGCGAATCCAAAAATTCAACTGAAATATAGGGTTGCCATTCAACAGAAGTGAACCTATGCGTTTATTTCATTCAGGACATTCTGTATACACATGAAGAAATTTTTATTTGACGCTCATTGTCGGACCTATCTTCGTAATAAAGTCAAGTAGATAGCTTTTTTTTTTCTTGAGGTGCCCTGTCCTCCTCGGACGTTGGCAATTTTCAACGCTATCTGAACTTTGTCTACAGCTCGTCGGAACAAGGTGGCGGTGCACAATCCAAAGCACTGTCTCAAATAGCTTTTAGAGAAACAAAATTATGGATCATGTACACATCCTTGTATTTATTGTCAGTCAGAAATCACTTCATTTTGCAGTGGTTCAAAATACCCAACAAACGTATTACAATTTTGCTCGCAATTTTGAATTGTTCTGTCACGAAACGCTTTTAGTTTGCTTAATGTGCCCCGACAAATTGTGTTCCATGCAGTTTGCCATTTAAAGGAGCTTGTCTATTATGGTCGTCGTCCTGGAAGTGGAAGAAAACACACTGTCAATATTCGTCTAGCAAGGTCCCCTTGTAGAGAAAATAACCTGTGGGTTCGGAATCAACCGTGAATCAGTTCGGAAACTGACCAAGCAGAAGTTTAACATGAATAGAGTTTCAAAAAGTTTCAAAGCTCATGGATTAAATCAAGATAAACAGTGGATCGAAGAACATCACTAGATTCAATAGACTGGTTTCGACCCAGAGGATATAAAAGCGCTAGAAGCACCTTGCTTCAAGAATTCATGAAATCTCTCATTAAAATACCAAAAATTTCTTACGTTTCTTAGTGGGAACAAGAAACTATTAATTGTGGTTAAAAAAATTGAAACCAAGTGGCGCACCATGATGTGATTTAAATGAAGGAAATCTACCCCTTCTGAAATGAACAAGTTTAATAGAAGAATGTTGCATTTTTCGTCGAGCATAAACTCCAAAATTATCACTTTTGTGTAAATTGTAGCTGCATCGAGAATTTTTTGCTAGGAGACATTTTGTTTTCCGTATGATGAAATGATGTTCGTTGAGAAATACTTATATCAGACGAGCAAAAAGTTTCCAAAATGAGACCCGAAATTCGATAAATGATTTGAAATAAATCGAAGTGTTGCCCACTAAACAACTAAAAAACTATTTTTTTTATTTCTACCAAAATCGATAGGCTTCTAAGCGTCATGAATCTGCATAATCTTGCCGAAATTGAGATCGATAGCTTCAAAATTGCCACTTTTAGCAGGACCAAATCAAAATGTCGCGGACAAGCAAAATGTACGAGAATCTACGTCAACATTGGTGATCAGTAATATCCAAAAATAAATCCAGCAATAAATGGTTTTTACAATTCATTGATGAATTGAGAGTGTATTTATACATGAAGTTATTTGCATTTATAGAGTTGACACTGTTGACTTGTTGTTATTCTTACATGTCTTCACTGAATTGCTGGACTTGTACACCCTTCCAAGGCTTTTTTTAATTGTGGTTCTGAAAATTCTGTAACCAATATGAGAAGAAATTCTTGAAATATATTGGTATGTTGGATATTTGTTCATGTTCACTTCTGATAAAAATTATACAAATTCTAACTAATTTCATTATAATTCAAAACAATGTAATTGTATGGAAATAACACTTTTCATATATAAGAGTTCACCATGTAGTTTTGTTTCCTATATTCAAAGCTGTATTTTTTTAATACAAAGATGAGGTATTTCTTTGACAGAAGGTAAAAGTCATCAATACCTATGAGCTATAAGTCATTTTACATGAAAATTGTCCCTATAAAATATTCCAGATGGCTGAGCTAAAATCCCTAGAATTTCAACAAAATTATTTTCATCAGTTGTACTTTCCGTTGAAAAAACGCCTCAGATTTGAATACACACTGCATAATCTTCAATTCTGTCAATTTTTTTTAATTTCATATTAAAAATAGAGCAGATTTAATAGAGTGTTAATATTAATTGATTCAAAACAATGTTTAGATGAAAGACACATCCTGATCACAAAACTCAGACCTACTTTTGTTTTGTCGCTCAGGATGTTTTTTACTGGTCTCGAGTGAGTCGATATTCCAATCGCAAGAAAAGATTCAGAACTACATGCTCTTCAATTACTGTAAAAACACATTGGAAGTACGTTTTCAGCGTCATCTCATTGTCAATTGTATGAAACATATACCAAAATGTAGTCGGATTTTAGAACTAGAGATATAAGGGCGTTTCCTATCTTCCTAACTCTTTAATCTTTGGCAATCAGTTTCAGTGGATCAATGGGTCATGGGAAGCAAGAAGGAACTGCTGCGACATTCTCAAGGCCTTGGCTCTTATGTGGGCTCAACTGCACTTCGCCTACATCAATTGGACCTTTCAACAATATTCCGCTCCGGCTCACAAAGCGGTAATGAAGCAGGACCTATTTTTCGGGCTTTACGCATTAGCGTAATTACCGCCTGAAAACACCAAATTTTTCTAATTCTTAGACTGGCATCAACGTTTGAATTGTGGTCAGTATTTGCTTCTATCATTCGGAACCATTTTTTTTTTGTAATTATGCGATTAATATCAGGGAGAGTATTTTCTATAATTGATAGAATCTAATCTTCAATTGCTCAGTCTCTGAGTATTTGGGAACTCCACTCCCCGAGAAAGCGGTAAATTATACTATTAAATGAAGAGATTCACTCAAAACATCAACTTCCTCGTGGAATGAAAATCAACTCCTTCACCAAGAGGGAACTCAAATTTTAATGTCAAGTTTCTTCAAAACTGTTTGAATAAACTTGGTTTGAATAGATTCGAATCCTCAGTTTTCGGGCCCCTCAGATTTCGTTATGAGATACAGAACGAATAGTGAGTTTGGCCCTTTCAATGTTGTTGATGAAAGAAATTCGAGTATTGAAATTTATTTAAGCTTCAATTGGAATCTTCCGGATCAATTGTTTTAGTTTCCGAAGGAAGATTCAAGTGAAGTTGTTACCTATTCAATATTGGATTTCTTTGTACTGAATTTTTTTTTTTTTTTTTTATAACTCTTTATCGAAATTTACAATCTACTATTCTTAAGTATTGAGTAAATATGTTGAACTATTAATTGACATGAAGAAGTTATCAAACAATATTGATACTCCTGTACAAAACTTTAACTAAAGTCAGTTGGCCAAGTTCTTTGTAGTCTTCTTATGTTGTAGGGATCTCGTGCCAGTTGGTCTATGAGGATGTTTTCATGTCCTTCAAGGTTCTGATGGTACTTTGCTGCGCGTTTTTTGATTTCGTCATCGATAAATGGTATCATTAGATCGTTATGGATAATGTAGTTAGATACATACCACGGCGCATCTGTTATCGAGCGTAGTATTTTGGATTGGAGTCTCTGTATTATTTGAATATTGGATCTTTTAGCACATCCCCAAAATTGTATTCCATATGTCCAGATCGGTTTAATTATCGCCTTGTAGACCAGTATCTTATTCTGAAGTGATAATTTGGATTTTCTTCCTATGAGCCAATACATTTGTCTGATTTTCATGTTTATTTGTGTTTTTTTGGCTAGGATGTGTGATTTCCAAGTGAGGCGTTGGTCTAGATGAATACCAAGATATTTTGCTTCTGTTTTTGTACTGAATGAATGCTGAAAACAGATCGACTGCAGACATAATTCAGATTCAAATTATGTTTTCCATTATACATTCTTATCTTTACAAAGCGTTGTTCGCAAGTAGTGGTTTTTGTATATTTTGATAAATTATAGGTTTGTCTCTGCTGAATGAAAAACATGAGACAGCACAGCTTTCAGAATTATACCTGGGTGGATCAAATTTTATGTTGTATGATGTTGCACAAGACGTTCAGAGTCCCTAATAGATAATATGAGTTTATATAAAATCAATGAGTTTTATTTGTATTACGTTATTTTATGTTCCTATCAATACTCTCTAACATTTTATCACAAAACATTTCATTTTGTTTACCATTGATTCATCCTTTAATAGTTGTTTCCGTGCTACGGTGTACGATAAAACTTTGTATCACGGAAATGATACTGTTGCTGAATTGATATTTATACCTGTAAAAATTTCTATGGATAAGTGTCATCAATAAAACATATCGATTTCTTATATTTGCATGGAACTGGTTATTAATTTCTTGCGGTTCAATTTTGTCTCTCCAATTTTCGAGGCAGTGTAGGTCCACCGGACAACCATAAATTAGTTATAAAATATTACTATAGATATAAAAACAAGCTGAAATTTCTGGTAGGCAGAGAGACTAGTCGGTCGAGTACTGTTGAAGAGTGTGGGTGGTTTTATTGCCTATCCATCGGACCAATAGCACAAATACGTAAGTAGGTACTGAACATATTACAATGAATTATAGTGTGTCAGATACTATTTCATTTTTATTTTACCGGAGGGATGAGATAAACGGCCCAAAGTTTTAATCGAGTCCCTCGGACAACTTGGACAACGGAAGTGGTTGTACGTGGAACATTTTTGTTCTCCTGGACAAAAACGATGTGGTAAGATCTTTACTAGGGTGAATATAAACGTTCCAATGCTTCACATTCTAAGTCCAATAGATGACTGCCTGTCTTGAACCTTTGGCTTTGGTACCATCAGAGCTTGATCCTTTTGATATCTGAGATATCTGGGATAAGTGAATGTTCCTCTGGTGAGGATAGCGAAAGCCGCAGGCCTACTTTCATAAAAATGGAGCTATTCTCTCATAGACCCGATTTTACCATGTCACGCATACAGTACCTTCTGGATAGACCAAACTCTTGCGGGGGTCTGAAAGATCAAAAGTAGCTTACTTGACCGTTACCAGATCTCGATATTCTTGTCGTTTTCAAGCAAAATACACATTTTCATGAAATTATCACATTCGATAAAATATTCCGTGTAAAAATTGACCAGAGAACATTTTCACTGTAGGAAATTTATATTTCTATTATATGAATTCATGAAGCGGTATCAGTCTTCCTATTACAGAATTTTATTTCACGAGAGGCATTCTTCAGCCGAATATTCATGTATGTTCAATTCAAATAAGAATGTGTTGAACTGAAATTGAGGAAATTTGTTGGAGTTCCTCCGGCCACTTATTGATTTTTAGAAAATCTGCTCCTTATGTTTCATCCTTATCCTAGTGTAGTATCCTACACACAGTTACGAATTTGTGCGATCCTATTGAAATCATAATATGTTTTTTAATTTATCAATTTGTGCTGATCAACACTTCTTTATGTCTATTCAAGTGCAATATCAATTAAAAATCTAAAAATTGAAAGATTCGCAGGTTGAATTTTTCTGTCGTTTTTTGCTAATAATTTTTGTTTTCATTTTGCAATCATTAAATCATTTCATTGTGTAACTTTATATTTTGTCATACCTATATCGAAGGCAACCTGAATAATTCCTGATGATCAAATCAATTGCTACCTTTTTCGATGAAATTTTAACACGATTATATATCGAGAAGAAACCAAACAAGAATTTATTGTCTCGGAACATGATTTCAAATGAAATTTCAATTGAGAAAAGTATGATTAAGACAATCAGAAAAATTACACTAATAGATGAATTTTTGTTTTCATAGATTTAGTTCTGTTATGAAACGATAAAGTTCAAGAACTTTATTGTTCTTGAACTTTTCAGTATCTTTTCCAACGGAAATATTTTAAGGAGGCATATTTATTCCTATTACTATATTTTGGTCCGACTAGCCTTAGCCTAGGTCCTAATAGTTATGAATCACCCTGCATATTCGAATAGTAACTATCCGAGTTCATGTCGAACTTCATTATGATGGTCTCATTTTAGGGTAATTTTCACCTACATATTGGTACGAAACTGGTTTTGAAATATGTCAAGCAGAATTAATATTCGGAAAATCCACATCCCCAGTTTCCAATATCATCTGATAGCAATCATGGATACATTGTTATATCCCTGATGATAATGCATCAGAAAATTAATATATTCCACAGGATTTTCAACAATAGAGCTGGCAATTACAATCACCAATACTTTTTTAATCAGCCTTATTCTGGGCCTCGTTGCTACTTAAATAATCACTGAGTGAAATAAATTTGTGATCAAGTTCATAACCATGCAGTAATGATGTTTATGATGTTTTTGGAACCGCTAAGGAGAATGATACGAAAGACGAAATTAGTCTCACCAAAAGCTCTGGAATTTTTAGTGTTGATATGTTGAGAACCAGCAAAAAAAATTTTCTACACTGCTATTTGTGGAACTTATGCGAATAACCAAAGTAGACTCTTCCAGCGGTCCTACCACACACTAATAATTTCTGACATCCAATGGTCAATAACAACGAGAAGAAAAAATAAGAGTGGGTTTAAATTGATGCCACTGAGACTATAGGTACTTTTTTGCGTAACCCTATCATTATCCTTTTCAGTACACGACACAAGTACCTATTCCATTCATTTCTCATAATACCAAGCATCGCCAGTGCAGGATTCACGTTGTAACTAGACAGCAACGCAAATTGCGCTCAAATATACTATAGCACTCTTTTTCCAATACAGTATGTTCAGAATTTGGCGGGTCCCATATTCCAATTAGAGTTATAATTCGTGATGTGTGATTATGCTGACCATTTTTTCAATATAAGTTGAGTGCTTCCATGGGTTTAAGATCTGAAGATGACAGAAATCAGTTACCTGAAATAAGAGGTACACAATGCTCATAATCTTGGTATGACCCTGCATAAATTCTCCGAAATACATAAATTATGCGAATTTAAATAGAAATAAAAAAATTCATTGGAGATTTACAAGGAAATTTCAAAGGAATAAATAATTGGAAAATTACGAACATCGAAAATTCTTTGCAATTTTCGAAGGACATATAATCTGATATAGGTAAGAAAGACCAGTTGTCAGCAGTGATTTACCAAATACCTTGCCTTAATTGCGACCAAATATTTATCTGCCGAATAGGAAGATCTATGATAACTCGCATTATAGAACATCGTAAAGACATGATAAATTCTCTCAACCCAATTAAAAGGAAAGATAATAATATGTCAGCTCTTGCACAGCATACGGAGGACACTACATGGATGTAACTTTGAAAGGGTGCGGGTAATAGAAGAGCAGAATATATTAAACGGCTTCTACATGAAATATTTGCCATATGTAAAGATAAAAAGCCTCTTAACAACAGATCTGGCGAATTCGTCATATTTCACCTTATTTTTTTGTATAGAATTTTTATTTATTTTACCTTTATTTGAATTCGCACAATTTGAGTATTTTGGACTATTTATTTAGGGTGATACCAAGATTATCAACATTTTGTAGCCCTCATTTCAAGGCTCTGATGAATAATTATAGTTTTTTGTGATATAAACATAAATCGTGAAGACGATGAATGAACTATTACCGTAGCCAACATTTCAAATCATATATTATTCAAAATTCAAAACCAAATAGACAAAACCAAATAACTAAACAATTTCCTAAAATGAATTGATTTGAAGTGAAGAGAGCTCGGTGAACTCTCTGTAGGTTTTCCATTTCACTACTTAGGTGACAAGCAACTGAGGATGACCAGTCAATCGTTTAGAGGCAGATTTGAGGTAAGTGCAATTTGGAGATGTGACACATCATTCATTATTATGGATTAATGAGAATATAGAAATTATTGAAACTATCGGCAACTAAATGAATAGACCTTAAGTGCATGAATGCACCCAACTTATACATATAGTACCGACATAATAATAATTTCTTGACCCTTATAAAATGTTTCAAGAGACGAGATAATGAGTATAGTGAAATGCGCTTTTCTGGTGAACTTCTGCTTTTCACCTAGACTTTGTTTTAATTTAAATTCTTAATATTTTCATAAGGTGAAATGACATCAACTTGGGGATTTATTGTTTCACTATCTTTATAGTCTTTGGTTTTCGTTGAAATTTGAGGTAGGCTATACAATAATATTAGGCATAATATTTCGACCTGGGCATAACACAGACTCCAACCACAAGTTAGAGGACTAAAAATTTTTCAAAATTTTACCTTGATAGCTATTCACTGATGAGTAACACCCAAGCAGCACAACACACCAAAGTCTGAATTCAATTAAATAAGCCATCACTAAGTCAGAGTTCAAATTCACTTCACATTTTCTCTTCCATCTAGAAACTGATTGAATGAAGTTTGCACGAATATAAGAATTTTTTCGTTTCGGCACAAACTCTTGATTAAAGCTTTCTCAAACAGTGAATAATGTCATCCACTTCCGAAGGAATTTACGAAATGTACGATAAAAGTTCCCTACAACCTCCCTCAGTTGATCTGATTATATAAATAAATGTCCGCTGAAAAATTCAATTACAATTTTCGACAGGAGCTTTCATTCGTAAAGTAAACATTAGGGTACGCGAACTTGCGCTTTCCGTGGAAATTCAGGCGTCGGAAAAGCCAAATCCGAAACTGAATCTCTAACGTGCATACTACTGTATTTCACTTGAAAGCGCCCTAGCGCAAGCGCTATTCACGCCTTGCCACTGCTGCTGCGAAATTCGACAGCCGTTTTTCCTAATTTGCACCTTGTTCAACCAGAAAAGGGATATTATAATATTTGTTTCGAAGGGTTAAATTCATCGACTTAAATTGCATAGCGCAACTAGTGCCACTCGAATGAGAATGAGATGCTGTGCAGACTCTGTCGTTCTTAATATTACCCAGTCTTTCTTGAGAACATTATTCGCAGAACTGATGATGACGGGGAGAAATGAAATCTTATTCGCAAAGTGTTTTCTTTTGTTGGCTAGATGTATTCAAACAGAAATTACAGATCATTGAAGTGCAATTTCAGACATCAATACATATTTTAGCTCCTTCTTTATCCGTAGGCATAACAATTGAGAATGTTGAAGAGCACAATATGTAGTGGAGGAGGTGAATTGAGAGTCTTAGAAAACAATATGTAGTATTATCGAAAACATTCGCTTCATTCCAGATAATTCGAAACTAAACCTTCATCAAACCTGAATTAGATTTCTTCACAAGTATCAGCCACCTTGCTTTTTTTTCCTTTCAGTGAAATAGTATGATGACTCCATTTAATACAACTTCTGGCCACTGCAAGTTAATCCTTCTAAACCATGCATGGATCAGTGGGTGTATACTCAAACACAAACTGAAGAGGTTAAAGTGGCTGACATAAGTGACATACTCGCTTTCGAGGTTCGATTCCGAGTATCCTAATCATCGCAACTTTTTTAATTTCGTTTGTCGCCAGATTAAATGGTTCAAATACAATAACTCACTTGTCCTCTGTATACCTATATGATCTTGGGTATGTAGACCACTTTAATACTTAGCACCAAGATCTTGCCGACTTTTCGAACTGTGTAAAGTTCTTCATCAGGGCTACAATTGAAAAAAAAAACAATGAAAACACCGAAAATAGAGGAAGGTCAAAAACACAAAAATACATTTACAGTAACGTTAACATATACAATTGCAATAAAGTAAATTCATATGAGGGTAGGTGAAAAAATCCGAGAATTCCCTTTGATCCAAAAATTACTAAAAAAAACCATAAAAACAATATTTTATCACGGTATGGCAATCTTCAAAGGTCGCAATAACTCACTCAATGTCTAATATGGAAATTTCATGTACCTACTACAGAAAAAAACGAATAATTCTTCAAAAACAGAAACGTCAGTAAGATCTTGACTTGCTAAGTATTAAAGTAATCAACATACCCAAGATTTTCATTCATCATAAATTGCAAGATAAACGTAAAGACAAAATGACCTCTTCCGGAGATACGAAAGATTTTTAAATATGTAAGATACACTCTTAAATCTAACGGTGGAGTTCCTGTTGTGATGAACGAAATTGGTGTGCTGAGGAATCTTCGGGTACCTTTGCGGTAGCCTTCGTCTGGGTCTTGTCGAGAGCTGGGATGATGTTTTCTCCTAGGAAACCTCGTTGTGTTGCTGAAATTACAGAACTTGTATCAGCGAAGGGCAGTTCAAAAACTATACACATACTTTACTATACCTGAATGGAAACAAATCCTGAGGGGCGGATGGCATGACATTGATGTCATGCCATGGAGTGAAAGCCTTGAAAAAGCGTCAAAGCAGATTTGAATTTGCTTACCAAGAAATCCCCTCCAACTGCTATTCTTCCATCTGACTGGTAATGCTGCAATATCAAAAAATGTTACAAATTGTCTCCTCATAACTGTAAACCGCTTTTTCGTCCTCGGTGATGCCGAAAACACCGAAGAAGATGATTTGCACTCACTTATAAGTAGTGTGTTTACGAGAGATCAAAGTTTCATTCCAGGACGCTCTACCCTGAAGAATCTGCTGATGTGTATCTCAAAGCGTACCTCAGCTTAGACAAATCCTGTGGATGTGGTGGACCCTCATTTGGTCAGGGCTTTCGATCGAGTTTCCTGGTGAAGACTTCTCAGGAGAATTGAATACCGATTTATCAGAATGAGCCTTTCCGAAGGGATTAGAGCCTTCCTTGATAATCCAATATTTGAAGTAATAGTAGGTAGATTCTATTCTTCTTCTGATACTCCTTCAAGATTTATTGTTCCACAGGGTTCTGTATAGAAACTAATACTGCTCAACTTTCATACATCTGAATGGCCCCTCCTTCTAAAGTTTAAGAGTGCCTTTTCCTGACGACACCGTGATTTGAACATTTTCGGACAATGATGCTTGAATGTGGCCCCTGAATTCGGAGAAATGTGTTGTTATGCATATTGGATGAACCAATCTACACTAGGCTCATACAATAAACGGACGGAAGTGTTGCACAATAACGACTAATCACGAGGATTCAGATTTGATAATGACCAATAATTTGACTTGGACGAATTTCAATCGAAGCAGATTTTCTACCTCCTCTTCAAAAGCATTCAGGAATGAAACGCTAATATATAAAACTTCTTTTATCGTAATTTCTTTATGGAACACGCTAGACTAGTGTGGAGGCTTATATCAAGAAACGATTACAACAGATTTTAGCAGGTTTAAATTCACAGGTGGGTCACTAGACTTTCCTACCGTTGTTATGCAAGCAATGAAACTATCTATTGAATTCACTGTAGTATGTCAATTTCAATCGTTTTTATAGGCACATGACTGGATTTCTGCATTAACTCTCGCTCATCACTTTTTGTTGATTAATTGATAATTAAATAAATAGATCAAAATGGAATGCCAAAAGGAACGCATACACAGGTCGGGCTGCAATAGAAGATCTTCTTGTCGCAATGTGCATAGATAATTAGCATTAGCAGCTTTATTATTCTAAGAAGAATTTGGATTTGGTGCTCAACTTAAAAAATTGGTTGTTAGCGTAGTTATTTATAGGGGATCAAAATCAACCCACCCCCTTTAATTACTCGCGCGCTATGCTACCGTCGAATTAACAAATCTACTGCTTCTTGTTTGTCATGTCTACCGCTTTTCCTCTTTTCATGCTGGCAACACTGCGAGCAGTTACTATCACACATCGCAAAAGAACTGATGAGAGTTCTGAATAGCGCTCGAAGAATTCTACAAAATATGTCAAGTGACTTTCATCGAAAAAACGAAACTTTTCAATTTATCAGCTGAAATTAGGTAAGAAATTTGAAAACCAATATTTCCTATGTTGGCAAAACTTGATCGCAAAAGAGTTCTGATGAGAGTTCTGAATAGCGCTCGAAGAGTGACTTTTATCGAAAAAACAAAACTTTTCAATTTATCAGCAAAAATAAGGTTAGAAATTTGAAAGCCAATATTTCCTATGTTGGCAAAACTTGATCGCAAAAGTCTTCTGGTGAGAGTTTTGAATAGCGCTCATAGAGTTCTACAAAATATGTCAAGTGACTTTTATCGAAAAAACAAAACTTATTCAAGGATATTTTGAATGGAACATACACGAAAATTTTGAATTATGAATTTCCATTAAGTTTTCAAGGAATAAACTAAAATACATATTTTCATATGTCTCATCGAGTTATCAGAACGCTGAAAGTCGATCTCCCACGGTCTCCTTTACTATCGAGCATGTCAGATTGATGTAAGGGGAGAAACGAGAATTTTGGACCCTGTAGAGTACCTCTTCAAGAAATTAGACCTGTATCATTGAGTAATTAATACTCAATGCCTGTATATAGGGGGAATTGTTTAGAATAGCGCGTCAGATTAGTAAAAAACTATCATTGAAAAAATTATGCGAAATGCTTCGCATCATGTGAAATTATAAAAGTCAGTGTTTTTCGAAATCCGTGAAGAATCAATCGGTCTAATTCAGAAAGTATTGTTATGGTTTGAGTTTTTTCCAATGTAATATTGTTTCATCATAGATGCTATGCTAGGAAATTTTTGGATGGCATGGAGATATAAAAAAAAAGAGAGGATTGTCAGTCAGAATAAATTTGAGAAAAGTCACTCATTATAGTTGGGAATTAAATATTTTTCCTAAGTTGCGATTTCGTTCATTCAAATAACAATTTCATGTATAAAATAAATTAAAAGATTAAACGGATCGTAACAAAATGGCGCCCAACGTGGGGCTCTTAAATTTGTAGAGATATATTTTTTTTTTAAATTTTGATATTGAATCCGATTATAATAATCATTTCAATTTTTTTTGTGGATATATTCATAAATTTATTTCACTAACAATCATAATATGGAGACAAGAAGGAAACATTTAGCTGGATCGGAAGGTGAGGAAACAAGTACGCAAAAAAATAGTGATACAAACATATTGGATGTTTTAATGAAGATGAAAGAAGATTTTAAAGAGTTTGCGGAAAGAATTGATAATAGAATGGAAGAAAATTCGAGAGCAATGAAAGTTACAGCAGAAAGATTGGAAGATATAGAGAAAAGATTTGAAAATAGAATGGAAGAAGGTTTCATGAAAATTTATGAAACTTTCAATGAAAGAGTCAATAAAACAGAAGAGAAAATAGATAGGAAAATGGGTATGATGATGAGACAATGTCAGGAAGATTTGGAAACAACGGAAAATAACATTCGAAAGGAGGTGAGAGAGAAATTAGATACGGATATAAATAAAATTAAAGAGAATATAGACAAACAAAATGAAACATCAGACGGAGTCATGAACAACGAAAATTCTACGTCAGGAATAGTCAAGTTGGGGGATCAAGAATGGAATTTCAATTTAAAGGTAAAAGGAAAATATACTGCACTGGTGCCATTAATTAGGAATGTTGAGAAATTGGTGGATCGAGCATTGTTATGGTTCAATGATGGAGAGGAAGCATGTACAAGAAATTGGAATTACACAAGTAACAGAAAATGGGAGAATGTCATGCAAAGAGTGAGAAAGGGAGTGGAATGGATTAGAGAGAGTTATTTAAGGAGAAAAAATAGAAAAAAAATGGAGAAATCATAAGAAGTTCAAAAAAAAAAAAATTTAGGTTGATAATTGATGATTTTTTTTTGTGTATGTAAAATACAATTTGTTAAATTTAAAATGTTTATTCCCAAAATTTTCAATTTGGGGAATAAATATTTTAATTTTGGGGATTTTGTTATGATTTGAGTTTTTTCCAATGTAATATTGTTTCATCATAGATGCTATGCTAGGAAATTTTTGGATGGCATGGAGATATAAAAAAAAAGAGAGGATTGTCAGTCAGAATAAATTTGAGAAAAGTCACTCATTATAGTTGGGAATTATAGCTATTATTCCTACAACTAGGGAAATATATTCATATTTCCCGTGGTGTAATCAATAGTTTTTTCTGATTGAAATAATCTGTTATGGGGAAATCATTGTTAGATTGTATATGTTTGTAATAATTAAATTTTTAACGTTGCTATGGGCCATGTTTCTGAAAATCATGGTTGACTGGTTTCATTTTGACGTCTTGTCAGAAATAAAATTATTGAAATAATGTCGAACTACGTCGAAACTCAATCGGCAAAAGCCCGTGAATCTTTGGTTCCGGCCAAATCTCAAGCTGCCTACAGTAGAGAGTACGATTGCTTTCAGGAGTGGAAAAGAAAAAATTTGGTGGACGGTGTGAGCGATAATATTTTGTTAGCATATTTCCAAGATTTGGTATGTTGCTCTGATTCTTGTTATTCTTGATGTATGATTAATTCATTCGATCCCCAGTCGCAGAAATATTCACCAAACACGTTATGGCCGAAACTATCGATGTTAAGATCAATGCTACATTTGAAGGAAAAAACTGATGTCAAATTATTCGATGAAGTCGAAGCATTTGTTAAGAACAAAAATAAAGGATACGTTCCTAAAAAATCAGCAGTGTTGTCCCGGGAGCAGCTCAAGACATTCTTGAGTGAAGCTCCTAATGACGTTTTTTTGATGTATAAGGTAAAAGTTTAATTTTGATTTCCTCTGTTTATAAGATTTTTACATTCACAATTTTGAAGGTTGTTTTAATAATGGAAATCTTTGGCGCCTGCAGAACACAAGAGCTGGTGAATATGCTATCTTCAGATATCGAAGATCGTGGGTCGGTAATCATAATTAAAGTCTCAAAAACTAAGAATGATATAAACAGAATATTCACTATAATTGATGAAGAAGATCTGGGTGCTGCTCGTTTGGTGCGGGAGTATTCGGCGTTGCGTCCGCAAGGCGTTCTTAGGTTCTTCGTAGCTTATAGAGATAAGAAGTGTACTCTTCAGCCTGTCGGCAAAAATACCTTCGGAAAAATTCCGAGTAAGGTTGCTGAATGGTTGGGATTAGATAATCCGAAAATGTATACAGGCCATTGTGGAAGACGAACATCCGCGACTTTGGTTGCCGATGCGGGAGCCTCAATGACAACACTCAAGAGACATGGTGGTTGGAAAAGTTCGTCTGTTGCAGAAGGCTATCTGGCTGACAGTATGCTGCACAAAAATAAGGTAGCGAAGATGATAGCAGGTGTGGAGGGAGAGCCATCTGCAGCATCACAGTCTTTGAAGACCGTTTTGGGAGAATCGTCCGAGACTGCTGCTGCACGGAATGTTCTCAAGAAAACTGTAGTCTCGTCGACGAATAATTATGAACAAGATATTTCTTCTTCCTTTGTATCTGGTGGAAAAACTTTCAGTGGAAATTTCAACAATTGCAGTTTCCATTTTGTTACTAAATAAAGAAATAAAATATGATTTGACGTTTTGAAAGAAATATGATTTGACGTTTCATATTTCCCTAGGGAAATATGAACTGACATTCCATATTTCCCTAGGGAAATATGAGTGTGTTATGACACATGGTAACTAAGGCGATATAGCTCAATATTGGTTCGATCAGAAAAAAAATATTTTTCCTAAGTTGCGATTTCGTTCATTCAAATAACAATTTCATGTATAAAATAAATTAAAAGATTAAACGGATCGTAACAGTATATTGATTTTGATCAGATATCGGAGTATGGTAAGTTGATATTTTCGCGTTTTCAGAAAAAGTGAATAATTTCCAAGAAACATATTTCAAAACCTCGGTGAAGCGAGTATGTAGGTAGGTACTTGGTTGGTCCCACGCGAACTCATCTCAAGCATCCGAATCTTCGTGGCATATTTTCGCTGAGAATTCATGAAATTTTTAGACAAATTGGTCCAAATATCCAGCGAAGTGTTGGGAAGCTGCTCGAGATTATTAATCAGTCGTTTTAGAGAGGTCTATTATTATCTCCACATCACTGCCCAGGCATGGCAGAAAAGTCCATGATGACCTTTCATCGATTCATTAATCAGTTCATCGTCGAATAGAACGAAATTTTCACCAATGCCGCAAGAGAAAGGACTATTTAGGTTCAATCATCATATCGTGATATCTTAAGCTTGATATTCCAGCATTCTACAAAACAACTTTGTGCGACGGCTCAAAAAAAATGCTTCCCCATACACATATGAAACAATGAAATGGCTGTGGGAACCATTTTGAATATTTTCGACGTCTTGCCATCCAAATACGTGTGTCCATCGTAGTTGACCAAAAGAAATCTAGATTCATCCGTGAATGAAGGCCGACTCCAACCTACCACTATCCCATTGCGGTTATCCTCGTCCCACTGCCGTTTGCGTACTCTGTGCTCCCTATTCAAACTGAGATGCTAGGCCTGCCCACGTGTTCTTAAACCGGGAACGTGCAGTCGACGCGACGTGTTACAATCTGCTTAAAAATAAGAATTCCCTTTGCAACCTTCAATGCTCTATTGAGCCAGAATGCTGGATAAGTGGGATTCCTTCTACTATCGATGATCAAAAGGCGATCTTTAGCAGCTGTTGCACTCCTCGGTCGACATCCACCATAAACATAAGCTTCTGATTTGTTTCGGATGAACCTATTCATAGCCCGACACTTGGCAGAATATTTAACTGTCGCGAAAGCTTCTCGCTGGAAAAACACTTCCTGTATCCACCGGATTCCACCGTATGAGGTGGTCAAGTTATATAGGAGCCAAACGTCCTCTCTGTAGGACTGATGCATCGATATTGCTTCAGCATCAAAAGAAACGTGGTTGATACTTCACCATCTACCGATAACTAAAAATAATGGATTTCAGAGGAAAGAGCTTGATGAATTAAAGGAAGAATATGATAAAAACAAATCGAAATATTCCAGTTTTTCCTTGAAGAATCGATATATAACATCTGTTTCACCAAAGAAGAAATTCGAATTTCACGCCCTTCGGTTATAAACAGTTTTTCTGTATCGACAGTAAATTTTCAGCGCCCTTTCGTTGTCAAATGTGGCAAACCAAGGCCATAATGCGTGTTTCTAATCTTACTTCCTCATAATCTTTGATGTTTCAGTTAACTCAACAAAAGCCACGAACAGAGAGAAATTTCAACACTATCCCTATCAATTGTGGAGCAGTGTATTAATGTTATGTTATAATAATAAACGCGTCCGAATACTCAACAGAAACTAATCAAATTAAACATTCTAAATGAAAGACTGCAAAACGATATGACGGATTTGAAGAGATTTTTTCTAGTTACATTCCACTATTCATGTTTATTTGTCGAACTTCCAGGAAGATAATATGGTTCGTCGGTTCATTCGTGAATGAAACGAATATATTCCTAGAAGTTCGAGTGTGTTTTTCATAGAATTTATGAAATCTCTATATCATAAAAACTATGAAAAACACGCTCTTTCATCAGTTGTTTCTATTATAGCAACACTTTTACTATTGAAAAGAAGGTTTGGCTCAAAGTATCATGCAAATATCGACAACAATTCGCTTCGAAAAATCAAATTGAACCGGCTGTACGTATCATTCAAGCAGGGAAATAACAACCTTGTCATCTCTTCTGAAATATGTGAATTTCCTGGAATATCAAAGCTTTCACATTTCAACCATGTATCCGTTTTTTATCACCCGTTATAACTACATATCTATGAGATCTTATTCCCCAACATATTCCCCAACATAAAGGTCCTGTAGTGTTTCTCGAACAATTGAAGAACAGGAAAATCATCACCTGGACCGTCAAAACAATTTTGACATTTCATGAATTGAAAATTAATTCTCAACAATCTCCACAAACGATTCATAAAATGTCAAAATCCTTCATTAGAACAAGGTAGGGTTTACTGAGGTAACCTGCCTCTTCTTATACGTAGAATCGACCGAAACAAAAACATATATTTTAATCTGGAGATCTTGTGTTTCAATGAATTCGAATTAACCCAGTTTATGATATTGTCATTAACATTCTGTTTTTCCATTTTTGGTATAGAGTTCGTGTAGTTATCCGCTCTTCAGTTACCGCAGTAGCAGATGTCGAAAAATATTTGTTAAACGTTTAACAGGTCATAGCTGTGAATCACACAGTACAGCTATAATCCACTCACTTTTATTTCACCACTCGGTTTTCCATGGAAACTTGACACATTTCACTCTGTGTAGTAGGAAAATGTGGGGTTATGACGCTTGCCAAAACATTTTTGGGTTTTAAATCAGCGCTATGTTGTCCGTTCTATGTAAAAGACTCAGTTATTACGTATTTCATCACAATGTCAAATCACATCGGTAAATATGAACTCGAAAAATATGAAGGGTACAGGGTAAAAGGAGATTATGAGCATTTTTATGTTTTTCCATCAGAATGTGTTTAAGGTTGAAATTCTAGTTTGCTCGTTGTTCCCGTGTAGAGTTTTTTCAAATGCAGATATCTCATTAACCAGCCCGTTTTATCTAGTTTGGAAGCTGAGAGGTGATAATATATGAAAAATACTATCCATCCGGAATATATCGCACTTTTGGCCAAAAATGCGATGAGTCCCTTTTACCCCTGTACCCTTCATATGTGACGAACATAATTGACGTTTAGACAAACTGATTGAAGGCATACCAAATCCAGTTATTTGCATGGAAAATACAAGAGATCTGTATGATATCATAATATGCACTAGCTTGAGGAGAGTTAATGTTGGTTATCTTCTTTGGCTAAAGTTTGAATACGTTACATCAGTTGTCGATTTCAAAAATATCAACCCGAAGATGAAATGCATAGGATGCAGTGGCTGGGAATGGGTATCTCTCGACAGAATTAACGGATTATTACAACAATGTTAATTTTTTCAACAAAAATTATCTTGCATCAATGGAAGTAGAAGGAATTAAAGGAAGTTTCAAGTCAAGAGGAACTTCACCTTTGAACAACAATTTCACATTAATTAACAATTAACAGGACAACTGGCTCGTATTTGTGGCTGTTTATCTTAATACTTTGATATAATAATAATAATTGAGATATTTACATTGTATAGGACCAGTCAAATGAAAAATAAAAAAATCAATTTTCGGGAACTTATTCTACGATGACATTCATCGAAAATCCTGTAGTAACTTTTCGCATTAATTCACCCAAACATAAAATTCTCAAATGCCACCACTTTTTTGGATCTCCCAATAGAAGGAAATTCTTAATGATCCTCTTCATTCACCATCTTTCTGATTGTGGAAATATTCAGCTAAAATATAATTCGTTTAGATTCAGATAAAACATATATAAGTTCACTTACATTGAATATGTTCGCTACCGTCTGAAGTATTGTGGATTTTCGAATATCAGGGTAACTATTTGAATAAGTGGACCTGAATTCTAAATAGCATTTCCTGACACCCTGTCTTTTTTTTAGATCACTTTCGAAATTTTCGTAAGAAAAATTTATATTAGTTGTGGCAACGGCGTTATGACATTAACGACATTTCATGAGTGCTACCTTACTCCGTTCTAGTTACAAAACTTGAGAAAATTATTTCATGCCCAACCGAGAGCTAAAATAAATGTGAATGGAGTATAGATAACATGGTTTTTGTTTTCAGTTTGGCGAAGAAGTTCCACCTGAATCAAATAGCATTGAATATATGATAAGACACATAAAATACTTCCCAGTGAAACGAAAATTATAACTTTGTTTAGAAATATCACGACGTCGACGCAGAGTATACACATTCAATACGAAAAATTGTAACATAGGTACATCTCGGTACTCGAAAATACTAATATCAAAAGGATATGAAACCGAAACTTTCATTATATACTCCAATGAAAATTAACTATGAATTAAACAGTGGGTCATGAATGCAATAACAAGAATTTATAAAGAGACACAGCATCCACTGATCAGTGGGCGATCTACCGGTACGCTTAGTACGTTTAAGCGTAAGGGTACGTTCATACCGAAGATGCCTGGATGAGCGCGGTGGAGGTCGCGGTCGCGATCTTTACATCGATGCCAAAACAAACCTTCATATTCTAATGAGATCGTACATACCAAGGATGTTTCACCCGTTCACCCTCGCCGCTTATCATCGCGGTTTTCAGCGATGTCGATAGCAGAACAAAATAGTTTGATTTTATATGGCGATCGGGCTGTTGCCGCGAGGTACCTTGCACGTTCTTCTTCAAATCACGTGACATTCACCAGGGTAACGTATTTATTTTTCAGTTCGTTTATGAGCTTTGACTGAAAGGAAAGCATCTTCGACATGTACTGCCAGGCATCGATGTAAACCTCGACCGCGACCGCGACCTCCACCGCGCTCATCCATGCATCTTCGGTATGAACGTACCCTAAGGCCCCAAGGTCTACAGGGTCCCCCGATCGTATGCACATTTGTTCTGAAAGGAAAGTCGTCCTGCAAGTAAAAACGAAAAAAAATTGCCTCTCCCTCTCAATCATACGAAACGCATCTAGACCTAGATCGAAATTCAGCTATCAGCTGTCATTAAAAAACAACTGATAACATCAAATCAAAGGTTCCGCATACTGTTTCTAATTATTCCTATCCGTCTACAATTGTCGTAACGGTGGCAATAAAGGTATCCCTTTGAAAACTAGATACATGGTATGGTCGATGTTGTATCGAGAGAGGGTGCAAAGTGCAAGACAATTCTTAATTTTTTATTCTAGTTGTAAATATTGGTTATATTCATTCGATAACCTGAGAAGAAAGATTCGAGTATTTTTTATGGTGATGAACGAGAATTTATCATTCGTTTTTCATTTCATATTAGATATTATTGTGGAAAACTGTAGTGTTGGTTTAAATGAACGATATCCTTTTATCTTTGGACTTCTATACATATTCTTTCAGAACTACAAAAGGTTAATTTTATTGTTTAAGTTTTATATTCATGAACTACGATTCTATCATATTGTTTCAATTCCAGGATCTTCTGATATCTCTCTATTTGAAAAATAATTATTCTTTCACCAATCAGGATATTTTTTTCTCAGAGTGGGGAAAACTTCATAGAATCTTTCCACTATTCATTTCAACATCAAATTTTCTATTCTAAATTAACAAGTAACAACCGAGTTTTGAAGTGTTTTCAGCGTTCCATTTTTCAATAAGAACTGCAGTTCTTAGGCATACATGATTTAACGAAAAGTGCGGATTATGATGCTGCAATAAAAGAATTTGCAGGCATAAAAATAAAAAATTGATGGGATTGTCGGTTGAAGGCAACTTCAGAAATCAGAATACTAATTTACAGTCAACTTTTCGTTTATTTTATGCATAATCTCCATCAGAGCCTGCAAAAAATACAAATCCATCACACAGCTAAGAGTGAGGTTGTTAAAAAACATTTTTTTATTGCATTTTTGGCAGGCCCTGATAAATTTTATGCATTAAATTAACGAAACATTGGCTGAAAATTAGTAATCTGAAGTTATCCTCAACCAACAATCCCATCAATTATCATCTTTAAAGGACGCAATTACTTATCAAACATGGAAATAAAGAAAAGATGTATATTATATACTTCTTTCACCTAACAGTGTGGAATAGTACAAAATGTGCCGCATACCAGAAACTGAAACTGAAATCAGTTCCCTCAAAATTTAAATCATGCTCAGTTCTCGTCATGAATTCAAAATATTGCATGAACTACGAATCAAAATATCTGGGTTCAATAGCAGTTGGCAGTAGACAAAAAGATTTTAATATCCGTCCGCAATGTTGATAGATTGCTGACGTAAAAGGTTACCTAGTGGAAAAGTATCACAATGATGCGGGACAATCTCCAATACTTATAATATAGATATACGAAGTTTAAGTCAGAAGAAAAATGAGACCATTTTTGTACGTGATACTAAATTCTGATCAGCTTTTGTGAAGTTATTACTGTGGTACTCAGTTTGTACGTTTATGATAGAAACCACAATTATGACCGATACGGTAATATATTTGTGATTCAGCACACATATTGGCAAGCCCCACATTCCTTACCCACGGTCGTTTTCAATTAACCCATCTATCATTCGTTTCAGATAATGGAGCTATAAAAACCATCTGATTTTATTTCTATGTAGATGTAGATTGCAGATGGGTTTCAGGATCGTTTTCTGTATCAGTAACTGAAGGGAGAGATAGTTTATTGAAAATGCCATTCATTAATAACGCCCTTATGTATTAATCAGTCAATTGTATTATAGAAAAAATTATTGTTGAAAGTTGAAAAGCAATTTCAATCATTGCTAATACTAAGTTGACAAAATTCGGCGACAAGATTGAGGAAATTATACTTGAGACCTATTTTCGAAGAGTTTTTCAAATTCTTGTTGTTGGTATGTCAATAATTGAAATCGGCCATTTGTGAGAATGTCATTCAGTTATCGCATACCGAAACATTTGCAGAGCGAGTTTGAACAATTAATTGAAAGCTCATGAAGTAACTAGAGCAATTCTTTTAAACGTGTTCGATGAAGAATCATATAAACTGATATTCAAGCATTTCTGGAATAAAATTTATTCAATATTTCAGTTCGACTCTTCAATGAACTTCTAAGAGAATCTATAATGTCTTAGGAGCCAGAATGGATTTTGTAGCAAGTTAGCAGATTTCAACAGTATCTTGCGAGTTTGGAAATGAATTGTAATTGGTCCTCGATACAACCTTGTGAATTCGAAAAAAATGTTATATCGACAGACTCCTTCGATAAAGAAAGATTTTACTTTAGGAAAACCTATCGGTATAGCAGTCTCCGGAGATCTACCAGATCGGCAACCCCGTGGAGATTTAGCATCATTTCAATTCAAAACTACATTTTCAAATTAAAAAAATTGGCCAGTATTTCAATAATTATGTTAAAAAAATATTTGATTCTTCAAGTTAATTACTTAACGATGAAATGATACGAGGTTTGTCAGAAAACCTTCATCCTTGTTGTCAACCTAATTCTAGTTACCGAATTAGGGTAGACTAAGCGAATCGGATCAATGGGTAAATCGGATCGAAATAAGAAATCCGTTGATATTTGGAAAAATGTGTTGATACGGACTTTGACGAATAGCTTGTTACAACCCCGTCCCTCTTCATAGCCCATGCCATAGGTAGTGTTCTAGTTGAATTAGTATATTAGTAGTAGATAGACCAAAAGGGATTCAGTGTTGTTTGTATCTCAATAATTTCGCGTTCATCTAAGTTAGGTACTGATCATTTTGTCGTGTCATTTCGTAATTTTTTGTGGAAACTTCGAATTGAACGGCTTACATTAATTGGAAAGGGTTCTTAATTAGGAAAACAGTTCAGTTTTTGACCACATCATCAAAGGTAAATGTGTAGCATGTTCATTTCGAAAGTCTTCAATATGGGGTTATTCGGATCGCATCATCGAAGGCGAATTGGATCACTTTTTTAAAATGATTTATTTTATGCTAGTGGGAGCGCCCACCAAAGTAGCGTATCATTGGCATGCACAAACATGACGAAAGCGATGCATAATTTTCAGATTTGAACTGAGAATGACATTTTTCACGCAAGTAACACTTAACTCAGATGTACAATATCTGAAATTTTAAATCGCCTTTGTCATATATGTGCCATGTCAGTGCTACGCTACTTTGCTGGGCGCTCTCCTTTATAGATAAATATAGCCTTTTTATGTCATTGTAGACGGCTCGAATGTACCAAGAGAAAACAGATGTGGAAGAATGGTCACAGGAAATAATGAAAGAAGCCGCAAATAAAGTTCTTACCAAACAGTTTACTCTGTGCTAATGAATAATATAAATATTGCTATTCATTATTCCAATGTTGTTGATGATTTCAAAGTTTTCATTCTTAAGAAACTTCATATTCAGTCATGTGTTATGTTACGATTCTATTCGCCCTGAGGCCCCGAGAATTTGGGAGAATGGAATATTTCTGTTATTTTGCAGAATTTATTGATAATTTCGATGTTGAAAAGCTTATTGCGCAGCTGTACAGTTACTCATTACTATTTCGTCAGTAAAAGTTATATCTATATAATTTAAATATGGTTTTTATATCCTCAAAATAAAGTTGATCCGATTCGCCTTCGTCTACCCTACCATCGAGCACCAAATATATGTCATTCATACGCCGAAACATAACAAATTGTAACTTTTCTTCGTATATTTCGAGCACCAGTTATTTTTGAGTCGAAAACAATGTTCCCTGCTATCTGGGTTGTTAGTGACAACCAGTGAAAGTCAAAATAAGACACAAATTTTATCTGTTGACTCTCAATAAGGAAGTCAACAAGCACCATTATAAACTGAGTCAAGTGAAAAGTGCAAGAATATGGGTGGAATAGAAACTGTGGATCAGTGGTCGCGCCAATTTTGATTATAGTTTCTATTTCCTAACCTTAATTTTTTGACGGGGGGGACAAATGATATTGGTGCTTTTTGATGACGGGTTTTCCCAAATTGATTGTGCGGACGCATTAATTTTTTATGACCTTCAAGATCTTGTGACTGTAACATAACTAGGTAAGACCATGATTGACACATATTGTGTAGAAGTGTTGAGTGAATAAATAATTTTTTTGCAGTCCTGAAGAAATCAGCAAAGACTGGTGAAACGTCGACTTATTTGAAAAAGAACAGTGTTTCTTCTCCATTAGTCCTATAACCAATGATTCTCAGCCTATACAATTCCAACGACATTATAATTTACAAAGAAGAGAATAGGGCACAATTTATATCGACGTGACCATTCCAAATAATCTCGACCCACTATACTCCATTCACTTTTATTTTAGCACTCGGTTGGCCATTGAAATTTCACTATGTATAGTACAAAAATATGGGGTTATGAGTTATGACGCCTGTCAAAACATTTTTGGGTTTTAAATCAGCGCTATGTTGTCCGTTCTACGTAAAAGACTCAGTAATTACGTATTTCATCACAATGCCAAATCACATCGGAAAATATGAAGTCGAAAATATGTGACGAACATAATTTAAGTTTATACAAACTGATTGAAGGCATACCAAATCTAGTTATTTGCATGAAAAATATAAAAGATCAGTTTTTAAATATATTTGTTTTTGCTATGGAAAAAAATTGAATTATTCACACATAATATATAGGTAGTAGCTTGAAAAGAGTTAATGTTGGTTATGTGTCTTCTTTGGCTGAAGGTTGAAGACGTTACATCAGTTGTAGATTTCAAAAATATTCCTGAAGATGAAATGCATGTTATGATGATGCAGTGGTTGGGAATGGGTATCTCTCGAAGAAATTAACGGATAATTACAAGAATCTTAAATTCTTAAACAAAAATCATCTTGCATCAATGAAAGTAAAAAGAATTGAAGGAAGTTTCATGTCAAGAAGAATCTTTGAACAAAAAGTTCACATGAATAAACAATCAACAGGACAACTGGCTCGTATTTATGGCTGTTAATTTTCAAAACTTTGATATAATTAATAATAATAATTATGTATTTATTGGTACCTTAAGACATTTACAATAGGACGAGTCAAATGAAAAATAGAAAAATCAGTTTTTTATTCTTCGATGACATTAATCGAAAATCCTTTTGCATTAATTCACCCCGAGATTCACCCAAACATAAAATTCTCAAATGCCACAACTGTTTTGGATCTCCCAATAGAAGTAAATCCTTAGTCATCCTTTTTTTTTTTCATCATTCACAATCATTCTGATTGTGGAAATATTCAGCTAAAATATATATCGCTCATATTCAGACGAAACATTATATAAATTCACTTACATTGAATATGCTCGCTACCGTTTGACGTTTTATGGATTTCAGATAATCAGTTTACCTAACTACTCGTATTTGAATGAGCGGACCTGAATTCTAAATAGCACTTCCTGAAACCCTGTCTTCTCTTTTTTTCAATCATTTTCGACATTTTCGTAATAAAAATTGATATTAGTTGTGGCAACGGCGTTATAACATTAACGACATTTCATGAGTACCAACCCCACTCCGTTCTAGTTACAAAAACTTGGGAAAATTATTTCATGGCCAACCGAGTGCTAGAATAAATGTGAATGGAGTTTATATAGGCACATTGAAGATATTTCAAAGTACCTAGATCTCGGGGAATTAGCCAGGTGACAATGGAAGTTGAAAGATATCAAGACAGATCAGTGTTTTCACTTTTTTCACAAAAAATTAAAATAACTGATTTGCTCCTGCGTAAATTCTTGCACAAATTTGTCACGAACAAATCGAGTACTAAAAATTGTTGCCTGACAATGAACTGAAAAAAGGAAATTTGAAATAATAATTAGAGTAATTCGGGGCAACTGTGAGCACTTTTGCCTTTCAAGCCATACCCTGTTTAAAATGTTGAAGCTAGGAAAATTAAAACATCTTCATAAAATAGAGAATTTTCAACTCTATAAGAAAACATCAAAAAGCAAACAAACAAAAACGTTTTCTTTCCGCAAAAATGAATTTAATAGAGACAATCGGAGTGCGTTCACATGTCCCGTATTGCGGGTAAGTGTGCGCACCCTCACGGAGTAAGTGAACGCAGTGCTTAGTGTACCACACAATCAAAACAAATTACAAAATAATGTCATCAAAATGTCACAATATTAGAGAAATGCTGTTTATTGTCAATACAGAAGCGCCTTTTTACAAGCAGTGCATTATTGTTCGTGCCACAATTCTTGGTGAACACAACACTTGATACATTCCCCTGTTGGTGACTCTTCATATTTTTCTGAACAAATAGGACAATATTGATCGAGTCTTAACCAAGAAAATCAACAATGTCATAACTTATTCCTCACTGAACAAATACCCATTTAATAAATCTATGCGCACACTTACCCGCGCACACTTTCCCCAGTAAGCCAAAATTTGAATTGACGTTCTTATAGAGTTGAGCAGCTAAGAGAACCTAAAATTTTTTATTATATATTCAGATTAATATGCCTATGATCGAATAAAATATTGTTTAACACTGAAGGACTCGGAACTTGGACCTGGCAGAATGTGCAGAGATGCTTAAAATTAACAAGAAAACTAGTGAATTTGATTGATTGCAAATGAAAATTTAAAGAAACGTGACACGGCGCACTCCTATGAAAAACTAATATAGCGATTCTGCTCCCTTGCTTCACCCAAATGAACCCCTCGAGATATACGCACTGCGCACACTTACCCACTGCGCTCAGTTACCCCGAATGACTCTATGTATAGTAAAGTTTCAGAGTCTCTATCAGACTCCTTCATCAGACGAAGGTCAATTTCTGAAAATCTTTTGAATTGTAGCTTTTACTTCGACGAGAAGTGTGGGAGATCAGGAATCCAACCGACAACAAGGAGACGACCCGACCAACACCATAGGTCGGAAAACTAGGAAAGGGTTCCAACAGACCTCAATCCTTGGACTACGTGAGATATCTGGGATAAGTGAATGTTTCTCTGGGGATGATTGTGAAAGCCGAAATGTTAGAGTCACAATAATAGATGTATGGTAAGGCAGTACCCAGGAGATCTACAAGAAGCAAGAATATCCCACTTGAATATTGTCTTACTTCAAGAAAGAAGTGTCTTAGAAATAATTCAACATTATAATAATTTTGAGAGAAACTTCTTTTCTTGAGAAGAGCATTGTGTAACCTGAAAGTGAAGAGCAAGCTGAAAGTAAACTAGAAGTATTACCAACAGAATCCCCCAACTATATTCTATCCTATTCATCCACCATGAAGGGATATCATCTTGGAAAAGAATTTCACGTTCAATAAATATGGTAATTGACCGAATTTTCGCCGTATGCCCCATTCCAGTAGGTTTGTTTTATTGAGCCATAACTTCGCTGGAGTATAATGAATATTTCATTCCGTGAAATATACAATGTATTTTGGCTGTTTGTTAACGAAGTGGTACGGAAAAAGGAAAGAAGTGGTCAAAAATGGAGGAACCATTAATAATGTGGAATGAAAGTCGAAATGGTAATATCCTATATTAAGATATTCAAAATGAGTGTATAAATGAATTAACTCTACAGAACAAAAATCTCACAGCGAAATATTTCACTGCAGACGAGAATGCAATTCTTTTTTTCAAAATCACGTTCGTCAATAAAAACTGAAACATCGTATTATTTTCAACTTCTGCTTCTCGAAATTATGGAGTTTACTCTTTTATAACCATTATTTGATTTTCATAAGAGGAAGCCGACAGAGACAAATGTGAATTAAAGAATAAATGAATTTGTACTTAGACTCATGAACCAAAAACAAATTCTTACTTAGACGCGTTTGTTGTCACTAGAGGTACGTATTTCTCTACCATAAAGGCTTATTTAGTTGGGTGAAAATAATACTCTGTGTGTGTAGTAGTGAAACCCATTTCAGTGATCATTTAATTTCTCAACTTCAACTCATAGTGACTACAAAAATTTTCCGAAACCCATCGAATGATTCTGTTTGGGGGACATCTTTTGACGTTTATTTGAGGCTTGAACGAGAAACCCCCTAAGAAGGGGCGCTTGAAGTCATCAAAATTGAATAAGGGGAGAGGGCTTGAGTAATACTTCGGTTGAAAGGTGTTGAAAGCCTCTTTACAGTGGAAAAATTCAATAATAGATCGATTTCAAAAAACACGATGCTGCCTTATAATTGAAAATATATGAAAAAAAAATTATTTTATTATGTCAGTGCATTCTAAGTAAGAAAGTGCCTTTAGAGGGTTCAAGTTTCAAATATGTAACTTCAAAAGATCAAAATTTTATGAGAACTTTTGAAAATTTTCAAAATCCCAGTTTTTTCTATCAACATTGAAACGAGGCATCGTAGTCGGCTACGATAATCAACGTTCTTTTTTTCTCAGAGAAAGAGCTCGAAAGGTGCCATCTGTTTGGCTCTAGCTCATCTAGTTTCTGAGATGCCCTCATTGGACATCGAATTTAGACACCGTGTACATTCAGCAGTTTCCCGCATATGATCATGGGAATTATTACATCCTTCCCGCTACGGACTACTCCAGTTCGTGGATGGATGGCTAGGAAGCCATATCCATAACCGTGGTTCTGGTAAAAGTGTGAATCTGTCGATTCGGTATCCTATTAGAACTGCACTCAGACTAAGGCAGGAATTCTGAATGGAACCAAGCAGAAATGATGTCTGATGGAATGGTAGGGCTGATAAACATCAAACAGAATGGCCAGTATCTTCATTTGTTTCTGACGGCCATCGATCTACATCAGTACATAAGGATACTGTTTCTGATGTTATAGGTTCATAATCATTTTCTCTCGAATATAAATCGATTATTTGAGGGTTTTGTCGAGTACCACATGTTGCCATGAATAGTTATATATCATTTTCGATATTCTTCATAACCTTTGATATTCCACATGCAGTATTCACATCATCAATTTTTCATTCGTAGTTCGATTCACAGTGACAATGAGAAAGCTCCCAATATTCTACCCAAAAATCACGAATGATATATAAACTCACGCATCAATCTAAATTTAGGTAATCATTTCACCCATTTATCCTCATAAAATTGAGCTGCATATGAAATGCCGGATTTATTGACCGTGAGATGATTTTTGTATGCACATTCGGGGAATGCATAATATACTCTGATTTTCACGTTGAATATGTAAATGTTTTCAGACTATTTCGGTGGTGTGCCCCAATATTATCAAAAAGTATGTTATGCTCTCGTGTATATTCTCGTTTGGACGTTCATGAAGAGCAATGATTACATTGTTGGATTTTCAACAGTTATTTTAGGAATATTTGTGTTCGACACCAACGAACTATTTCATTGATGCTCATGAAAATTTGCTTCCCAGTCTCTTGCGAAATGAAAAATAAACAAACGTTCTACTGATTACCGAAACATATAGATTTTTTTGAGAATAAGACCAGTCTCTGTAGACCATTTCTTGGAACTAGGTAACATGACAGAATAAAAGAACACTTCACGTTTTCACCATTTCATTCAATTCGGATCGGTTGAAAAGATACAGGCTGTTGAAAAACCATAAGTTGGAATGCTTCAACAGCCCATTCTAAAAATTTAGGGTCACACCACCCATCGTTTTTTTTTCAAATTATGTTAGTGTTCCCAAACGAGACGTTCAAATGAGCGGCTGCAAAGAAACCGTTTGATATTTTTCGATTGTGTTTTCATATTCGTGTTAGATATAAGAAGAACTACAATCAAACAAAGGGGTATATGTCATAAGCCAAAAATGATTCTCCCGTTATCATCTACCGACCATATATTATGTTTGTCCACTTTATGGTGAAACACCCTCTATACACCGTGTTTCCAAAGGTGAGGCTTTTTTTTGACAGAAGGTAGAACTCATCAAAAAAAGGCGTAACCAAAAATTTTCTATATAAAATATCCAATATGGCTGAGTTACAAGAAGTTCGACAGAATTTCATTGAATTTCAAGTACGGGACTGTAAAAGGTGACTCCGACATCGCAAAAACGAAACAACATAAATATATGGCTGGACGATGTTCAGTACCAAGTTCATCGGATTAGATACATCAGGTCACTTTTGAGAGAATCATAATTTTTGTATCGTGCAATTTAGGGTGAAAAAAAATTTAGAAAATCGAGGCAGTTTCTTGAAAGTGCTTATGTTGAAAAAGTGCAACGATATTTTTCCATTTCATCCCAATTTTACGAAGATTGTTGGAATGTCGAACAAGAAGGTTGTGATGTACATTATGAAAAAATTCGTGAATAATTTTTAGAGGAATTTTATTGGCGATATTTCGAAATATTATTCTATTTTTTACACTTGTGTTATAAGTCTATTCTGCCAGTTGGTATCGAAATGAGCTATTTCAATGAATAGTGCAAGTTACTAAAAAATACCCAATGAGAACCATTCGGCAATCGTAAGTTTCCATTTTCATTATCACGTAAATATCGAATGAGCGAATATCCTAAACGAAATCACATGGTCGAATCAGGAGATAAGATTTTTCCCACTGCTTTGCGATAATTTAGCTAACAAACGGTCTAGGGTCATATTAGGATCTATTTCAGTTAGTCCAGTAACTTTGTCGCCTGAAAGTATGGGGTAGTATTCGTCAAATCCAGTAGTTCTGATTTTTTGCAGACTTGTTCATGATGTCGGCCTCATAAATAATCCAAGTGTGTTACCTCGAGCGCCGAACGCAACTTTGTCAAAAATCGAAGAAACCGCGAAAAAATCGTGCTTTTTTCAAATTTTGGCGATTATCACCCTGAAGGACTAGTTTTCGAAAAAACTTCTCCGGGACGTTTTTGAAGTAGACTAAATTGGCTAGATGATAACAGAACTGGTTCTGGATCGTAGAAATGTACCCAAGTCTCATCCATAGTAACAATTCGGTTTAAGAAGTCTACTGCGTTTTCAAATCGAGCACAAATCGAACGCGATGCTTCTACCCTTGCACGCCTTTGGTCAACATTCAAACATTTGGGGATCCTTTTTGCAGCATCTTTTCTCATGTCCACATTGACGAGAACTATATGATGAACGCGTTCGTATGAAATAATCAGTGCTTCAGATATTCGTTTTAGCCCAATTCGACTGTCTGATAAAATCACGTCATGAACTGCATCGATATTTTCGGGGACTGACACAGAAACTATACTTCCCGATCGGTCATCAGCTTTTCACGGTTGCATACGGAGGACATTGATCACCAAGGGTATTGAGCATATCTCCGTAAATCTGCTTACCTCTTTTTAAATACCACCCCACTTGATGATGGCTTGATAATCCAATTTTTCGATTTTCACAATTTCGGGGACATCTTCTTTCTTTTAATTTATTGCGTAACTCTGGTTTACTTTTTTGACCTCAAACTTCACACTGACACTTCCAATGAGTTATTGTTCGTTGCTACGGTAACGGAATATTTTTTTTATGCATGGAACTGGTCCAGGTTAACTAGATATCAATACATCCTCGTATAAGATTTCGTTAAGCAAAAGAATGCCATTTACCATATGTGGGCTATAACTTGCCTGGTTAATAAAATCTATAGTTTTGGTCTTTCTGAAGAAAGGGTGTTTACCGCTGGAGAAACGAACAGAATTTATTTCATTAAAGCGCTTTTAATTTCGTAACTCTTTGGGTCTGCCCTTCGTTCCGTGAGTATGTTGAACTTCAAAGTCGCTTTGAGTTTTCTGAATGGCCCCCAATAAACATCAATAATTGGTGGTGATTTATGGTAAGCCTGCTTCTCCCCATATCACGCACCACAAAACAAGTAGAACGCTGTTCAAAATCATGTCATATTGAACGGGAATTTTTCATTAGGGTTTACGCATACATTGCTTTCGAAAGGATCGTTCGGATTAATTTTCTTTGTCGCTCATCATAAACCATACAAAGGAATAGAAAGCACAGCTTGGATTTGTTCTCAAGTGCTAGAAAAACAAAAGATTCAGCGCTAAGCTGTTTTCAGACATGGAGAGTGCGAATGAACTATGCGCTTTTCATTTAAAAACAAGTGTGTATGTGTTGCCAAGGAGGAGTCCTATATCATTACTGCGACATCTAGCAGCAAATTAGCAAGTTAATTATGATTGTAAGTGACAGTCGAAGATTTGTGTTCTGTCTAAGAGACGTGGAACAGGTCAAGCTATAATCCCGCATCCTCTCCTATTATGCCCGCTAATTCAGATGAACATGATTTCATATGTCATGATTACTGAATGCTCATAGCAGCTATATAATAATGTGAGATTGTAAACGAATAACTTGAATCCCTGGGTTTCTTTATGTTTTTATGAGAAGTGAGTATTGCGTATTGAATGCTTTCGTAAGACTGAAGCCAAAGATTATTGAGTTAAAAGATAGAAAACGCCCTTATATCACAAGTACTAAAAACCTATTACATTGTGGTCAGTTAAAACACATTTAACAATGAGATAGCGCTGAAAATGTACTATCAATACTGAAAAACTCTATGGTAATAGTTTTCTGTTTTATAGTTGAGGGTGCGGAATTCGAATTATATTCCCTTGTATTTGAAATTCAATACCGATTTTGTTGAGACCAGAAAACAAACATATTGAGCGACAAAACAAAAGTATGATTTTGTTTAGTGACCAGGATGTTAGTTTTCATCTGAACATTATTTGGAATCAATTGATATCATTGAAATACGCTGTCGGATGAGCTATGTTTTCATTTGAAGTTCACGAAAAATTTACAAAAGTTTGACATTATTATCATACGTCAAAGGTGTTATTTCTGAGCAATAGATTGTTTGGAATCAATAAACTCAGTTTAATTTGTACAATTTATATCAGAAATTAATATGAACCTATATTCAATATATCATCATAGCATACACATTTCAGTTATTCATATAATATTCTCACAATTTTCAGAACCACAATTGGGAAAATCCTTACCGAAGTATACAAGACCGGTATGTTAGCCGTCCTTAACTAAATATTTTTCTATTCAATTTGTTAATGAGTTCGAATATTCGTTTCATTTCTGAATATTTTTTCATGATTTGATAACTTTATTTGAACTCTCTACTTAAACACTAGTTTAGTCATAACAATCATATTGTTCATACGTACATGCTGATACGATATCACCGGATATAGGAAGTCTGAAATTTTGCTAGTCCGGTTCTGTTTTTCCACTTTGATAGGAACTTAAGGAAGGCAGTCGAAAAGGGTGACAAAACTGTAAAATTTCAAATAATTTTACCTATAGGTTGAAGATTTATTGAAGGGAATATTATTTGATAACCCTGTATAAAACTGCCAAGCAGAGATTCATACTTTTTATTTCGAATTAATTGTTTGTGTTTACGAAAACGGTAAAAAAATCATAATGTCCACCTACAAGTTCATCGAATGTTCACGGAAAGTCTAAAATTTTCCCAGTATGGATCTGATTTATTCGATTTCAGAAATGTTGAAGAAAGGCGATGATAGTAAAAGTTGGCACAATTTCAAAATTTGAAATGATTCGGTCAATTAGTTCAAGAGTTACCCTGTACATCCTAAACGGAGGCACTCAGGCGATTTAAACCTCTTGATACGTCTCCAGCCTGAGGACATGATTCATTTTATCCGTATGCCGCATTCTTCCTGGGGCGCCCTGTATATACTGTTTTCAATAAATAATTATTAACTCTTATATCGATATTGAAATAAAAGTTAATAATAATATTTGGTTAAATGTTATCTTCAAAATTATATACTTTCAATGAGAAGTAGCACAAATCAAGATTAAACATTATCAGTTGAATTTTTTAGGGTCTTGATGTACGGTTCTTTGTGTGATTCTCACGAAATATATTGGCTTTTCAGTTAGAATTATGAAGATTTCTACAATGAGGTGTCTGATCTTATCCTAAACAGTGCAAAGTAGTATAACCTGTTTTTATAGAATTGTTATCCGTCGAACAATTTCATGTGAAAGCATCAAAATAAGGTATCCTTCAGTTTAAATTATTTGACAGATACTTATTCACAATACAGGGTCTTTCACGAGGAACCTCACCCATAATTATACGGGAAACTACTGAACGTATTTTCAAGAAATTCAGCACTTATAAGTATTTCACGATGCTGATGAAATCTAAAATATTTTCAAGGCATGAGCACCTCCGGTTTTTCCGGAAATGACGTCAACTTCCGTTTTTCAAATTAGAACACCATTTTTTCATTGCAGAAATAGATTCCTTAGAAAATTTCAAGTTATTTTGATGTAACATTTTTCAGTTTTGGTTAGAAAATTCTCTCCGAGCGGGAAAATTCGAAAAAAAAAATCGAAAATAGAGCTCCGCTGAAAAAGGAATAACTTCGAGGTTTTTGGATGGAAAATTTTCATTTTTGGGATTTTCCAAGATGTAGGATTGATGCATCCACTTTAAAAATCGAAATCGCGATTCATGATACAGGGGGTGAAAAAATCGCTTTCCAAGTAAGGGATGACAAAATCGTGAAAAATCAATTTTTTCAAATTAGGACCCCATTTTTTTATGGCAGATATTGGATCTACGTTAAAAAATAATGTGAGTGTATGCATCACACCCTTGCCCTAAAGTGGATATTTCCTGAGTTATTCACAAAAAACTGTTTTTCGTCTTGAATTTTCAGCTATTTCTTTTCCCTTCACGCCAAAAAGATGAAATTTTCAGGAACTGTTATTTGAACCATGCTGTAGATTTTTCACCCCTTCTTGAAACCGACTTCAAGTTACTATTAGGAGAACCATGGCAAACTCTCGCAGTTATAACTAGAGAAGATGCTCAAAGTTTTGACCGTTAATTTCTAGACATTTATTTATACGTCTCAGGAATGCTTCGTGCGTTGCTCTTCTTATTTCATCGGGAGGAAGAGATCTGCAAAAGTGTTTAAAAACCAAATTGAGTTTCAAAACTATGAATCTAAAAATCTAAACAAACCTGAACGCATTTCTGACTCGTTCTATGCAGTCCTCTTTATCAGTCAGGGGAGTTGTGTAGACAATATTTTTGATCCTACCCCAAACATAATAGTCTAAAGGAGTTAAATCGGGAGAACGTGGTGGCCAAAGATGTGGACCATTGTTCGCCAACCATCGATCTTCAAATAGCCTGTAGAGGATATTTGACACATTGAGTGAATTGTGTGGAGGCGCGCCATCTTGTTGATACCATAAGTCATTATGGTTCTGTACTAGCGGCTCAATTATTTGAGTCAATATGTCAGAATATCTATCTCCTAAGGGAGAACATTCTTTAAATAATGCAAACATGTGTAGTGTTCTACCTTACCAGTTAAAGTCCCATCATAAATGTGAACATCGAGAATTGCATTATTTTTGATGGCGCAAAAAACATTGAAACTCCAGGTCTCTTGAAAGTTCCATTGTCTGAAGTGGTGGTTGTTCTCTTCATCCCAAGAATGACTGTTATGCCTATTGAAAGAACCATTCTTTGTGAATTTAGATTCATCTGTTCAAATTATGCAGTCCAAAAAGTTTTCATTCTCTTGAAATCGAATCATCATAGCTTCGCAAAACTCTGTTTTCCTGACGAAATCAGTTTCCTTCAAATGCTGTACCCTATTGAATTTATATGGGTGTATTTTATGTTTTTTTAATATTCTCCAAACACTCGATTGAGATAATCCCAGATCAATCTCGGCATCTTTGAGAGAATTTTGAGGATTCACACGAAAATATGCAAGAACTGTAATTTCGCTGTTCTCATCTTCTACTACACTTCTTTCTCTGTGTATTTGACATTTCTCAAGTTTGTCATGGTTCTGTTAATGGTATCTCTCGTTGGTCTGGGTCGGTCAGGAAACCTCTCAATGAACAGTCGAATCGTTCTATCTACAACTTTATTACATTCTCCATGAAGTAGAATAAGATTTAAATAATCTTCATTAAGGTAAAAAGGTATCGACTGTTTGCTTATAAGTATAAAGAATAAAGAGTGATCCATTCGTTATTGACTGCAATCCCAAATAACCCCCAATCTGAGTATAATCTTCATTGGTAAAATTAGGCATAGTGATCGATTTTATAACTTAATACGAATTATCACCAAATTAATAGTAAACACAAAATGCTACTGAATAAAGAGGAATTTGGCAGATGTAATTAATGATATCTATCATTAAAAAAAAAGAATGTAAAACATGGTAAGTTTTTGCATATGGTTCATAAGGAATTATTTATTTATCACTGGAGAGAAAACCGATGGCCGATTAGTTGAAATAAAGAGGTTTCCGATACAAATTCGAATCAAAATTCGCCATCTATTCAGGAACAACCTGTAACTTTTCTTTTTCTCTTGCATATTAGGGTAGTAAAATCTAAAACATGGTTTAAGTAACAGTTCCTGAAAATTTCATCTTTTTGGCGTGAAGGGAAAAGAAATAGCTGAAAATTCAAGACGAAAAACAGTTTTTTGTAAATAACTCAGAAAATATCCACTTTAGGGCAAGGGTGTGATGCATGCACTCACATTATTTTTTAACGTAGATTCAATATCTGCCATAAAAAAATGGGGTTCTTATTTTAAAAAATTGATTTTTCCAATTTTGTCATCCCTAACTTTGAAAGCGATTTTTTTACCCCCTGTATCATGAATCGCGATTTCGATTTTGAAAGTGGATACATCAATCTTACATCTTGAAAAATCCCAAAACTGAAAATTTTCCATCCAAAAACCTCGAAGTTATTCTTGTTTCAGCGGAGCTCTATTTTCGATTTTTTTTTCGAATTTTCCCGCTCAGACAGAATTTTCCAACCAAAACTGAAAAATGTTACATCAAAATAACTTGAAATTTTCTAAGAAATCTATTTCTGCAATAAAAAAATGGTGTTCTAATTGGAAAAACGGAAGTTGACGTCATTTCCGGAAAAACCGGAGGTGCTCATGCCTTGAAAATATTTTAGATTTCATCAGCATCGTGAAATACTTATAAGTGCTGAATTTCATGAAAATACGTTCAGTAGTTTCCCGTATAAATATGGGTGAGGTTCCTCGTGAAAGACCCTGTATAGTCAAAATTTTTCAGAAGGTGAAAGAACCGCCTTAGATCCCATGCACACACTGGCATTAGGAAGCGTAACATATTTGACTTGTGGTAGTAAGGCTGATTTGTATCTGTGCATGTAGACAATTTCGTCAGCATAGATGGATGAAATCGGAACAGGAACAGTCATATTTGTGAAATTACCAATTTCAACTCCTCTCTTAGAGATCCGGAATAAATCATTATTCTATTTAAAATCAGGAAAACCTAACTTCAGATTTTATAGCAATTAAAATTGATTTCACTGTAGATTTTTCGAGTAGGATTGTGTGGATATATGTAGATTCTTTGGACTGAGTTCGATTCATTTTCACTTATGTTAGCAAAATAATTTTTTTTTGTTGTTGCTCTCAGTTTGTACTAGTCATTATTATAACTTATTCTTATAAGATCATTCGAATCCAATACAATTTATCAATATCTCAAGTCGAAAAATATCGATTTTATGATCCGATTGGAAAGAAGACCATTCACTTTTTTCGCTTTTGTAACGAAAATTCAGGAACTATCAATTATGAACCTATCCATGAAAAAAACACGAGAGGTCAGATGAAGACACTTTTATATACCTGAAATAATTTATTTTGAATCTTCTAGAACACGGTTGGTAGCAACGTTAAATCAATATTTGATACTTGAATTACAGTTCTAAAAAACTCAACTTCTTCACTGGTAATGTCCCATCCATTCATTTGTCCCAGAAATCGCAATTTTGGGCAATGATTCATCAATAATTCTATTGAAATTGCAGTCAAACTTTTTGCACAGGACAACCACAACTCTTCTAAGAATAAGAATTCAATATCAGCGCACAATCTGAATAAATCACCATCAGTAAAATTGACCGCACAACCGATCATCACCCTCCGAAGAAGAGGACTGTTCGCGAGTATTTGCCTTAAGCAATTGTCTGTCATATTGCAGTATAAAATCTCGATATTTGTGAGGTACATGAAGAATAATTCAGGTCTGGAGATAGTTAAATGCATGTGATAAAATTCGAGGGTGTTCACTCTTGGTGATCCCTGGGCTACAAAGGTTAAGTCCAAGGGTTTATCTTGACAACTCGCTACTTTGATAACTTCCAAATTCGATTGGTGACTTGCCAGATATTGGGTGATCTCCGCAACGGAGCCTTTACATATTTTGAGATAGATCAAACGTTTCAAGTCTTTCAAATGTGGGATGACTCCTTCTTTCGGGGAATTCAAATGGATGCTTTCCAGTAAAGGACACAATCGCGAAATAACATGAAAAATTTCTTGAGTTGTTTCGGTATCACGCAAAAGTGTTATATTGGTAATGTAGGACGAATTCTGTAAGTGGAACAGGGAATTTCCTGTGAACGAATAGGATCGGATTTCTCTCAGCTTCGGTAAATTTCTTATGACACGGGATACAAGTTCCGTATCGTCGTTGCTTCCTTCACATATCTCCTTTTTTCCATAATATCCTACATCAAGAATCCGGAGATTTTCGTTTTTCAAATATCCTAGACCATCTGCGGTGAAATACGACTCACCAGAAATATCCAATACGTTCAAATTCCTACAGTCTGCAATCCGCTGAAGAATAGCGTCGTTAGCCATATGGGGTATGATGAGAACTTTCAGATTGTTCAAAGAACCGACCAATTTAGTTAACAATGCGGGATGATCCCTGGCCCACACTCCTTTGAGATTGAGTTGCCGGAGCCCCACTCCTCTTGATATAATAACTTCGAGGATTTTTTCGTAATAAGAATGCGGAAATATTCCTGTATCCAATTTTCTGACGTCGTCTCGAAGCAAAACTTCCAAAATACTAAATCTGGTGGCTGCATCCAGATGGATGGAATTCAGAATATCCCTAAGAAGTTCTTGGAGCACTTCGTGAGTAACGTCGGATAAATATTGCTTGACCGCTTCGTAATTCAGACCTTCGTCATCTGACAGCGACTGGACCAATTGGTTCGCAACGAATTTCACACATAAACGACCTAGTGATGAGACCGGGATTCTCGGGGACATTTTTTGCACTTGACCGAGTTGAATGCTGCATTGAATTACTTGACACTGCCTCTGGAATCGCATCGAGTAGGATTGTTTTGTTTTTCATTTCGTTGGGATCGTGCCATTTCATTACTGAGTAGTTTATATTTAACGTTTAGCAGATGTATTCCCACGAATATTTGTGTGTGTCAGTTTCGAAATACAACTGTTTGACGGATGAACATATCCCAATCCGATAATTTCAATGATTTTTATATTCAAGACCAATTTGTGGCCCCCACTTTATAGGATATACACAGTGTCAATCTGAAATTGTATCTCGACCCCCATGCAAAATAAGGAAAAATGCAAAAAGTGTAATACTCTGGGTCGTAGGAATACAATCAATCAATCAATTTGTAGCAACGCTGTTAGCTGTTCATTTATTTATATTATATTTACTTTGCAAACAGCACAATGTACCAACAGAGCAACCACAAATTTCAGAGTAGCTAATTAAAATTCACACTTGTAATAAATTCAGTTATTTTCTGCGTAGTAGATAGCAAAGAAGAAGTTGTTAAGGAATTTTTTGATTTATCACAATTGTCGAAAAAATGGCAGCTGGTATGACACCTTGTTTTGAAGGTAATTCAATTGCTTTTTCAGAAATGCAATACCCTAGATCTTTCTTACTAATATTTCTGAGAAATTGAGAAAAAAAAGGAAAGTAAAATAGTTCTGATAGCAAGAAACGCAAAACGAAAAAAATGAAAACAATTTCACTCTAAAAAAATTTCAAAATGTTGAACATTATTCAAAAAGAAAGTAAACAAAAACATAAACTATTTTCAAATTCGGCCTTGCATGCTTGAGAGTCGAGATATTGAAGGTGGTACTTTCTCAAATGGATACATATCTAATATATAATTAAATTAAGAAGCCCATTTCTTCAATTATACGGAATGACAGTGCGAGTCCCTAACTTGGAATAAATTAAGTAAATCAAATTCCGATTTTCGGTTGTGAAGCTCCACCGGCCGATTAGAATTTTAAATTGTGCTTTTTTTATTTAAAATTCTTCTTCCAAATTCAAGGTATGACGTAATAGGTAATTTTTTTGAATGGAAATCATAATTTTTTATGACTCTTCTCAAAGAGTAGGTATGTCAAAATACACTTCCGTACCAAGTATAAAATTGTTGTTTATTATCGTTGAAAACTGATAAATAAGATTGAACGAAAAAAAAAAATCATATGAAAACCTAACGGGAAAAAGCTATTTCTAGTACTTCCACAATTCCACATGCAATTTTAATACTCAACAAATCTAGTCAAATCTGTATATTTAGACAACACAGCAACCAAAATATTAGAAATCACAATTTTATTCTGTATTTATCCATTTTCCGATTCAATTGAATCTTCAGCCTTTTATCAGGCACTTATATTTTGGGTCACTAACTTGAAACACAAAGATTAACAAATCTGTATAGAGATAAATCTGCGGTAATTTCAAGTAATCTTACCTTTGAAAACGATAAACTTTATCTTTTAGATATAAAAATTTGGAATGAACAATGAAATGAGCACGTTTTAAGGAATGTAATATCAATTCGAATACCTTAAAGCCTTCAACAAGTGGTATTCATTTGCAGGAGCAAATCGGTTATTTCAATTTTTCAATTGAATTCGTTCCAGAGATTGAGAGTGAAAACCCTAAAAAGTTACAGAAAACTAAAATTTCCTATAAAGAGGTTATGTTTATCATAACTCATTTTATTGTGTTTTTTGAATTCAGATATTTAATCAATCAATTATATCCTCAATGTTATCGTTTTTTCATTTTCGTGGTGTTATCGTTTTTCGTGGTGATGTAACTAATTGAAATCATTACTGATTTCTTCGAATACAAACCTCTGGTTTCGTAGTGTTTCGAGTCTGTGACCCAAAATATTCCATTAAATTACCAAAATTGATAAACAACGAATGAAATCTACCGTTCTTGAATTTTGTTCACTATGTTGTCTGAATATTCAGATTTGACTAGATTAATTTTCTCCTTTTTCCGAATATCCTGTCAAATTTGAAGAATTTTGATGTACAGGGTGGGCAAAATTGGTGATACCTGAACTACAACTTTTTAACCCAACGAGATAGAGGAAAATGAATGTGCCATTCATGTCTTTTTTTTTTGGAGAAACTAATAATGCAATCAACTGCATTCCTTCATCTTTTTTTCTTTTTGCGTTATAGGCCAAAATTTAAACTTGGGCGATTACCACTTTGGTCATTATCTTCGTTTCCATTCGTGCTAGGATGTTGAAATGAAAACATTTTACAGACACTTTTTTGATAGCAATCCAGTAGCGAAATATGATTTTTTCAAACAGATATATTTGCTGAGCTATAACATAAAGATGTGTTTTTTCTTATGAAAACAGCAGTTTAAAATTCCTCAGAAGGAATCGCCATTTTTTACCGTTTCAGAAATATATTTTAAACTAATGTTTTCAGAAGAAAAAACACATATTTATGTTATAGTTCAAGCAAATATACCTGTTGGAAAAAATCATAGTGCGCCACTTGATTGCATTCCAAAAAGTGTCTGTATAATGTTTTCATTTCAACATCCTAGCTCAAACAGAAATGGAGATAATGGCCACAGTTAAAATTTTAATTTTGACCTATAACTCGAAAACAAAAGAAGATAGAGGAATGCAGTTGATGGCATTATTAGTTTCTCGATAAAGGACGACCGTAATGTGTCATGCGTTTTCCTCCATCTCTTTGGGTTGAAAATGTTGAATTTCAGGTAACACCAATTTTGCGCACCCTATACAGGGTGATTTTTTCCTGCTGAACCTAATTTGCCAATTTTTTTTTTTAAACCGGAACTGTAAATAAATTCACTTCGATGTCAGTGTGAACTAGTTCGCACTTGTAGGAAGCAAAACGAATAAAACCATTCTAAAAGCTTGGACATAAGACAAATGGTTTCGTAATCCAAAACAGATCGTCTTGGAAGTATAATGACCAGATCAAAAGAAGCAGGATTAGGATCATTATGCATTTAAGGCTCAGTTGTACGGTTCACGTTTAAGCTGAGTTTAAGTTTGAACCAAGAACTTTGACTGTAATTCAATTCAACTTTGACAAGTTGAACTAGGTTCAATGTTGAATGGCTCGAATTTGCCGGGCCTAAGTATTTGTCTGAATATCGCCTATCTCAGCTATTCCGGCATAGTAAAGTACAGCCTGATATGGAGGATTGCTCTAATTGTTCCACCACCTGGAACTACATACGCAAGCGTATACAGTGTTCTTGGTATCGTGGTGACTCACCGGAGGTCAGAGTGCACTGATAACTGACTTTAAATATTCGAAAGGGGCTCGAGAATCGAAGCTGAAAGCCGAAAGCGGTCACCCGCTTCGAATCTGTGTCAACCCTCGTTCCCTCACAGAATTTGCGAGGACTTTGACTGTTCTTCTTAGGGCGTGGTTTTATACAAACAAAAAATAGCAATTGCATATCTTAGTTACCTATTCTATCACAAACATATTCACCATGATTTATAATTGGACTCTACGAAATTGGAATTACATCTGAATGCTAATAAATATTATCAACTATAATAAATAAATCAAAAACTGATCCTCTCCTCTAACTCACCAATACGCCATTCAGTAAAGAAGAGAATTACCTAATACATGCTTGTCTCCCTTCTATTGAGAATTGTCTATTGCACCAAGCAACCCTGCAACTTTCTACTCTGCATTTTGTCAAATTTAAATTGATCTGAAATTTAATTTGAATGATATTACGACGAATCCAAAAGTAGAAACCTTTGAAAACAACACTAATACTGCCATAAAAACAACAAACAACAAAGTCTTTCTTGTGTGCTGTATCAGTGCCGCGCCTACATTTGGATCCGGAATGGTAATGTTTTTATATTTCACACCGCCAGACGCGGTACATATATGACCCCATATTTCTTCAGAGAAAAACCAATTATATACAATGAGCAAACTGTTCAACATGTCTGCTCTGTTCTCTTGTGTTGTTCACTCTCATTACCAACTTTCAAGTTTCAGCTTCAAAATCAGCCTCTTATAGTTCTTACTCGTTGAAAAATTTCTAACAAGAATGCTACAAAATAAATCCTGTAATACTCCGGAACATTGAGGATAGTGCAGCTGTAGTTAAGATAACCATAAGTTGAAAATGAAATGAAATCCCTTACAACTATCACACGGAACATAGATATATGCAAAAACGCCAATTATAGCCATCAAATATATCACTAATAGTAGGTATGAGTTAAAATTTATATATTCTTATATGGCTGCTAAAGGGGCGCCAAAAAGTTTCTTGCCTAGGGCGTTCCATATTCGTTTATCTACTGGGTTTTTGTCAGTTTTTATGTAAAATATCACCACCCCGTATCTCGGAAAACTTTTATAGCATAATGTCATTATTTTTCATGCAGAATCACCTGCTGAAGTTTGTCGATCTTATTCACTAAAATTCTGTATAATATTCATTCGGACCCAAATTCAATATTTCCCGCATTTATACTTCATTCCTGCGATTGATCAGATTTTATCGATTTCGAAGAAATTGGTTCATGTCTCCTGCGGTTTGGGATGAATTTTAGAACAAAAAAGAGAAATGATAGACTCGTTGGTTGATGCAGCCGTTTACTGAATTAATGTGTTTTATTAAACGTGTGACGCGAGGCAGAACCGAAATAGAATTACTTTGCTTGCGGGTGGATATGCGCAACACGAAAATCCATTATATGGTGATAACAAAAATGGCCCGAAACGATATTTTTTGTTTTCAGCATTCTGTCATAATGTTTCAGCTAAAAGCACAGAAATAACCCAATATTTCGACATGAAAATTCCTACGTATTTACGGCAATTTTTGTTTTTCAAAATAAATTTCAATGAGCATTACTGGAAATATCTTCTTGCAGGAACAACCGCAACGTGACAGAATAATAAAGTTCATGAGTCTTTCAGGAAGAAAATCAATAGTGGTTTCTCAAGTCATCTTCAGTCTGCATATCTAGGTCCACAAGAAATGCCAAACGAAAGACGAACAATCGGAAGGTCTCAAGCGAATATCCCGTGTCTAGAAACATATATAAGAAAAAAAAACCTAGTTCCGAGGGGAGTTTTATACAGCGGCATAGCTCTGATTTTTTCTTCTTCAGCTGGACCATGCCGTTCCTTTATTTTATATACATATTTGGATTTGTATGAAACATTTTAATCTTGAATAAAAAGATATCAGTAATCCATATAGTTGTTCAATTTCATTTTTGAGGATGAGAGCAGAATGCGAAATATATGTAGGTAAGGGTAAACACAGGGTGCAAATGAGGCGTTCAGAGCTGAAGAGGCCCAAGCTACAATTTTTCTGAAATTGAGTTTAGGAGTATATAAAATTTTGATTCATTTTTAGGCAGTTCTTACTGTTAATTCAATTTCAGAAAAATTGTAGCTTGGGTCACTTTTGCTCGGAACAACTTCCTTGTGACTGAAACTGGTTGACTAGGATTACACTATAGCAGGGCCCCCTCAACGAATTTTTACGATTTTTATGCCCTCGTTTGGTTCTCATTTTGCTTCGTTTTGCTCACCACTCAGTTTATTTTGCTAACCTATATACAATGAGCTATAGACAATTCAAAGTGCCCTGCTGGTGTAATATTACACCAGCAGGGCACCTCAACGGATCTTTCCGATATTGGTATCATTCGAAAGCTCTCGTTTTGCTCCGTTTTGCTCCGTTTTGCTTACCAGTCCGTTCGTTTCGCTCATTCATACTTTGCTAGATTTCGAAAAAAAAAAATTTTTTTTTTCTTACCCTAGCTTGTGGAATTCTGCGTTTTGCTCTTTTAAAATCTGCAATCAGTTTTTTCTACCACATACCGTTACCGAGATAAAGATAATCAAAAGTGCCCTGCTGATGTAAAATTACACTAGCAGGGCACCTCAACAGATCTTTCCTATATTGGTTTCGATCGAAAGCCCTCGTTTTGCTCATCAGTCCGTTCGTTTTGCTCATTTACACTTTACGAGGTTTTAGAGCAGAAAAAATTTTTTTTTAACCTAGCTTGTGGGACATCTGCGTTTTGCTCTTTCCAAATCTGCAATTCGTTTTTCTCTACCAGTTACCTTTACCGGGATATAGTTGCCTTTTTGTGAGTCTTCATCATAAGAAAAAAAATCATTTTTTTCCGCACCAGGGTTCATCTCATGACCCTTCTTGTGGATTATTTTATAGGAGGAGTTATAGTTCAAAAATGTGCTCTTCAAGTCAATGTTTTTGACAAAAATCTGTAAAAATGAAAGTGCCCAAATTTGCGGCTTTCCAGAACACAGATTCAGCGCTGGCGTTTTATAAATTACTCACTTCCAAAGCATCAGCCAGGCGCTTTAATCTGACGGGGACATTTAGCACTTACGGAATATTAATTTTATATGAATTCTTCATGGATACAGTTGGTCTCCCCTATTATTCGGTAATCGTTCAGTAAGAGGTTTTCTCTCTGAGATATCCCGAGCTATTCGTGTTTCCCAACTAATTGGTGTTTAGTAACTGGCATCAAGGGTACGCTCAATTTCATGTAGGTACCTTTTGTCCTCACGTGAAAGGGTTTTCATTATACGTCGTTTTTCTCACGACCAGTTTTCGGACTGGCAAACTCATTAGGACGAATGTGTGTGATTAAAAACGATATTTCTCGTATCCCTAGAATAAACATCAGTCTAAAAGTCATTATCGTATGAGCTCTAAGTATGGTGAGAAGAGAAGGAACAAAAAACAGATTGCGAAATGAGCTTAGGCCGTCCCATTAGCCATGAGCATATGGCTGAATAATTGATTTCGTAATGTCTACCATGTATTGAATTCTTTGAAATTTTTAATTTGCCAATTCGACGATCAATTCCATTCGATTGGGGGTAGCATAGCTTTTTTCCGAGCTTTTTTCCTACTTCTTCGGAGAGTGGAAAGAGTAAGAAAGAACTGAGTATTCTTTGATTTTGTTCTTGAATTGTTGAGTCCTAAGTTGTTTGAACTCAGAGGAGATCTCATTGTATAACTTGTACCACTTGTAGATGTTGTATCTGAAACATCTCTGAAAGGTTGAACTTCTATGGTTAGGACATTAAAGCAAATTTCTATGTCTAACGTTAACATTATGGACATCAGCTCTGTTTTGCAATCTATTGAAAGGAACAGGTGGCATTTTTTTTACAATTATTTTATGGAAAATGCAGAGAGCATGAAAACTGAAACGAAGTCTTATAGGAAGCCAATTTAACTCTACCAGCTTTTGAGATATACATATGTTCAAATTTTCTACTCCCGTAGATAAACCTAATTCTGTGCTCGTTGAATTCGACCGAGAGAGTGCTGGTCCAGGCAAAAGCTACAGGAACAATAGTTGAATTTAGACAAAACCAGACAATTATTCGTTATAAATTCACCTATTGTAGAATTCATAATAAAAATCCTCAAATTGTTATCGCTGATACCTCTTCAAATAGAGGAGTCACCACACAGAAGAATTGAGCTACAAAATGAAGGAATCAGACATAAACTTTCCGAAATGAATATTATAAAATTACGGGCGATTTCATAATCAAACCTAAAGTCACTTTAATTATAAGCTTCCTTTAACCCTACTAACGTCCAGTTTCATAATCAAATTTAAAGTCACTTTAAGCTTAAAGCTTCCTTTACTGTCATTTTTAGTACGGTTAAAGGCAGCTTTAAAATTAAAGCGACTTTAGGTTTGATTATGAAACCGGCCGTAAAAATGACAGTAAAGGAAGCTTTAAGCTTAAAGTGACTTTAAATTTGATTATGAAACTGGACGTTACTCATTAGTTTGGACGTTAAGTGAGTTATATAAACCAACATTTACTTACTCTCAAAAGTAGGTACTATATATTTATATAGTACCTACTTTTGAGAGTAAGTAAATGTTGGTTTATATAACTATATAATATATATAATATATAATTATATGATGTTTATAGAGGAAGTGACCATTTGGTCACTTCCTCTATAAACATTTAGCAGAATATAATAATTGAGAAATTGTAGCAACTATTAACTTCAGTTTAAAAATATATTTCAAAAACAGTTTTCTTACAATTCTTCATCAACAACTTGGTGAGAATGACAGTGAAGGTTCACAGACGAGTCCTGTTTATACTCATAGACATAGAGCCTTCCCTTTCTATCTATGCATGAAATACGGTCAAAAACAGTGACAGAGAGAAACACACGTCGGGCATGCAGTTGTCTTTTTCTTGAATTTTGATTGGTCTACACTCACCTCTATGTGAACAAAAAAGAGACAGGTAAATGCCCGACGATCATTTCTCTCTTTCTATAAAAAAGCCAATTTCATGCTGACATTGCTCAGTCCATGTCTCTATGTCTATGTTTATACTGATCATTTCGACTTCCAGCATTAGCCAAGGCTTCATCTGTGCTTCTTTGGACAGGAAAGAGAAATTTTTCTCGGAAAAGAGCAAACGCGACTCGTGACTTTCCAGAGCAACTTCATTATGTTATTATTAATCAATAAACATATTGATCAATATACAAAAAATCAAGAACAATACATGGCGCAGTAAGTGAAAAACTCTGTTTCTTAATCAAATGAATGAATTTTTCGTCGACCTCATATGAAAATGTAGCTCTATTCAACGTACACGAAAATGCCCATTACTGACCTCTTTTGATGGTATATTTCTTATTAATGCATAATTTTCGTGGAACATAACAACAGAAAAAAAATTATTTCATTCGTTTGTCGCATTGATTTTCAGAGTAAAGGATGAATTAAACAAAAATGAATTGAATGTTGCAAAAAAATCGTGATCGTTCGAGAGTAAGCAATAAACTAAAACTTCAGCTTCCACCAGCTCCACACATTTTTTGACAGATATCATATAATATAATAGGACAAAAATTATATAATAGAGTAGAAAGGTGGGAGACTAAAGCGATGTGAGCGCCATCTGTGTGTCAAGCGTGTTTCTAACTTCGAACATAGGTACATGGAATGGAAAATAAACATTCCAAAGACTGAAGTGAGATTGCTTAGTGTTGCCAATCACAATTGAAACATTTGTTTCGGACATCAGTGTCACATTAATTTTCAGTACGAATAGAAAGGAAGTATATAAATTTTTCAATATAACGCCACTGCCTTACTATCGCGCTAGACAAAGAAACATCGAATGTGTCTACTACAAAACATTCATTTGTAGCACAGAATGTCCATTCCATGTATCTATGTTCTAAGGTTTCTAAGACGCTAGGACTAGTTGAAATTATTAATTTGAGTGATATTTGTAGAAACATATGAAATTTCGTAAGATTTCAGAAGGCCATTTTGATCAAAGAGATTATGAATATTTCGATTCTCGTACCGCTTTTTGTTTTTCTAGCTCGTTGTAGTTGCTGATTATTAATTTTTTTTTTCTAATTTTTTGGTGAAATCCCCAAAATATCGTTCCAATATTATTGAATGGTGAAGAACCGTGGATCCAATAATAAAATGGATTTTGCGAGATCAAGTTTTTCACTCAAGTATGGAAAATGTAAGCGTTAGTATTAAAAAAACTCTTGACATGTAAATCGGTTATTCATTTATTTTTATTTTCAGTTCTCCGAAATGGATAAAATTTTCAGGGTGTTAAGAGAATGACTTCAGCAAACAATGTTCACACCATGTGCAGTGAATATTTTACTGCATTTTATGTATTAAACCATAGAGTATTAATGATATAACACAGCCTCGAGATGTAAAAAAACTGAAAGTATTCTTTTTATGAAATAATGGGAAACATTGTGGAAATCTTGTATTGTGAGGAATTTTTGATTGTTTTATATCTGTTTTCAACTCTTGCTATCGTCAATATATTACTTTTTTTGCAGGTATCAAAAACTAGATAGCTTACTTAATGCAGAATTTTTTTCCAACGTACTTTAACCTCATAAAATAGATATCCTACTGCAGAAGTTTTTTCAACGCAAAGGGGCGATGAATAAATATGAAGCCTCTAATGGATATCAACATCAAGCTTTCAAATTCCATTTGCAACAAATCGCATTGATAGGGTAGAGTGATATATCACCTCCATAATATTACAAGGGAGTTGAAGAACATTTGATTCGACGAATGTCATTCGAAACTGTAGTAACCATCGAATCATAATAATTTCCGCATTCATTTCCTCGTCAACATCGCTTCGAATGAAACGGTATTCACGAAAAAAAAAATTCAACCGTTTATCTTTTCCGCTGAAACCAATTACTGTAATATTCGCTTCAACTCGTCGCCCTCCAGCAGTGATACATCGTTCCCCTAGTTTTCACAACCAAAAAGTGGGTAATGTTCCATACGTGACACAAACTCGATTCCACAAATTTGAAATGACATCGACAAATTAGTGTCATGAAAGAACATGTCACGCGTTTTGTAACAGTATTCGGATCCGGTTCACATGGAAATCACCGCAGAAAGCGGAGTCAATAAATGCTATATCAGGAATAATCTAAAATGAAAGGAAAGGGAGATATGGAATCGGATGTCCGCATAATTTATCGATATCGGTATGACAAAAGTTACTGACGTTTTCGAGCAGAAATATTCGATAAGCTTCTTCGTAATTATACTTTCCTATTTATATTTCATTTTTATTCCTATGTCATTAATATTTATTCTGTCTGATTTAATAGGCAAAAAAAAGAAGGATCCTTATAAAAACTTTTTGACGATAGGTGTGGTAGACAAGATGATGTGCTTTTGGAAAGCAGAGATTACATCAGATTCAAGGTAGAATCTTTTATTGTTTGTCAGTAAATAGCTCAGGCAAATTAGGTCTAAAAAGAGCCGTGCTTCCTGAAAATTGCAAGCTGGTAATGGTTTCAAAAGACAAAGGCCATCACAAATATGGGAAAAGTTTGCGACAATTTTCTGCAAGGGCCTAAAACCCTCGGAATTTTCGGACTTTCAATTTTTTCGCAGTTTTCAATCAGGAAAGTGCATTGAACAAAAAACTTTATCCAAAATTTTTCGAAGAAGAGAGATTAGCTTTTCCAATGACATCGAATTCGTTTGAGTCGTAAGAGTGGTTCAGCCAAAATCGATCGCCAAAATTTGTTAATTTATTTCTTGCCCAGTCTAAAGGAAGGAAAAATGAACTCGCCACGCATATCTTCATTTCATTCATTGCTGTATCCCGTTACCGGGAATAAATCTACAAAAAGAAGAAGAAAAAAAAAAATTCGAACAGACTTGTAACTTCTTAGTGCTAGTTGCGACTGTGTGCCCTCCTGTGACTAAAGAGACCCAACCGTGACCTGCAGATCCTTCCACACTCAGGGCATGGATAGTCTCCAACCAGATCTGGCCGCCGCTGTATCCTTCTCGATTCTCCACTATAACTGTGGACCAAAGACCTCCACTGTGACCTGTCTAACGCTAGTTGTTCCCAGTTATGATTAGCATTAACTGATTTTAGGGATTGATGTAGTGTATCCTTAAACCGCTTAAACTGGCCTCCTGGTTTCCGGGCTCCCTCAGTGAGTTCGCCGTATAGAGCTATTTTGGGGAGTCTTGTGTCTTGCATCCTCAGAATGTGGCCGCTCCATCTGAGTCGGGCCCTCGTTACTTGAGTCTCAATTGTTGTACAACTCGCGCGCTGCAAGACTTCTGCATTCGAAACTTTGTGGAACCATCTGATGTGCATTATCTGTCTTAGATGACGTTGTTGCGTTTGTTCAAGCTGTTTAATATGTCGCCTGTAGGGAGTCCAGCTTTCGCTTCCGTAAAGAAGCGTTGGGAGGACCACTGCTCTGTAAACAGCTGTCTTGGTCTTCAGATTGAGGTCGTGATTTTGGAACACTCTGTCCTTCAGCTTCCAGAATGCCCGTGATGCCGAATTGATACGGTTGTGTATTTCCGTGTCAAGGTTAGCCCTAGTATTTATGAAGCTTCCCAAGTATTTGAACTGCTCAACCTGTTCTAGAGTTTCATTGTCCAGGCTGATATCTGTTTGAAGGCTTTCTGGCGGACTTACCAGGATTTTGGTCTTGTCAATATTGAGTCTAAGGCCTAAAGCTTCGTATATATGTTTATAGGTGTCCATCATTATCTGTAGATCCTCTGAGCTGCTAGCGATGAGTGAACAGTCGTCTGCATATTGAAGTTCCGTGATAAACTTGGTACGGGTTTTTGCTCTGAGGCGCTTCAGGTTGAACAGGCCTCCATCAAATCTGAATCTTATCCCAACACCTCTTACGGGCATGCTCATGTCAGCAATTATCGATACAGCTATGGCGAAAATATTGAACAGTAAAGGCGCTAATACGCATCCTTGTTTTATTACAGAGTTGGTTGAGAAATGGTCGGTTGTAGAGCCATTATGCTGTATTCTAGCGGTGTTGTTGGTATGAAGGCTTTTACACACTGCTAGGAATTTTTCGGGTACTCCTAGACGTGCCATGATTTTCCAGAGCGCTCTCCGATTCACCGAGTCGAATGCCTTGCTTAAATCGATGAAGGCTGTATAAATCCTTGATTGTTGTTCACGGGCCTTTTCTTGTAGCTGTCGAAGTGTAAAAATTAGGTCCACCGTACCTCGATTTGGTCGAAAGCCGCACTGGGATTCAGGTAAAAGCCTCTCTAAGAGTGGAACCAGACGATTAGCCATAATCTTCGAGAGAATTTTACCGGCCACATTAAGCAACGATATGCCCCTGTAATTGTTGCAATTCGACGTATCGCCTTTGTTCTTATAGAGGTTGATAACTAAAGCGTCTCTGAAGTCTTGTGGCACATCTCCCTGTTCCCAGATCTTGCGGAATAGTATTAGGAGACTATTGACAATGTCCTCATCCAAGGCTTTGAATATCTCCGCCGGAATGCCGTCTAGACCAGGGGACTTATCATTTTTCATATTTTTAATCGCGCTTATGATTTCCGACATTGAAATTTCGTCATCAAGCGATGTCATCGGACTATACGCGGGAAGCAGTTCTAAAATGGATAAATCCGAGTCGTTATTTTTATTCAAGACCTGTGAGTAATGCTCCTTCCATCTTTCGAGAATTTTTCTATCATCAGTTAGAATAGCTCCATGAGCATCTCTTATAGGAAAGCTAGCTTTTCTGCTTGGACCGTAAACAGTTTTAATAGCTTCGAAAAAACGCCTGTAGTCATGGTTATCGGCGTAAGCTTGTATTTCTCTAGCTTTTTCTTTCCACCAGCTGTCCTTGATTTTTCTTATTTCTTGACGGACCTCGCGTTTTATGTTTATGAAACCTATTTGGGCTGCAACATCGCCAGGCTTGTTAATTGCGGTTTTCATCGCTTTGTGTTTTGCGTCCAAAAGGGGTGCGATATGAGTTTCGCTGTCTGCAAACCAGTCTGGGGATTTTCGGGAGCGTTCCGTGCCCAGTATTTCCTTCGCTGTATTTGTAAGGGATGACTTGAAACGGAGCCAATGAGTCTCAATGTCGTCGTTATAATCCGGTGGTGTTAGGCTATCTTTGACGGCAGCTGTGAATCTGTCCTTTGTAGAAGGGTTTTGTAGTTTGGATATTTGAAGGCGCTCTCTTAGATACTTCGGCTTGCGCTGATATTTTGGGCGCATTGAGATTTTCATTTTCGAGATTACCAGCCTATGATCAGTCCAGCACTCAAGATCTGCTCTGGGTTTAGTGACCAACACCTCTTTCAGATCTTTCCTTCTCACGATCACATAGTCGAGGGTATGCCAATGCCCTGAGCGCGGGTGGCGCCAGGTCCCCCTTGAATTGGGTCTCGTAATAAAATAGGTGTTCGTTATACACAGATTGTGTTCTGCACAAAGAGCCAGCAGACGTTCTCCATTCGAATTGATGCTGTCTGTGCCGTGTTTCCCTATTATTCCCGGCCATAGTTCTGAGTCTTGACCTCTGCCCACTCTAGCGTTGAAGTCTCCAAGGAGAATTATTCGTTCCCGTTTTGGGATTTTACTTAATGTAGCAACGAGTGTTTCGTAAAAAGTGTCCTTTAAGTTGTCAGAGGAGTTCAAAGTGGGTGCGTATACTGCAATGATGTTCACAAACGTGTTATTCGCTGCAGGAAAACGTAGGGTCATTAAACGTTCTGAGATACCAACTGGATTTTCGGTAAGTTTGGCGGCCAGGTCGTTTCTAATGGCAAAGCCTACGCCATGTTGTCTGATTTCGCCTTCCGGCAAGCCTTTCCAGAAAAATGTATACGCTTGTTCTACCAAGCTACCTTCGTCCGAAAAGCGTGTTTCGCTTAAAACAACTATTGCAATGGATGTTCGTTGCAGTTCCTTATCGATTAGGGCAGTACGCCTCTCTGGTCGGTCGGCCTTGGGGTTGTCTAGCAAGGTTCTGACGTTCCATGCTGCAAAAGCTATGTGCTTTTCATTGGTGTTTGTTCGATGATTCACTCGCTCAGGCACCCTCCCCCGGAGATCCGAATGGGAGGGTATTTTACCTCCGGATACGAATTTTGTCCTGTTCGACTGATCCATCTTTTTGTAGGAGCTGCGTTAGAAGGTGTTCAAAAGCTGCACTGGTAACGCTGTCAGTGCAACTTTGGTTGCGGCTACGACTAGATTATCTTGTGGCACAGGTAACCTGAGACGACAAGGTCTGAGACGTAACTTGAGCAACGCAGAGAGCCATTTCCTGCTCAAGCCAATGTTTAGGCTACGTAATTGTGGGAAACAGAGTTATACCGCTCATGTTCGGTCGCCAGAGCCTCGTTCGTAAGAACAGGGTGCACCGCGAGTAGGTGAGGTTGGCATTTGAGAGGAGAGGCTATAAAACGCATCCTTCCCCCTTACACCCCCACGCATATCTATTCATCAATGAATTAACTAAAGATAATACACTAGAAAGATGGAAACGAAGCTACTAAAGCGATGTGAGCGCTATCTGTGTTTCAAATGTGGGAGTGGCCACCAAAATAGCGTAACAGTGACATGGTACATAAATGACAAAGGCGATTCATAATTTTCAGATATCGCACATCTGAGTGAAGTGTCAGTTATTATTATAAATCGCCTTTATCGTGTATGTGCCATGTCAGTGCTACGCTACTTTGGTGGGCGCTTCCACTAAGACCACCGAGACTGGTTGAAATATTAATTCGAAAGCCATTTGCAGAAATATGATTTGAATGTTTTGATTCTCGTACCGCTTTTTTTAATCATCCTTACAGCACATGTTATAAATTTTTTCCTGGATTCAGAACCTATCAAGATAATTTTTTCAATGAAATCAAGAAACAAGGAGCCGAACAAAATACATGACTTCACAGTCCGAAAAAGTTGTCAGAAATTGCAAGAAAACAAATACTATTTCTTCGTGCCTTCAGTGGGTTCGACAGTAAGTCAGCCTTTTTCAGGCGGAAAAAAATTAAGTTCAGAAAGACATCTGAAAGAAGCCCACAACATTCTTTCAATTTTAATTGGGTTACTAAGGCCGGACCACAGTATCTGCCAACAAGTACCAACAAAAATAGACTGAAAAACTGTCGGCTGCATTTGCGAAGACCCTCTTCAAAGCCAACTTCATCCTGGCAAGCTTGCCACCCACAGAAACAGCTGCAGAAAAGTACTACATACGGCCATACTTGCAGGTTGATCACCTATTTTCATTTCGTTCTAGATTCGATATTAAAACATATTGGATCATATGATTAGCATGAGCATGACATAGATGGATACTTAGATAGATAGATATTTATTGATGTTTTACATAATACAATGTTTACACAAGTCAGTTGTAACAAAAGCGAGATAACTTAAACACAGACATCATAAAAACACTCAATATCATATGGTTCCAAGTCCACCGATAACCTCCTTATTGCACATTCAAAAACTTTCACAACCAAAGATCTCATTTCTACGGAAAGCACCAATGACAGTTCATTTACCATTATTGATTCTTTGAAGGTACAGATATGTAAATTCCCCAGAAAAAATGGTCTCAATCCAAACAACATTGACCTGCTTTCAGTCTCATAATATCTACTCAACAACATCTTCTGTGCCTACAGTAGGGGTTTGTTCACTAGCATTCTCCTACAAGAAAGCTGCCATAAAATGCTCAGCGAAATGTTTATATTGTAGGAACCATACCTGCTTCAAATATGTCCTCGAAGACCAAGAGGTTCTATATTCTGAAGTAGTTATTTGTGCAACCAGTTGGCTTCGCTCGTTGAGCAGAAATACGAAAAACGCGAAATACGAAAAAGTCTATCTCAACGTGTTTCACACAATATTTTTTCAAATTTTGGATATGTTGCTATGAATTCAAATTAAAAGTATCAAAAACGTCTTTGAAAGCTTCTCTCGGAGATTTCGTTAAAATCGTCTAGTGACAATTTTTCACTCCGTTATTATGAAAACAAGTATCGTTTCATCATCAGTTGCGAAATACTTGTTGACTTTTCGTAACTGGTTGCGAAAAGTAAAACGTTTCAAAACGTCAGTGAGTTTCGGCTGAATCAGTTGGACGATTTGAATAATTTTGATGCAGAGGTTGTTTCACCTTTTACAGAAGAAGTGAGCAAAATATTTTGTCAGATGCTCCCTTCTTGGTGAAAATTGTAAGAAACACAAAGTCTGAGGTTTTTTGGTCACCAAAAGTTTAGCCCTAGCAGAAAATTATCGCACTCTTCACTTTATCCATATTTGTGATGTCTTCCGTCGTTTGAAACCATTTTCCGTTTGCTAGCAATGTTTAGCAACCAACACTCTGATTAGCATGGGCTAAAATGGGTTTCAACTACGCCGTGTAGTAAAAACATTATCAGGGGAAAGCTCATAGTGTCACGCAGGCGCAGTTTAAATGTGAGGTCGCCATACTTAGTGCTTTTTCCCGAGTAGCCTTTCAAGATGTTATCGACCGCGGGAAACGTAAATTCTATCAAATGCATGTCGTTTTTTCAGTACCGAAGAGCGCGATATCAGGTCTGTTATGCATTAGGTACACCCATTTCCGTCACCACAGCGAATACCCAGTAGAGTCTGTAGCGTGCATTTTGTAGGAGAGTTTTTGGGACATATATAAGTGACATACACTGCGCCAAAAAATTAACGCATATTATGGAAATCTCAAATATATTCTACAACTGAAGGTGTTCTCAATGATAATTATTTTTATCAGAATTATGCATGCATATGTTATCCACTTTCAACGGTTTTCTTCAATACAGATGTTTTTTTCCCAGCAAGAATAAAAAAAGATGATATTATCAGATTTTGAATGTATTAGCTCCATTCTAAAATCAGTAGTTCTCGATCAATTCTAGTGATCAATAGTTTTTCTTTCTCTTGATTTTCTACACTCGATCGCTATGCAACGCGAAACACGCAATTTGACCCAAGAGGAATGTGCCCAAGCGGTAGTTTTGCGAGAAGAAGGGTGGACATACACAAGAGTTGCAGGAAGGTTTGGAATTTCCCATACAAGTGTGTCCAGAATGTTGCAGCGATTCAGGGAGACAGGTATGAATGTCCGAAGACCAGGACAGGGTAGACCACGGGTAACAACTGGCATTCAAGAACGTTACTTGAGAGTTTTTTCGTTGAGACAACGGTATGCAACCGCTCGCCTCCTTCAAATTCAGCTTGAGCAAACTCATGAGGTTCAACACTCAGACAATAAGAAATCGCCTCAGAGAATATGATTAAAGGCCTCGTGTCGCGGCAAGAGGCCCAGCTCTTACCCCAGGCCATCGGAGGCCGCGTTTTGATTTTGCGAGAGAGCATATCCATTGGGAAGAGGCCGATTGGGAAAGGGTTCTCTTCACAGATGAGTCTAGATTCTGCCTCTACCATTGTGATGGATGTTTCCTTGTATACAAACGTCCACATGAAAGATATGCTCAGTGCAATTTCCTGAATACTACTGGTTTCGGGGGAGGATCGATTATAGTATGGGGTGGAATATCTTTGACTGCTCGCACAGACCTAGTGGTCGTTGATAATGGAGCTATGAATGCTGATAAGTATATAAGGAACATTCTTGAAGAGCATGTAGAGCCATTTGCCCCATACATTGGTGAAAATTTCATTTTTATGGAGGATAATGCCAGACCCCATCGTGCGCGCATCGTTCAGGAGTACCTTGAAGAGGTTGAAGTCTCTCGAATGGAATGGCCAGCAAGAAGTGCAGATCTCAATCCGATTGAGCAGGTTTGAGACAACCTCAATAGAAGGCTGAAAAGTTCAGAAAATCATCCAGCTAATCGTAATGACTTAGGAATCCAACTAGGAGGAATCTGGGAAGGATTAGATCGGAACATTTTAAGTATGAACCGTCATTGCCGTGCTGTAATCAACATAAGTGGTGGAAATACCAAGTATTAAATCACTTATCAGCATTTCAGTATTTTGAAAATTGTATTTCTCTTCTTTCACATAAGATTCGGTAAAATCCAGAATTTTTCTTCCATTTAATGTGTCTTGTTTCGTTCAAAACCTTCCCGAGAGAACATAAAAAATAAGTTATAAAGTCAATGTAGAGTTAACTTTCATTAAAATAGAGATTTTCAGAATGTGCGTTAATTTTTTTTCGCAGTGTATATAGTCAGTTATAAGCATATAGATTTTTTTGGAATAGACCCAATATCGGCGCAACATGCTGATGGTAGATATTTGTAATGGAATTGTGCTTTCTGAGGTAACCCTCCGGAGCTAGTATAGAGCAAAATGAAGTCATATGCTGAATCAGTTCAGGTGCCTGGGAACACCTGCTATTTCGGTCGATTTTACCAAAATTTCTTTGGTACATTCTTCTGAGCACCAATTGGTCCTGAATTGCCAGGAGTCGACATTCTGTTTCCCCGCTGTCGGGTAAGTTGAAGATGCCTTTTTATTGATATTTATTTATTTCAGGCAACGAATATGTTTTCCCTGTAGGAGTTTGAAGCTCCATTACTCAAAGAAATAGTAAAACCTACGTGTTCTTCTATAATGACGAAGAGTTAGTTCATATACTTGAAATTTGTAAAGTTCCAATTTCAATATAATAGCAAGAAAATCAAGATCTTGCTCATCCACAAATTGCTGCAAAGCTGATAAGGATGTATCTAAGGACTGCATATTTTGAAGGAAATAAGTCAATTTTATGAATGAAAATTGTAGCTGATTTGATGAAAAACCATAAATTTCAATTGTTTTCAAAATTTCTATCTCCATTCACCTGAGAATATTATTGTGATAGCGACTGAATTATATCTTTTTAAAAACACACGTTTCAGTATAATAGTTATGAAATTTCATCCTAATTAGTTGATAAAGTTCCTCACCAATGATAAGAATCGGTGAGATCTTTCTAATACTTTACCTTAATTATTTATGAGGGAAATCTCGAAGACAGTAGAAATAGTTTTAACTGAACAGAATCCTGCAGGTGTAATCGAAAGAACAACTACCTGATCAAAGTTTGGAAAGTAGTTGGGACTAGTTGAGATTCCGAGATTCACTCAGTAGGAACCATCAATTCATCGAACACCTTCGAACCTTCAGTCTCCAATTCACCACAACAATGTATCAGATTCAGTTTTTTTTGTTCTTCGTCTGTACGTTAAGCCGCTCAAACTTTCTAGACATAAAAGAAACCCCACGGAACACGAAAAACTTCACATTTTGGCTTGCAGCGAGTCATTACGATAAAAGTGGAGCTCGTAAAGATATTTTTCAGTTGTTTCTTGCGATTTACGTTACTCTCACGGAAGGAATAAATTCGGAGATTTAAGTTGGAATGCCAGTTCTCCTTTCGTTGAAAACTTCCACGTCTTGTGGTTGGAACTACTGAAATTTATTTTTGCACAGCTTTCGAAATTGAATTCTCGATTGAATTTGTGATGGATCTGACTACTTTTTATACCTTATATAATACATTTTTTCTTCTCAGCGAAAAAATCAATCAACTTTACAAATCGTTCATGAGTGGTCTTGAAGCATATCAATGTAGGTCCCCAAGTTCTGTTCAGACAATTCAGTCTTTTGTTCGCGATCTCTTCAATATTTCTGCAGTATATTTCACCACATTTTGTTTGATCCACAACTCTTCAAATTTAATTCATTGCCTGCCAATTTTTCAACAGATGAATGATTTTGACCAGAATTTCTCGAGTTCGGCCGTCACTTCTACAGGAATGTAAGTAATTAGTAACATGGAGGCTAGAATGATATACACTATTAATGACCATCGATTAGCTTTTTTTCACTTTATTTTGAGGTTGTGAAATTAGTTATTATGATGTGAAATCTATGATATGTATGGTTAGGGAAACAACTAGCCAAAACAAGTAGAGAAAGCTTCAAAGTTTCGCCTGTTTTAGCATGTCAGAAGCCATGTCCTTTTATCAGAATGGATTTTTCGTAGGTTACCTACCTACTTTTTGATGGATTATCTGAAATGCCAATACAATTTGAAAAAGTGAATGAACACATATTTGATATCACATTCCAACTGTGTTCATCAATTAATACTATGTTTTTGCACCACTCCAAGTGGGTGTATATCATTGACCTCAAAAATAAAAATGTAATCTCCTTTGAAACCCACGAGTGCAATATAGAGCTAATAAAGGTTTCGATGTAATATTATCTTCTTTAGGTCCAAAACGTGCTGTAAGTGTATACAAGTTCGGTGAAGCACATTTTGGACCTGAACATGATATAATTGTATCGAAACATGACGTCCTGATTAAATAATGGTCCTACAAGACAGAAAAAATGTAACTTTCAATGTAATTTAGGAATATCGGTAAGGAACAAAAACACGCTACTATTCCTTCATTGTTTTTCTAAATTACATCATAGTCCAGTAACTATATATCACAGCATGCGTTAAATCCGGTAGTTCTGATTTTTTGCAGACTTGTTTATAATGTTGGCCTTATGAATAATCTAAATTTGTGACCTCGAGCGCCGAACGAAACTTTGTCAAAAATCGAATAAACCACGAAAAACTCATGCTTTTCCAAATTTTTGCTATTATCCTGAACGACTAATTTTTGAAAAAACTTCTTCAGAACTTTTTAAAGTAGACTTAATTTTTGCTACAATATGATACTATAACTGTCTCTGTAGACCCAAAAGGTTCCGAGTTTACGCCTTCAAAGTGAATCTTTTTTTTGAATTTCACCATATTTTGCAATTCTGTCGTTTTGAACGAATTTTGACCCTGATTATAGTGTCGAAGAACATTTATGATAGGATGTTAAAAAAAGCGAAATATGAACGATGATAAGCTACGAATAATGAATTGGATAAGTTAAGTACAACAAAAGATAATAAATTTATTCTTTAGGAAATTGAGTAATATTAAAAATAAAAAAAATAAATAAATTCAGCCCTATTGGAAGATCCCGAGGGAAATACTCGACGCAAGAAGATTCTTTACACCTCTCTACACCTTTCCTTCACTAGTCGCCCTTTCTCTATTCTTGACCCATTTCAGCTTCACTTAAAGTCTCCTTACATAAAAAACTTAAACACATGCTGGGGGCGGTATCAGACATTCTGTAGATTTTGAGTTCAAACGGCACTCAAAGATGGGCTAACTAATTGAAATATTGATAATTCCTAGTAGGTTGAGTGTAGGTACCAACAATTAAATAATCTTATAGTGTTGCCAAATGTCAGTCAGCTAAGCTTCCGTTAAGCGGGCCGGTCTAAAGGAGAATAATTTTGAATGAAACTTGAGTGGAACCTAGCAATGAGGGACTCCCATCACACCACAGGTTTTTACCGTCGGGTTTTTATTGGAAAACAACAGGATGAAAAATTATTCATCGAGTTATATCAGTACTGTGGGCTCGTGTGAATGATCCCATTATATCAATATAACTCGGAACATCGGGTAAAAAACCTGATGGTGTGAAATGAGGGTAAGCGGTACAAACGGGCGTGAATTTTAGAAACTATTGGGTCCACAGAGACAATTCATCATATTGTAGCAAATTGAGTTTTCTTCGAAAATGTTTCAAAAAGTTTCTACAAAACCAGTTTTTCAGGTAAATAATTACCAAAATTCGATTTTTTTTGCTGTTTCTAGGTTACAACAATATTTTAATTGGTTTGCTGCCCATCTTGGAGTGTCGTTTGAACTCAAAATCTACAGAATGTCTGATCTCAGTCCCAGCATGGGTTTGTGTTTTATTTCTAAAAAGACTTTAAGTGAAGGTTAAGCACGCCCAGTGAAGGAAAGAGGTGTTAAGAATCTTCTTGCGTTCACTATTTCCTTAGAGAATATCAAGATTCATCACCATACCCTGATGGAGATATGCCATCCCAATACGTAAATCCAGATACGGACGAACCTCAACCGAGATCTTCCACGAGCGCTAAATTATTGAATTTTTTGGATTTATAATATACTTAATATTACTTTAAAAAAATTTATGAACTTCTGTTGTACTTATTTTTTTAACTTCATTATTCATAGCTTATCATAGTTCATACCTCTCTTTTTTGACATCCCATCATAAATGTACAGTGCATACCATTTTGGGTGAGACAGCCAGGTTTCTCGCTTGTTATTCAAGATAGAGCCTTGCGGTTTTCACGTACCTGTTCTACTTTTTTGTGAAACTCAAGTTGTCCTAATCAGAATTTGCATAACTGTTTCCGTTTATGAGATACAGGGCGATTTTGGAAATTGATACTTTTCGGACCCTTCCTTCATCTCCGAAGTTATTAGAAATAATGCTGAGCTAAAAACTACGTCTGATACAGAATTCTGCGTTGAATCCAGGGGCGTACTCAATATTTTTTTTCGAGGTACGATTTTGAAAATACGACACAAACCTATATTTTTTTCAATAGAACACCCTGTATTTTATTACGTTGAATTCGTTATTTTTTTTCCTTCAGAATGATGTAAATATTATATAGGTGGTATGTTCAGAAATGCAAAAAATCACATAATGATGATTTTTGTTAGTGGGCCGTGGATTTTCCACATAAAAGATTAATCATTTGAATAATAAGAACTAAGAAATGGATCACGCCTTCATAGTAAGGCAGGTAAATATTAATCAAATTAATTCAGATGCATAACGCTACTGATGTGGAATAAAAGGAGCCGGCAATTCATAGCATTTCGCTGACGAATGAGTTTTGTTGCTCTGACGAGGTCAAATAAGACCGAAACCATGGTCAGCATCTACTCTTTGTCGGCGAAATGAAATTTCTGGTAATACTTCGAGCGATGGTAGTTTGTTAGTTCGATTTAGATCGTAACATTCGTTGATTTCATTATCTGCGGATGTTATGCATCTGAATTAATTTGATAATTTGAATAATTTTCATTTGTGATTTTTGCTGATAGGATAGTAAGCGGACAAAGATAATACACTGATCACTAACACCGGAAAACAAAACGTAGGTACCTACCTAGATGAAATCATAATACAAATTAGATACAGAAGAAATACCCAATAAAATATGTATCATTGATACAAATTTTCACCATTGCATAATATTTTACTAATTAAACTGTTCAAATTGCTGTCCATTTTCCCTAATACATAATTGACAAACCTTTTCAATGCGGCTGAGTGCATTTAATATTAAAAAAGGGCGGTTTTGTAAATTCTGGAAGTTCTTCGAGACTGTTGTGTCTGAAAGACAATAATAATTCATAGCGATGACAGCTAGATCAGATTTGTTTTTCTCTCTCCAAGGCCTACTTGATAAAACAATGCTCCCAAATGCAGAGTTGCCATAATAACAACAAGGATGTTTTTCTAATTTTGACATATAAAATGACACTTTTTGAAACTCATTGACGTTTTGAACGGTTTTACTTTTTGCAATCAGATACGCAAAGTGAAATATTTCGCAACTGATGATGAAACGATACTTGCTTCATAGTTACGGAGTGAAAAATTCAATAATTTCCGTCACTAGACGATTTTGAAGGACTCTCCGAGAGAAGCGTTTGAAGACGTTTTTGGTACTTATAATTTGAATCCTTAGTAACATCCTATTCAAAATTAGAAAAATATTGTGTGAAACACGTTGGGAAAAACTATTTTTCGAATTTCACGATCTTTTGCGCAACGAGCGAAGCGAGATGAGAAGAGGAGATGAGAAGAGGAGATGAGCAGAAATACGCTAATTACAAAAAATAATGCTTTTTCCAACTGGTTGCAGAAATAACTATTTTATCATCCATGACCTATTACTTTTAATAATCCAAAGTAATAATTCTTTACTTGAAATTTGGGAAATTCATGAACCACTAACAAAAAAATCATCATTATGTGATGTTTTAGTGTTTTTTAGCATTTCTTAACATCATACCTATATAAAATTATACATTATTTTGAAGGGAAAAAAATAACGAATTCAACGAAGTAATAAAATACAGGGTGTTCCATTCAAAAAAATATAGGTTTGTGTCGTATTTTCAAAATCGTACCTCGAAAAAAAATATTGAGTACGCCCCTGGATTCAATGTAGAATTCTGTATCAGACGTAGTTTTTAGCTCAGTATTTTTTCTAATAACTTCGAAGATAAAGGAACGGTCCGAAAAGTATCAATTTCCAAAATCGTCCTGTATCTCATAAACGAAAACAGTTATGCAAAATCTGATAAGGCCAACTTGAGTTTCACAAAAAAGTAGGACAGGGACGTGAAAACCGCAAGGCTCTATCTTGAATAACAAACGAGAAACCTGGCTGTCTCACACAAAATGGAATGCACTGTACAGTAGGCTTTGACAGTCCGGATATCCCAATTTGCTTGATTTTGGCTGTTTCTGGTACTTCTAGACTAGATAGGTAAAAGCGTTGATAGGAGTCCTGGGCTCGATTTTCGTGAAAAGTCCATAACTGATAACTGTTTCACGATATCTTCAATTGTCCTGAAGATATGACCAAATTTTGATATTTTGTCGATTTAGAAAATGTGCCGTAACTTCTCTATTTACGATAATATCTGAAAACGGTAAAAACTTTCTACAGGCACCTCTTCATTAGAAAAACGATACCATATCCAACTTTTTTTTATCTCTTGTACTAAGGGTGAAAAAAAACACCTTCGTTAGTTTAAATACGAGACTGCTTTTTTTTTGGGCCTCTTATCATCCGAAACAAAATAAGCTTTTCAAAAATATATATATGTCGATATATTTCTCTCTTACTCGAGGCAAAATAACTATTTTATTGAAATTTTTATATTTGATAAAATTCTATGAAACCATTGACCTCAAGAGTGTCACCTCCCAATAAATCTCCATCTCTATGATACGAATTGAAACTTTCCGTTTATATAATTTCATTTGTTAGCTGAAACACCTTTAACTTCAATAAATTCTTGTAATTCATTTTACACTCAATTGGAATTAATATCGAACAGAATTTCCATGATGAATTTCAGTATAACTTATGGAAAGTTCTCAAATTGAGGTCCACTATTCTATAAACAAATTCTACTTCTTTTTCTAACAGAATCCACTGAATTCAACAGCATAACTGGAGAAGTGTCACTAGTGGCGTTATTGACTCTCTGCTCGAAATCAGCCCAATTAATGACTAGAGCTTGGAAAATTTTATTTTTAACATATCCCCCCCCACCTAAGGGATTGACCGGATTGAGGTCTGTTGATCTTGCAGGCCAGGCAATAGGACTATGTGTTCCTATCCACTGATTCTCGAATGAACTATTCATTTGATTCTAGTTCGTTTCGAATTATGGGCAGGTGCGCCATCCTGCTCATAAGAAAACAACCTTGATTCACTGATAGGAATATTGTCAATAAACTCCTCAACAAAATTTTCTGAAATATTCGAATAGGCCAAATTTTCTTTATATATTTTAGGACCCAGAAATCTTCCGTGCACAATTGCAAGCTATACATTGAATCAAAATTTTTGTTTTATATAGTAGGGGAATCTGCGACCGTGAAAACACGGGGCTCTATCTCTCTACCCATTTCTAGGGAACACTGTGGGGTTACTCACTCTCCTGAGTTCGCGACCCACTAAACCTAACCTGCTTTTTTTTTCATTGTTTCCGGGCATTTGCCTATAAAGCATTTATCCCTTGATCGGTTTATTTCTTCTTGCACATTGTCGTGCTATGGTTGTCATGTTCGTCCATTTCGGATATCTCTTCTTAGTATAGTTTTAATAAGTTTCCGTACTCATTTCAATCTCTCCCCGATTGATCCCTCGGTATCCTTTTGTAAATTCTCATTCTTCCTCTGTCTTCCTCCGGATCGTTGTCTCCTCATTTGGATGTTCCTTCGCTGTTTCGAATAACTTTTCAGCTTTCCTCTTCATAAATTCGGTGATGGTTTCCCACTTCAAATCTCGATATATCTGTTTGTTCCTGACAAATCAAGGCGCATCTATGGCACATCGTAGTAGCCTGTTTTCTGTTGCCGGAATTCTTTGTATATGGCTCTTTGCCGCGAATCCCCAAGCACCTGATCCATAAGTCAGTTGTGGTCTAGCAATGGCTTTGATTATTTTCTATTTTGTCTCATTTGACATGTGGCTCTTTTTACCTATCAGCGGGTAGAGCATATTCATCGCTCCCTTGGTTTTGTTTGATATGGCTTCTCCAAGTTAAACCTTTGTCTAGGGTGATACCTAAATATTTCGCTTCGTTCTTCCACTCGATTTCTTCCTCATCTACCTCTAGATTTGTTTTAGTTCTCAGTTTCCTCCTCTTCAGTAATATCGCTTTGCTCTTTTGTTGAGTTTTATTTTCCATTTAATACACCAGTCATTTATTTCATCTATAGCTTCTTGTAATTTTCCTTCCATGATTTCTGGCTTGCGATGTTGCATTGCGATTCCCGTGTCGTCGGCGTATAGTGTCAGCATAGTCCTTGGAGATTTTGGGATATCGTGAATATATATGTTATACTGTAACGACCCAAGTACTGACCCTCGAGGCACCTCTGCTTCCATATATCTGATTGTGGAGTTTTCTCCTTTCACTTTCACGTAGAATCTTCTGTTCCCCAAATAATTCCTAATAAACTTGCACAGTTTGAATATCCAGCATATCTCATTTTGTAAATCAATCCTTCATGCCACACTCAAATGCTCTGACGACATATAGTAGAACAAGACCTGTTGCTTGCCCAAAAAACAAAAACAATGCATTTAGTCTTTAAAACTTCAAAAACGTTCTGAAGAAGAATAAAAGAATGATCACACCTAAACAGGGAAGCAATGAATACAATAATAAGGATATATTCAGGCGGGTATTATGCATCTGAATTTATCCTTATTGTTCTGAAGAAGTTTTTTCAGAAACTAGTCCTTCAGGGTCATAATCACCAAAATTTAAAAATAAACACGATTTTTTCGTGGTTTTTTCGACTTTTGACAAAGTTGCGTTCGGCGCTTGAGGTCACAAATTTGGATTATTCATAAAGCCAACATCATAAACAAGTCCGCAAAAAATCAGAACTTCCTAATTTGACGCATACTACCCCATACTTCCAGGCGACAAAGTTACTAGACTATCATTCAGAACGAGATTTGCCTATCCGTGACTTCAAATCTCTATGGACAACCCTGTACATATTATCATTTAGAGCGGTTACTTTTCTTGTTGTCCTGTTATATTATGCGTTGGTTTTCGGATATTTATATCTTATTCTGGTTTCTGTCATTTTGTATTTAAGATCTTGTTACTTGTAGCACATAGAAGCCTGAGGAAGTAGATGAGAATTTTCGAAACGTCGTTGAGTATATGCAGTAGATCTTAATTTAGTTGTGTGATATGATGATATGCATACTTTTAACAGCAATAAACTAAGATATATCTTTGATACCCCTTGCTCATTTTGAAATAATCGGCGGTCCTGGTGATTTTTCCTCATCCTGTTCCCTGTTGGTTTTTATCTACTCCAGAATAGGTACATCTTCAAAATCAAAATGAAATAGGATAGTTGTCGATTACATGGAAAAATGTAATGTTCATGTAATAACTTATATCTATTATTAGAATGAAGAGGCCACATTCCTGATATTATTCCTTCTTATATTGGTATAAATGGAAATGAAACAGCTGATGCCTTGCCAGAGATATCCACCCAGAAACTTCTCATCAACGGATCTTTCGAGTGCCACATGAAGATTTTACGTCAAATATCCAACTCTTCTACAGAAACATATGGAAGGAAAAATGGCAAGCTACAGAAAATTAAGTTAAGACTACACTTTCCTATTTAAGACTACTAAGCTTAACCAGAATCCAGACCACTATGAAGGGACGCCACGGAAACATCAGGTCATATTAACTCGACTCAGAATCGGCTATAATAGATATACCCATCAATATCTCCTCAAAACTGAAAACCCCAAACGATGTCCAATATGCCATGAGGTGCTGACCGTAAGACACTTGAAGATGCCTTGTGTCCAGAGAACCTTGAGTCGATTCTTGAAGTCTGTTCAAATACTAAGGCCCGGTTGTTAAGTTCAAGATTAAGCCGAGATTTAAGATGATCCTGGATTAACCTGAAAGAACTGAACTGAAATGTCAAAATTAATCTAGCATCAACTTTAATCCTTAACTGAACAACTGGGACTATATGAAATCTAGAATCTGACATTTCAGTTTGTACCGCCGCTAATAACCTCCGTGGTGGATGTGGATTATCTGAATTAAAAAAATCAAAAATAATAGGAAACACACGTTATTTGAAAAGAATCTATTGGCAATTCGGCCGTGGGCCATCATCAGGCCAGCTGAAAATAACAAATGGATATTCTTCAACATCTTATTTGAAACATCAAGTATAAAAATCCTATGAAAAATCTTTTTTTTTCAAGGTGTATTCATTAATAACTATTGCCTTTTTGTTAGGTTAATTTTGAACTCACCGTCAGGAATAGGATATATATCATATATGTTTAAGAAAATGGACATAAAATTCTTTAAGGTGATCTTCCTTATTTTGGATGAAATCAAAGTCTCCCAAAAATATATTCATGAAAACATAAAGATGACAAATATTCTAAGTTACGTGGAAGACAGTATGCAGTTAAAAAGTAAGGGTGACCGGCCACCGAATGCGAAGTTGTGCGAAGCTGACCGTTTTCAATGCTAATATAATTGACAAGCTACGAATCGAGTGACGCAGCTCGTCATTTCGCATTGAAAATGCTCAGCTTCGCTCAACTTCGCATTCGGTGGCCGATCTCCCTTAGTGTCAATAAATGAGCAATGCATCCTCTTATAGAGTCTATAGAGCGTTGTACAGGTTATTAAGGCGCGAAATATAAATGTTGGATTTCTCATATGAACGGTTGTAACTTTTTAAATATATTTCCACCTGTAAACTACGAGGTCTCGTTCAATAGGTTCTCATTTTGTCGGTCCTTTAAGAGTTTTAATTGTTCAAGTAATATATCAGCCTATTGTAATCATTTTCTCTATGTAAGATCGTCAGATTTTCCACTCATGTCCTGTGTTTTAGCTCCTTCAGGTGATTATCTAATGCTGAGCTGGGTCGATTTTTTATGTATTCGGTGAATCTTGTTTTTGCTGAAAGTTGTCATTTCTAGAATGAAGGGCATTCTGCACAGGTAATCTTGTATACGCCACTTCTTTGTTTGTCGTTGGGTTTCTTTTTGTTATTGACCAGCAAGTTTTCCAATATCTGATAGCGTCTGTTTATCGGTAGTTATGTTTTCTGATAATAGAGTTGATTTTATCATTGAAGCCCTCAAAAAACGGCAAAGAAATGTTTTCTATTATTCTTTATCTACGTTCACACACCTATGAAAGAATTAACAACCAAAATAAAAAAAAAATATCTGTTTTAAATGGAAAATATGGGACATATTTCGTAGGTTGAAGTGACCTTTGTCGAAAAATGAGATATTTTTCTATATAAGGAATGACCGCTAATGAAAATGGGAATTTTTATTTCATGCGATTTTTTTTTTTTTTTTTTTTTTTTTGGTGTAGCAGGGGGAAAATCTGCAAACAGACGAACACACCCTCTGCTGAGGGGGAACAGTGTGGGGATTCTCACTCTCTGAGCTCGAGACCCACTAAAAACCCTTAACTGCTTCTTCATAGGTTCCGGGCATTTTGCCTATTAACCAGTTGACTCTTATGGTTTCTGGACTCTCACACGATCATAGTCCTGTTGATAGTTGTATGCTGCCTATAGCTTTTATAGGTTAAGCTCTTCTTTGGTTACATTTAAATCCTTAACTGATCTCTCGGTCTTCGGTGGTAGGTTCTTGACCTTCTAGCTTCTTCTGTTGGATCGTAGTCGACTAATCTTCGTAGTTCCTCATTTGGATGTTGTTTGGCTTTGTCGAATATCCTTTCCGCCTTTCTCTTCATAAATTCTGTAACTGGTTCCCATTCCAAGTCCTTGTAGATTTGTTTGTTCCTAACAAACCAGGGTACGTCCATCGCCATTCTAAGGAGTTTATTCTCAGTGGCCTGTATTCTCTTGATGTGGGTCTTGGCTGCGAAGCCCCATGCCGCCGATCCATATGTGAGTTGTGGTCGCGCAATAGTTTTAATCATCGTCAACTTGATGTTCTTATTCATATGACTTCTTCTGCCTATGAGTGGATAAAGTTTACTCATTGCGGCTTTTGTTTTATCAACAGCACATTTGATGTGGTTTTTCCATGTAAGTCCTCTGTCAAGCGTCACTCCTAGGTATGTTGCTTCATTTTTCCATTCAACCTCTTGTCCATCAACTTCAAGGTTTTCTTCCATCCTCAATCTTCTCTTTTGCAGTAATATTGCTTGAGTCTTTCTTCCATTGATTTGGATTTTCCATTTGATGCACCATTTGAGTAATTCATCTATGGCTTCCTGCAGTCTCCGGTGTATGATCTCTGGGCGTCGATGTCTGAACGCTATTCCTGTGTCATCTGCGTACAAGGTGAGCATATTCCTAGCATTCTTCGGGATATCATAAACGTATATTACGTAAAGCAGAGGTCCAAGTACCGATCCTTGAGGCACTCCCGCTTCCAATTGTCTGGTTTGAGAGGTTGCTCCATCTATCTTCACATAAAAGTTTCTATTCCTCAGATAATTCCTTATAATCTTGCATAGCTTGGTCGAATATCCTGCTCTTTTCATCTTGTAGATTAGGCCTTCGTGCCATACTCTATCAAAAGCTCTCTCGATATCCATCAGAACTAATCCTGTGGCCTGTTTGGTCTGCATTCCTTCGGTGACGTATTCTATGAGCCGTAGTAATTGGAGTTCAGTCGAGTGTTCTCGTCGAAATCCAAATTGTTCGGGTGGGATTATCTTCAACATTTCTGTTTCCTCATTCAGCCTTTTGGCGATAACCCTCTCGACGACTTTTCCTAGTGCTGATAGTAGGCTGATTGGTCTATAATTTTGAGGAAATTTCCGTTCCTTTCCAGGCTTGTTGAAAACTATCATTTCTGCAGTTTTCCATCTCTTTGGGTAGTATTCGGTCCTCATCACTCCGTTTGTTATATTCGTCAAGGCTGCTATTCCTTTTCTAGGCAATTTCTTCAACATATAATTCGTTATCCTATCTTCTCCCGGTGCTTTCCGGTTTTTCAGTTTCATTATGATCTCTTTGATTTCTGTTGGTGAAGCCGGTTTTGGAATGATTTCGGTTTCCGGTGGTTCCATCATCAGTTCTTCGTTTGCCTCCACTTCTTCTTCTAGATCTTCATTGTCATCATCATTTCTGTAATTTATTCTGGCTTCTCTCTCAATTGTGTCGGCAAGTGCTTCGGCTTTTTCAAGTCTCGTATATACCATTCCGTTTGCTCCATGCAGTGGAGGTATAACTGTCTGTTCTCGTCGTAAGCGTTTTTGCATTTTCCAAGCCGAGTGATCTATTGTATTCAGTTCCCTTAATCTCTGGTGCCATCTGTTATTACGCAGTTCTGTTAAAGCATTTTTCAATATCTGACTATGCTTATTCAGTTTCTTCTTGTCTTCTTCTCTTTTTGTTGTTCTGTAGATTTTCCTGAGTCTTCTGTTCTTTTTTATAAGTTCCTTTATATCCCTTGGCGTATGTCCATGTGAATGTTTCGGAATTGGTTTCCTTATTCTCTTGGTGCTTTCTTCATAGGCTTCTTTTATATGATTTTCCAATTTTTCAACTGCTTCATCTAATTCATCCTGGGTGTTTATTTGGGGAATTACCCTGATTTTCTCCTGAAGTAAATTCTTATATTTCTCCCAGTCTGTGCGTTCCTTGGTTTGTGTCTCTTCTTCGTTTCTTGGGCCATGTCCCACTATGAATTCTATGGGATTGTGGTCTGAAGTTCCGTCTTCTATTGTATCAATGCTGATTTCTTCAGTGATGTCTTTCATTACGACAATGTCCAGTACATCGGGTAGTCCATTTACTCTTGGTATGTAGGTCGGTATATCAGGTCCTATCACAACTGCATTAAGTTTTTCAGCATAAATCTTCAGTCTTCTCCCGTTTGTATTTTCCACCCTACTGTTCCATTCCTGCGATTTGCAGTTAAGATCACCAATTATGATTTTCGGGTGTCTTCCTTCTAGTAGCATTTTTAGATCCTCTTCCAGCATGTCCTTATCCGGTGATTTATAAGTTGAAATAATCTTCACTTGCCCTCGATTAGTATTCACAATAATCGATATTGCTTCTACTTCTTGTCCATTGAATATTTGGTCGAAATGGTGATCCATATTCTTTCTAGCCAGTATAGCAACGCCACCTGTGCTGTTAGGTCTATCATTTCTGTAAATATCGTAATTGGGAAATGCTATCCGAACGTTGGGGTTAAGTCTCGTTTCTTGAAGAGCTATGACATCCGGTCTCTTCTCTTCAATCAGTTCTTCGAATTCTGATCTGCGGGCTCTCAATCCTTCGACGTTCCAAGAGACGATTATGAGATTGTTCTTTATCGTCGTGTCAGCCATTAAATATTCTTAATAATTTGCTGCATCTTCTTCTCAATCTCTTTCTCCAGATTCTGCATCATCGTGCTGAGGAGGTTTTTCGTGAACTTATCCAGTTCCTCAGTGATTCCAGAAATTCCTTTTCTGGTTTCGGCTTTTTTGACGGTTTTTGCCTTTTCCGTCTTTTTCTCTGGTTTCTTCGTCTCTTTGACTGCTTCGGTTGCAGTTTCCTGGGGTTTCTTCACTTCCGAAGAGTTTGGGGATGGCCTCGGTGTATTTTGTGTTGGCCTCGAGCTGGTCTGGTTCGATCTTGGCGATCTCTTGGTCTTTTTAGTGACCAATTTCCATTCGCTACATCCCTTGTAGCTGGCTGGATGTCCTTGCTCTCCACAGAGAACACAAGAGGCATTTCGCTCCTCGTTCTCCCTGGTGAGCGTACACTCCTTGGAGCTGTGATTACCGGAGCATTTCACGCACCTCCATGGAAAAGTGCACTTACTTTGGGCATGTCCATATCGCTGACAGCGGTAACATTGTCCAGGCCCGGTCGTCCTTCTCTTAGGTTCAACAACACAGTTCATGTTGTAGAGCCTTCTCACCTCGAAGATACCCTTATTCTGGGTTTTAACCAGCAATAAGGGCATCGGCCTCTTAGTTATATTTGAGGTCATTCTTATGACCTCAGCATCGACGATCCCTTGATCCTTGAGGTCGTCAAGGATCGTCGGGATATCTGCATCCAGCGGTAGATATCTCACTACCGCATAGATTTTCTTTTCTTCCTCCCGTTGAAGAGTGTAAAATTCCCTATTTATTTTATGAAGGAAGTCCGTCATTCTTCTGTGGTCTTCCGCGGTTTGTGGAACGACCCTAATTCCGTCCTTCACAGTAGTCGCTCTGCTGTAATTTATTCCGTTTCGCATTAACGCGTTGGAAATTGACGTCCATTCGGACGTACCCCTCAGGGTAACTGGGGGGATTTTTTCTTTTCTCTCCACTGGAGTGGTTTTCTCTTGGGCTGGGGTTTCCAAGACTCTTTTCTTGTTTGCCTCTTCATTTGACGAGGAGCTATCCTTTCTCACTCTTTTGGCGGGTGGGGAAATTTTGGTTTGAGGGGTTTTGACCACCTCCATCTTCTGTTTTTGAACCGGTAAGTTCACTTCTTGGACATTTTTCAAAATAATGTTCTTCTTGAGTGCTTTGGAGTAAGGACTTTCCTTATTTCCCTCCTGCAACTCGAGCCTCTCCCTGAGATTTTTAATCTCAGCAACTAAGCTAGATACGCATCTATCTAACTCATTCACCCTCGCTTTCAAACTTGCGTTCTCCTCTCTCAAAATATCGTGTTCGGACACGACATTAGCGATTTCTGGCGCGTCTTCTTCCATTACGGACTCGCAGTCCGAATGGTCAGACATTTTAGAATCTAATTAATAATTACTTCGCTACTCAAAGAAATTGGAAATAAAATTTTTCAAGACAAAAGAAAAATGTATCTCATGCATAAAAACAAAACGGCTCATCAAAAATTCTCTACGCTATGAGAATAATCAGAAAGAAAGATACGAAAAATAAGCTCACCTGATGTTTTCTGCAGTACCAACGAGAAAATTCTCTGGACACTTAGGATGAACACCAACTTTGAAAATTTTAACGAATTAAAATTCCGATAACAAATATAGAACCTACACAACTTCACAGACGGAATCAAATATTCCGTAGCTTGGTTAGTGGGCACTTTCACCTCCGCTTTCACTTTTACGGCACTGTGACTTTCTCGTCCGCTTTCTCTTTTATAGCACTAGGAGCACTGTAGCACGTCTTCTCCTGTCAAGCGATTGACTCGGAATGTAAATTAATAAAAAAAAAAAAAAAAAAAAAAAAAAAAAAAAATTTCATGCGAATAAGACCCTGTTGTGCCTCTAGACGCGATTGAATGGATAGCTTCACCCGAGAAAATCCACGCCTTCAAGATACACTGTCAATAAGCACCTTTCAAGAAACTTAATGAAAAGATAATATTGCGCACTTCAGCGTCGACAATTTCCGACAAGCCTCGTTTTATCATTCAGTTAATTCCCGCTTGGAATGATTTGATGTATAATTATGCGGAAAGGGACAGTTGTCAAGTAGAAATCGGCTGCTTGCTTCGCCAGAAATCATGCCAGAACGCCACCGCCTCCTACCCCAGCCCGTCCTCCAACCTCCAAGGGAGTGACGAATGAACACACCGGAAAATTAATGTCGGCCTTTTGCTACGAATTGCTGGGCCACCTGGCGCCTATACATTCAGCTATCAACTGTCGCCTACCCACAGTTCAATCATTTTTCTCCCTTCGAAAGCTGCCATCGAGGGATGGCATATTGATCACATTCCATTTGAATTAAAAGAATTTGTTCCAATCCTGTTAAATTGCAGCTTTGAAACAAAGTTTTCACCAAATTCCTGGAGTCACGTCCAGGATCCAATGAGTTCACTATTTTTAGATGTTTATTGTTGCATATCCACAATTTCATTGGGATCGAGATGATTCCATGAACGAGAGCGAAAAATGATTTCAACAAGAGAGTTCTGCTTAATCAGGATTCAGAATTTCGTCAAAAAAAATATCACCCAAATTTCAGAAGTAATTTGCCTCAAAGCTCAAATGTCATCCCGTTTTTCTATCCAGTAAAAATTCATTTTTAGTTCTATCTCACAAATGATTTTATCGAATTGAATGAATTTCGAAACATAGTTTTTCATTTATTTGATTATTCTTTTTCGAATGCAAGATACCAACAACGTCTTCCAGTTTTTTCATTAAGACCATTTCTTACCATAATAATACCAATAATTCAAAGAGCCCAACTCTTGAAACTAAGATGGACGCTATCTAATGAATATTTGAACATTTTGTAAAACGAAATCCTATCTCCAAAATTCTGTTGAATATAGTAGTGAAGGGGACTATAGCTTTCCGTGGCAGGTTTTTCAGTATGTCTCCTTCTATCAGATCATAGACAGGTGCTTTGCGTAAATTCACCGCTTTTATCTCTATATACACTTCTTTTGGTGTGAATGCCTATATTGAAGGAGATAACTGGTTAGAACCATTCAGGAATTCACTGTTCCTTGTAGTTGAGCGGTCTATACGAATCGACTAGATATTCGCGAATACTGTTGAATTTTCAGAGTTAGAACGGGCCCAGCTTCTATCAGGGTTTCTGATGGGTAAATCGTAAACTATTAGCTGTTTAAATTTCTCGGTGGCTTTCCACAAGGGATGGTCGTCAGGAGATAACAGTGGATATTTGTGAAAACTGTTACTCTTCATCTCTTGTGTGGCTGTCGTGAGTTCATTGTTTAATTTGTGTAGAATCCTTTTGCCAGATGAGTTTTTGCTCTTATGCAGTCCAGGAGTCATGTTGTATCGATTCTTTGAACTATTCGACAACGTCTTCTATTTAAACGTCGATTTTATAAGATGGTTAAAATTTAATTCTGCAACACAAAATGTATTTGAATTATTTAGGGCTTGTTCGTACGTTCTAATATTGAGACTTTTTCATTTTTGAGGAGGTGTTTGCATTTGAAGAATGTTGTATGTTCCTTGATCTTGTATGTAAGTTTCGTTACCATTATTCTTTTATCGCTTTTTTATCGGATCTCTGTAAACTGCACATCCTTTGGAGTTTGCTGGGTATTCGCCTTGGCTGGTGTATTGTTCTGTTTCCGCAATTCTTGCTATATAGTGTTTTTGTGTGAAATTACCAGATCTCCCGGTTTTATGTTTTTTTTCTGCTTTCAGCGATTATCTGTTTCTTGGGAAATCTAGACAGATGCGATTATGTTGATCTTTCAGGTTCTAATTTCTTCTGACGGAAAGTGAATTAAATATATTCAGGTAGAATTAAAGAGTTAATCTTGAAATCTTTAAATTTTTCTTTCACTCAAGTGGATCAGAAAATATTACACTGTCCCTTTGTATACGTACCTATATTTTTCAATTAGTTATCAATGTATTATTTTCTCTGTAATCAATGAGTCATATATTTATATATTATCCCTCTAATGCCCAAGTTTTTTTTCCTTTTTTATAATTATTTCCGTATAGTTTCAAATTAGCTTATGTAATCTTCATCTTTTTTTCGCAAATAGTTAACTGATTTACATTAACACCTGTTCTCACAAAATGAACCTACACTGAAGGCGGACATGGGCAGAATAATTTTGTATCCACTTATATGCAATCAGTCTCAAGGCGGACTTGGGTATTAGAGGGTTAAATTAGGTACATTGATCACAGAAAAAATAATACATTTATAACTAATTGACAACACACGGTTGTTTACACCTGTCTGAAAAATGCTTTTGTGATAGATACGCATCAGTTTTGGCACAATCATTGAAAGTGGTGCATAACAATTCTCGTAAAAGATTTATGTAGAATAGTCTGACGGGCCTTCTCGAATTTCTATAAGTTTCTGGTCTGAATTGTTCAGTAAATCGTACCTAACATGAATACGGTGGAAAACATAATTTCAACCTTGGTGAATGTTTCCTTCAAGTTCAATTCTCAATCTAATGTTTTCTGAAAATAAATCAATGAATAGAATAAATGAATGTTGTTGATGTAGTCGTTTCTTCTTGTAATTTCGTGTTTATTCTTTAAAGTTGTATAAAAGGCTAATTTAGCCGGCAAAGTTTTGTGGGAAAACATATCTTATCTCTGTTTTTCAGCATTGTAGTCCCGAACAAGTAAAAATATTTTCACGAAACGTCGACTTTAGTTGGAAGTAGTTTTTTGACCATCCACATATCGTGTAAATAACACTGAATATGATCTCATAAGGAAATAGAATTTCAAACATACAGACAGAATGAATTCTCTACTGAATTCTTTCTCGATTAAATCAGCAGTATATTTTCGTAGATAGCTTCATATTAATCCTGGATCAGATGAAACAAAAATAATAATATCCTCAAATGTAGTACCAACGAAAAAATATAGAATCTTCACGGCACCTAGTGATGCCTAGCGGTCTTATTCCAAAAAAAAAACTATTTCCTGTGTCACCAATTTTTTCATGGAATTCACAATGTTCCAATAACTGGGCGGTGAACTTCAACAAATCAAATTTCATAACATATATGTCGAAATAGCGAATAGATATCGAAAATACCTTCTTGTTGAGAGGAATTGCCACGCTTGTCAATTTTGATTAGAAAGTGAAATAATACTCTTTCCTACTTTCTAGACCTTATTACAAAGATTCGGTCGTGGCTGAAATGAAAAGTCAACAAACCTCATTTATCTCTCTATTGACAGCCTCTCCGAATCTTGAATCATAATTTTCCTCAGTTACGTATAAAATATTCGCTAACTTCATTAATTTTTTATATTTTTAGCCAGCGATAGTCTAACAAAATGGAATAAATCGATTTATACTGACGCTGCCAGTTTGCTGCAGAGAAATTCAAATAATCAGAAATTTTTCTTTCTGTAACACTCTGCAACTGAGAAAATATTGATATCAGTTTTGATTATTTTCCGTTTTCGTTATTATATTATCATCCTCGCTTCAAGAATTTTAACGAAATTATCCGCTTTCATCTATACAAAAAATTTTGAAATCATACCATTATTTCAATTTCGTATTCACTTGTACCTATATCTTCCGTTCATTTCATCTTGTATATGTATGCGTTCATAAAGCCTTAGGACCTATTGAAAAGATGCTATGGCCATAAAGTGATTTCACTGGAAGTATATTTTCAAAGAAAAGATTGAAATTAAGGAAAAAAGCAATTTCAAACTGCATGATGCGCCTGTGGATTCCAAAAACCAAAATAACAAATAGGAACTAAAATTTAATCATTTTTTATATTTTATGACTTGTATGAATTGTAGGTTGGGATTGTTGAGAATCCACGAACCATTCATGAAATGTTGAAAATTATTTATCAGAACCTCGAATTTTAGTGACCTAATAAGTTTTCCGCAAGTCACAGGATAATCAGGCAGCTAAAAATTGCTTTGAGATATACAGATTGTGCCATTTGAAATAAGAAAGTATGTTTTTAGTGTAACCGGAAGATGCAGAAGTCTGGAAATATTTTTAGGTGAAACCTGTGACCAACGTTGGTAAAAGCTAACCAAGGAGATGATGAAAGCAGCTCCAATAATGATCCGGCAAGAACTCAATATATAGTATTATTGACATTTAATATTGAGTTTTGGGGTAATACTCTGGACAGATTATTTGTGACACAAAAATGTAATATGCGAATGATATTTGCATTAAATAACAGATTGTCTAGTAAACCATTGTTCATAAAGCATGATATATTGGCATGTTATGGTGAAAAAAATATGCATATTTTCTCTTTTCCTGGCAATAAAGTAAGGAAAGTTGATCAGCCATGATCCAAAGTAAAAAATTGTACAATAAATTGCCGAATGATATAAATCGTTGAATAAGTTGGAATTTCGTAGAGTAGTGAACACTTTATTGCTAAAAAAATGGAAATTATAGGGTGGAAGAATATCTCAATGATATACTTTAGTAAGCATAAGTTTGGTATTTCTTCCTCCAAATCCTTTAGTTTATCTAATTATTTGTGACATGTCCCATACATTGTGAAATGTCTCTCAGGACGAATAAACCATTCTATTCTATTCATCATGAAAAATTTCATGTTCACAATAACACCAGTGTTCATCGTCGAGTGCCCGATATTTTTGATGTGAAATATCAAAAGAAATTTCATGACATATTATATAAATTTCAAATGAGGGGCATTAAAGAAATTGAATGAATTTATGTAAAATTGATGTTGCTGGAGGAATGAACTGCAGATTGAAATAGGTGTAGGGATTTATTTAGCGAGGGACGTTGGGACGTAACTGAGGACTTAGAGAACACAGGTAACTACCAGAGCGTGTAGTGTTTCATTAGCCGAGACGGAAACAAAGGTAATTTATGATTTCATAGTCCTAGCAGAAGTTTCACCCGGCTTATCCATTTCCTCTGATGTGAATCGGATTTTTCTCTGAGGTCTCATTATTATTAAATGGATCACCTTGTGAAAATGACGGCAACTACGTTCTGTACCTATTTGGTTATATAAGAAGATTACCCCGCATTTAATCTGCTTATCGATAGACGATGTAAATGATTGAGTGAGAGCTGATATAACAACTATTATGTGCATTATGTGTTTGCGATATCCCTTCCAAGCTACCCAAACATAAAAAAAAATCTAGTCTCATTTCCTACAATAAATTTCGTCATCGAAATGAAGGTCTGCCAATGGCTTGATTGCATTCGAAAACTACATCCACGTATCGTATGGTTCTGAAAATTTTTTATGTCAATACTGTCAACGTGGATATAATTCAAAATTTCGTATTGATTGGATCACAGACAACATGGATATATTTTGAGAATTTAGATTTAAAATTTTCTCGAAATGAAAGAAACACAGCTGCATTTATATATTCTGATGAAGATTTGATTTAGAGTTCGGAAAATATAAAGAACAAACTCTTGGTTTGTCACATCCATGTATTCAACAGTAAAAATGTCACATCATTGCACACAAAATGTATAATACATATACTCCATTTACATTCATTTTAGCAGTCGGTTGGCCATGAAATAATTTTCTCAAGTTTTTGTAACTAGAACGGAATAAGGTTGGCTCTCATGAAATGTCGTTAATGTCATAACGCCGTTGCCACAACTAATATCAATTTTTATTACGAAAATTCCAAGTCATTGAAAAAAGAGATGGAGTTTCAGGAAGTGCTATTTAGAATTCAGGTCCGCTCATTCAAATAGTTATACCCTGATATTCTAAAATACACAATACGTCAGACGGTAGCGAACATATTCAATGTAAGAGAATTTATATAATGTTTCATCTGAATCTATACGACCTATATTTCAGCTGAATATTTCCACAATCAGAAAGATTGTGAATGAAGAGGATGACAAAGAATTTTCTTCTATTGAGAGACCCAAAAAACTGGTGGCATTTGGGAATTTTATGTTTGAATGAATTAATGCGAAAAGTTTACTACAGGATTTTCGATAAATGTCATCTTAGAATAAGTTCCCGAAAATTGATTTTTCTCTTTTTCATTTGACTTGTCCTATATATTGTAAATGTCTAAAGGTACCAATAAATAGCTAATTATCATTATATCAATGTATCAAGATGAACAGCCACAAATATGCGCCAGTTGTCCTATTAATTGTTTATTCCTGTGAAATTTTTATTCAAAGGCGAAGTTCATCTTGACTTGAAACTTCCTTTAATTCCTTTTACTTATATTGATGCAAGATGATTTTTGTTGACGAATTTAACATTCTTGTAATTATCTGTTAATTCCTTCGAGAGATACCCATTCCCAACAACTGCATCATATGCATTTCATCTTCGGGTTAATATTTTTGAAATCTACAACTGATGTAACACGTATTCAAACTGTAGCCAAAGAAGATAACGAACATTTACTCTCCTCAAGCTAGTGTATATTATGGTATTATACTGATCTCTTAGATCTCTTGTATTTTCCATGCAAATAACTTGATTTGTTATGCCCTCAATCAGTTTGTATGAACTTCAATTATGTTCGTCACATATTTTTCGAAGAGATTCGACATTGTGATAAAATACGTAATAACAGAAACTTTTACGTAGAACGGGCAACATAGCGTTGATTTAAAACCCAAAAATGTTTTGACCAGCGTCATACACATTTTCGTACTATACAGAGTGAAATGTGTTAAATTTCCTTGGCCAACCGACTGCTAAAATAAAAGTGAATGGAGGATATATGTCATCTTCGTAGCCTTGAAAAAGAAGAAAATGGTCTCCGAAACGTCGGCGAAGTGTTTTTTTATTTCGAGAACTTCAGAGTTTCATACCTTCAAAATTTTGAAATGAAGATTCAAAATACAATCACTTCTCTATATTCGAACAGTCTACTAAAAAGCATCATTGTTCCAACAATAACAAATGCAAATGACAAAAAAAAATTGAGTAGGTATGTGGTGTGACATTAACCGTATCAACTAAGGAGATTTCTCAAAATGACCACCATTATTTAAAATACTCTATGCATACCGTTTTCTCAAGGTTATAATAAGATATTCCATTATCGAAATATACATAATTTCCTATAGGCTTATGGCCAGAACCACTAAGATTTGAGGTGTGTACCCAAAATATAAGAAATTTGAACGATGCACCTGGATACAGTTTATTTTCTTTGAAAAAGGAAAGTTGACT